>NC_056041.1:12591152-13268466 GCF_004379255.2 Salvia splendens
GATGCTTACATAATAAATAATAAAGTTATAACACTAAATTCTTAATATGGAGTAATTAGTTATGATTCTATTATGAATATTACTAGAATTTCCAAAATAAAAAATACTACTATTAATTAGTTTCCGAATGATGACAATACTACTAAAATAGTGGCATTTTTCGGCTGAGCTCGTTTCCCATATTACTTTGCAGTCAAAATTTATGACCAAAACGCGTTGATCAAGAAAATTATGGCCCTTCTTTGAAAATTTTGTGAAGAATCGGTCTCCAAGCAGCCTGGCTACTTTCAATCAGTCTTCGTTCCTGCCTCACGAAATTTCCAAGTCTTCTTCAATTATCAACCAAGTCCAATCAAACTCCATTATTTTATTTTTGTTCTTCAATCTTTCTCCACCATTTCCAAATTCTTTAGATAATGGCAAGTTTCCACACTACAAGATAAAACATTTCCTACTCCCCCTACTGAACAGACAATGGGTCCTCGTCAATGAATGATTCATCTGTTGCACTTCTGATTTCAAGCTTAAAATCCAAACTTCTCTGATTTTGAGGAGTGGGTGTTGCTTCAGTCGATATGACTAGCGTTTTGAGAGAATTTTTGGCCTGGTGCTTCCTCGTCGAAGAACGACGATCACGACGATGAGTACACGTGGAGTACTCCTTCGCGGTGGAGTACAGCGGCCCTCCGCTCAGCCACGAGATTCCTCAAGTGGTTCCAGTCGATGTCCGCCGCATTCCCACGGCCGCGGTGGCTGCCAATGCCGTGATTATAAGCAATCTCGCCATACCAGTTCTTCAGCCATTGGAAGAAAATCCGATAAATCTGGCAATAATTCGTCAATTGAGCGGGGAAATTGAGTATTGGCTCACGTGTTGGTGAATCTGTGAAGGATGGAGGGGTTTATTCGAGTTTTTCGGAGAAGGGAGGTGTGTTGGAAGGGAGATCAGGTGATGCACACAACGTGTTCGGTGAAAGTTCCAGCAGCTCTGGCACTATGGTTTTCTCTGATGGCCGTGATGATTCCAATCAGCTGTCAGGGAGCTCGGATTGTGAGGAGATGGAGGAGGAGAACAAGGCCAATGTGTTGAATGATGACCTCTCGGAGACAACCACGTGCAATTCAATCGAAGAACTGGAAGAAGAATGTGAGGCAGAAGCTTCGGGTGCAGCCAGCAGAGCACGGTTGTGACATTCCGTGACCTGTCTTTGACTGATTCAGCGTCTGAGGAGAGTGATCAAGACGAGGCTGCAATGTCACCAGAGAGGCCCCCGTTGGTGGAGGACGTGAGGGGCTGTGCCACAGGTGCAGCAGGAAAGAGCGGTTTGCAGATAGGGAGGTTTGCATCGTGTGCACTGCGAAGTATTGCAGCAGGTGTTTACTGAGAGCAATGGGGTCAATGCCAGAAGGGAGGAAGTGCACTTCCTGCATTGGTCACCGTATTCATGAGCCGAAGAGGGGATCGCTTGGGAAGAGTTCAAGAATGATGAAAAAGATGCTGACACATGATGCTGTTAAGCAGATCATGAGCGCGGAGCTTTCATGTCCAGTTAACCAGCTGCCACCTCATCTGATCTATGTGAACGACAAGCCATTGTCGATGGAAGAGCTGGTTACGCTACAGAGCTGCTCGAATCCTCCCAGAAGCTTAGACCTGGGAGATATTGGTACGACAAGGTGTCTGGATTTTGGGAAAGGTGCGAGGGAGAGCTGTTTCTTGGACTTTAGGCTAATTTCGTGTGTTGTTTTTTAGTTGTGAATAATACTTTTTGGCTGAATTGAGCAGGAAGGAGAGCCGCCATGCCAGATATCAGTCCTCTGCTGCAGACTGGTTATCAAATTAGGCGAGATGTTAGCAATGGTGCAACAAATGTGCTGATCAATGGTCGGGAGATAACCAATCGTGAGCTCTGGCTGTTATGGGTATGTCATGTGTAAAGGATTCCCTTGAGGCACTATTGTTTTGAAGGTGTAGATGAAAGCTGAGCAGTTTCTTGTATGTTTGCAGGCTGCTGGAATCCGTTCCGAGGGTGAGCCTCACTTTTGGATCACTGCCGATGGATCTGTAAGCTTGAAGGCATGAATAATGTGATTGCGAAATTATGGGAAAAGGTAAGCCAAATATTTTGTTTGTTCTTTTCACTTGATGTATTGGATTGTATGGTTCTTGATTGTGCTGAAAATTTCTGACAGAAACAAGCCAAGATGTTATGCATGGCTCTATCTTTGCCACTTCCTTCTAATAGGGCTAATCCTGCTGGGTGAAGACTCCATCAGAGATAGCGAAAATGTTGCAAAGAGGATAGAGCGGAGCATGATGTATAAACTTCTCCTTGTAGGCTGTGATCAGTCTGGAACGAGTACGATATTCAAACAGGTGAGGCGCAGGTGGTGGAATATATCATCTTGTTTTAATTGAGTCTTCAATTTGTTTGTCGCTGGTGATACTATGATGCTCTTTAGTTTGAAATCCGTATTTGTTTTGGCCTTTTGAGCTCAGATCTGCTAAATGTATTCTGTAATGTGAATTGGATTTATATGTTTCAAAAGAAGCAAAATTAGCAATATGGTCTGAAACTGCATATATATGATGCAAGTTGATGCATTGAACTTGAGATTCAGTTGCATGAAAATTCGTACTCCTAATATTATTTAGGTGCATTTTATGACGATCTGTTTGTTTGCCTCTGTGTTGCGTCCAGGCGAAAATTCTGTACAATGTCCCATTTTCAGAAGATGAGAAGCAAAACATCAAAGACATGATCCAAAGAAATTTATATAGATACATTAGCATTCTTCTTGAGGGGCGCGAGCATTTCAGAGAAGAAGATGCAATGGATTTAAGAAGGCGACGTGCTGACAAGCTGGTCCTTCAGGTATACATATAGTTTGTTATTTTATTGACACCAGTTAGTATTCTCTTAGATAAGGAGTATTCCTTAAAAGAGGGCCTTCCTCTCAATAGGCCAGCATCACTTCCACCATTTAGAAAACTAACAAATGCAAAGATACTCTGAAACTATGTGAAGTCTTCATATTTGCAAAATAGATTGAATTCGAACTTTCACTGATTTGTGTGTTCTTGCTAGTAACAAAATGTGATGAAACATATATACATCAATGTCCTACACATTTTAGAATATTTTTGCATAAAAGAATCCTAGTTTGGTTATATTTTGTATAACTAAATCCTTTTGTTGTCTTCCTTCAGTGTGGTGAGAGAGGAATCTGACCACGTAGATGAGAAGAATGCTTATTCGTTCAGTCGAAATCTGGAAAATTTCTCGAGTTGGCTACAGCAAATCACGATGACAGGCAACTTAGAGGTTATATTTCCAGCTGCTACTCGAGAGTATTCACCTCTAGTCGAGGAGCTATGGAAAGACAAAGCATTTCAAGCCATTTTCAAACGAAGGAATGAGCTGCCTATGCTGCCTAGAGTTGCTAACTACTTCTTAGATAGAGTGAGTCGTGATATATGTTCTTTTCTCTTTAAGATGCTACATCCTTCGTTCAACCTTAATTTATCCACACATATTTATAAGATTCTCTCTGTTTCAAAAGGCAGTTGAAATTTCGCGGATGGACTATGAGCCATCTGAACTGGATATCCTATATGCAGACGGTGTAACTTCTTCAAATGGAGTTGCATCCATGGAGTTTTCTCTTCCAAAATCATCTCAGGATGGCTACATGGAAAGTCTAGATCATAATGAGCCACCGTTGAGGTGAGTTGCATCGGAACTCTGATTTACTGCATCCAAATTGATACCCAAACATTACAGAGAGATTGTTCAAGTTGGTTTAAATAAATGATTTTTTTCTTAATCATTTAAATTTTGTGAATGCAGCTGTGAGCTCATCAGAGTTCATGCAAACAGCCTTGGAGAGAACTGCAAGTGGCTGGAGATGTTTGAAGATTCCGACCTCTTCCTATTCTGCATTTCCCTCACAGAATACGCTGAGTACCACGAAGACATAAACGGGACACGATCAAACAAGCTGTTGGAGACCAAGCGACTCTTTGAGAGGATCATCACTCATCCCACCCTTGCTGACAAACAATTCCTTCTGATCCTCAATAAGTTCGACCTGCTGGATGAAATTATCTATGAAACTCCCTGTCGCGGTGTGAGTGGTTCCAAGATTTCAACCCGGTGATGAGCAAACACCCTCACAATCCCTACAGCAACAACAACCCTTCTTTGGCACAGCGCGCCTCCCACTATGTTGGTGTGAAGTTCAAGAGGCTGTTCTATTCCCTGACGGGCGAAAGCTGTTTGTGGTACAAGCAACAGGGCTGGAGGCAGATAGCGTCGACAAAGCCCTTAGGTATGGTAAGGAGATCCTCAAGTGGGAAGATGAGAGACATACTGTTAGCATGAATCAAGATTCTAGTGAGAGCTTTGATCCAAGTTCCTCTGCTTACACCTCTTGAAGCCTTTTCGAGTTTTGATGCAATCCGAGATAGCAAAATGTATAGATTCAAGTTTATTTGTGGTGTAATAAACTGGCAAATGTGTCAAAAGTATAGTAATTGTAAGAGAAGTATGTTTCCACATTTGGTAGTAAGGACAATTCTTTCATTCAATAGAGTACATAGGAATACATGAAGAAAACATTCTTATACAAATATACATGTTGCTACTACATTTTGGACTCTACAAAGAGCTAATCCCCTTTGCACATTGAATTTCAAGAGGGGGCGAACCGATCAAGGAGCAACAAAACGATTGTTTCTGGCATAGCATCCTCGTTTCTTTCCGTCGTCGTCGCTGGTGATGAAGAAGAAGGAGAACCATGTTGTTTTGGTTCTTGGCTTTCTCATCAGTTTCATAAAACTTGATAGGAACGGGTTTTTGGCTCTCACCTTTGCGAACATTCCTCTCCCTGATTCTCCAATGCAAACCTCACCTGCAGCTCCCATTTTTTTTATCAACACTCAAGAAGTCTTTTCTTTTCTTTTTACTTTTTTTCCTCCACTTCGATAGAGTGTATTTATAGGAAAGAGTGATGAAGGTTGAAGTTCATCACACACACAAACAACACAGTGGGGGAGATATTTATTTGGATAAGCATGAAAAATCATGTGTGGAGGCCCATAACACGCGGATATTCTGAAATAGGAGGGGAGGGTCAAGAAAGCATGCTCACTTGCTTGGAGTGAATGTATAAGTGAAAGGAATATGCAAAAGGGATCATGCTTGCACATAAAATTGTGGAGGGAGGCTTGCTACCATTCATTCGTTAGAATTGATTGAGGGTTTTGTCACATATGGGACTCAAATGGCAAAAAAAGAAAAGAGATATTTATCGGGGCTTTCTTATAAAGTTAACCAGCAGTCAAGATTTTTTGCACAATCTCTAAGGCCATCCACAATAGAAATAGCCCAGCAATAGCCCTAGCCCAGCAATAGCCTAGCCAACTGCCACATCATCAGCACTAAAAATCCTTCTGCCACATCATCAAAACAAGCAAATAGCCCAGCAATAGCCCAGCCATAGCCTAGCCACATATTATCCACATCACTATTAACAAATATATACAAAATGCAATAATTAACAATAACGCAATATACGAAAATTTAATTTACGAGACATATACGGGAAAATTCACTAATATTAATAAAATTTAAAAGTACATAATTAAAAAAAATTACATTAATTAAATTTACAAATGAAAATTTAAAATAACATACAACTTAAAGTTAAAAAATAAAAAAAGACATAATTAAAATCTTAAAAAATAAAAATGACATAATTTAAAATACAATTTTATAGAAAATCCTTGAATGAGGTTGTCTCACATCGAAAGTGGAACATAAACATTTAAGGATATCTCTCTATAAAAGAGAAACATCCTTGAATGAGATTGTCCCACATCGAAAGTGGAACATAAAACATTCAAGGATATCTCTCTATAAAAGAGAAACATCCTTGAATGAGTTTGTCCCACATCGAAAGTGGAACATAAAACATTCAGGATATCTCTCTATAAAAGAGAAACATCCTTGAATGAGTTTGACCCACATCGAAAGTGGAACATAAAACATTCAAGGATATCTCTCTATAAAAGAGAAACATCCTTGAATGAGTTTGTCCCACATCGAAAGTGGAACATAAAACATTCATGGATATCTCTCTATAAAGAGAAACATCCTTGAATGAGTTGTCCCACATCGAAAGTGGAACATAAAACATTCAAGGATGTCTCTATAAAATAGAGGCAAACCAAGAATGAGTTTGTCCCACATCGAAAGTGGAACATAAACATTCAAGGATGTCTCTATAAAAGAGAGACAACCAAGAATGAGTTTCATAAATTCGCAAGCCCATTAAATATATATGGGCTATTACGAATTTCTAGTATAAATTTATTTATAAAATTGATTTTTATTTATAGAAAATAATTTTTATAAATAAATAATATTTTTTTATATTTGATTTTTTTTAAAAATTCGAATTTCAAAAATTTGAATTTAAAAAAAAAAAATCGCGCTGGGCGATCCGGGCGCTTGCAATAGCGCCGAACGGACCGCCCAGCGCCACGCGACCGCCCAGCGCTGCGCGGTTTCTCTCTCCAATCGCCCGCTGGGCGGCTGCAATAGATCGCCCAGCGAACCGCCAGCGCCGGCGCTCGGCGGGGCGGTCGCTGGGCGCCTATTGTTGGATGGCCTAATTATATCGTAGTTGAACCAAATATGATTATAAATAAGATAGAGCTGGAATATCGAACAAAGGGGGTGTAGCTCATATGGTAGAGCGCTCGCTTCGCATGCGAGAGGCACGGGGTTCGATTCCCCGCACCTCCATCTCCCTTTTTCACTGTTTTTCCGGCGGCAGCGGGAAGTTCCTTGCTAGTGTGTGCGAGAAATGTATTTTTTTATTTAAATAATTTATCATTTTTATTCATCAAGATAATCAGTTTTAACACTATTCACTTTTATATAAGAAACACAACTAGTTTTTTAGAGCTAAAGATGAGAAAAGCTCCACAAAATATTGTTACCGAATAAACTTTCCCTAGTGACCTTGTACGATCTTATATTTGGTTGCATCAAGTCCAATGTATCCCATGTAACGTAAGTAGGGATGTCAATCGGGCCTGCCCGTCGGGTTTTCGGGCCGGTCCTACTCGGGTTGCGGTCAATCGGGTGCGGGCTAATCGGGTTGTGAATTCGTTCCGGGTTGTAAAAGTTCAACCCTAACCCTAAAGCTCGGGTTCGGGCTAGCCCAGCGGGTTAATCGGGTTACTACCGATAGATTAACATGCTATCAATCCAATAATAATGATGAAAATTAATTATATTCATAAAATGTAAAATATTTAATTATGATAAATTTGAGATATATGGTCAAACTCAATCATAAACATGATCAAATACTAATATTTGAAATATTTCGTAAAATTTAATGCATGTTTTAGAAATTTAAATATTTTTAAGTGAATTCGAAGTTTTTAATTTATTTATCAATTATTATTAATAAAAATTCAATATATAATTTTTATATTTAATATAAATTGAAAGTTATTTTTTAGTTATCTATATTATAAAATTAATCAATAAGTGGTCGAATTAGGAGTAAAAAATAGAATAATAGAAATTTTATCGGGTTTTCGAGTCTAGCCCTAATGGGTCGCGGGTTATCGGGTGCGGGCTAATCGGGTTTTACTTTTATCAGGCTAGAAATTTCCAGCCCTAACCCTATAAATTTGGCGGGCTATTCGGGTCAGTCCACGGGTTGCGGGCTACATTGACATCCCTAAAGTTAAGGCCGTTTGACCAAGTGGTACAACAAGGCAACGCATATTAGAGCTCCAAGTTGCATCGAGATTTTAAAAAATTATCAACTAATCCATTGTTTAATCTTCCTTGCTCATCAAGAACTGGCGTGGAATCTGTTTCTAAAAATTGAACTCACATGCCCACTAAATAATAATAACCTGGATCTTGACTTTGATAAATTAAAAACCAAGCACAGCTATCCAATCCCAAATCACAAACAGCACATGGCTTCATGGGCCCGAATCCGCCTCTGGTGGCGGTGGGCCGTCGTTCTCTGCGGCGTGGCCGCCCTCCTCCTCCTCCTCATCCAACTCAACGCCCTCTTCGCCGAATACAAGAAGGTAGCAAGCTTGATGGCTCTTCAGCCCCCCCTCCTATCCTTCCAAGAGCTCGATCAAGTCGAGTACCTCACCCTCCTCTCCCCTTACGGCCTCAAACACCCTCAAACCATCAACCTCAACCACGAATTCCTCATCGAATATTCCCCCGCCCGCTCCCTCTTCTTCCCCAGCTCCTGGCACGGCACCTTCGATCCAACTAACACCAACACAAACGCCACCACCCGCTTCTTCTTGCCGGAAAAAATCTGGCTCGACACCGCCGGCAACCCCATCCAAGCCCACGGCGGCGGCATTCTCTTTGATCACACCTATTTCTGGTACGGAGAGTACAAAACGGCAAAACCTACCAAGCTGAATCCACCGGCACCGCCCGCGTCGACATCATCGGCGTCGCCTGCTCCTCCTCCAAAGACCTCTGGGCGTGGAAGTTCGAAGGGATCGTGCTGGCGCCGCATCCCTCCGACCCCACGCACGACCTCCACAAATCCAAGGTTCTAGAAAGGCCTAAAGTCATATACAATGAGAAAAAAAGCAAATATGTGATGTGGATGCATGTCGATGACGCCACGTACAGCAAGGCCGCGGCCGGGGTGGCTATAAGCGACCAACAGCCGCGACATGACCGTGTTCAAGGACGAGGACGACGGCGCGGCTTACCTGATCTACGCGTCGGCGAGGAATAAAGAGATGCACATTAGCCGATTGAGCGAGGATTATACAGATGTGGAGAATGTGACGGTGAGGGCGCTGATCGGAATGCACGGGGAGGCGCCGGCGGTGTTCAAGCACGGAGGGGTGTACTACATGGTCTGATAAGGGTATTTCCCTTATCATTATGCCGGAGGCGATAAACAAGATAAAAGTGAAGTCCCGAGAGGCGGAATCCCGTCGACAACTTAAGCTTAAACAAAGTGCGTAAAATAAAACAGAAAGAAACGTAAATTCATAAATTCATTCATTCGATGATTGAAAAGAATAACAATGACACCTATTTATAATGCTAATTACCCTAACTTAAAGAACAGGAAAATATCCTAAACATATATGGAAAAGATATGACAAATTACTAAATAACTAATTAATAAAGATATGGGGATCTTCATATAGATATGCACGTATCAACTCCCCCACGGTTAAAATCCACCTTGCCCTCAAGGTGAGAACCATGACACAATGAAGAACATCGCGAACATAAGCTTTGGCGAGATATTCCCTCCTGGATCATACGCACAAGTCAGACCCCTTTTTTTTCAATATTTTCATAATATGGCTGATTGCGCACTCCTTCTGAACCAATTCTCCAGTCTTTTGCTCTTCCATTTCCACTTCAAGGTCGTGCTCTTTTATCTTGATTGCAACAAGGCTCTGAATCTCCATCTTATTTTTTCTCGGCTTCTCAAGCAGCACCCTTAAATATTTTTCCTTCTTCTCTAACTTAGATTTAAGATCTTCATATTTTATCCCTTTCTCGATCAGCTTCGAAAAATCCTTGTTAACCTCTTTTTCAGCAGAGTCATTCTCTTTCTCTTTCTGCTTCAACATCCTATTAAGTTCTATCAACCTCTTCTTCCTCGCACAAAGTTTTTCTTCACCATCGGGCAGATTCACATCCTCCTATTTTTTCCTTGAGCTTGAGACAAATAATGGGGTTGTCATCGGCAGCGGTTGCAAGGGCTGCCAAGGTCTTGGTGCGGCATGGTAGGACGGCAGCTCAATAGACGATGATGTGCTTTGCTGCTGCGGTGCTCCTTGGTGGTAAGGCTGCTCAGGCAGAGGGAGATCGTAGTGTCGAAGGTGATGGCTTGGCGGTTGCGGCCAAGCATATGGCTGACGGTCCGCGTGTGGGCGCTGAGTGTAAGGCTGATATGCCTTCTGCCAATCAAGCTGGTCGGGGTATGGAGCGGGTTGTTCCCAACCGGAGGGCCGCCACTCTTGCGGTGGGTCAAAGCAGGTCGGGAGTTGGGTTCGAACCGGTTGTAGCTGTCGAGGCGACGCGGGCGGGTACCCATAAGTGTTAGGATTTTGGTGATGGGGTTGCGGCAAAAAGTACGGAGCAGGCCCATACGTCGGCTGCGGCTGCTGGTAGTAACGCTCCAGTGGCAGGTATATCTCTTGCTGATAAGGAGCCGATGGTGGCTGGTAGGGCTGGTAAGGTGGCTGTGCAACGGCGTACAGCGGGGGGCCGTCCGGTGGGTCAGGCTCGGGGCGCAACGGAAGGAGTGTGGCTGCTGCCCTATGCTCATGCTCCCGTAATCTGGTCTCTAGTCGGGCATGCCAAGCGAGGATATATTCCAACATTGCAGCTATTGAATTCAGTTGCAAGTTTTCGGATGCTTGCGATATCTCCGGCCATGAACAAAGATTGACTTCGGCCATGAGTTCGAGGATGAAAGCACCAATTTGATAAGGGTATTTCCCTTATCACGATGCCGGAGGCGATAAACAAGATAAAAGTGAAGTCCCGGAGGCGGAATCTCGTCGACAACTCAAGCTTAAACAAAGTGCGTAAAATAAAACAGAAAGAAACGTAAATTCATAAATTCATTCATTCGATGATTGAAAGGAATAACAATGACACCTATTTATAATGCTAATTACCCTAACTTAAGGAACAAGAAAATATCCTAAACATATATGGAAAAAATATGACAAATCACTAATTAACTAATTAATAAAGATATGAGGATCTTCATATAGATATACACGTATCATGGTCACGTCCGGGTGCAGCGGGTGGCTGCCCAATGAGGTGACCGTGGTTTGTTCATTTTTATTGCGGATAGGTGGAATCCGGCGAATTTGCGGGATTCGGGGTATTTGTGGCTGCCGTTGACGGTGAAGGCGAAGTTTGAGAGGTATGGGCCGTTTCCATTGTGGTCTAAAGTGGCCATATTTTGGCATGAGAGATGGAGGGCTTCTATTAAGGATAATGGAGAGACTTATTAAGTATCTAAGCCCTTTAGCGCAGGGGATGATTTGTGAATCCTCTGTTTTCAACTCGATCTTTTATGTAATTTTTCATTTCAACGGATTATCAAAATATGGTACAGCTGTAGCTACTATTGCTGGGGTAACAACAGGGAATGTGCTAAGCAATCGACTGAATCCCAAACGTTACATGACCGACCTAAACTAAGGCTCTGATACTGATGCATTGATTCACACCAGAATTCCACATTAGTACTGAATAGTGTGCTTTATGGGTCAAAGCCTCATGGTTTTATTCTTGGGACACTTCCCAAAGGCCCGACCCTAACAAATGCACGGTTTTGTTTTTGGGACACTCTCAAAAGGCGTCACCGTCACACGCTAACGATGTAGGGGTTTGATTTTGCTTGCACATTTATTAAACATGAATAAAAATATACAACTCAATGTATTATGTAAAATAATGGAATCAGTTGTACATTGCAAATAAAAGGAGATGCAATTGAGAAGCAAGAAAGAGACAAGATAATATAGATAAGTTGTGTGTGTACAACAAACACCTTGTTGATTGATCATTCTTCCTCGACGATGGCTTCGATCCGGAGGAGGACGAAGCCGATGGCGACGCCAACGAGAGTGATGCCGTTCATGATGGCGGCGATCCGGAAGATCTCCGCGACATTACTGTAGGTGGAGGTGAGAGCGCCGCCGCCGCTCTTTCTCCCCTGCTGCTTCAAAGAGCTAACTATCTTTGCAAAAGACTGGTCGCTGGTGACAGAAAGGCCTAATGATGCCACGTGGTTGTGTGCCTTGAGCCCTCCGAATGAGTTGAGCCCGTTGATGTACCTCACTCTGGTTCGGCCCACGGATGGCCTGCTGGGGCCCACCACCGCCGCCACTGCCGTCACCGGAGATATAGCCGTTGCCATTTTGCTTGCAATCTGTTCAATAATCAATTAAATAATGAATGGTGTTATAATTAAGTGAGTGAGTGAGTGAAGGAATTATGAATGAATGAATGAATGTGTGTTGTTACCTTTGTTTGATGCAAGAAATTTGGGATGACGGGAATTGAATGAGAGGAGGAGGAGGAGTTTGTATGGGAGAGATATGATGTGAGTGTGGATAAGGTAGTGGAGAATATGTGAATGAGGCTCATTTTATAAGTAGTTTCCTCACCTCTTACCAGTGGCTACAAAATAGATTGACTTATTATTGGATTACTATTTGTACAAAGTTAATTTGTTTTTGCAAGTTGCAACTATTTTCCCTTTACCTAAATTCATTTAATAATTAACAAAAAAATTTAATGTTCTATTAATAATGTCCTAATTGAACGTATTGTAGTCTTAATAAATTATATTGTTATAAATATACATAGATATTTTCAGTAAGAAACACCTATTCCGTTTGAAATTTGAATCAACTGAATTGATTCAATCTCAAATTTGAAATTTCGACCAAATTTTCGATTTTTTGCATTGCACCAAAAGTAATTTACATGTACTAGTACTATAAATTTTCATTGGTAGTAGTAGTAGTAGTACTATTTGTACTAAATTTTATAAGTACATTTTTTGTTCTCCATCGTTTACTATTATGTCAACAAAAATGAATAAAACGAATTCAATATTTTACCTCTCCCAAAAAGCGTGTTGCAATTGAATCACAGCACTTTCTACCAGTTGAATTGAAATTGAATATTAGCACCTCAAAATCAAACCACTAAAATCTGTTGTAGCAGTTGTAAATGAACTTGCTTTCACCAGCATCCAATTCATGGCGCCAAAACGTTCTCAAAATACGCCTAGTTTATTATTCAACTGAAAAAATGTCGCACACATCGATTCTCCAAAAGATCAGAGATATAAGGCCTCTGCATCAAGCCCACGCTCATATAATCGTGTCAAATCTCTCTGAAAATGTTTTCCTATGCAACAGGTTGATGAACGCATATGCCTCTTGCGGACTTGTATCGATATCTCAGATTATATTTTCTCAAATTTCGGACAAAAATTTGGTGTCTTGGACGATTTTGCTATCTGGGCTCACGAAAAATGACCGTTTCTTCGAAGCTGCTGAGGTTTTTAATGAGATGATGGCACTAAAAATTAGGCCGAATGAGAGAACAATCGCGACTGTTTTGCCTGCATTTGGAAAGTTAGGGAGGGTCTTGTTGGGGAAATCTGTACACTGTTATTGGAGACGGCGCAATTTTGGTGGTAATGTGTTTGTGGAAACAGGTTTGGTTGATATGTATTCAAAATTTGGGTGCATGAGGATTGCGAGGAATGTGTTTGACAATATGACTGTAAGAAATGTAGTCTCGTGGAATGCGATCATTTCGGGATACTCCAGTAACGGATATGGAGGAGAAGCGTTGCAGATGTTCAACTGGATGAGGAGGAATGGGCTGCCTGGGGATATTTTTACGGCGATGAGCTTGATTAGTGTGGAGGATTTCAGAGTAGGAGTAGGGATCCATAGCTTGGTGGTTAGAAGTGGATATGAGAATGATCCACTAGTTAGAACGGCTTTGGTGGGATCGTATATAAATGGAAATTTTGTTGATGATGCTTATAGTATATTTGAGGAGATCGGTAAGAAGGACTTGGTTGCTTGGACTTTGATGTTGAGAGGGTTTTCGAAGAGTGGAAATTGGAGAAGGACCCTTGAACATTTCGAGAAGATGATGGGAGAAGAGAAGATAGCGCTGGATTATGTATCTCTTATAACTATGCTTTCGGCTTGTAGCTGTTTCGGAGCTTTGGAGCAGGGAAGGCGAATGCACGGTCTGGTTTTGAAAATTGGTTTGCAAGATGATCTCTTTGTTGGTTCAGCTGTAATAGATATGTATGCTAATTGTGCAGGTATGATGGATGCAAAAAGATACTTTGGTGGTATGGTAGAGAAAGATGTTGCGTGTTGGAACACGCTGATATCTGGTTATGGCATGATTGGATGTGGGAATGAAGCCATAGACACATTCTTAAAGATGGATGGTTCGGGTCTAAGTCCAGATGAGTCGACGTTGGTATCAGTCCTGTGTGCTTGTAGCCATGCTGGCCTGGTCGAGCAAGGGCTCCGAATCTTTGATCAGATGACCAAAGTTTGGAACTTGATTCCTAATTTGAAGCACTATGCCTGTGTTGTAGACCTTCTTGGACGTTCTGGGCGAATAAATGATGCTTACTCACTCACGAAGAGCATGCATCTACAGCCGGGGATTGAGATATACAGTTCTTTGCTTACTGCTTGCAAAATCCATAAGAACTTTGAGCTGGGAGACGAGATTGCTCAAAAATTTGTTGAGTTGAAACCTAATGACGCGGGGCACTATATATTGCTCTCAAACGTGTATGCTTTGGCTGGAAATTGGGATTGTGCAAGAATGAGTAGAGTATCTTTGAAATCGAACAACTTGAAGAAGAACCCTGGCCTTAGTTATATGGAGATAAATGGAGAAATGTTCACATTTATGGCTAGCCAAACCGACCATCCTCACTACCTAGAGATTAGGGACTTCCTTCAAGGCTTGATCTTGAAAATAAAAGCTGCAGGATATGAGCCTGACACCGACTCTGTGCTCCTAGATGTGTCGGATGATGTGAAGAGAGATATTCTGTTCACCACAGCGAGAAGCTTGCTATTGCTTTTGGACTGATGAGGACTAAGCCGGGATCAGTAGTTCGGATCACAAAGAATCTACGGATTTGTGATGATTGCCACTTAGCTAGTAAGTTCGTCTCCAAAGTCTATGCGCGAGTTCTGATTATAAAGGATGCCAATCGCTTTCATGTTTTTCGTGATGGCATATGCTCCTGCAGAGACTGGTGGTGAATGTTGGATGCAGAGCAAACATTCTCCGATGTTCGATCTTGCTCTACTCCTTTTCAATAATTTAGAATTTGCTTGTTAGAATTTTTAGCACATTTTTTTACTGCAACTAACTATCTTATTGATCTTGAAATAAAACCCAGCAAATAATATGTTCAAAGCAAGGTAAAACTTTATCACATAATGCAAACCAAGGCTAAATAAGATCACATGATCAGTTCTATGGAAAATTCAAAAGATGCTAGTTACATTCTTTCATCTGAGAATGTGGAATTGCATCACTCTCTTCTCAACCAGCTCGAAAATGCAGACGTCACCTTTCTTGATGGAATGAGCATCTGCGAGGGCCTTCCATCCTCCACTCATAGCAAGATGATTGCCACTCGTGACGACAATAGTGACTGGCCAAGAAACCCCATCAGTGTCCATCAGCACCATTGGCTCTTTAGACAAAGACATATGCCTTCTCGAAAAGTAGTTTGGAATCACCTGCAACAAAACACATACAAGTTCTTGGTCATATCTGTTCATCAAATTTATAAAACCATTATTCAAGTGCATCTCACCAGTGTGCATTTGTGGCCAACATTGTAGCCTTTAATCTCGCGCCTGAAGAAAGGGAAAGATGAGGCGAAAGGAGGCGCGGAGGCGGCTGGCTGATCATATTTCTTGAGCCACCCATTGCTGCCATAGATCTTCACATCAAAAGACATCCGACCACTGTATAGGAAGTGTGCCCACTCTGCTCTGCCTAAGTCGTGACTTTCGACGAAATGTGGCCATCCTTGGATGAGATAGACGCAGCCGTCTCTATGCTCCAGCTTCGTGTCCCAACTCCCACAGGGACTCCTCAGGGCCACCGTTTCAGTTTCCTCGGTTGCCAAGTGTCCGTCGAAAAACTTGGTCGGAATTTGCTGCACAATTTATATAATCACGAGAGAATCAATATTAGTATAGTCAAGATTTAGACACAAAGTGATTTTACAACCTACTTACTTACCAACTCTTTCAGATTTGCAAACCACATGATTTGGTAGAAGGAAGGCCTTGCGTCTGGACTTCCCCAACTTCCCTCTCCATCCTTAGCCTTCTCCATCCCAGAAAACCTTGATTGGAACCTTCAAATAAACTTGAGTTATGTGGAAAAACTATAAGACACACACACACAGAGAAACCATGGTATGTTTGGTTGGTTTGAACAGCCAAAACATGGTATTCATGTAAGTGGGATTTTCATGATTTTAGAGATAGTATACTTTGGTAAAATCTTTAGACCTTTGCAGATGGAACCCAACAATTACATGTACTTGAGCTTTTTTATGAGCATCAACAAAACAATGAATTGGGATTTGGGAACAAGAGAAACAGGGAAGCAGTAGTTCATAATCAATAGGCATAAGATTCCCAAAAACTGATGCAAATGATAATAAAGTTGAGTGCAACACCATCACAAAGGAGTGGCTTGATTTTGTTAAATAACACATGAGTAGGCATATTCCAATTATTCAAACCCAAGTGAAATAATCAAAATAAATACCAAATCAACAAGAGAAGCCTAAAATTTCAGGTAGAGGTGTAAGATATAATGAATTGCCGTTGTCGAACACGTTAGTTTAGGAATACTGAGGTCACAAAATCAGCCGTCGACCCAGCGCTGCATCAGCTCTGGCCCCACGCTATAGCTGCTTCGTGTCCATGTAAGAGAAATGAGGAAGAAAACAGATTAGGGGAGAGGTAGAAAAAGCTTCATGAGAAAATTGAAAAAGAAGAAAAATTGCACAAGTTTGGAAAAGACGAGCTGTAAACCTAGGCAATTTATTTGAAATGAGTGGTGCTACAAGGTTTGGGGGTTTGTATTATTGGAAATGTGAATTTTGTTGAATTGTTTTGAACTTGCAGTTTTCATACATACAATGCAGGATGGGAAGAGAAAGAGAGAAAGAGCCATGCATGCACAATATAGCAACTTTTCTTTTTTATGTTTAAATAATTCGATTAAGATTTTAGCTGCAACCTACACTATAAATGAACTGATAAATAATTAAGGCCCATTACAGTTTACAGTTACAGTAGCGGTGAAAATTTTTGGTATGCCACTTTTCTGAATTTATTGTATGCATACATATGCAAAAATAAAAAAATGTGGCTGACTAAAATATACGTATATATGATGTTGTTTATATAATCGAACATTTTGTCTACGTAGTACTTTTTATTTGCCACTTTAGACATAATTTCTTGTGATTATGAGATAATTGAGAAAAATATCAAAATTATGATATAATTATAGACCATCTTTTTTTAAAATTAGAAGTTAACCAAACTTAATGATTTTCTAGCAATTTGCAATTATCTTTTTTTTTAAAAAAAAATCCACCTCTTGATCTCCTATTCAAATAAAATTGTTTGTCTTGAGATACAATAAATTAAAACTCTATTAACCTAGTAATAAAGTGGTCAATATGTTTTTGCTTCAGTTTCAAATTTGTTGTATAGCAATTTTTAAATTTAATGTTGCAATAACTAAATAAATAATTGTGAATATTTTTGGTATTTTAATTATGATGATCAGATGATGTTGCCATGTTTGTACAACGCTGCAACCTAACGTCATTGCTTGGTGCACCTATAAAGGTTGTCCTCTACTGATGCAATGGAGATGTTTATAATAACTCCTAGTTGGTAGAAACAAAAAATCTTCGATAAATTCAAAGTCGATAATAGTAAATCATTGTCACCTTTAACAGAGAAAATCGAGTTTACAGGGTACTTTACGTTTAAAATAACGTAAATGTACCTATTTTGTTATCTCTTCCATATATGAGAAAAACGGCAGCCACATTGGCGTGTTTATAAGTGAAGCCGCCACCCGCATTGGCGTTTTACTATTTAGATCCGTATGTCGTCGTATTTTATGTAAGTATAGGTACGTTGAAAAACGCCGACGGGGTTGGCGTGTTACCTAAAAAACGCCACAGCCGTCTGCATGTTTTCTGCCTAAAAACGCCACAGATGTAGGCGTGTTTATACCTAAAGACGCCTATGGAGTTGGCGTCTCCACCACAAACACGCCTAACCCGTCGGCGTGTTCGGCTTGAAACGCCGACGTGACTGGTGTGTTTCTGAAAAATGCCTATGTGAGTGACGTGTTTTATAAAACCGCCAATTAGGTTGGCGTTTTTAGTAGAAACGCCAATCGGGTCGGCGAGCCAATACAGACGGTGCATCCGTCGTGGGAAAAAAAAGGGCGAAATCATACAAACTGTAACACGCGGACGTGACTGGCGTGTTTCTGAAAAACGCCTATGTGAGTGGCGTGTTTTATAAAAACGCCAATTAGGTTGGCGTTTTTAGTAGAAATGCCAACCGGGTCGGCGAGTCAATACAGACGGTGCATCTGTCGTGGGAAAAAAAGGTGAAATCATGAACTGTAACACACCGACGTGGAGTGGCGTGTTACATAAAAACGACAACTTGGTTTGTGATTTTGGCGATTTTGCTCATACTGTTTGCATGAAATTGCAGGCTTTCATTTTTCCAGCCAATTATCTTACTAATTACCCCGCTTATTCAAACTGTTGCAATCATTCTCACATCAAAAATATACATATGTATAAAAAGAGGAGTTATAAAATTATCAATATAAAGAGTGCAACTCAATGAACAAACATGAATTTCAATTGCATCAACAAATACAAATAGTTGGGGTTTAGTTTAATCGTCTCGCCGTTTCCGCATAAACAGGCCCCGAATCCCCTTCCCGATTCTGGAAGTAGGGAGTCTAGAGGGAGGAGTATCTTGAACAACAACGTTCTCTAGATCCACCCCAAAAAACTCATCTCGCACAGACGACCGCGGTGGAGAAGCGTGGACATCACTGAGGCCAATATCTTCTCCTATACCACCGGTGTGGCTGACAGAATGACGACCTCGAACTGCAGATCTAGGTGGAGGTGGATGCACAAAATCTTCATCGGAGTCATCGACCAACTGAGCATCCATCCTTGAAGATTAGGACTCTCCGCAGACAGTTTTCTTCTTGGTTCGTCGTTTTCCCTTTTGCCTCACGGGCATGTCCATGTCCAGCGCAGAGCGCTAGGAAAGACGGTAGTCCATCAGCTCAGCCTCTCCAGATATCTGCAGACCATCTTCAACCATCATCGAAATGGTTACCAAAGCCGGATGTTCTGTCATATCTTGGCCACTTAGAAAGTGGCGTATGTTGTGAAGCGTCTCCACCTATAATTTTCAAAGTTAATTACATATCATCATATGAATTTAAATAATTAATACTCCCTCCGTCCCTCAAAATTCGTCACCATTTGACCCGGCACGGGTTTTAAGAAATATAATAGAAAGTGGGTTGAAAAAGTTGGTGGCATGTGAGTCCTACTTTTATATATTAGTTTTATAATAAAATGTGAGCGTGAATGAGTTAGTGGAATGTAGGGTCCACTACCAAAAATGGTAAAAGTGAAAGGTGACAAATTTTTAGGGACGGACGAAAAAGGAAATAGGTGACAAATTTTCAGGGACGGAGGGAGTAGTTTTTTTAATTTACCGCGAAGTTATGAGAAGATGCCGTTTCATGGAAGCCCTCTTCAGCATGCACGCCAGGTTTGGTTAAATACACCACGGTTATTTGGCGAAACCAATTCATATATTCATCGGTTGCAATAGGCTCAGTAGAGTACTCCATATCAGTCCACACCAAGTTGTGCCTATTGTCCCAGTCCTGTATATGATGGGCATGGTAATCAACCCAATTCCGGCCAGATTTTCCACGGCGATCCTGTTTCGTAAAATCACTACCGTGGGACCGGTTGAAGAGTGGGATATACGGTTGGACAATCCCAAATTGTCGCAACACTCGTTGTGGCAAGTGTGGCTCAACCATATTCCAGCAAATAAGAGTTGTTATCGACGTCCATATAGGACGACCATTACCACAACATTCCGGCAAGTTCCGCTGGACATAAGGCCTCCAAATAAACTACATGTGA
This sequence comes from Salvia splendens, assembly GCF_004379255.2. Lineage (NCBI taxonomy): Eukaryota > Viridiplantae > Streptophyta > Magnoliopsida > Lamiales > Lamiaceae > Salvia > Salvia splendens. Next base: position 12,611,049 of record NC_056041.1, read on the forward strand.
AACAAATTTATTCAAAATAAATTCAATCAAAAACAACAAACAAAAAACAATTTAAGTTAAATAAATACTTGGTTGGTGTGCATTCTGGAGAACTAATCTCGGAAGTTCTCAATGCAATGTCCGAGTGCTTTTACATATGACGCCGGACCTTTCCATCTACAAAATTTAAATTATGGGCGAATAACACGGAAATTGATGAAAATTATGCTTAAAAATGAATTAGTGAACAACTTACACGAATGCACAGGGTGCGTAGTCTATATGCTCGGGATTTAGCATCCTCGGTCTAATATTTGGGATTCTCTCCCAAGCCCACAGCTGTAACCAAGTTAAAGCTCCCCCGACATCGGTCCTCCTAGCAACGACAGCTTCACATAAATTGTGGTACAAGCAAGCAAGCGTTGCACCACCCCAGCTATAGGTAGAACATCGTTCTACATCCATGAAAAATTACACGTAGAAGAACGAAATTTTATTTCCAGAGGCGTTCGGGATCATCAGACCACCAAGTAATAGCATGCAATAAATACGAACACGCTGAACATATATGTAGTGGCCGTGATCATCACTCAGCTCAATCCTCAATTGATTTGATAAGCTTGTCTACTTCCAAACCATTTCTTTCAACTCAAATGCGTCTGGTACAAATCCTAGATAATCCAGACACAGTTGCTTCCAATATCCCACATCCTTCATGGGGATGTAACCCGTCACAGCCTCTCCGTCAACTTTGAGGCCCCATAAGACCTCCACGTCTTCCAACGTCACAGTCGCTTCACCGACTGGAAAGTGAAACGTGTGAGTCTCTGGCCTCCAACGTTCAATCAATGTGGTGATAAGATGGTGGTCAATGTCCTTTGGTTGACCACACCTCAATATACAGCCGAACCCCATCTGGTCCACTACTGGCAAAATATGGGTATGTATGGGAACATCCCAAATGATTCCTTCATATCTTCGACATCGTACGTCTTCTGATGGAACTCCTACCCATATATTATTAGAGACGTGTTGTCTCTGAAGATACAATACAGAAGGATCCGCAGGACCACATAAGAGCCGACGACGAGAAGTTGAAGATGATGCCATAATTTACCTACATAACATTCACCATTCAAATTAAACAATACACAAACGTAAACAATTTCAATAATTACAATTTAATCCACTATCACAAAATGGAACACCAATACCAAATAATGCACAATACACAAATTCACCTACACAACATTGCACAAAATCATAGCACAATTCACCTACACAACATTAACAATTCAAACTAAACAATATACATCAACCTAACAATTTCAATAATTTGTCACTAGGGTTTAGGTTTATAAGCCAAATAAACCAAAACCCACATAAACCATCAATTTGCCCAATTTTTAAGCTATAACAACACTAGAGTTTAGGTTTATAATCAAATTTATACTCTAACTAAACACCAATATCTCAACTATCTCAACAATACACAAATTCACTTAAACCCAAACAATGCAACATCAATTTACAACCCAAATAAACCTAAATAACAACAGTATTCAATTACTCTAATATTGTCAAAAATAAGCATACTAACCGGAAAATTTATCAAATACGGGGAAGAATAGCACCGATTGATGGAGGGAGGGTCAAATCACCGATTTCGGGGAGGAGAGGTTGAGAGAATCACGATTTGGGGAGGAGAAGATGAAAAACCCGGACGAAAATTTGATGTGTGTGTAGTGTGTTTCGCGTTTTGGGGATGAAGACTGATATAGGGGTTCTGACATAACAAGCCGATACCGTTGGCGTGTTTAATAGGAAACGCCAGTTCCGTTGGCGTGTCTACTGTAAAACGCCAATACGGAAGGCGTGTCTAACTTGAACCACGCCACGCCGAATATCTCTCTCAGTTGAAACACGCCAGTAGTGAAGGCGTTTTTTAACAAAAACACGCCAACCATCTTGGCGTGTTTTAACAAATACCGTATTTCAATAAAATACGACGACATACGGTTCTAAATTGTAAAACGCCAAAGCGGGTGGCGTCTTCACTTATAAACACGCCAATGTGGGTGGCGTTTTTCCCATATATGGAAGAGATAACAAAATGTGTACATTTATGTTATTTTAAACGTAAACCACCCTATAAACCCGATTTTCTCCCTTTAACAAGTTAATAATTCAGATGCTGAGGCCTTGATTTACTTGTTGGCATCTTGCAAGATTAAATTTGATTATGATTTGTCTTACCGAATTTGATTATAAACCGTTACCGTATTAGAAAGGAATTGTTACTTTAAGTTATTAAAGATTTATGTTTGTTGGAGAAAATATAAATACAGTATTATCTTGCAGTTTTATTTTAAGATAACACGAGACAAAATGATTGAAGTATTTTGCCTGTCCGAGAGAAAAAGTTTTTCAGTAATAGAAATTATTATTTTTATAAAATGAATTAAATGATAAAAGTCAATTTTATGCGACAGAGTATTGAAATGAAGGTCGTGTTTTGGGTTTTAATTTGAGAGTTCTTATAATTGAAATAGATTTTTTAATCGAATTATGACGTAAAGTTAACATTATGAATTCAAGATCTTCACCTTTTACAGTTGCACAAGGAACCTCCTCCCCTCAATCCCGCCCTTCCCTTTTCATTGATTTTCTACATTTCCTGTGATTATCTCTCTCTTCCACGATTTCACACGTAAACCGCCAATTTCAAGTTTATTTTTGGAGGTTGAAGAAGAAGCCATTCTTTTAAGGAAATCACAGGAATAACGATACCATATTTGATTTCTGTGAGTTAATTTAATCATATTGTTTTGAACACCTAATGTTTTAACATAATTGATCATACGATGTGGTTTTCTCATCGGAATTCTGTTTTGATCTTCACCGGACGTTGTATTTATTCAATCTGAATCCAACACGATATGGATGATTCGTCAATAAGTGTAACTGTGGTATTGAATCGTAGGCGATGAATCCGAATCCGGCGACAATGGCGGCAGCATGGATGATGATTGCAGCGTTGACGCTGATTCCGGCCTACGCCGGCGACACGAATCCGGTATTCAGCCCATGTACGGACACAAGAGTTCAGAAACACGACGGATTCACCTTCGGCCTCGCGTTTTCTTCAAGGAACAATTTCTTCTTCAACGACATTCAGCTTTCCCCCTGCGATTCTCGCCTCTCCCTCGCCATCAACGGCGCCGAGCTCTCCGTTTTCAGGCCCAAGGTCGATGAGATCACTCTGCTTACCATCAACAGCACCACCTTCGATCCTGTGAGCCTTCCTCTACTTATGTATGATTGATTCATCACTCATTTGTAGCAGTTATGTTTGTTTTGTGATCAAATTAGTTAGTCATCTGCAATTGTTGTTCAGAGCAAATTATGTGGTTAAATGGCGGCTTTTGCATTGATTCATCATTCATTTGTTGCAGTCATGTTTGTTTTGTGATCAAATTAGTTATCTGCAATTGTTATTCAGAGCAAATTAGGAGGTTATATGGTGGCTTTTGCTGGACGAAAGTATGCAGCTCGATCCCTCCCTATATTCGTCGCTGACACCAGTTACATCGTCACCAGCTTCACCATGGTAACAACTCTAGCTAGAAGAGTTGGTAGTTTGTTTAAAAATGTTATTTGAACTGAATATATGATGTTGGCAGGTTCTTGAGTTCCAAAAGGGCACCCTGCAGAATTTGTACTGGAAGAAATTCGGATGTGGGTCGTGCAGCGGGAGCTCGGTCATGTGCCTCAACAACACAGACTGCGCGGTTAAGAAGTCCAGCTGTAGAAGCAACGGAGGCTCTATAGCTTGTGATGTAGGGATACAGTTGGCCTTCTCAGGTACTGATAAGAACTACAACGTGCTCAACTCGTGGTACGAGGTGGCAAATCTCCGGCAGTACTCCCTCTACGGCCTCTACTCCGATCTAAGTAGCTCATTCAGTGGCATCTTCTGAGATTACTACGTTGTACATTTAATACTGTATTAGCAACCTAAGCATTATCCCACAAAATTCTGAGGAATGTATTTGATGCAGGGATGCAAACCTTGCACTCACACATGCATAATTTGTCTACATATTATTTAAATTGAATGTGTATCTTAATTTCTCCCGTCAGTTGAGACAGAGGAATCTACGGATTTAGGTTTTTATCTGTCCCAATAAAACCAAGAAAATAGGTAGAAACCAAAGCAGAAGTCACAAATGTGCACAGCTCGTGCTTTTTAGGCTGAACGACAACATGCTCAAGTAGGTGACCTTAACCTTTTTATTTGAAACACCTAAAGCTCTTCGAATGTCGAAGAAACAATTGTACAGAGGATAATATGATCTTTTTCCTTCTCTTTTTCGAACATCCCTCACAGAGAATATAAACAAAAATAGACAACTGTACATAGCCTATTTATGCATTTGGTACAACAAAATTGGAACTGATCCAAAGTCAGTGTCCATCTTCAGATAGTGAGTTAGAACTAAACAAGATTTTCTTCTATACTGGTTGATATCGTGACTGTTCGTGGATATCCAAAACAAGCTCCCGCAGCTCAGGGAAAATTGATAGCAGAACAAGTTCCAGTATTCCATAACTGAGTTGCTTCAGACAAACTGTGGACTGCAAGTCATTGAAGCAACAAGATTTAATGCCAGAAAAGCAACACTAGACAAACACACACTTGCACGCATATTCTCATAGGCAAGCCTAGAGGTAGCATAAAAACAGCCTCAAGGTACTTAATGGTATGAACCATGTAGGAGAGAGAGGATAAGTGTTATACCTGAAGAAAATAGTAGAGATCTCCAGTGCACTGTCTGTACTGCTTTTGCCCAATCAAACTGACTAAAGTGGTTGGAGCACCATCTACCAGAAAAGGGAATGAGATACTTTGTAATTTTCACTTTGAGGATGGAAAGTCAATCAAAATGCAAATCTGTATAATATTATCATGCTGTCATAGGAATGGTAACAGGAAATTCCAGCCAAAACCTCTTAACCAGAAAATTCATCTCCAAGTGACAGCTAAGGGCATCAAGGAAGTGTTCTAATAACGAGGAAAGGATAAGGAAAAAAAGGTCCATGTAGATGCACCCTAGAAAAACCAAGCGTGTGAGTAAGATGAGAAAAATCATCTCACAGTGACAACTAGGGGCGCCAGGCAATTGTTTTCATAACGAGGAAAGGATAAGGAAGAAACAAATGGAACAAGTAGATAAACCCTATAGAAACCAAGTGTGTGAGTCAGATGAGATATATCCACTGATAATGCAACAAAGTTGAATAGAAAAATGCTACTGTATGTGGGAAAGACATAATATATGGTACCATCCAGGGGTATCGAGAAATGCAAAGGGCCAGTTTAGTTTGAAAGATTATATCTCATGATTGAATGTGTATTATGTTTGGTTCATTAGATTGAACCTCACAACTTAATACTAGATGGATAATCATATGAAAGAGTCATAGTCAACCCCCTCCAACTAAAATAATCTCCTAACTTAATCCTAGATGGATAATCATATGATAAAGAATCATAGTAACTGAACGGCACCAAAGAAGATTGAGTCAAAACACTATTACAATGAAGGCTGTATAGCAGAATTACTTGTCCAACTTATAGGCTAAACTAGCAACGACTGATTACTACATTCCTAACTTAAGACAACTGAATTTATAGTATACAATACAACAGAAAAATATTGTTTTCTCTTAACAGGAGGAAAAAAAATACCAAGATACTTACCGAATAACAACTTTTTCACATAGCTAGCTCTACGAGCAGCTTCCAGCTGTCGCTCAAAAGACCTTGATTGTGTAGTGCTCATACCACCTGGTTGTTTTGTAGCTTGCGGAGATTTTTGAGTATCTTTCAAAGTATTCCTTTGAGCACCCAATTTTCGGAAGAATGTGCCTTCAGGCCAGAGAATCTAATGAGAAGATGATAAGGGTCAGATGAGGTCTTCTCAGAACAGGAAACACAGAGGAGCAGAATCAAAATATTGAACAAAAGTTGAGTTATATGGAAAATAAACAATTGCTCGCTGATATTACCTAAAGATAGACTACTCCGTATGCAGGATTATCGGTCACATTATTAAGAAAAATATGTTATCAATAGTGAAAACGTTTTAATCTCCAGTTCATCATTTAATTCCACAGAAAAGGTGTTGCAAGCTCAAGTTGTATAACATCATCAGATTGATACATACGGAATACAAATATGAAATATTAGAATCCTTACAAGTAGAAGCTACGCTACATCAGGACACAAGCATCATATTAAAATAATGAAACTTACATCCTGGACCGCTCGAATCCCTTGTGCAACAACATCGTCTCTACAGAGCCTCCGGATTTTCCTCAAGAGCCAGTCATCAATGGCATCTTCCATGACGAACTGCAGTATTTGTTTTGATATCCACAATACCTGTCTCCTACAATCAGAGTTGATACATATGTCTGGCTTAAGGCTTGGATGATCGGATTTATGACAACATGTTCTTATTAGTAAAAGTCAGTGGATACATTGGTTGATTGCATAAATCAATAAACATAATTTTCAAGAGTACTCTTTCCAGATTTACCAGCTATAAGGGCTTCAATTACTTCAGTGTATCACTTTGTTCTTAGTAGTGAAGTCCTACCCTTCTTCTCATTCTATTTTACCCTTTACCATTAGTATCTTTTTTTGAGTGAGTGAGTGAGTGGTGTGTGATTTCCAGAAGAAATCATATAGATAAGCTGAGAGCCTGTAGATGCAGGTTCTGAAGTCAATGTGCTATATTATCCAACTTACATCATAGAGTATTTTACATTGCTAAAATCAGCATAATTCAGGAATGAATCACAAATGCCACAGCCATTTTAAATTTCTGGATCTCACAGATGATACGGTCAACAGCTGGAAGGTCTACAGCCGCCGCAAAAAGGGGAAGGAAGTTGGGGGAAGCGAGTAAATAGAGGAAGCAGGCGGCAGGATCAAGTAGTGCAGTTCCTGATTCTATGCATTTCAGTTAATTGTTTTTAGTATAAATAAATGTAAGCTAGGGAGTTCAATTCATCTTGGATAGATCATTTTGTATTGGACGACTTGGTCGTAGGCCTCTGCGGAGGAGTGTTACTCTTTTACTATTCCATCAATTCAAAGTGATCGTTCCTCTCATTACTACATTTACAACATATTGTTTCGAAGTGAAGAGCATAACTCGTGCTCTATTCCTCCCTCCCGCCTTTCACTCCTATCAATTGGTGCGGTGAACGATGGTGAACTCTCGGGCGGACACGCGACTGGACGAATTGGAGAAGGCGATGGGTGATTTGCAACAGAGTAACGTGTCGTTGGATGCGGCTGTAAAGGAACTGAATACTCAGTTCCGCCACACGGAGGACCAGGTGGCAGAGGTCCGAACCGAACTGACCGCCATGCTCCGGGAGATGCGAGCAGGTTTCGCCTCGCTGAAGCTCAAGGACCCTTCCCACCCCGACGACGGCTCCACATCAGCAGCACATGGGTCAAAACAACCAAACGATGGCTCCAAATGAACGCCTCCAAAATCAACACCTATGAGGATGCGGTCGAATTGGCACTTGACATCGACATGGTGGCGTCAGCCCAGCCTCAGCGACTGGCACCTGCTCAACCGGCCGCCCAGACACACCCCTACACGGCTCAGTCTAACCGTTCGGTCTCCAAGGGGTATTCCCCAACCCCCACGTACTCCACGGCCTCGTCGAAACCGGTGTCAAAACGTTTCCGTAACGTGTCCCCGGAGGAATATAGGCGACACATAGCAGCAGGAACCTGTGTCAAATGCGGGCTGAAGTTTGGACCAGCCCATAGATCCCCCCCCAAGACTCTCAATGTCATGATCTGCGAGGAGAATGAAGATGCGGCCGCTGACTCCGAACCCGAGGACTCTGAGATTTTGGAGACAGGGGCGGAACCACAACTATCCGCCTTGTCACTAAATGGCTTGGACACGGCCAATACAAAGAAAGTATTTGGGAAAATCGCCTCACAACAGGTAAAAGTAATAATCGATAGCGGCGCAAACTACTGTTTTATATCCAAGGAGTGCGCACAGCGGCTCGAGCTACCTATTACCCCTACCTCGCCTTACTCGGTGGTGCTAGGCAACGGCTCCACACGTCGCGCAGCAGGGATGTGCAGGACCGTGCCACTAATATTGGAGAACGAGGAGTTCGTGGTGTCGTGCTACGTTTTCCCCTCCGGAACATCGACGTTATTCTGGGAGTCGCATGGCTCGCATCCCTCGGCTACGTCATGGCTAATTGGCAACGGTCGTCCATGGATTTCAGAGCCAAAGGTCGGCCGGTCTCCCTCAAGGGAGACCCGTCCCTCATGCGCCGGGCATGCTCCACCCACGACCTCCGCTGTCTCGAGGAGGGGGGCTGTTGCTGGGTCCTCCGCGCCCTAGAGAAGGAAACCACGGCTGAGCCTTTCGGGATTGACTCCGCCCTATCCTCGGCAGCCAGGTCGCAATTACTTAGCTTGATTGGGGACTTCCCGGCGACCACAAGGGAAGGCGTCGGTTTGCCCCCCCACCGCCGCACGGACCACCGAATACCGCTCCTCCCCGGCACAGATCCCGTTTCCGTCCGCCCCTATCGGTATAATCACTTGCAGAAAGATGAAATGGAAAAGCTCGTCGCCGAGATGTTGAGCTCCGGGGTGATTCAACCCAGCACCAGCCCCTTCTCAAGCCCCGGTCCTCCTGGTTCGCAAAAAAGACGGCTCATGGAGGTTTTGCGTGGACTACAGAGAACTTAATAAACGGACGGTGCCAGACAAATATCCTATCCCAGTGATCCAAGAGCTTCTTGACGAGTTGCACGGGGTACCACCAAATCCGGGTGGCAAACGAGGACGTTCCAAAGACAGCTTTTCGAACCCACTCCGGCCACTACGAGATCCTTGTCATGCCATTCGGCCTCACCAACGCTCCAGCCACGTTCCAAAGCCTGATGAACGACATCTTCCGACCGGCCCTTCGGAAATTTGTCTTGGTGTTTTTTGACGACATTCTCGTCTACAGCGCGTCTTGGGCGGATCATTTGCGCCACCTCCGCCAGGTTTTCAAGGTTTTGGCCAGCCATACACTCGTCGTCAACACCAAGAAATGTCTTCTAGGTCGGGCTAGCGTCGAGTATCTAGGCCACATCGTGTCGTTCGAGGGAGTAAAAATGGACCCAGCCAAAATCTCGGCTGTCCTCCGTTGGCCGACTCCGACGTCCCTAAGGAGTGTCCGCGGGTTCCTTGGGTTAACAGGTTACTACCGTCGTTTCATCAAGGACTACGGCAAGATTGCAGCCCCGTTGACAGAGCTCCTGAAGAAGCCACTCACTCCCCAATCCAAGACCGCCTGGACGTGGCCGACGGCAGCGGCCTCCGCTTTCGACTCCCTCAAATCGGCGTTGACGTCAGCACCTCTGCTCAAGACGCCGGATTTTACAAAGGAGTTCGTAATAGAGTGCGACGCCTCGGGCCGGGGCCTCGGGGTTTTCTTAATGCAGGACCGTCAGCCGGTGGCCTATTTCAGCAAAACATTATCCTCTCGTTGGTTAGCCAAGTCAGCATACGAGAAGGAACTCATGGCCCTCGTCCTCGCAATCCATCATTGGCGGCCCTACTTGTTGGGTCGTCGTTTCGTGGTGCACACGGACTAACGGAGCCTGCGTCACCTACTAGCCCACCCTCTAGCCACCCCGGCGCAACAAAATTGGGCGGCAAAACTCTTAGGCTACGACTTCGCCATCGTTTACAAGGAAGGCAAGTTAAATCGGGCGGCGGATGCCCTATCCCGCCGCCGGGATGATAATGCGCCGGAACTCGCGGCAATTTCGATTCCGTCATGGCCAGACTGGTCCTCGGTCCAGGAGACTCTATCGTCTGACCCGTCCCTCGCAAAAATCAAAGCCGCCTTGGAGGCTAGTCAACATACTTCCCCACATTATGAGCTCATTCATGGAACCCTGTTCTATAAGGGAAGGATAGTCGTGCCGCCCTGTTCGCCCTGGATTCCAAAACTGATGGCCGAGTTCCATATCACGCCGACTGGGGGACACTCGGGGGCCTACCGCACATATCGTCGGATTGCTTCAAACGTTTACTGGCCCGGAATGATGAAACATGTCACTAATTTTGTCGCAGCTTGCACAACGTGTCAAGGCATAAGGCCGAAACCAGGTCCCCAGCCAGCCTCCTCCAGCCCCTGCCGATTCCGAGTCGTATTTGGGAAGATATCAGCATGGATTTTGTTTCGGGGCTGCCGAGAGCCGGGGGTCTAGACTGCATTTTTGTCGTCGTCGACCGCCTGTCCAAATACGCTCACTTCATCGGCCTTAGACACCCTTTCACGGCCCGACAGGTCGCGGAAGTGTTCACGGGCGAAGTGGTTCGCCTCCATGGTATTCCTCGATCGATCGTCTCAGATCGCGACCCCATCTTTCTCAGCTCCTTTTGGAAAGAGCTGTTTCGCGCCACGGGTACCACACTTAAGATGAGTTCCGCCTACCTCCCCGAGACCGACGGCCAGACAGAAGTTCTTAACCGGTGCCTGCAGACATACTTGCGTTGTTTCTCTTCTGACCGCCCGAAATAGTGGAACAAATGGCTAGCTTGGGCGGAATACTGCTACAACACAAGCACTCACTCGGCTTCGGGCATGACACCGTTCGAGTCGAGGCGCGAATCGGAAAGACGGCTTATCGGCTGCAACTTCCCGACTCTGCCCGCATACACCCGGTGTTCCACGTCTCACTCCTCAAACGAGCTGTGGGGGATGCACCGGTGGAGGCCACACTGCCCGATGGCCTGGTTGATGCTGCACCGCTGTTCCTCCCAGACAAGGTGCTGGCACGGCGGACTGAGCGCCGGGCTGACGAAGCCGTCGAGCAGGTCCTCATTAGCTGGGTAGGTCTGGAGGATGACGAGGCAACTTGGATGGATTAGGCAGACATACGAGGACAGTTTCCTTTCTTCAGCCTTGCGGACAAGGCTGTTCCGACGGGCGGGGCAATTGATACGGTCAACAGCTGCAACAGCTGGAAGGTCTACAACCGCCGCAAAAAGGGGAAGGAAGTTGGGGGAAGCGAGTAAATAGAGGAAGCAGGCGGCAGGATCAAGTAGTGCAGTTCCTGATTCTATGCATTTCAGTTAATTGTTTTTAGTATAAATAAATGTAAGCTAGGGAGTTCAATTCATCTTGGATAGATCATTTTGTATTGGACGACTTGGTCGTAGGCCTCTGCGGAGGAGTGTTACTCTTTTACTATTCCATCAATTCAAAGTGATCGTTCCTCTCATTACTACATTTACAACATATTGTTTCGAAGTGAAGAGCATAACTCGTGCTCTATTCCTCCCTCCCGCCTTTCACTCCTATCTACAGATCTTGCAAGTGTGCATGTTAAGAGTCCAAAACTTCTTCACATGCAACAAAAGCTAAGTTAGTCAAAACAGTGGCAGAAACATTATATGAGAGAAAATATTCACTTCAACCCAAAAATTTTACTCAACTAGTCATTTCAACGATCAAAATCATTAAAAACTGAATATAGTTATATATGATAGCAAAATACTGATAAGAACAATTTGACATCTTACTGCTAAAGCAAGTTGAAAAAACCAATGTATGCAAACGAAATATCACCTCAGCCAGCCCCTTTGTTTGAGTTGAAATACATTATCAACTAAATCCAGAACAGGAACACTTAATTTTGGTGACATCCACTGCAAGGAACATTTAATGTCAATCAGAGAATGCATAACCAAGACCGTGAAACAGTGATATTGATTGCATATCAGACACATGTGCAACAATTGCTTAGTTTCTTCTTTCTCTGTTTCCCATTTACAGTAGTAAATAAAGAGTTACAGGATACTGAGACTTGAGAGGGTGGTGCATTAAAGAGTATTTTATGCAAATGAACATTTTAGTAATATCAGTTTTAATATGGTCTTGAAAACTAAAACAGAAACAACATTGTCAAGATTATGGGGAGAAGGGTGCACTACCAATGTACAAAAGAAGGAAATGAGAAGTACCTCTGGGGGCACCCCAGTAAGAGAATCTTGATGAATGTATGTTGTGTCTAGATTAGACTCGATATATCTGTCAGAGTTTGATGTGGATTTCAACCACAAACTTCGTCTTTCATCTGAGTGGAAGTTCATGTCATCTGTATCATGTTTAACAACCTTCTGTGGTAACCCCTTTGAGGTTGACTCATGGTCTGAAATCCACCCTCTAGATTGGCTTGCAGCTTCTACCATCCTGATCCCAAAGGTTTAGATCTTTATCACCTGTGTCGTCTGAGAAACTGTCGGCTGACTCTGACATACTAGGCCAGATGGCCAATTTATTTATATCGTCCACATTCCGGGACAAGTTTTTGCTTGTAACAAAAAAACCTTGCTCAACTGAAGATGAAGGTGAGCCAGCAACTTTCGACCTAAGGCCATCAGAAACCCCTTTGGATTGACATAATATATCTTCCACAGCATCATCCATGTTAGCTGTTTTTAGTACATACTAGGGAATTTTAGAATATTGACATAAATTGAAAATCAAGTGTTTAAAAGACAAAATACTACTAACAAGAATGATGTTAGCTCCCATGACAATGTGAATTGGAAAATTATTCAACTTCAACAAAATTTAGCATCTAGTTTTTGTAAAACTCCATGAAAATTCAAACCTAGTATAGGATTAATTGATTATCAGGGTTAGATTATATTTATAATTAACTTAGTTGATAACGAGCCTCTTTAGCCAATTTACAACGGCCAGGGGATGACAGTGATGAACAAGCTATTATTGTTATATGGATTCTAATGAAGCATGGATGCTCACAGATAGACTAATGGAACTTTCATAGACAGCTGATGACATGAAAAAGATCAAATAAGAGAAGGTACATACCTGTCAGAGGCTTCATCACAGATGGAGATTCCTCAAAGGAGTAATTCTTCATTGATGAAAAACTAGAGTTAGTTAACAAACTATACACAATGTATATGCTTATAACAGATAAATAAATGCATACATTAGAGGAAGCACAAAGAAAATCCCACACTTCATGTTGCTCTGCTACATTAGCAATTGATAAGAGATCCTGTTAAAGACAGAACATCAGGGCAGTAAGCAAGAAAATTGATTATGTAGCAGAAGGAGTACGATAATCATACTTGAAGATACTTGTCTAGCTGAATGCAGCGTTGGTGAACAACATCTTCTGTACTTGAAGAGAACATCCTTTTCGGAGGTAAATGTAATGTATAATTGGGAATATCCTTAAGATGCCTATGCAATCTCACAAAGTTTCGATACCTGTACATTACATATCCCAGCAAAGGGATTAACTATGGAGCTATAAGCGATCAAATCTGAGAACTTTCACATGGTCATGAAGCCAATGCAGTTGCAAGCAGGGATCTAAATCTCATTGGGTAGCATATCAGACGATGGCCTAGCTGTTAGTGTTTTTAAATTCAATTTTAGTTTTTATACAACTTTTTAGTCTGAATACTGTCAAAAATAACAAGGAATACAAAAACCACCCGCATTTTTCCTTTTTATGAATAGAAGAATAAAGAATCTGACTAGGACAGAAAGCAGTTCATACTTGCAATTTAACACTGGTTACAAGACGAAGCAGCAATATGTTGTCAACATAGTGACATGACCTACCTCCTTTTCACAAACCAAGTGGTGCTGTCAGCATCTGTAACAGCGATCAAGTAAACTGCAAAAGATTTTGAACCAAGTTTCTGAAAGTACGCTCCATTTACCTGCAGCGTCAAAGATCTCTCATCATCTATGGCATAGCTTATCACTAGGAAACAGTAAATAAAGGTAGTCTAGAAATGCTCTGACAAGCTCAAGCCTTGTCATCAAGAAACCGATAATGTAACGCATGATCCTGTAAAGCTACTTTTTCTTGAACGTATGAAAGTTCAAATTCGGTAAATATGTGCACCACAGAAAGAAATCTCTGCCATACCTGACATCTAAGCTTTGAAGCATGCAGTCCTTCACAACGTAATTCAATGTCCATTTTGCTCATCAGGTTATGTACATTAAGTTTTTTACCACCTGCATTGTAGAACTCATCAATGATAGGTGTGCTTCCTTTACTTGTATACATGTCTTCCAGGTTTGACTGAACTGTAAAGGCAGGGGTGCTGTTTGATACTATGAGCTCATTTCCGTTTTCATGGGAAATAACAGCAGCGTTATCCACTTCATGCACAGAAGCATCAATATTCAAACCAGTGGAGTAAGATTCCTGCATAGGCCTGGGTGGTAACTGCATTGAAACTTTTTCTTTTATTTGAGGATCATTTCCAGACTTCTGTCTTGGTGCTTCAGTCACCAACTCATATGGTCCACTTAAGTAGTCCTGAACTCCTAGAGCAGCTTTTTTCTGGATTTTATTTTTGTTGTTAATTCCAATAGTCAGCACGTTTTCAAGAGTTTCAGGCATAGGAACATCTGTTCTTCTCTGAGTTGCATCTTCAAATGGTTTAGCCAACTCACCATGTCGAATATGAGTTGGTTCACCCTCAGTCATGCTAGATAAAGAATCGCCTGAGCTACCTGTCTCATATGGTACCTTGTCATGATCCAGTCGAGCCAACGATAAACTAGTCTCTTGATTGTTCAAAGATGGTATTTTTCTCAAATTAGATTCATTGCTTTGACCAAGTTCACTTGAAACTTGGTGTTCAGGGTTATCACTGGAGGATTCCCTGGACTCCTCGTTGTTGTACGCAAGGACAATATATTCAATCAACTCATTAATATACCTGGGGGTGTGTGTGAAATCATTAGATTACACAAGGAAGTAGCAATTAAAAACCTACTTAAAAGATGATAAATGGATCATAGCATGAATGAGAGTGGCGACCATTATAACTAAACAGGAACTCTCCAAAACAAAAGTTACAATAACATCTAATATAAGTAATAAACCCGTACAGCAAGATCAATGTTTTCAAGTTACCTACAAATTTTTCAACTAATCTTAACAAACTGATAGAATTGAATCGTACACTAACTTTCTTGAGTAAGTTATTCATTACAATGTATTCGATACATTTGATCAAATAGTAACACAACTAGATTGAAAGTCTCCATGCTCCATGACATTATTTGCTTCCTAATGCTTCAGATAGACAACATATTTACTGATCCCTAATGCAAAGGGTTCACCGAGTCCTGCATGATCTTTTGAGTAAGTTTTCAGTTCCATATTTTCAATTAAGTCAACAATTTGCACATGCATAACAATAAAACCATAGATTATGTGGGCATTTTCCTTACCAAATCCCAAATTTTAATGTCTGCAATGGATGCCAAATATACTGATATGACAACAGTCTATTAACTAGTAAGTTGTCACATAACTTGGATATAGGTCCTAACATTCCTCGCATGGTTGTAAAGTTAATGAATGCTGTTAAGATTTCCAGTTGTACACCAAATGCTGGCTTTGTGACTTTCTATCTGTGGGATTATTCATTATCATAAGAGCATCTCCAAGGGGAGGGTAAATGGAGAGGTAAAGAGAAATAACTACCATATTTACCTCTTCTTCATAAAATTTCATGCTCCAAAGGAAAGGGTATTTGAGGAGGTATTATACTTTCTTTCATTTTGAGGAAGTATCTTTACCTCTTCTTGATAGAAAAGGTAAAAAGTTAGTTATTTTGTTTGCCTTTTTAATTTACCTTCTATCCTTGGAGTCCATTACTTTTTAAGAAGGTATAATAACCTTTTTGAGAAGGTAAATGAGAAATATACCTTCTCAATATACCTTTCTCCCTTGGGGATGCTCTAATGTATTCCAGTTTATTCTATCTAATATAATCATATTGAGCCAAGTGATTGTCTTTGCCAAACTTATTTTCTACATATTTATTTAGTTGAAAATTAATGTAATACACCTCTCTAGTTATTGCCAACATGCTATCATCAGGCAAAATATGCTTTTCCATAATTTTAAGGTTAGCGTAACTAACATCAAAATCAGGTAGCCATCTATTTCTGCGTAACCTCGTGTGATGGGCCGATACAAACCATCTGAGACTAAAAATGCTTTACATGGGTAGGAAGCACAAACCAACTCTGTTCTTAGTAAAAAAAAAGAACATAGAAATAGAATCTTACGAGGGACTTGCGAAATTCATAAGGGGTTGCACCACCAAACAAGTTAAGAGTTCGCGAGTAATGCAGCGGACTAGAGGGCATTGAGCTTCCCTTGGTCTCAGCACAACCGCCAAAACTCCAGACATGAGCCGCTGAAGAACCTAAAATACTACTATAAACTATTAGATGTCATAAAATATTAACCAAGAAACAAGGAAAAAATAGTAAGGCAAGTAATCCTTCTAAATAAGAAAGCTTCTACACCTTGTATTCACTATCTGGTGATATCAAAGCAGGGTGGAGCTCCTTAGAGGCCAGGAGATGGTGTCTCAATCTTTCATCCCTTTCCTCAGAAGACAATGTTACCATAACATCCGCACCAATAGTGTCCTGGTTCCTTCTGAAGAGATCAAGGTGCTCGCCTATCAGGTTTACTACATCCCTGGAGGGTAGCAGAAAGAAAGGTCACTTGCTCATCACCAATATTATTCAGCTTGCATCATTTTGCAACTCTATCAAACTACACATACACAAGACTGACAATACCTTGTCAACAGGTCAACAAGGTTTGATTCTTTGATTCTAGCAGATACTTCTCCAAGAAAATCCATGATTATAGCATGCATTAGTTCTGGTGCCTCTCTGTCAGGGGTAATTCCAGAATACCAAAAATCCGTGACGAAATCATGTAAAAGTTTGTTGACAAAATCTTCAATAGCAGCTTCCACAAGAGGCGAATCTATTTTTCTTTTCCACTTTTTGGGGGGTGGCGGAGTAGTTAGCCGAGAATCGTTTACTGATAGCTGCTTGTTTTCCAAGTGTGATAAGTACGAAGCTGTCCTGTTATTCCGAACCTTCCATCGGAATTCCACCTCATTTAACAGAATTCTCAGTCCAGAGATCAAGAGTATGGCTATGGGAATATTCATTAGCATTGATTTACTACTATCTGCAAGTAACAATACAATGCAGCTCACTTAGTTGCAGGAAAACAAAAAGAGCGTAGAACATTTTATGGTTCACAGAATGACTAAAACACGCATTGAGTTATCAACATGATCAAATGAATCAAAACTCAATCGCTCAGTGGAAAACCGATGCAAGATCATGAAATTAAAGAAAAGTGGAAATGAATTCAAGTACTTACGCGTCAAGAAGTAAGACACTGCGAATATGCAGAGAGTCCACCACACAGCTCGAAGCTTAGCTTCTTCAATAAGATGCTGTATACTCTCCATCGCTTTACTCATGATTTGCAACCCTAAAATCTCCCCTTCTCTCAACTACAAGTGAATTTAATGGCTGAGAAACTACTGAATGACCTAAACACAGCGTCAGAATCCAAAAGTAATCTTTCTGAAATGCACAAACGATTCTGCCAGTTTTTCTTCGAATTTTGGATGACAAGAAAACAAAATTGAAGCATTTCCTGAATCCAAACTGCGAGTAACTATTAGTCGTATGACTCTCTCTCTCTCCTTCTTGTTCTAGTCTTGGCTGCCAGTTTGTGGGGAGGGAGGGAAAAAAAAGGAGAATACTGGGTACTGTTGTAACCGCTAGAGCCGAATTGACGATTTTACCCTTTCTGTTGAAAGGATTAATGAGTTGGTTAGATCAGTTAACTAGCAATTAGTAGTCACTTAGCTCTAGATTGTGCCACGCGGACTGTAAATCCAACGGTTCAATTATAAACAGATTTCCGATTTGTAATTTTCTTTCTTTTTTCAAAGCTTGGAACTCCATTCTTCAAAGCTAAACTCCGACTCAATCAGTTGCAAATTTGCAATGGCGTGTTTTCTAGTTTGTATACATTTGACGGAAAAATAGAGACAGCGGTCCGCAAAATAGAAGTGTTTCTGAATTCCATCTCTCAAGTCAGTTTTTTCATCTCCAATTGGGGGCGCGAAACTGATTTGGGAAATGGGGTTCAGTTACATCTTCCAATCGGAGCCAAATCGACTTAAGAGATGGAGCTCAGCTAAATCTTCGCTTCAATTGAGCAATCTGAAGGTGATGGAGGTATTTACATTTTCACCCAGATTAAGTTTGGCTATTTTTCTAATGAGGAAGCGGAGCTAGTCCGTGTTTGGTCTGATTAAATAGTTAATCATCTGCGTTTTCTTCTCGTTCATGATTTCAGTGTAGAGCCGAGAGACATTGAGATGCTGATTTGGCCCATGAATATGTGAGATGATGAAATATTGGTTTTTGGACAAAAGTATCATTTTTTATGTAGTATCCAGTCCAGATAAACAATTTCCCGTTCCAACTCTATGTAGATGCATGCTATACTAGGTGAAATTGTTAGTGTGTGTATGAGCATTTTCTGTACATTTGAGGAGAAAGTTTGCATATTTTCGAATTAGAAATACATCAAGACGGTGCCTTAGCTTGCTTCTGGCAAATTTATTGTCAGTGACTGAATGTTCAATCATTACTTCTGTTCCCAGTAGTTAAGGTCACTTGTTCTTTATAATTTGCTCAACTATATAATACTAGCATTCATTGAAAAATCTTCTGGTGTGATTACTTTGTTAGCATGAATGCCATCACAATTTAAGTGGAGTATCTTTTTCTTCCTTCCCCTTTCAGTAATTGCAAAGAAATTCAAGAGTCAAGATCACAAAGGAACAACTCCTGCATCTGTAAAAGATTGTTAAATGAGGATTTTGCTGAAGGTAACTGCCCCTTTACAAACACATGATCAATCAAGTAATCTTTTTTCTAATTATTTCTGAGATACAATCTTTTCTAATCATTTAACTGTGGAAGTGCTAGGAAATCCAACTTAGAAAGCTGACCAAAAATAGCAAGTCATATATACTAAAAACAACTCACTTGACATGTAACTTAAGTTGCTAACTTAAATGGCTTTGGACGGATGAAAACACTTCTCATTGAGCTTGAGGTCACTTCTTGTCGTCCCATGAAGAATGAACCTCTACCTTCCAGTCTTGAGTAGCCTTCTTCATCTGCTCTGCACCTGAAGGGTTGCAGTCAATTAGCTTAATTCCTCCAAGAAAGCCTCCAAATACCCCATGAATCCTTTCCAGATTGTAACAGTGCTTCATGGTAAGGGTTTCAAGGTCATCTAAGCCTCCCTGCCCAATTTTCCAGTCCTCCAGATCAGTGTCTTCAATAATAAGAATTGTAAGACGATCGAATGCACCCTCTTCTACTTCCCACTCTGGACCTTGAAAAGCATAATTTCGCAATTTCAGCACTGTAAGACGCAGTGATGAAATCTTGCTCGTTTCTTTCCAGGGGTAGCCCATGCCGCTCAAGCTCAACTTTGTCAAATTTTGTGGAAAAATTGACATTGGAGCCAGCACGGGAACAACCACCTCAGGATTCGTTATGACACATTTGAGTGATATTAGGTTGGTGAGATGGGGAATGTGGTCAAACACGCTTAAGCTGCTACCAATATCATCATCTTCCAAACTAATCTGGATTCCTAATTTCTTCAGATTAGGAACTGATTTTAAAATGGCCGCATTGCAACTCTCAGCACTTACACCTGAAAGTGTCAACAAGCTTTCCAAGGAAGCACCGCAAGGATCTGGCAAGTCACTGCCGATGACCTGAAGTTGCTTCAGTTCCTTCATATCCCATATCTCCTTGGGCAGGTGCAACGGGCCTTCACTCGACTTGATGCTCAAATGTTGACAGACAATCAAGAACTCAAGGTTTGCGAGCTGGGATATTGAAGCAGGGAGCTCCCCGTTCAAAGTGAAAGCTAGGTATCTTAGTTGTACTAATTCCAGAACCTCCATTGGGAACTCGTAGAAACGGATTGTAAGAGCATCGAGTTTCCGAAGCAATCCCAAACCAGAACATATCGGCACTTGATATTTCTGATAAGGCCCATAACACAGGAGGGAATGTGCAGTTGTTGCACACTTCTCCGCAACTGATTCACACACTTCTATGATGCCAAATAGAATGTTGTTGTGGAAGGATAGCCTGCATTGGCTTTCAACTCCTTCTTCAAAAGCATCACTGATAGTTTTCAAGACATACGAAAATTTGATCTTCATAGCTTCTTGGTTAGACAAGTGCCATAGAGAAGAATGAAGGCCACAAGTTTTTATCTGTTTAGCACCTAATCGCCCCGAATGATCTAGGGTGGTTTGGTAGACCATGACAAGACTATTTGAAACAAGCTCATCCAAACACTTCTCTGCACTAGGATATAGAGATTCATGTGCATTTTCTTCAAGAAATCCATCTACACGCCACATGTTCATGAGCTTGGATCGTGATACGTGATCATTCCGAGGGAAACTCCCATGTAGAGAAAACACATTTGCAGAAGGCGAGGTAAGTACTTGTAACTCGGAAGTAACACCTTTGATATATCATGATATGCATCCATGAAAATAGGATGATTCTTATGAGCTGCAATCTCACCCCAGCATTCCACAGTCCTCTCCTCTTTGGCTAACAGGTTAGCAACCGCGACAATCATGAGAGGTAATCCATCACATTTCTTCGCGATTTTCTTCCCAACCTTCTCAAGTTGGAAAGAGCAGGACTTTCACCAAACACCTTCTCACTGAGAAGATCCCAACTTCTTCCTCATTCAAAAATCTCACCATCATCACATCTTTCGAATGCCTAGCACCATAATCATCCAACTGCTGCAGCCTTGTCGTAAAGACGACCTGGCTTCCATTAGTCTCGTCGTGTAGAGCACTTTTCAGTTTCATTTCTCTCGTGTGGAACGGAGGATGCAGGTGATACATCATGTATCTGTCCCAGACATCATCCAGCACAATGAGGTATCTCTTATCCTTCAAACTCTCTTTCAACCGCATAGCTATTGCATCTTCATCTCCTTCCACAACGGTCTCACCATTCAACTCTGCCAGAATTCGCCTTGGAATCTCCTTGAATCGGCTTTCTTTGCCTACTTTCAGCCACACACGACAGTCGAAGTGTTCCTCCGTTTTCGGATCTTCGAGAAGCGTCCTAGCAAGAGTAGTTTTGCCGATGCCAGGCATCCCAACTAGGGCAGTTACCTGCGTGCTCTTCAACCAACTGATTCGGAGCCTATGCTTGAGTTTATTGAACTCGTAAACTAATCCAACCATCTTTTCACCGCAATGAACGTCACCTTCATCTTCTTCATCGTCCTTGGGCGAAGAGTTGTACAATTGTTGGACGTATTTCTCCCCCATCGATTTCAATTGAACCAATCCTTGATTTATTTTCTGTATAATCTGCTCTTCAGATTGTTCGGCAATTTGTTTGACCTCATTATTTAACCTAGATACTTCATATCTGAATGTAGTATCTGCTCTGCTCCAAGGTATTAATCTTTTGGTGATTTGTTGCAAGGAATCCATTTCTTTGATTGCAAATTGCAAGATTTCCCGAGATGGAGCAGCAAGCGAATTCCCATGAGAGGTTAGAAGATCCTCAATCTCGCGCTTGAGAAAACTGACCGCAGCAAAAGACATCTTCTGTTCCCCTGTCTCTAGATAGAGTGAGCGATGAAAGATGAAGATGCAATTAGAGTCAACTCTATGGAATCCAATAATAATAGTTGTCGGGCGGTCAGTCCATACGGTAATCGTCAATCCACATTATTTAAAGAATACCATAATCTACTCTTCAAAATATTGTCCAAGTTTGACTTAAGCACAAGTTTTAAGAAATATAAACAATGAGTGAGTTAAAAGTTTTAACTGAACGAATGTCTCACATTTATTTATTAGTTTTAATAGAATGTGAGTGTAAAAAGTTAGTAGAAAGTAGAGACCATTTATCAAAAATAGAAAAGAAGCAAAGTGGACAACCTTTTATGGACAAATCAAAATGAAAAAACTGGACAGCATTTCACGGACAGAGGCCAATATTTAACTCGCGTGATTTTTAATGGACCGTGGAAGGTAGGTTTTACTTTATTACTAATTACTAATTTTGTATAATAAAAAGTGAGTAAAAAAAAGTTATTGAATTATATTCATATATTAAAAATGAAAAAAGTAAATGATTTGTTAAATTGGGTCGTGGACGTAAGAAGTACTCCATGGTACACATTTTTTACAAACTATGAATTTCATGTTAATAATATGGCGATAAGACCACTAGGTTTTGTCCAAATTTGATATCTTGCTGTTAATTAGGATGATAATTATTTTGCTTTTTTACTGGATCTCATTTCAAAGCTTCGAGTATGCAATTGATTTAATGATCCCGATATATAATTGAACTATTTGAACTGTGTAATTTGTGTTTGAGTGACTGAACAAGAGAGGCCATATATAATATATAGACAAGTGTGTCTTCCCATTTTTATTTTAACTTTTTTCATTAGGCAGATGAACACATTTTTTTCTCTTCAACTAACTGCTGCAGGTTTACATGGCTCTTGGTTGAATTTGTTTTTGTCATTTTGAAAATGTTGGTTGTATTCTCTACTACTCCTACTATTTACCTTGTTTGATGGGGAACTCAAGTTAAATTGATGCTATACTTTTTCAGTTTTTTGCTTTCAACCCATTTTTTTTTATAAATTGAGGTAATAACATCATTTTTCTTTACGACGGCCATAACATATTTTATAAGGAAATCTAATATTTACTCGCAATATATAACAAAGTACACGTTTTATCCACAGTTACTCACATACAAATAACTCTAAAATAAAAATAATTTTAAACATAGGAAGAGTATAAAATACAAATATCTCAAAGAAGAGATGATTATAAATTAGGGAGTCATGACTTGAGCTTCTTATCAAGCCATGAATGGTGAATATAAATACTGGGGTCATCAAATTCCGGATGAGAGGAGTAACACTTTATTATGTGCCTAAGACAAGTTTCAACTGAAGGGTTGCTGTCAACAACTTCAATTATGACCAAATCTGCCATGAATCTCTTCCAACAAATGGCAATGTTTTATGCTCAAATAGTAGAGGTTTGGGCAGCCTCCCTCTCTCACTTCCCACTTCACCAAATCAGTGTCTTCAATCACAAGATACCCAAGTTTTGCAAATCTTTTCTCTTCAACTATCCATGTCCGACCTTGAAAGGCATAGCATCGCAATTTGAGTACTTCAAGATTCGGCAATGATCCAATCACACTCATATCTTCCCAAGAATATCCCAACCCACTCAAATGCAGCTTCTTAAGAACTGTCAACGATGTTGGAAGAGGATGCGGATGGAGAAGTGTTTCGGTCATGAGGTCAGGATTCACGACTACACATTTGAGTATCTGCAGTTTTTTGAGATTAGAAATTTGATCAAGGAAACTCAATGCCTCAGCAGCATCAGGCTCCGACTCAATTTGAATTCCTAACTTCCTTAGATTAGGAATGGCTTCAAAAATCGCCTTTGTGCAACTAAGAGTGCTCACATCTAAAAGTGTTGTGAGGTTTGGTAAGGAAGTGCCACAAGGATCTCGTAGATCGCTTCCCACAACCTGAAGATGCTTCAGTTCCTTCATATCCCATATCTCCTTAGGAATGAACGATGGAGCCTCAAAAGGCTTGATGCTAAGATGTCGGGATATAATCAAGAACTGAAGGTTCCAAAGTTTGTATATGGAAGAAGGGAGATCCCCATCACAAGTGAGGGCGAGGTACCTCAATTGAACCAGTTTCACTACTTCAATCGGGAACTCATAAAATCGGATTGTAAGAGCATCCACCATCCTCAATAACCTCAAACCAAAAAAAATGGGAACTTGATAACGACAATATGGACCAAAACATAATAGAGAACGAGTGGTTGATGCACAGCTATCCTCAATCAAGTTACGAACATCTTTGATGGCAAATAAAATGTTGTTATGGATGGTCAGTCGCCGTTGGCCTTCTATACCCTCTTCAAGATCATCATCACACTTATGTAACATATGGAAGAACTTGTTTTTCTTAGCTTCTGTTTTGCAAAAATGCCACACAGAAGTATGAACCAAGCAAGATTTCACCCCAGAGGATTTAATGTTCCAAATTGTGCTTTCTTTATGAAGCAAAACAAGATTATTGTAACTGAGAGCTCTCAAACATTGCTCGCTATATTCATTTTCAGTTTGCCATCCCAACGGCTCAGGAAATCCCTCAGCCGCCCACATTATCACCACCTTTGATTTCAATATCTCATAATTTTGAGGAAAAACTCCCATATAGAGAAAACACGGCCTCAACACCTGAGCCAAGTACTCGAAACTTGGATACAAAACCTTTGATATTGCACCATATGCATCCATAAAAAGCGAGTTCTTTTTCTCCAATACCTCACTCCAATACTCAGGCATCCTCTCTACTGCACATAAGAGGTTTGCCACCGCCACAATCATAAGAGGAAGGCCTTCACACTTCTCGGCAATCTTCCTTCCTATCTTCTCTAGCTGATAGGGGCATAACTCTTCTCCAAAAGCCTTCTCACGAAGAAGATCCCAACTTTCTTCCTTATCCACAACCTCATTTTCACAACTCGATCGACTTGGTCTAACCTAGTTGTGATCTAGATTTTCCCTCCATTATTATCATCATCTTTAAACAAACTATTTTCAACTCGTTCCAAACTTGTTTGTCCCACACATCATCCAACACAATGAGATGCCGGCTAAATTCCACGAATGGACGTCATGGGAGATGATATCCGCCATTTGTAACCGGAAAAAAAACATTTCCAGTGATGGGAAAGACGCGTGAGCCTCTCGCGTGTTAGCCTTGGATACACGCGAGAGCCTCTCGCGTGTTTGATTAAACACGCTTCAGCCTCTCGCGTGTTCAACCTCCTTTGTTAATTTTTCCAGATCGGGGAAATCGTAGCGGAGGTTTTCGTGATTCTGGTTTGCTTGTTTGAGCTTGGATTTTGAAGAATCGCGGATCTTCTCTGACCATACGATTTCGATGACGTCTTATGCTTTGTATGCGAGGTCTCTGATTCTGTGTTCCAAACTGCTTGGTGTCTTTGGAAAATCTGGAAGAACTGCTTGCAGGAAGGAGGCATTTTTGTGGATTGATTTGATTTAAAACACGCGAGAGGCTGAAGCGTGTTTATTCAAACACGCGACACGCTTTCGCGTGTATCCAAGGCAAACACGCGAGAGCCTCACGCGTCTTTCCCATCACTGGAAATGTTTTTTTTCCGGGTATAAATGGCGGATATCATCTCCCATGACGTCCATTCGTGGAATTTAGCCATGAGATGCCTCCTACCTTTCAACCTTTCTTTCAAATAATCACCAATCTTTCTCACCTCTTCATTCATAATCATTTCAACCATGTTAGCATCAAATTGAGCTACAATGGCAAGTAAGATTTCTTTCAACTTCCATTTTCTACCTACTGCAACCCAAGCTCGAAGATCAAACTGTTGTGAAATATCTAAATCGTTATAAATTTCATTAGCAAGTGTAGTCTTACCGATTCCAGCCATCCCAGTTATAGGGGTCACGAAACGAAGCCCATCGACACGTTTAAGCCGATTTTTGATTTCCAGAAATTTATCACATAATCCAATCAACTTCGATTCATTTCCACAAGAATCAATTCTTGTCAAAACAATAGGTTCATCACAATCACCATCATCTTCTTCGATTTCTGGATTGTCTAATTCTTTGATGTAGTCCAGCTCCATCTCCTTCAATGCTTCGACGAGGCACAGAATCTCGTGCTCCGATTCCAGGAGATTTATGTCGAATTGATTCCAATCTCCGCTAGTTTCTTCTTCAGATTGTGTGAGAATCTGATTTGAAAGGTCGGATTCCAGCAAGTCTTCGAGTTTGCACACCGCCTCTCTGATTTGCTCGTCAAGAGCGTTGATCTTCTTCCTGCTAATGCTCTTGCTTCCGCCATCCAATCGTATGAGAGTTTTCCGCAACGACTGAAGCACGTTGCTTGCAGATTCTATGATCTCTGCAGACGGGGGAATCAACACGATTTGAGATGAATTTAGGAGACGTTTGATTGTATGCTTCAGCGAAATCACACTGGCGTATGCACCCATCTCTTACTCTCCATCAATTTTTGGTGGTGTATAAATATTCCGTTTTTTATTTGTTAAACAATGTTTTCATTTAAATCATGATTAAAAAAATGTTAACTCTCCTTTTGTTAAAAAGTTGTCATTATAAACTAATCATTCGTTCTTTTTATAATTATTTTTTAAAACGCTTTAAATATTACTATAACTTTAAGATGAAAACCACTTAGAAAAGATAATAGAAAGTTAAATATACATATGCATAACCGACGTAGATTCGCTCCAACCCAACAAAATCCAGTTTACGTCAATCCAAACAAATTTCATACGTTCGCAAATTCGAGTTATCACTGTTTCATTCATCTAAGCGCGAAATATTGGAATTAAAATACAATTTCGGCCATCGGATTGTGGCAAAGAGAGTAATTTTCAGTAGTAGATCTGAATCAGATTACGTTTTTGATTGGTTGCGTTTGAATTAGGCGCGAAAATGGTGCAAGACTCGGCGTCCGAGGCCGGATCGGACGATTGTGATATTGTGCCCGAATTCGTCGAGGTGGATCCCTCCGGTCGCTACGGTCGGGTTCGTGCAATTTCTTTAGCTCGTGTATTATTTTGTTGATGAAGATGGATAATGTTTCGTTCCTTAATGTTGTTGTGATTTTGTGTTCTGGTGTTCAGCTTTATTGTTTTGTGTTCTTGTTGGCGGTCAATTAGTTAATTTAGTTATGTTCGTGTTGGTTTTTTGCAGTATAAAGAAGTGCTAGGAAAGGGGGCTTTCAAAAAAGTGTATGGAATTTAATGTGATTTGATGATTTCTGATTTTCATTTAAGTTTTGTTTATCCTTGATTTTACTGGTGGAAATTAGATATAGGGCTTTTGATGAGTTGGAAGGCATAGAGGTGGCTTGGAATCAGGTGAAACTTGCTGATCTGTTGAAAAATTCTGTTGATTTGGAGAGGTTGTTTTCTGAAGTGCACCTGCTCAAAACTCTCAAGCATAAGAACATTATCAAGTTTTACAACTCGTGGGTCGATACAAAGAACGAGCATATCAACTTCATTACTGAGATTTTCGTGTCTGGGACTCTAAGACAGTATGTTGGATTTTCAGTTGCTGCGCTATGAATCTTTTGATATCCTTGAGTGGGAGCTTAGAAGCTCGAACTGGTTTTTGTGTTGTTTAGGTATAGGAAGAAACACAAGCATGTTGATGTGAGGGCATTGAAGAAATGGTCTAGGCAAATCTTAGAAGGGTTGTCATATCTTCATCGTCATGATCCTCCAGTTATTCATCGCGACTTGAAATGTGATAATATATTTGTCAATGGGAATCAAGGAGAGGTGAAAATTGGTGATCTTGGTCTAGCTGCTATCCTAAAGCAAGCTCGTTCAGCTCACAGTGTTATAGGTAAGTTGGTTGAATATAACTTCAATTTGGCGTTATGCTTGAATTTTATGGTTAAGGTGACATGTGATTCATGAGATAGGTACTCCGGAATTCATGGCACCGGAGCTTTATGAGGAAGAATACAATGAACTTGTAGATATATATGCTTTCGGTATGTGCTTGATAGAGCTAGTCACCTTTGAGTATCCGTATGTGGAATGCTCCAATGCTGCTCAGATATACAAAAAAGTGACAGCAGTAAGTCTATATTGATTTTACTCTGCAGTTTCTTTATTTATCTTTCGTGTGTCTGCTTTAAGGGGAAGCTTGTATGATACCAAAATTATTACCTTGAGCATTTATTATCTGTTACTACAGAAAAATAAAAGAAAGAGTAGGAGTGAATAACCAGATACAGGAACAGGATTAAACCGAAGAAATGATGACACACAATATTACTAAAGAAATTGGGTTTCAAGTCATGATATCTTTCTCTGTTTCTTGCCTTGTAGCTGGACACATTCTTTGATAGTCTAAAGGTCCCTTTCACTAAATTCTTGAATTGTTCAAAAGGGGATCAAGCCTGCATCATTAAAGAAAGTGAAGGATCCTGCTATCCGGGAGTTCATAGAAAAATGCATCGCAAAAGCACCTGAACGTTTGTCAGCCAAAGAATTACTGATGGATCCATTCTTAAGATCTGATGAGGAAAGTTCAGGTTCTTCACTGTGGCCACAATCTACCGATGCAGGTCCAGTTGTAGCCTTTATTCGGTTCTAACATTTTTCGCTTTGTGGTTATAATTGGAAGTGTTTTCCATCATTATGTATTTGTAGGTGATAATGGCAACTGGTTTGACATTGGTGCAAACCAAGATTCTGGTTTTGAGGGTAGTCGAGACTTCACACTGCAGGGTCATAGGAAAGACCATAATACGATATTTTTGAAACTTCGAATAGCAGATGCATCAGGTTATTGATATCACCGTTTCCCATTTGCTGCAATTAGTTCTTCTTGTCATTGAATGCACAGTGAATTACTTTTTTCAGGTCATATACGAAACATTCACTTTCCATTTGATGTCGAGGAAGATACGTCCACTGCTGTTGCTAGTGAAATGGTTGAAGAGCTGGATTTGACAGATCATGACGTCTCAGTTATTGCTGATATGATCGATTCTGAATTCCAATCCCTCATTCCAGATTGGACACCTAGAGGAACTGCAAACAGCGGCAGTTTTAATGGTCAAACAATGATTGAATTTGGTGTACTTGGAACACACGGAGACATGTCTTCCAGTCCCACGATGCATGAGAATCATCCCTCTGGCCCTCTTGTTTTGGAAAGACTCCCCTCGGGTAGAAAATATTGGTCTGATTCGCCCAAAGCCTGTGGCGGATGCTCACCACTTAAGGCAGGGCCGTCTAACTTGATGTCTGCTGATTCAACCACGTCTGGAGACAGCTGGTCTGAAGTGACGTCACGATCACCATTCAGCCATAAAGATAATAACACCTCTCACAATGTTTCGCTTCTCAGTCACGTGGGGTATGACTCTGATCACGAAGATGACAGCAAGCAGGAACCAAATTCTGCACCTAGCGGGTTACAATTTAATGAAGGTCACCGGCTCCTTGGTCCACCTGAAAACAGGAATCCTCGCCAATTGGAAGAAAAAGACAACTCATCTCCATGTGGAAGTGACGCGGGTGGCATCAAAAGTGTTCTAAAGAAACTCGACTCTGTGCTGGACGAGCAGTACAAGGAGCTGAACGATCTGAAGCAGATGCACAAAGAAGCCGTTTTGGAACTTCTGAAGGACGTGCCAAAGGAGGCTCACCACAGGATTACTAGAGTGTGCAACGCAAAGATATATGGCACGAATTGAACAAGAAGCTACACCTCTTTTGTGTTTGAAAGAAAATTAGTTTTAGATGTTTGTGGGAAATTATCATGAATCGAGATCAATGTCGACTGCAACTGCTTTGTGAAGATGAAGCGAAGCTGATAGAAGAATAACGTGTAATGTATTCCACCAGATGTATCTTGTTTTCCCAACGGAGGCTGTTGTATTACTTTGCTATACAGGGAAGCTGCTGTTCTCTCTCTCTCTTTTTTTTTGTCTTCCCTTTTCAGAATGGTCTAAATTTGCTATTTGATCATCATACTTATGTAAATGGTTCAATTGGTTTAGCAATTCATGATAAAATCTTTAATGAATACGCTATTAAAAATATATTTGAGAATAGTTTCTATCAAAACTAAGCGAGCTGTAGACACTAGAGAATAGTTTTTTAAATTTTTTACACCCCTCAAAGCAGTTATTTTGAATATCAAGGACCAAAATACAATTTTGTAAGAGTTTGGGGGGCCTTTGTGCAGTTTGAAGCATGCTCATTTAATAACAAGAATGCGTCCATGCAAGTGATGCAACTGAAAAACATTACTTACAATTGTGATGCTTTAAATTGCAATTATAAAAAATTCATGTGTTAAAATGAACATGATTCACAAATTTTGACTAATTAAGTTTTAGGGGTCACCAATATACAGTAACAGTCTTCCCTCTTTCTATAGAATCTCTCTCTCATGGCCTCCATCGCCGCCGTTTCGTCGATCACAAAGCTCACACACATTCCCACACCTTCTTTCCCAAACACCAAACCCTCTCCAAAATCCTCTAAATTCGCTCTCATCTCCTCATTCACTCCCTCCACCAACTTCAATTTCAATTTCCACATCGTCGCCGCCGCCCCGCTCCGCCGCTTCTCCGTCCGCGCCGCCCGCGGAAAGTTCGAGCGGAAGAAGCCGCACGTCAACATCGGCACGATCGGCCACGTCGATCATGGAAAAACCACCCTGACCGCCGCGCTCACGATGGCGCTGGCCTCCCTTGGAAACTCCGCCCCGAAGAGGTACGAGGAGATCGACGCCGCTCCCGAGGAGCTGAAGCGCGGCATCACGATCAACACCGCTACCGTCGAGTACGAGACGGAGAACCGCCACTACGCCCACGTCGACTGCCCCGGCCACGCCGACTACGTGAAGAACATGATCACCGGCGCCGCGCAGATGGACGGCGCGATCCTCGTCGTCTCCGGCGCCGATGGCTCTATGCCGCAGACGAAGGAGCACATTTTGCTTGCGAAGCAGGTCGGGGTTCCGAGTATGGTGGTTTTTTTTGAATAAACAGGATCAGGTTGATGATGAGGAGCTGCTGCAGCTGGTGGAATTGGAGGTGAGGGAGTTGCTTTCCACGCATGAATTTCCTGGTGATGATATTCCGATTGTTTCTGGATCTGCATTGCTAGCTTTGAATGCCTTGATTGAGAACCCTAAGATTAAAAGAGGGGAGAATGAGTGGGTTGATAAAATTTACCAGCTGATGAATGAGGTTGATAGCTACATTCCCATTCCGCAGAGGACTGATTTGCCGTTTTTGATGGCTATAGAGGATGTTTTCTCGATTACCGGCAGGGGGACTGTGGCTACTGGGAGGGTGGAGAGGGGGACAATCAAGATTGGGGATACAGTAGACATTGTTGGATTGAAGGAGACAAGGAGCACAATTATAACGGGCGTGGAGATGTTTCAGAAGACGTTGGATGAGGCCGTGGCCGGGGATAATGTGGGTTTACTGTTGAGAGGTATTCAGAAGGCTGATATTCAGAGGGGGATGGTGCTGGCTAAGCCTGGCACAATCACGCCTCACAAGAAGTTTATGGTGGTGGTTTATGTGTTGAAAAAGGAGGAAGGTGGGAGGCATTCCCCTTTCTTTACGAATTATATGCCTCAATTTTACATGAGGACCACTGATGTAACGGGGGGCGGTGGTCAGGATCATGAATGATCAAGATGAGGAATCGAAGATGGTGATGCCAGGTGATCATGTGATAATGGAGGTTGAGCTTATTACACCGGTTGCTTGTGAGCAGGGGATGAGATTTGCTATCAGAGAAGGTGGGAAGATTGTAGGTGCTGGTATCATTCAGTCGATTATCGAGTAGATATAAAGATAAGTTGTGGTTTATTGGGATTCTTTGGCTGCTTTGTGGATTTGGTTTTGACAGTGGTTGTAAGATCGCTTGATTTGTAATATAGGATTGGGGTTTTTTGAGGTTACATGTCTAATGCATTGCATTGCATATTAGTTGAGCTCCAGTATGTCATTATTATAATCCAATGAAAATTGTTCACTTGGTTTCGATTGCTTCTGTTATTAATAGCAATTGCTGTCACCTTAGCTTACTATATCTATATGAGGTTTATGATGCCCTTTTGGTGAACTGGCATACCTATATGTAATTTTTCTTTTCTTACTTGACATTTCATTAAATGAATTTGAATCTGTGTTACTTGAGCAACTATGGTAGTGGAGCTTGGAGAAATCTTCACAAAAAGTAGCCTTGCAGTATTAAGGTACATTATCTTTTGAATATCTTGCCTGTGGCTATGGATTGATTGGGAAATTTAACTACATGACTTTTTTTCCCTTTCTAGCGACTCTTATGCGACCCAGATATTTGGTTCATTATGCAACATACATGCTGTACAACATCATTGCTCTGGGAGGATAATCCTTGCATCAAATTTTGATCATCAGAAACTCAAAATGGGTGTATATCTTTTGAATTGAATTAGAGTCCCAATTTCTGCCTGAGATATCTTTGTAAATTTTCAGACTGATTTACTGAGATCTTGATTCGTAAGATTATCTGTTTACTGTTTTACCATCTCTAGAAGACAGCATGTATGAATTGAAGCTGCTGAAAACTAAGGTGACCGTTAAAATGAATCCCACACATATCTGAGTTGGAGGTGAAAGTCTGAAACTAATTTGACCATGAAATTAGATGAGCTATGACTAGTAAGAAATTACGATTCCCGTTTCTGCTTAGAAACAAAGGCTAAATTTAGTAAAACAAGATACATGATTCATGCATTGCCCTAAACGGCTAAACCATCAAGTATTATGGACAAGAACTGTAAAGAAGTAGAGACAAATCTGATAGGTTTATATTACTGATGTATAGTACTGGAAAATACCACTTAGAATTTCACAAGCTATAGATGCAGAAGATAGAGATCTTATTTATGTAAAATCCTAGTATAACACGATATCATCAAACACAAATATCTGTAAGCCTGTCATGACACTGAGTCAACTCAACTTTAGTCTTTAATTTGAAGGTGTCCCATTTGCAAAGTGCAAACCCCTTGTGCTTCTTCTTGATGAATCCATCTGCCTCCACATCGATCGACTTCTCCTCCGCACCATGCTTACCCGCCTCAGCCACCTGCACATCTTTTTCAGCAAAGTGAACTTTTTTCTCAGGACTCTGTTGGTTCTTCTGGTGATATTTGTTTTTGTCTTTGTTTGTAGGCTTGTTGTTGAGAACCTCGTGCACGTTGGGGAAATTGGGACAGTCCCCAATCATGCTCGGCATCCGTTGGAGATATTCATCCATGGAGTAGCTGCTGCTGTGGTAGTCATAGCTCCTGTGCATGATTTTGGCCTAATTTTGCAGCCTCACTTTCGTCAGAAATAGTATGCGGTATAAGTACTTATATTGCAAAAGATGTTCCTCTTTTTCCCTTTGGATGTGAATGAATCTGATGCTTTTCTTTAGTTCGTTGCCATATGTTTTCCTTGTGTTATTGTATTTTGGAATAATATGTCTAGGAGTAGTGGGAGATGATGCAAGGTAAAGTTGCGACTCTGCACGATTGCTGTCCGTTAAAACCAATATAAGTGTTTTGTTTGGGGTTATAAATGTGGCTTAAATGGTCCAAAATTATCAAAGAAGTCCATTACAGCATAACTGTAATACTAAAACAAGAAAACAAACACAAAATTTTAGGCAATATAACACGAGAAAATCGGAGTTATAAGGTATTTTACGTTTAAAATAACGTAAATGTACCCATTTTATTATCTCTTCCATATATGGGAAAAACGCCACCCACATTGGCGTGTTTTTAAATAAAAACGCCACCCGGATTGGCGTGTTTTTAAGTGAAAATGCCACCCGTACTGGCGTTTTACAATTTTGAACCGTATGTCGTCGTATTTTATGGAAATACAGGTAAGTTAAAAACGCCGACGTGGTTGGCCTGTTACATAAAAAAACGTCGATTGGGTTGGCTTGTTACGTTAAAAACGCCACAGCTATCTGCGTGTTTTATGCCTAAAAACGCCACACATGTAGGCGTGTTTATACCCAAAGACGCCTATGGAGTTGGCGTCTCAACCATAAACACGCCTACCTCGCCAGCGTGTTTGGCTGGAACCAGTTATCAGTCGAAACTCTCCCATAAGCGCGAACCCTAATCACTTTCCCTCACCGGTGGTGGATTTGAGCGTGGAGATTTCGATTTTGGCTCATTCTTCCAAACATTAGTCTTCCTATTCGGTTAGTATGTTTAATTTTTAACTCATTCTTCCAAACATTAGTCTACCAATATTTGATGGATTGTTATGCTAGTATATATTGTACTGTAATTTATATAATTATTTGATGGATTGTTATGATAGTATATATTGTAGTATAACTTTTTACCAATATTTGATAAATTGTTATGATAGTATATATTGACGTGTACTTAATCGAAATATTTTGACCAATTTTTGGCTCACTCTACATAATGATGAATGTGAAAATAAAACATATTTATTTGTGTTTTACATTATTGCAGATAGTATGACGTGGTGTGTCAATTTATATTGGGGTGGAAAGATAATTCCTGGACCAATTATTTCATATGATCCTCCTTTTGCAAAAGGATTCATTATGTTGGATGAAAGTATTTCCTACGATAAGCTTGTGGAAACAATTTGTGAAAGAATGATGATAAGCATATTTGAAAACAAAGTTCAAATAGTATGGAGACGTAATATATTCTATGGATCTTCAGTCACGTTTATGGGTATGCTACTAGAAGAAGTATGCATGCCACTAATGTTTAGTGAGAGTATGGCTACAGGAGGTCAAATTGAATTATATGTTGAGTATTCGGCAATTACTTAACAAAATAGTCATCATCTCATAAGTTATGATGTTGGTACGTCTACGAGAGGCCAAGAACCATGTTTCGCTGCAACACAAGATTTTGATGTTGGTACGTCTACGAGAGGCCAAGAACCATGTTTCGCTGCAACACAATATTTTGATTTTGGAGGCGTGCATCTAGGGGACAATGACAATTGTGATGTGGTTGAGGACATAATAGGTCCTGATAAAGCCGACTTTCTTGATCCACACTTACCTTATGATTCTGAAGATGTCGACCCGGATAGTACAGACTCAGATGGTGATCCGTCGGATGATGAACAATTTGTTGCTTCAAGACCATCCATTCCAGTTGGAGAAACAGCAGCTGAAGAAACAGTGGTTGGAGAAACAACAGTTCGAGGAAGAGCAGTACGAGGAAGAGTAGTTCCACAGTTCTCACAGCCTGGTATGAACTATTTTCGCACCTTACCAGGTCCATATGATAGTTTTGATCCAAAAAACTTTGAGTCTGCTGATCCCAATGTGCATTATTGGAGTGAAAAAGATCTGAGCAATGTCGGTTTGCATACTAAATTTAGAACGAAGTTGGAATTGAAGTCAGCTGTGACTTTTTGACATTTGGAAAAAATCCGACAATATACAGTTGCTGAAAGTAAAGGAAAGAGATGGCATGCAGTTTGTAAGTGGCCACAAGGAAATCCGAAGGATACCTCATTACCGAAATGTTTGTGGGAGTGCCGAGCAACATTGAGAAAGCATGATGAACACTGGCAAATTAGAGTGTTTAGCACTGCTCATACTTGCATGGGGGATCGTAATTATAATGGGCACGCTAATCTTTCGCCGGGTATGATAGCGTTGAGTGTTCGACATCAGATAGAAAATGATCCTTGCTACAAGGTAAAAGCAATTGTGGCGGATATTGAAAATAGATTTCATGTGAAAGTTAGTTACAAGAAAGCATGGTATGCTCGGAGGACAGCTATTGAGCTTGTGTATGGTTCGTGGGAGTGGAATTTCAAAGTTTTACCAGCTTATTTGAATGAGTTGCAAAGACAAAATCCTGGCACAATTGTCGAATGGTTGCATGATGACAGATTAAGCAACGGTATGAAAAAGGTTTTCAAGTACAAATTTTGGGCTTTTGGTCCAGTTGTGGAGGCTTTTCAACTATGCAAACCAGTTTTAACGGTTGATGGAACTCATCTACGTGGACGATGTCGAGGTAAAATTCTTATTGCCGTTGGATTTGATGCTAATAAGAAATGTTTGCCTATTGCATATGCCATTGTTGATGAGGAAACCATAGAAAGTTGGAATTGGTTTATGGAAATGTGCTGCAGAATCACAAAGGTATCATGGTCAAAAAACTTGTTTGGAAAATGGGTATTGCTACTGTTGGGATTTACGCACACAAGGCTTTCACACACTCAAGAAGATCACACACACACTCACTGTTGTATGAGATCACACACTGCAGAAACACACACACTCACACTTTGAGTATTGAAGATGATAATCTTGGAGAGAAACTGGAAAACTCTTTATTGATTAAACTACTCTAACTACATACACGGTTATGAGCTATTTAAAGCTCTACAAACAAGTAGCAACTGCTACTAACTAACTACAACAAGGATCAAGAAAACAAGAAGAATAACCGCTACACCTCGGCTAACTAACTGTTTCTTCCTTCTCGGCTCAGACCGAACTGGTTGCTTCTTCCTTCTCGGCTCAATACCGTACTCCCTTCTCGGCTTAAGACCGAACTCTCTTCTCGGCTCATTCCAGCTCAAAGCCGAGCTTCCTTACCGAGCTTCCTTACCGAGCTCCCTTCTAGCCGAGCTTACCGAACTCCTTTCTAGCCGAGCTTACCGAACTCCTTTCTAGCCGAGCTTACCGAACTCCTGCCTTCTTCTTCCAACTGAAATGAGCACTCCATTATTACAATTCTCCACCTCAGGGCTCATCTCAGTTCTTGCACAAACATTGATCAACTTCTTGCAATGATCAAACTTGTCTCTACCTAGAGACTTTGTTAGCATGTCAGCCGGATTGTGCAAGGTGTTAATCTTAATCACCTTCACTCTCCCCTTTTCGATCTCATCTCGAATAAAATGCAACTTTATGTCTATGTGCTTGCTCCTTTCATGAAAACCCGGATGTTTAGCCAAGCACATAGCTGAGCTGCTGTCACAATGAATCACCATTGTCTTTTGGTCAAAACCAAAGTCAGAAATCACTCCCTGAATCCAAAAGCTCTCCTGTACAGCTGCAGTGAGAGCTATATACTCTGATTCTGTTGTTGAGAGAGCAACAACACTTTGCAACCCTGATTTCCAGCTGATTACAGTTCCAAACATGGTAAAAAGATAACCTGTTTGGGACTTTCTGTTGTCCAGGTTTGCAGCATAGTCTGCATCACAATAGCCCTGCACAACCTCCTCAGATTCACCTTCCCAGCCATTGAAGACAATCCCCCAGTCCTTAGTTGACTTCATGTACCTCAATATCCACTTAAGAGCATTCCAATGCTCCTTCCCCGGGTCTGCCATGTATCTGCTAGTCACTGAGATAGCATGAGCAAGATCTGGTCTTGTACAAATCATAGTATACATAACACTTCCAACCACACTAGCATAAGGGATAGCCTCCATCTCATCAGCCTCTTGCTTAGTTTTAGGGGCCTGCTCCTTTGAAAGCTTAAAACTCTGGGACAGAGGAGTTGATGCAGCTTTTGCATTTTCCATTTTGAATCTCTGCAAAACTTTCTCAATATAGTCAGTTTGCAGCATCCACAGCTTCTTGCAGCCTCTATCTCTCTGAATATGTATGCCTAGGATCTTCCTTGACTCTCCTAGATCCTTCATTTCAAAGCTTGACTTCAGATCTTGTTTAACTTTCTGAATTTCTGTCATAGAAGGCCCTGCAAGTAGCATATCATCCACATAGAGTAATAGGTAGGCAATGCGAGTCTTGCCTGCCTTCTTGATGTAAATGCAATCATCATATTCTGACTTGGAGAAGCCAATCTTCTTCATCTGTGCATCAAACTTCTTATTCCACTGTCTAGGACTTTGCTTAAGTCCATAAAGACTTTTCTGTAACAGGCACACCTTGCCTTCTTCTCCAATCTTCACATAGCCCTCTGGCTGTTCCATGAAGATAGTTTCCTCTAGATCTCCATTTAGGAATGCTGTCTTCACATCAAGCTGTTGTAGCTCCCAGTCAAGCTGATTCACCACAGCCAATAGGATCCTAATTGAAGTGTGCTTCACAACAGGTGCAAACACTTCATTGAAATCGATTCCCTCCTGCTGTGTAAAGCCTCTAGCCACCAGCCTTGCCTTGAACCTGACTCTATCCTTATCAGTGGTCTCAATCTTTCTTTTAAACAACCACTTACAGCTTACCAGCCTCCTTTCCTTACCATCTGTACTCAGCTTGGATTTGTCCACCAAAATCCATGTTTTGTTCTTGAGTAAAGACTCTATTTCCTCATTCATGGCTTCAATCCATCTTTCTCTATCTTTACTCTGCATAGCTTCTTTATATGTGAGTGGATCTGCGCCATCAATACTTTCAGCTGCACACAGAGCATAATACACAACATCAGAGAACTTTGTTGGTGGCCTTGTTTCTCTTCTAACTCTGTCCCTTGCAAGCTGATAGTCTCTGATAGAGTCTGATATAGACTCACCAGCCTGGTTGCCCTGAGTTGGAGCCTCTTCTTTATCTGAATCAGACTCACTCCCTGAGTCAATAACTCCACCTGCTCCTAGGCCAACCCCCACAGGCTCCACCTTGAAGAAATCACCCTCATCTTCACTGGAGTCCAGCTTATCTTTCAGGTATGGCATCTGATCCTCCAAGAACACCATATCCCTACTCACCAAGACCTTCTGCTTACCGGGCTCAATACACCAGAGCCTATACCCCTTAACACCCCTCTGATACCCCAACATAATACATTTCAGAGCCCTAGCTTCAAGCTTGCTTTGCCTAGCATGAGCATAGGCCACACACCCAAACACCTTGTACTTTGAGTAGTCACTATGAGCTCCATACCACATGTAATCAGGAGTTTCAGATTTCAGGGCAGTAGATGGGCATTTATTGATGAGATAGGCTGCTGTATACACAGCCTCACCCCAGAACCTGCTGCTCAAACCAGAACCAAGAAGTAGGCACCTCACCCTCTCTAGGATTGTCCTATTCATCCTCTCCACAACACCATTTTGCTGAGGATTACTAGGAACAGTCCTATGCCTCTTCATACCCTTCTCTTTACAAAACAGATCAAACTCCGCAGACAAGAACTCTAGGTCATTGTCTGTTCTTAAGCATTTAACACTTCTACCCTTCTCTAGCTCAACCTCCTTACACCATATCTTGAACTTTGTGAGTGTTTCAGATTTTTCTTTAAGAATATATACCCACAACTTCCTTGTATAGTCATCAATGATAGCTAGATAATACTTTCCTCCACCAATTGAACACACCGGTGAAGGCCCCCAAAGATCACTATGTATGTAGTCTAAAGGGGCTGTAGAAGAGTGAATACCTGTAGGATAGGGTGCCTTCTTAGCCTTTCCAAGTATACACTGCTCACATGGGTTCATCTTGTTGAAATCTCCAGAGATCAGACCCTTCTTGATGAGTTCTTTCAAGCTTCCTTCAGCTGGGTGGCCCAATCTCTTGTGCCATAGCATTATGGAATCATCTGACACTGCATTGCTTTCTCCATCAACAGCCTTAGCCTTCAGATAATAGAGAATATGCTCTCTGTCAGCCTCCATCATCACTGCATCTCCAGATTTAACAAACAATTTTCCTTGACTCATCAATATGGTGAACCCTCTCTGCTCCAGCATTCCCAATGAGATGAGATTCCTCTTCACTTCTGGAATATATCTCACCCCAGTTAGGATCTTTATAGAGCCATCTTGTAGGCTTAGCTTTACCTTCCCTATTCCTCTGATCTGACAAATATGATTGTTTCCAAGAACAACCGTACCCGATGCTTCTTGAAGATCATGAAACCAGCTTCTATTGGGGCACATATGGAAGCTGCACCCCGAGTCCATTATCCACCTGTGACTGACCCCACTGTCACTAATATTCATAAGTTGAGCCGGGGGATCAGCACTCTCCACACAATCAGATTGGTTGTGTCCGTCAGAGGCCATCTTTCTCTTCCATGCATGACAATCTTTCTTCAAATGTCCAGGTTTCTTGCACCAATAGCAAGCTCTGGTTTCCTTCTGAGCATCAGAACTTGAGGGTTTAGGGCCCTCAAACTTCTTCTTGAAGTTCTGCTTCTTGAACTTCTTCACATTCAAGGCCTCTGCAGCTTGAACATTGGAGCTTGCAGAGCCTCTGTTGGCTGTCTTCTGGAGTTCTTTGGCCATCAAGGCTGAATAGACTTCTGCATAGGTGATAGGTTTATCTCTTCCATAGATAATGGCATCACTTAACTGGTCATACGAGCTAGGCAAGGCATTCAATGTGAGAATGGCCTTATCCTCATCTGAAATCTTGACATCAACAGATCCCAGGTCATCAATGATCTTGTTGAACTCCTCTAGCTGCTCAATGATGGACCTATCTCCAGAAAAACTATAGGCATACAGCCTCTTCTTGAGATACAGCCGGTTAGCCAAGGATTTGGCCAAGTAAACTTCATCTAACTTGTCCAAGATCTCCACCGCAGTCTTGGCTTCTTGAACTTCCCTCAAGACCTTATCTCCAAGGCACAGAATCACTGCAGAATGTGCCTTGAGCTGCATCTCCTCCATCTTTGCCTGAGCTTTATCATCAAGCACTGGAGCCTTTCCTTTCTCCTCTGGTTTTGCAAGAACTGCGGCCAAGCCTTGTTGAATCAAAACCGCCTTCATCTTCATCTTCCACAGGCTATAATCATTCTTGCCTGTGAACTTTTCTGCATCAAGCCTTGCTGCCATCTCTGAAACCGTTTGATCCTCTGCAAATCAGCTTCAATATCCCTTTCCCACAGACGGCGCCACTTGTTGGGATTTACGCACACAAGGCTTTCACACACTCAAGAAGATCACACACACACTCACTGTTGTATGAGATCACACACTGCAGAAACACACACACTCACACTTTGAGTATTGAAGATGATAATCTTGGAGAGAAACTGGAAAACTCTTTATTGATTAAACTACTCTAACTACATACACGGTTATGAGCTATTTAAAGCTCTACAAACAAGTAGCAACTGCTACTAACTAACTACAACAAGGATCAAGAAAACAAGAAGAATAACCGCTACACCTCGGCTAACTAACTGCTTCTTCCTTCTCGGCTCAGACCGAACTGGTTGCTTCTTCCTTCTCGGCTCAATACCGTACTCCCTTCTCGGCTTAAGACCGAACTCTCTTCTCGGCTCATTCCAGCTCAAAGCCGAGCTTCCTTACCGAGCTTCCTTACCGAGCTCCCTTCTAGCCGAGCTTACCGAACTCCTTTCTAGCCGAGCTTACCGAACTCCTGCCTTCTTCTTCCAACTGAAATGAGCACTCCATTATTACAGCTACAAAAAAGCGCAAGTTTAAGAATAGACGCCGTTTACTTCGAGACGTCAACAACGAGGCTTTGCAGTACCTTGATGCCGTGGAGTTAGAAAAAATAGAATTTGGCGTATGACAAACACAAAAGATGGGGTGAGGTGACCACTAATATGGTGAAATCTTACAACAATGTATTGAGAGGCGCAAGACAACTCCCAATTTAAGCTTGCATTGATATGATATTTTGGAGGACAATAGAATGGTTCAATGACCGGTCAATGGCATCAACACAGTGTGTCACACCACTTACCCCGTGGGCGCATGAAAAGGTGTGCAAAAACGATGTAAAATGTCAATTACATAATGTGAGAGCACCAAACACAATTGCAGGACTTTATGTGGTTCAAACAAAACGTCGAATTGGTGGAAAGAGTGGTAATAAGTGGAAGGTAAAGTACTTGGAGTCGAACTGCAAATGCCAAAAGTGGCAGATGTGGAGACTTCCATGTTCACATGCAGCGGCAGTTGCGCGGTTTAGAAACGACAACATGTTGTCGCTTGTTGACCCCGTATACCACACAAGTGCTTGGGTACACCAATATTCTACGGTGTTCAATCCACACAGGCACCAAGATTATTGGGACGTGCCTGAATGGACTTTGCAGTGTTCACGAACTCAGCTAATGCCTCGAAGTCGCGATCGATACCGTACAACTAGGATTCCTAATCAGATGGATGTCCGTGAAGCTGACCAGCCACGAGCCCGACGTCGTTGTAAACATTGCCGTCAACCAGGTCATGACATGCGCAATTGCCCCACTTCTTGAATGTTTGGACTTATGCATTGTGTAATATTTGGATTTATGTATTGAATAATATTTGGACTTATGCATTGTGTAATACAGAATAAGTGGTTTCCGTGGCTAAAATCTCGAACGGAAACGTCAAGTATAAAATGCCAACCAAATTGCCGTTTTTAAGTTAACACGCCATTCTCTTCGGCGTGTCTCATTTACTACACACGCCAACCCAAAAGGCGTTTTTTACTTATACACGCCAATCAAGTTGGCGTATTTTAACGTAACTGTATTTGGAGAAAATACGAGTAAAATACGACGACATTATAAAACGCCAACTAGGCTGGCGTCTTTACTTATAGACACTCCAATGCGGGTGGTGTTTTCCCCATTTATGGAAGAGATAACAAAATGGATATATTTTCGTTATTTTAAAGGTAAAGTAGCCTATAAACCCTATTTTCTCATATAACACTCGTATATAATCCATCTAGCTTTTAGTAATTACATGCACATACCAACAGTACGTTTAACAGTTATATGGTAAGGAATAAGTACAGTTGTATAACACATTGAATCTTTGATTTCCCTGTTACATTTTTAGGTTACATCTTGTATTTTGCTTGACTTTTATACATGTTTAGTGATATTACAGCAACAAACTACACAAAAAAAAAAGTTTATCTTAGTCTATTGCAAAGTCGCAAAGTGAAGAAGTCATACCTTTTGAATTTTATTTAATTCGGCTGCCATATCCAGAGTCATTTAAGCCTCTCCATGATGAACTGATCACAACTTTGAAACAGGACATTGCTAATTTCTTGAGTCCACGCACCTTTTCTCACGCCGTTTTTGTTTTCGCCTTCTCTCCTTTTCATCTACAAATAATTCCTATACATATAATGACTTCATTTAAAAAATACTAGCATATGCCATTTTTTGTTGACTTTCAATTAATACGAGTACTGAATATAAAATCATATGGTCATACATTTTGTAGAGTAAGCTCACATTTGAGTTTACCTACACATGGAACGACGTCGTTATAAAAGCTCTTAAACTAGCATACTACATTTTTTAATAATTTAAGTGATGTAGAGAATAAGCTCCCACATCTCATAAATTTCCTGATAAAGAAGTTCATCAATCCGATGTCATCTTATTAATTTTTTCATAAGAACGATTATATTTGTTATTTTAACAAATTAGGTAGTATATTTTTTTCATTAACCTCTCTTGCTTTCCTTTCATCTCTTTATAAACTCCTAACTAAATTTGCATTTTATAAGATATTTATAATAAGTTAAGCCAAACACTCTCGCATTGGCCTCAAGCTATTTTGACAATATATATATACGTCATATGTGAGTACATATTGCGCTTGATGCTGAGGTCCCTAAGAAATAGCCTGTTTATATCATCTTTTTACGTGTCATATTTTTAGTGAGCAAATAGCGTTTACTATTGAATTTATTTTTATTTTGAAATATATAATATTTTGTTCACGTGTTCAGACATAGAAAATTATGCATTCCCAAGAATAAATATAATGTTTGGATGCAAACATTATAATGAATCTACACATACCACACATGTGGAAAATTTTAAATATAATCATAATTTTGGATGTAAAAGAAAGTGTTCCTGAATTGAAGACAAATTATCTTAATCTTTTATTTTTTAAATACGCTTCTATTTGTGTCCCCTAATTTCAGTTGAGATACTAACAATAAAGACACTTTATAAAGTGTTGATTTTTTTTATTATAATGAATCTACACATACCACAACATGGCGCAAATTAATATTATCTGCCAAATCCATATATAGTTTCATTCAATTACTGCCTTTATGTTTCTATTTCATTTTTCATGATTTATATATTTGGGGTATATGAATTGCCATGGCCCAAATAATGGCCATAACAATAGATATGATTAGGATGGCGGCTACACCACCTTGATATATATGTTGTGGTGTTCAGTTGATGTCAATGCTTATATACTGTTTAGTCTGTTTTCATGATTGAATGAGCATATTTGGTTGATAAACATGAATCTGAATGTGTTGTATATATAGTGTATTTATTATGCAAGTGTATAATTGAAGTGTATTACAAAAGCCCAAATTCTAGAATTCCATTAATCTGAATTCTATATATACATGCAATTTGGCCCAAAAAAGCCAGCATTTATTTAGCAACAAGTGATCATGACTACTTATCTAACTTCGATACAATTTAGGCATGAGGAGAAGTGGATTCTTCTTATGCATAATAAGTCCAGGCAAAACATCAGTATCAACTTCACTTCCTTGAGGCACTTCCCAATCAAAAGAGAAGAGCAAATTCGCAACCGCAAGCTCCACGTTAGCAAGTCCCATGAACATCCCGGGGCAGATTCTCCGGCCCGATCCAAAAGGGATCAACCCGAAATCTTTGCCTTTGGCGTCCATCTCACTACCATAGAACCTCTCCGGCAAGAATTCTTCCGGGCTAGTTTTCCAATATTCGGGATCTCTTGCAATC
The DNA here is from genome assembly GCF_004379255.2 of Salvia splendens. NCBI lineage: Eukaryota > Viridiplantae > Streptophyta > Magnoliopsida > Lamiales > Lamiaceae > Salvia > Salvia splendens. The sequence goes on from NC_056041.1 coordinate 12,655,430, forward strand.
GCCCACACGTTCACATAAACTGTAGTTTTGGGCTGAATCTCGTAGCCATCTAGCACACATTTTTTAGTGGTTTCTCTTGGTGCAAGCATCGGAAGCGGAGTGTAAAACCGGAACGTCTCGTTCATGACTGCTTTTAGATAGGGAAGCTTTGGCAGATCATCTTCGTCTACTTTTCTATTGTTTCCCACCACGTTTCTGATTTCTGTTTGCACCTTTTTCATGATGTGTGGCGCCTTCATCAACGCCGTCATGATCCAAACTATTGAGGCAGCAGTTGAGTCTGTTCCACCCAGAAATAAGTTCTGTATTAAATAAAAAGGTAAATTGTCAGAAAAATCACAAAATTTGCTCAAATTCTATCCGTTGGTGGCACAAATCATAGTACTATATTAGTTATCAACTGATATATTTTGTGCGAAGTGAAAATTTTACTTTAAAATAATTAATTACATCATAATTTTGATATTTTACCATCAACAATGCCTTAACCCGATCCCAATTAGTAGGTTTGTCCGAGTTGAGTTCGAGCGTTATTTGCATGCCAAGAATATCCTCGTCGTCGTCGTCCACACCTTCGCCCCGGAGATGCTCATCGATGAGCTCTTGGTAGAACGAATCGAGCTTCTCAAACGCGCTATCAAGCCGCTTCATCAATCCAGTGGCTCTATCCACCCAACTCAGCGCCGGAAAATAATCTGACACAAAAAACGCCGTGAGCAGCTGCCGGAGCTCCTTCAGCAGCTCCTGGAACCGCCGCAGCTCAGACCCTTGGTCCTCGTACCTCCTTCCGAAGCCGATCCTGCAAATCAGCGTGGTGGTGAGCCCCATCGCCGCCTCGCTCAGGTTGACCGGCGAAGAAGAGCGCGCGATGTTGGAGATCATGCGCGCCACCTCGTCTTCGCGAACGGCTCGGAAGGACTTGACCTTGGGAGGGCTGAGGAGGTGCGTGGCCGCGATCCTCCTCAGCTCTCTCCAGTGAGGGCCGTAGGGGGCGAAGGCAATGTCGGCAGCGTTGTAGGAGAGGCGGCGCTGCGCCACGAGCTTGGGCCGACTGCAGAAGGCGGAGTCTTGGTGTTTCAGGACCTCCTCCGCTAGCTTTGCGGAGGAGACTACGATGACCGGTTTTGAGCCGAGGTTTAGGCGGAGGAGGGGGCCGTGGAGGTTGGAGAGTTGGGAGAGGTAGATGTGTGGGAGCGGCGCCTCGGAGAGCTGGTGGAGGTTTCCGATCAAGGGGAGGCCTGGGACCAATGGTGGGAGATTTGGTTTTGTTGGTTTTTTGTAGAAAAAATAGTAGATCAAGATTATGGGGAGAGCTATGGAGAAGAGGAGAGTCATTGCTATTGTTGGTTGTGGAGGGAGATGGAGTAATAGACTGCTGCACTTATAGAAAATTATTGAATACTCTGTATCCCAATAATTGAATGCATGAGTATGAAGAAGTAAAATGCTTTAATGCTCATATTTTTATAAAGACTAATATGTAATCAGGGTGGCAAAAATTACCGATATACCGAAATACCGGACTTATCATATCGAAAAAATACCGAAAATACCGGTTTTTCGGTATACTGTAGTTTTGGCACGGTAACGGTATCAAATATCCTATACCGCGGTATATCGAATCTTCGGTATATATCGTACATGTGCACGAATGATTGGCTCAAAGGAGATAAGTTGAGCTTATACTATGATCCAACTGATGATGATCTTGTGTTATATAAAGAAATTGGCGAAATTTGAAAAAAGTAAGTGTTGTTGTGTTACGTTAATTTATTGTGTTTCTTTGTCTTATTAATGTATGATAATTATTATTTTTTATTTTGTAGATGCAAACATAAATCAAGATAGTGTTGATCACTTGAAATTTTATTTTAAATATTTTGGGTATAGGTTTGGCTGTTTTGGATTTGGATTTGTTTTATTGTTTTGGAATTTTTTTCAAATAGTTGAACACATGGAAATGTTATTTTATATATTTTGGATATAAAATTATAATATTTTTTTAACAGGTATAATGGTATTACAGTATGTCGTATTGTATTTCGGTGGTATACCCTAATATGGTACGGTATATCGCAATAACAGTATGATAATGGTATTGAAAATTATCATACTGAATTTTCGGTATACCGGTATACCAAAAATTCGGTAAGGTATAGGTATGAAATTTTGTCATACCGCTACATTCGGTATGGTATGCGGTATGACACTCTCAGTACGGTATACCGTACCAATCCAACCCCTATATGTAATCATCTATTTTATTGAGAAAAATTCAGTGAATGTATTAGGACTATTTCTAAAAATATTTAAAACGTGTGATTTTGTTGGGTGGTGCAAACTTATCTAATACATAGATTGTCACAAAAGAATTTGGAAATATGATACAATGTTTTATCAACTAAAGTATACTATTATTGTAAGGTCTTTTTGAATAATAATCCAAAAAATAAATTGTTAGGGTTTAATCTAAGGTGGACAAGATTATATAAATGTGGAGTTTTGGTATGTATCGGCAAACAGTAAAAATTTGTTCTAAAATTCAGTGTAATTGTAGAAGATTGTTCTAGAATTAGTATAGGATGAAAAATAAAAAAAAAAGATTGAGCTATTACTTATAGAGTAACTGAACTACGAATTAATAAACTATAATATGTGACAAGAGACGGCTTGCAATCACTTAGAATTAGGTAGGCTAGAGCTACAATTTGTGTTGGTATTGAATCTCAATTTCACTATCACATGTTAATTTTGAGTCAAACTCAGTGGCTTCACATGTGATAGATTATGTAACGTGTCACCACATACAAAGGTAGTCGTAGGAGTAGTAACTTTCTTATTACCCAAACTATTGCAGATATATCAGATTGACATATTTTATAAATTCAAAATGTTCTCAACGTTTTTATCCAATAGTCCAGCGTCCACATCTTAAACTCAATTATTGCACGAATTATATCACGTGAGTTCATTGAGGGCATCTCAATGAACATTAGTGGTCCATGGGCAAACTCCTATTTACCTATGTTGTAGGTAGTGGGCCTTTAATTTGAAACAAAATTACCTCTCTCTATTCAGTAAACCATTTTTTTAATTCTACCCAAATTTTCTTCTTTGAATAAACCATTTTTTTTATTCTACCCAAACCTTCATTCTTTATGTGCTTCTTTGAATGTTAAAGGATACTCCCTCCGTTATAAAAAAAATGCACAAACTTATAAACAGCAATCTATTCTGCCCCAAAACAGACAAAATAGAGTAGGAAAATAGCTCCAAATCAATTTTTCATACTTATATAGTAATATAACAAATGAGCATATTTTTAAAATTTTGATTTTGGTGTAAATGATTAGAATAATATTACCATTTGATGTGATATTTAAATTTAAATTAATAGGTTTAAGTTTAAAATAAACAGTTGGAAATAGTGTTATATGAGTGCAAGAAATGAATTATACAGCCCGCTCAAACTCAGCTTCGTCAAATATGATGGGAATTTTGGAAATGGAGCAGCCGGAGGAGGCACTATCTCAGAACTCACTATCACACATTTGAGCGATCTCAGTTCTTTGAGAATGGAAACTCGGTCAAGGGAGCTCAAGAGTTTAACATCATCATCATATGCTAATTCAATTCGAATCCCGAGTTTCTCCAACTTTGGAACTGCACTAAAAACTTCCTCAGTACAGCTATGAACACTCACATTTGAAAGTGTGAGTAAACTTTCCAATGAAGCCCCACAAGGATTGGGTATGTCACTATCCATGACATTAATATGCTTCATCTCCTTCATGTTCCATATCTCCACTGGCAAATACGACAACCCCCTGCACGATTTGATGCTCAAATGGCGACCCACAATCAAGAACTCAAGGTTTGTGAGTCGGGATATGGAAGCAGGGAGTTCTCCACTCAAAGTGAGGGCTAGGTACCTCAGCTCAACAAATTCTAAAACCTCCAATGGGAACTCATAGAAACGGATTGTAAGAGCATCCAACTCTCTCAGCAACTTCAAACCAGAGCATATGGGAACTGGATATTGTTGATAAGGACCATAACAAAGAAGAGAACGCGCAGTTGATGCACAACGAACTTCCACTGACTCACATACATCTTTGATGCCAAACAAAACATTGTTGTGGAAGGACAATCTACTCTGCCCCTCTATATCTCCTCCTAAACCGTCACCAAGACCGTTTAAGACGCGACAGAATTTCGTCTCCCTACCTTCTCTGTTACACAAGTGCCATAACGAAGAATGAAGTCCACAAGTTTTTATTTGCTCATAACCAATTGAATCCGGAGACAGGCTGCTTTGATATATCATGACCACGTTATTTGCAACAAGCTCATTTAAACATTCTATTGCACTAAAAGATTGGAATTCATGTGCATTTCCTTCAAGAAATCCATCTACACTCCACATATTGATCAGCTTAGTTCGAGGAATCTCATAATTTTGAGGAAAAACTCCCATATACAGAAAACATAGTTTTAGCAACTCAGTCAAATTCTCATAGCTTGAATACAGTACCTTTGATATTCCATCATAAGCATCCATGAAAAGCTCGTGATTTTTCTTTGCTGCAACTTCGTTCCAATAGTGCAACGTCCTCTCCTTCGAAGACAAGAGCTCTGCAACCTCAACAATCATAAGAGGAAGACCTTCACAATTCTCCGCAATCTTCCTTCCAGCTCTCTCAAATTGATAAGTGCACAGCTCTTCACCAAACACGTTCTCACGCAGAAGCTCCCAGCTTTCCTCCTTATCCAAGAAGCGCAATTTCGAGACATAATCAGGAAATTTACCATCGTGTTCATCTGCTTGCTGCAGCCTGGTTGTGAGCAACACTCGACTTCCATTTCCCTCGTATGGAAAAGGCTCCGATTCAAATATTTTGTATTTGCTCCACCATTTGAAGTGACACGCCGTGTATTTGTTCCATACATCATCTACAACAAAGAGATATCTCTTGCCCTTCAAATTCTCACGCAGGCACCGAGCAATTTCGTGATCCTCACCTTCCGAGAGGAATCGATCGCTTAGATCGGGATTCAGCTTAGCTAGAATGCGCCGCGGGATCTCTTTCAGTTGACATTTTCCCCCAATGTTCACCCACACGCGAAGATCGTAGTGTTTCACGATATCTGAATCTTCGAAAACTTGTGCAGCAAGTGTTGTCTTACCGATGCCTGCCATCCCAACGAGGACCAAAACTATGGGTGACATGTGAGATGCTGAACTAGTGAGATGGTATTTGAGTTGTTTGTAATGGTCGAAGAAACCAATCATCTTCGATTTGCGCTCAGAAAAAAACGATATTCGATGAAACATCATCTTCTTCTTCTTTGACGTCGGCGGCGGCGTGCAATGTGTTAAATAACTTTGCAAAGGAGTGAATATCTTGGGTGAGATGTTTCACCTCCTCTGCGGAGAATTCGATGTAGCGCACGCTGCTTCCAGATGGCGCGTGCTTCTGCTTCAATGATCTAATTGTGTGTAGTAATGTGGATACTGCGACTTTGATTTGGAGATCCAAACTGGTGGTGGTGCGCAAGAGCAATTTTCTGGCGATTTGCTGAGAGGAGTGGAGTTGGTGGTATGCGAATTCCAAAATTTGATGAGTTGGTGGAGCAAGCGACACACTAGAAAAAGGATTGTTTATGAGGTCGTCGATGGTGAGCTCGAGTGATATGAATGCATCCAAAGCCATTTCATGTCTGTCAATCTCAGATCTAACCTGAACTGGAACTCCACACTTTCCTTGCTTTTCAAATATGACTGACAATTATTGAAATGGATTCGGTTTTGCCCTGCCAATGTAGTGGACACATGGCATGATTCATGAGCAACAAAATTGATTTTTTTATTCCCAATTCAAAATCATATCTTTAAAAATTCATATGAATTCCCCCCAAACACTCTCATGCCTTGGATCCAAATAATATACTCCTACTCCATGGTCACTCACACTGCTCAAAATTATTTACACATGCATTAATAATATAAAAAAAGTCTATATTTGCATAATTATAATCTGAAGAGATTGACCTATGCAGTATCATTGAATAGCAGGTGAGCAAGTCTGGACTCCATAAGCTGTGCATTTTGAAGAACTCAAAGTATAGGAAGAGATGGCTTATGCTGCTGTGATTTCTCTTAGGCACACCATGGAACGCCTTGCATATTCTTCTCCAGAAACCACAACTCCTTTATACACGAAAGTGCATTCACTGCAACAAATTCTCAAAAGACCGAGAGCCAGCAACAGCATGTTGATGGATGCCATCGATGCACGAATCCGAGATGTCGTATCGAGAATTGAAGACGTATTCGAAGGGATAATTCTTTTTTAGTTCTAGGGTGTTCTTTACATTCCATAAGTGTACTGGGCTTTTTTAAAATTCTGGCTTTGGGAGAGACGCATGACCCTCATGCGTCGTCGTTAAATGAAACGCATGACCGTGATGTGTTTTAGGGTAAGACGTATGACCTTAATGCGTCTTTCAATTTTTTTATTTTAATTGAACGACGCATAACGCACATGCGTCTTAGGGTAAAACGCATGTAACACGTGCATCTCTCTTTTGAATTAAATCACAAGGCAGAACGCAGAACACCACAGAACGACTGAGCAATAGGCAGCGGCGATTCTTGGCGATTTCCGACGACTTCTTCCAATTTTCCGTTTTATTCCGGTAAGTTTTCTTCAATCCTTCAACATTCCTCACTTTTTTGTTGGTTATTGGCGTTTTTGTTTATGTTTTAGGTGATTTTGTAAATTAGGGCTTTTGATGAAATTCCTCCAAACCATCTTCTAGGGTGATTATTCTTTGTGTAACTAATTATCAATTCATGCTATGGGTTTTTTGATGAAATTTCTTGAAATGTTAGGGTGCTTGTGAAATTACTTGAAATTATGCTATGGATTCAAATGTTAGAGTGCTTGTGAAATTCCTTGAAATGTTAGAGTGCTTGTGAAATTAAGGTTATTGTAGGAATTATGCTAAATAGATATTGTTCGGGTGCTTGTTTGAGTACAGATTGAGGGATTGAAATTGAGAAACCGGGTGTGTTTGTAATTATTGTTTTGTGAATATCTTGTAGGATTAGATGGCAACTTCAAGTTCTACAGGGCAATTGTTATATGGACCTGAAGATCCGTCAGTTCTATATCTTCAAAAAAACCACATATCAAATAAACTAATGACGGATGGCACATCACATATTTTCAAAGTTCGTCGGATGGAAAGTAAGATATGGGATGTGGATATTCATGCCGATGTGAGACATTGGCTTAATATGTTTGGTTTCCGAGGCGTGATGGAATGTGGGAAGTCGATGAAGGTCGACAATGAGCTTATCACAGCTTTGGTTGAGCGTTGGAGGCCGGAGACGCACACTTTCCATCTACCGGTTGGAGAGGCGACAGTCACCTTAGAAGATGTGCAAGCATTGTGGTGCTTAAGAGCGGACGGTCGTGCTTTCACAGGCCGTGATCATCATGTCGGATATATCGATTGGCCCAGCAAGTGCCGAGGTTTGTTGGGATGGATACCCGATACACAATCAGAGACAAAGCATGGCGGTATACTGATGACCGCTCTGATCAATCAAACGAGGATACCTTTGGGTGATGACCTACCTACTTATGTCTACATCCAAATGGCACGTATCCATGCCCTAATCTTATTAGGAGTACTCACTCTACCTGACACGACGGGGTGTAAGGTTCATTTTATGTGGTTGAATGCATTTGAGGAACCGGACGAGGTGCACAATATTAGTTGAGAAAGTGCGGCTTTGTCGTACTTGTATCACTATTTGTGCGAGGCTTCCATAGATAAGAGGAAAGAGTTGGCGGGCCTAAAACGCATCACGGTCATGCGTTTCATTTAACGACGACGCATGAGGGGCATGCGTCTCTCCCAAAATCGGAATTTAAAAAAAGTTTAGTACAGTTATAGAATGTGAAGAACCCCCTAGAACTAAAAAAGAATTACCCCTCGTATTCGAATCACCCTAGAACTAAAAAAGAATTACCCCCGTATTCGAATCATACTCTCAGATGAAGTAGCTTCACAGCTACAAATCTTGAGAAAATCGCGTTTCTAGGCTATTTGGCCTTTAAAATAACGTAAATGTACCCATTTTGTTATCAATTCCATTTATGGGGAAAACGCCGATGAAGTTGGCGTGTCTAAACGTAAAGACGCCAACATAGACGGCGTTTTATACTTGTGCCGTATTTTGGGCGTATTCTTTCCAATTATCATTACGTTAAGCACGCCATTGGTGTTGGCGTGTATTATATAAAACACGCCAATTTTAGATGCGTGTTTACGCAAATACGCCAATAACATCGGCGTGTTTAAACGCAAAGACGCCAATAAAATCAGCGTTTTTAAACGCAAAGACGCCAATAACATCGGCGTTTTTAAAAAAAAAGGCGCCAATAACATCGGCGTGTTTAACAGAAAAACGCCAATTTGAGTGGCGTGTTTTAAACAGGCTGATATACCCCAGCCTCCACCCCCAAATCGCGAAAACATCACAGCCACACCCACACTCTGCGATTTTTCTCCAAGCAGCGCCAATATCCGCTAATTCGGCCTCCTCTCCGTGATTTCACCCTCCATTCATCAATCGGTGCTATTCTTCCCCAAATTCATATATTTTCTTCGGTTAGTATGTTTATCTTTTACATTATTAGAGTAATTGTTGGATAGTTAGCTAGGGTTTGTAATGGGTTGTGAATTGAGTTGAAATATTATGCATTTTGGATTGTTTGAATGACATTAGTGTTGGTTATTATGTTGGATTATTTGGATTTAAGTGAATTTATATATAAATTGATTATAAACCTAAACCCTAGGGTTGTTATAGCAAAAAAATTGGGCAAATTGATTTGGTTTATGTTGGTTTTGGTTAATGTATATTGTTTAGTTTGAATTGTTAATTTTGTTTATATTGTTAGGTTGGGCTATTTGAAATTGGACAAATTGAAATTGTTAGGTTGGACAAATTTGTAATTGAAATTGTCAATTTTGTGTAGATGAATTGTGTTATGATTTTGGATGTGAAATGTTGTGTAGGTGAATTTGTGTATTGTGAATTATTTGATTTTGGTGTTCCATTTTGTGAAATTGGATTAAATTGTATGTAATTATTGAAATGATTTATGTTTGGTAAATGTTAAATTTGGATTATAAATGCTGTGTAGGTAAATTATGGCATCATCTTCGACTTCTGCTCGTCGGCTTGCGTGTGGTCCTGCGGATCCTTCTGTACTGTATCTTCAGAGACAACACGTTCTAATAACATATGGGCAGGAGTTCCATCCGAATACGTACGCTGCCGACGATATGAAGGAATAATTTGGAGTGTTCCCATACATCACCGTGTTTTGGCACTAGTGGACCAGATGGGGTTCGGCGGTTTATTGAGGTGTGGTCAGCCAAAGGACATTGACCACCATCTTATCACCGCTTTGATTGAACGTTGGAGGCCAGAGACTCACACGTTTCACTTCCCAGTCGGTGAAGCGACTGTAACATTGGAAGACGTGAAGGTTTTATGGGGCCTGAAAGTTGATGGAGAGGCTGAGACGGGTTACATCCCCCCGACACAACCGGGATATTGGCAGGACAGGTGTTTGGATTTTCTAGGATTCATACCGGACGCATCCGAGTTGAAGGAAATGGCTTTTAAGCAGACAAGCTTATCGCGTCAATTGAGGATTGAGCTGAATGATGAGCACGATCACAACATATATGCTCAGCGGGCTCGTATCTATTGTCTGCTATTACTTGGTGGTCTGATGATCCCGAATGCCACCGGAAATAAAATTCCGTTCTTCTACCTGCAATTTTTCATGGATATAGAACGGTGTTCTACCTATAGCTGGGGTGGTGCGACGCTTGCTTGCTTGTATCACAATTTGTGTGAAGTTGCCGTTGCTAAGAGGACGGATGTCGGGGGAGCCTTAACTCTATTACAGCTGTGGGCTTGGGAGAGAATCCCAAATATTAGACCGAGGATGCTAGATCCCGTGCATACAGACTATCTACCATGTGCAAGCGCGTAAGTTGTTCACTAATTCATTTTTTAAGCTTATGTTCATCAATCTTCGTGTTATTCACTCATAATTTACATTTTGTAGATGGAAAACGCCTATATAGTTGGCGTTTTATAAAAAAACGCCACTGTAGTCGGCGTTTTTATGCAGAATGTCCGCTACAACGTAGGAAAATTTGGCCAAATTTTCCCCAAGTATAAAACGCCAATTGGAGTGGCGTTTTATACAAAATCTTAGTGATATAAAAAGGCCAACTTGGAATGGCGTGTTTGTTCCTATCGTGGACCAATAAGTAATATAAATAGTTCAAAATATCAATATGAATACGTTACAATGTTCAATTCAATTCAATAAATAACTACGATTATAAACAGAACAATGTTCAATTCAACTAAATAGTTGTTACACGTTCAATTGTCTCGCATTCTCCGGGTAAAGAAGCTACGGATACCCTTCCCGATTCTGGCGGTGGAGAGTCTAGACGGAGGAGTATCTTGCACAACGTCAGTCTCTAAATCAACCCCGAACAAATCGTCTCGCACAGAAGACCTAGGTGGAGAATGTGGGATATCACTGAGCCCGATGTCTTCGCCTGTACCACCAGTGTGGCTGACAGAATGCCGACCTCGAACTGCAGATCTTGGTGGAGGTGGAGGCATAACATCGTGATCGGCATCATCAGTGTGGCTGATAGAATGACGACCTCGAACTGCAGATCTTGATGGAGGTGGAGGCATAAAATCGTCAGCGACATCATCTACCAACTGAGTATCCATCCTTGAAGAAGCATTCGGGCAGTTGCGTCTGTCGTGCCCTGGTTGACAACAATGTTTACATCGGCGTCGGGCTCGTGGCTGGTCAGCTTCACGGACATCCATCTGATTAGGAATCCTAGTAGTACGATATCGACCTCGACTTTTAGGCATTAACTGGGCTCGTGAACATTGCAAAGTCCATTCAGGCACAGCCCAATAATCTTGGTGTCTGATTGGATTGAACACCGTAGAATATTGGTGTACCCAAACACTTGTGCGGTATACGTTATCAACAAGCGACAGCATGGGCTCGTTTCTAAACCGCGCAACTGCCGCTGCATGTGAACATGGAAGTCTCCACATCTGCCACTTTTGACATTTGCAGTTCGACTCCAAGTACTTTACCTTCCACTTATTACCGCCCTTTCCACCAATTCGACGCTTTGTTCGAACCACGTAAAGCCTGCAATTGTGTTTGGGACTCTCACATTATGTAATTGACCTTTTACATCATTTTTGCACACCTTTTCATGGGCCCACGGGGTAAGTGGTGTGGCACACTGTGTTGATGCAATTGACCGCTCATTAAACCATTCTATTGTCCTCCAAAATATCAGATCAATGCAAGCTTTAATTGGGAGTTGTCTTGCGCCTCTCAACACATTGTTGTAAGATTCCACCATATTAGTGGTCATCTCACCCCATCTTTTGTGTTTGTCATACGCCAAACTCCATTTTCTAACTCCATGGCATCAAGGTACTGCACAGCCTCGTTGTTGATGGTTCGAAGTAAACGACGTCTGATCTTAAACTTGCGTTTCTTGGTAGCAATACCAATTTTCCAAACAAGTTTTTTTACCATGATGCCTTTGTGATTCTGCAAAACATTCTTTCTAACATGTACCATGCAAAATCTGTGATGCCCCACATTGGGTTCTTCTTTCCATATGGGAGAATTCATTGCATCTATGATTCCCACATGCCTATCAGATATTACACGTATTTCATGCTTGGCTATGTGAATTCTAATACGTTCCATAAACCAATTCCAACTTTGTATGGTTTCCTCATCAACAATGGCATATGCAATAGGCAAACATTTCTTATAGCATCAAATCCAACGGCAATAAGAATTTTACCTCGATATCGTCCACGTAGATGAGTTCCATCAACGGTTAAAACTGGTTTGCATAGTTGAAAAGCCTCCACAGCTGGACCAAAAGCCCAAAAGATGTACTTGAAAACCTTGTTCATACCGTTGCTTAATCTTTCATCATGTAACCATTCGACAATTGTGCCAGTATTTTGTCTTGCAACTCATTCAAATAAGCTGGTAAAACTTTGAAATTCCACTCCCACGAACCATACACAAGCTCAATAGCTGTCCTCCGAGCATACCATGCTTTCTTGTAACTAACTTTCACATGAAATCTATTTTCAATATCCGCCACAATTGCTTTTACCTTTATACCTTGTAGCAAGGATCGTTTTCTATCTGATGTCGAACACTCAACGCTATCATACCCGACGAAAGATTAGCGTGCCGCATTATAATTACGATCCCCCATGCAAGTATGAGGCAGTGCTAAACACTCTAATTTGCCAGTGTTCATCATGCTTCCTCAATGTTGCTTTGGCACTCCCACAAACATGGCGGTAAGGACTTATCTTTCGGATTTCCTTGTGGCCACTTACAAACTGCTTGCCATCTCTTTCCTTGCTTTCAACAACTGTATATGTCGGATTTTTTCCACATGCCAAAAAGTCACAGCTGACTTCAATTCCAATGTTGGTTTAAATTTAGTATGCAAACCGACATTGCTCGGATCTTTTTCACTCCAATATGCACATTGAGATCATCAGACTCAAAGTTTTTTGGATCAAAACTATCATATGGACCTGGTAAGGTGCGAAAAATAGTTCATACCAGGATGTGGGAACTGTGGAACTACTCTTTCTCGTACTGCTCTTCCTCCAATTGATGTTCTCCAACCATTGTTCTCAACCGGAATGGATTTTGTTCTTGGAGCAACAAATTGGGTCCTCATCCGACGAAGCACCATCTGAATCTGTACTAACGCGGATCGACATCTTCAGAATCATAAGGTGATTGTGGATCAAGAAAGTCTGCTTTAATCAGGACCAATTATGTCCTCAACCCACAGCTGGGTTGTCACTGTCCCATAAATGCACGCCTCCAATATCAAAATCTTGTGTTGTTCGAAGCATGGTTCTTGGCCTCTCGTAGACGTACCAACATCAAAATCTTGTGTTGCAGCGAAATATGGTTCTCGACCTCTCGTAGACGTACCAACATCATTACTCATGAGATGATGACTATGTTGTTGAGTAATTGACGAATACTCAACATACAATTCAATTTGACCTCCTGTAGTCATACTCTCACTAAACATTAGTGGCATGTATACTTCTTCTGGTAAAATACATATATACGTGATTGAAGATCCATAGAATATATGACGTTTCCATACTATTTGAAGTTTGTTTTCAAATCTGTTTATCCCCATTTTTTCACAAATTGTTTCCACAAGCTTATCGTAGGAAATACTTTCATCCAACATAATCAATCCTTTTGCAAAAGGAGGATCATATGAAATAACTGTTCCGGGAATTATATTTCCACCCCAATATAAATGGACACACCACGTCATACTATCTGCATTAATGTCAAACACAATGGTCAAATATATTTCTTTACAGTACACTACAATATATACTATCATAACAACCTATCAAATATGGGTAAAAAATTAGATATACTACAACATATAATACCATAACAATTGGTCAAAATATTTCTATTAATTACAATACAATTTATAATACTATAACAATCCATCAAATAATTATATAAATTACACTACAATATATACTATCATAATAATCCATCAAATATTGGTAGACTAATGTTTGGAAGAATGAGTTAAAAATTAGATATACTAACCGATTGCGAGTACTAATATTTGGAAGAAATGAGCCAAAATCGAAATCTACACGCTTCAATCCACCACCGGGTTGACCCGACCAAGGCAAGTGTTTTCGCGTTTTTCAGCTTTGGGAAGGTTTTTCGCGTTTTGGGGGGGAATGTGACTAGGGTCTGCGATTTTGGGGGAGATCTGTGATATATGGTTCAACCGGAAAACGCCGACCAGGTTGGCGTTTTTTTATGTTAAACATGCCAATGATCTTGGCGTTTTATTACTTAAACACGCCATCAAGATTGGCGTCTTTACTATAAACACGCCAAAGAAGTTAGCATGTTTAAATTTAAGTATTTTGGTTAATAATACGAGCAAAATACGGTGCCATTGTAAAACCCAATTGTGTTTGCGTATAGACACGCTAATATCACTGGTGTTTTCATTTATAAACACGCCATTCTCGTAGGCGTTTTTCCCATAAATGGAATTGATAACAAAATGGGTACATTTACGTAATTTTAAAGGCCAAATAGCTTAGAAATCCGATTTTCTCTACAAATCTTTGGAGACGAAGTTAAACTCTCCTTAGATCTGCAGAATCTGAAACCAGAGATTGATTTCTTCATCGACGCATTGAAGAAGATGGAGGAAGAATACATCAAAGAGCTGGAAAAACCACTATCGCCTGATGATGAAGAAGAAGAAGATAATGATGATTCGTCCACAGCTGATTTTGGTGGAGAGAAGTCTGCGATCTTCGGATTATCGGACGTGTACAAAGAACTCAGAGATCAACTCACTGTAATTGAACAGTTGCTCAGATTCAAAGTCGTGGCGCTCGTTGGATGGCTGGCATCGGTAAGACTACTCTTGCTCGGAAATTTTTCGAAGATCCTTTGATTTTAGATTACTTTGAATGTCGCGCGTGGGTGAAAGTAGGGAGAAAATGTCGATTGGAAAAAATCCTAGGGCACATTCTAGCACAATTGGATTCTAATAGATATGAAATGCGTGATAAGGGGGAAGAAATTGTAGCTAACTCCTTTAGAGAGAGTTTGAAGGGAAAGAGGTTTCTCATTGTGCTGGATAATGTATGGGAAACTAAGAGCATCCGCAGCGGTGGCGGTTGGCGCCACCGCCGTCCGTGCCAGCGGCAAGGCGAAGGACCGCCACCGCTGCAACCGCCGCCGCTGGCACGGCGCTGCTCGATGTATCGAGCACGTCCGTGCCGCGGACGCACACGTGGCGGTCTCTGATTCGCCAACGGCATAGCCGTTGGTTTCAAACATTTTTTTTATTTTTTTTTTTTTAAAAATCGGATTTTATTAAAAAAATCGATAAAAAATAAAAAAAAAAATTTCACTTCCCCAAAAAATTATATCCGTTTATAACCGTTTTTCCCCACTTTTTAATTTTTTTTTTTTTTTTTTTTACCCCAAAATACACACTTTCATCTATAAATACCCCCAATTTCACTCCAAAAAATTCACACTTTCACTACACAATTCTCATCATCAATCTCTCATATCCATTTTCATCTTCCTCTCACACCCTACAACACCACTATGTCCGGTAACGACGACAACCCAAGCGGCTCTCACGGTTGGAACCCCGAATGGTTCGGTTCGCAACCGTTTCATAGTCCGGAAACGGAATATTCGGCCTCTCCTCTCACACCCAAGATTCGGGCGTTCCGAGTGGCTACCGGCCATACCCAATCGACGATCAAGGTGCCACCGATGGGCGCTACGGGTGGACACCGGAGCCTAGGCCTCGCGCCCCTTCCCAAATGCCGAATCCTCCATCTCGCGCCGGTGTCCGCACACCGTACTCACCGGCGGAGATGGAAAGATTGTTCAAGGCGTACTTGGAAATCTCCGAAGATGCGGTGGTTGGAACGAACCAATCCGGCGATCACTTTTGGTGGCGCGTCTCTAGCCGGTACAATGCACACCGGCCGCCGGGAACGATCGAGCGCAACGAGAGTATGGTGCGCAACTGCATCGGCCGAGCCAACGAAGAAATTGGCAAGTTCAACGGCTATTTCATCCAGGAGTCCCGGAATGCCGGAGCGGCCGAAGCGAGGTCGACCATCATCGCTGAGCGCCTCGCTGAGCATACCAATCATGAACGGTAAGTCGTTCAAATATCTTAACGTTTGGCAGGAGACGCGGACGCACCCGAAGTATAAGGGAGGCATAACATCCTCCTCTAGCGGCTCCTCCAAACGCTCACGGTCGGCATCCCTATCCGACGCCGGCGAAGAAGTGGCTAGCCAACTCGCCGAAGCTAACTTGGGTAGCCCCGATGCCCAACCAAGCGGTTCCCGACGCCGACCGCAAGGTAGGAAGAAGGCGGCGGCCGAACGACGTCGCGCCGCGACTCCATCTGCCCCTGCTCCCGAACCCCGCACCCTATGTTCCACCTCCACCCCGAACAACTCGTTGTGGGCCCTTTTGGCCCAACTCAATATGGCCGATAGGTCAACTATGACCCCACGCAACTTCAAACGCACGAGTCCATGATATTGGGTCTCCAAAAACAATTGGGGTTGTGTGCCGCCGGATGCGTAGTCTTCCTCGGGTTATATTAGCCAATAATTATGTAATTTTTATTTTTAGGAGTTTAATTATGTAATTTTTAATTTTTAGTATTTTAATTATGTAATTTTTAATTTTTAGGATTTTAATTATGTCTTTTTATTTTATTTGTAATTTGTTATTTTATTTTGTGGTTTTTTTATGAATTTAGTATTATGAAAATGTTTTTGTGTAATTGAATTTTATATTAATTGTGCTCGTCCTGCGGAAGAGCACAGTTGTGGGTGTTGTGCTCTTGCCAGAGAGCAGGCATTATATAGTACCGCCCGGGCCCACATCCGTGCCGCTGGTAAGAGCACGGTTGTGGATGCTCTAATCTCTTAGTAGAGATTGCAAAGTTGTGTCATTGCGACAAAGATGGAAGTCGAATCTTGCTCACAGTAGGCTACAGCATGTTGGGGGACGAGGCGTAGCAGACTTGCATATGCAGTTGCTGAATAAAGAAGAAAGTTGGGATCTTCTTCGTGAGAAGGTGTTTGGGGAAGAATCGTGCTCGTACCAACTTGAGAGTTGTTGGGAGGAAAGTGGCTGAGAATTGTGTAGGTCTTCCTCTTATGATCGTCAAGGTTGCTGGCTTCCTATCAAAGTATCGAGTAAAAACAGTTCAGTGTTGGAGTGAGGTAATGTCAAGGAGAATCACAAAGTATACAATGATGCATACAACGAATATGTGAGATAGTTTTTCCAAGCTATGACAACTTGCATTGGCATTTAAAGGCGTGCTTTCTTTATATGGGAGTTTTTCGTCAAAATTATGAGATTTCCGAATCCAAGCTTATCAAGATGTGGACTGCAGAGGGATTTCTCGAACCTTATAACATCCAAGATTTGGAGCATCACGCAAAGCGTGTCTGAATGAGCAGCTTGTTTCAAATAATCTTGTTATGCATGGGACCAATTGCTTCGTTGCCAAATCTACAGGTGCTCAAGTTGCGAAGCTATGCTTTCCAAGCCCGGGATGGGAAGTACAAGAGAACGGATTCTTGAAGCTTCAATATCTTACAATTGAAGACACTGATTTGGGAAGAATGGATGGTGGTAAAGGGAAGCTTCCCATGGCTTTGCTGCCTAAGCTTGAAACATTGCTACAATTTGCAAAAATTCACTGGGAATTTGAATCAGGAGTGTTCACAAAGATTGAATTAGTAGACTGCAATCCTTTAGGCGTGACATGTCAACGACAAATACGAGAGGCAAGATTGAGAAGCAAGCATTATGTCCCAGATATTTTTGTCCATTCTTCATGGATGCTGGAAAATCCAACCGTTAACATCTAGTCCACATTAACAATTTTCCTGGACAGTGTACAAGTAACGAAATAACTACTCATATTTTAGACGGGAAGCTTCCTGCTGGCAAGCCTCGGTTTCTCAGTATTTTTATTTTCATTGCAGTTTACAAGGTTGTATTGATTTTTTTGTGGAGATGGGAAAATGTTGGTTCAACGAACTGAGCTTCGAGAATATATGAGATAACAAAACTAAAGCTCAAAAACTCGTGTAAACCAACCACCTGATAGTCATGGATCATGATCAGTGTCCACCAACACCAAACATGTGAGTCGAAAGTCACAGGCCAAACAAATACGTTAAATACAATGCAGAGCAGCACAATGCCGAGTTGAAGTAGATATATATATCAAGACCGAGTGCCACTTAGGTTACATCATTTAGATGAGAATTTCACGAATGCTAGCCAATAGGAAGCTACGTTTTCTGAATTTAGTAACACTTTTCTATGTAGAGATAGAGGCTCATGATTTATTTTACAAACATAAAATAGGCATGCCTCTATACCCTACGTTTGATTTCCACTGATAGCTACAACATACAAAATCAAACAATATCAAAATTCAGTAATAAATACTGGTCTCGTGTGACTTAGGTAGTCCTCTCAATATATTATCAACACCGTCCGTCCAAATATTGAAAGAGAAAAGGGGGCAATTACCACGTTGAATGTTCGAGCATTTAGTTTATCGATATGCTTATCCCATAGTCACCCTCCTATAATCATCAGAGACATATTAAAGACCCATCGGATTTAGCAAGTTTAATGTCATACATTTATTTTCAAACCATAAAAATAGTATTCTTCCACTGGGTGTACTCAATGGACAAGCAGATGAATACTCGAAACTAGTGTTGGGAAGTATAACAGGTTGTTAACCTATCACCCCGACCACTACAGTGCAATAGCAGAGCGCTCAGTTACACGCAGTAAATAAATAATCATCAACAAAGTGAGGGTTCAAGACATGAAAGTTATCAAAACTTACTGGACACTCAGTTTTTCCGTTGGCATCAGTTATAATCCAATGCCTTCTAAGAAGTTGTACAGCGTGATCTAAATTGTTTGTTATTCTAATCCTATAAGCCAAAAAATAAAGATCTTTGGAAGGCTGGCTTCGACCTTCAATGTAAACACTCCTAACTTGAACTCTGATACCCTGGAAAAGAATGTGATTAAGTAGCTGTATACATGCTAATACTATGAGTACCCATGCCTGGGATAGCACAACACTGAGTGACCCAGAATCAGAAAGCAGGAACACAATACGATCACCAATATACATCTAGCTCCAAAAGATAGCGTTTGCATTTGTATGGGCCATACATCAATCTCTTTTGCTTCTGGTTAACCATCTCATTTATTTTGACACGAAAGTGCCCTGTCCAACCTGGAAATTGCTTTCCAAAACAAGTACCGAATATTAGTCAATACCAAACCAGTCAAGGCCAAAAAAACTATAGTTACATAACTACGTAACCAATGAACATACTGAAGTATGAATTATATCTTTTAGAAGATGCAACGGTAAAAGAATAATAAACCAGAATGAGGTAGTATACAAATTTATGATACCGCAGAGAAATAGCAAACTCTGATGAAGTTAAGATTCTAACTTCCGAAGTGCAAACATAGGCTAGCTAGCTAGAATATAAGCAGATGAAGATAAAGGTGCTTACAGCTATTGCAGAAGGAATGGCCACAGTCCATTTTGGTTATATCTTCCACTGGCACATCATCTATACATATACTGCACATCACTGTAGAGGAAGGTTCATCAGGATCTAGGTCAACAATCTCAGTCATAGAAACACCTGCTTCAGAAAACATGTGAGATCTTCCTTTCTCAACATAAACTGCAGTCAATTTCTCAACATCCCATCTGTAGTGAATGAGAAGAGTTCTGGCATGGTGTTCCCTCACTGATAGCAAGTCCATTACAGTCTGCAGATCTTCTCTCTGCACAGACAACAATTTCCCAATCTTGAGTTAAGTTACACCATTGTCATTTGGGTTTCTTACTTGAACCACATCCCAAATTTCAAGAGAGACCGATCACCGAAAATAAGCTACACAAAGCATATTTTACTGGAAAAGAGAAATAATAAATATATGTAGCTCCATACCTGAGCAGCCAACAGCGACGCTTTTGTGATAACCTGCAAATAGCCCAAAGGGACCAGAAAATATTCTGAATCAATAAACAAGAGCATGAATAGTTCAAAATCGCTTCAATCACTATGGCAGATGTCAACAGGTAGTAGTAAAAACCAGAAGAAGAAGAAAACGTCAACATAAATGAGAGCATCCATGTCCATGGTCTGGTTGACAAGCGAATGGAACATGTTAAACAAACAAATAGGCAACATAGAGCAATAATTTGAAGTTCATACAGCTAAGCGTGTTAATCAATGAAACCAAAGACGACTAGATGCCACAAAACCCTCAAAAACCATATAAGTATGAAACAGAATCCCATATACATACCACACAACAAATCCGACCAATATTTCTAACTTCAAACAGCAAAATTAACTGCAATACAAAACGGAAACAGAAAGATGGAATGAAAAAATTATTTAAAAAATCAGCTTTTTAACCTCGGAAAGCACGGAAAAGGATCAAAATTATTAAAATTCCGCTTCTGTACATGGCAAAATCCATACTTCAAATTCACTAAGCAAAAATCCCATCGTCCATCTCACAAATCAACCAAATTCCGAACTCAACAGTTAAAATTAAAATAAGTTTAACGTGCATTGTCAAAGGCAAACGTAAAGCAGCACATACCTTCGAAGAAGGGGCTTTGTGCGCGACCCACTGATCATCTGAATCATCGTTTTCAAATCCGTCGAGCGGTTCGGCGTCTTGATCGGACGAATAACTACAATCATTCTCTTCGCTCCCGTCGTCGCTCATATAGTAATCTTCTCCTCCATAATTCACTTGTTATTGTATCAATTCTCTCTCTGCGTCGTGCAAAAACTAACTGCGGCTATCCAGAAATAAAATTGAGTAGAACAAAGATCGCGATCAGATCGGCGGCTCCTTCCGGGAAAGTTTGAAGAGAGAGGAGCGAGAAAATCTTAAAAAATAGGTCTCAGAGAGAGGGCTTATTGGGATTATATAAATATTTACGACGTCGTCGCGCTCAAGTGTACTGTTCTCGATACGACGCCGTTGCACTGTAATTAGTTGCACAATCTCAATTAGGTCGCTAACGGATGCATAAATATGGGTTTTTTTCTATTTTTGTTCTAGAATGAAACTTAGATTCCGTGTTTGTACTAAACTTTTTTTTATTCCGTGTTTGGGAGAGACGCATGACCCTCATGCGTCTTCATTTAATGAAACGCATGACGATTATGCGTCTTTGTGCAAATCACCCGACGCATAATCGTCATGCGTTTCATTAAAGGGAGACGCATGAGGGTCATGAGTCTCTCCCAAACACGGAATAAAAAAAAGTTCAGTACAAACACGGAATCTAAGTTTCATTCTAGAACAAAAATAGAAAAACCACCCATAAATATAGACCAGACTTATCATATTAATGAATCATACCAATTTTACAGATCCGTTTCAAATACTTTTAACTAGGGATGTCAATCGGGTCGGCCCGTCGGGTTTCGGACAAACCCTACTCGGGTTGCGGGTCCATCAGGTTGTGATTTGTTTCGGGTTATAAAAGTTCAACCCTAACCCTAAAAGGTCGGGTTTCGGGCTAGCCCAGCGGGTTAATCGGGTGCTACCGATAAGATTAACATGCGATCAATCCAATAAATAATGATGAAAATTAGTTATATTCATAAAATATAAAATATTTAATTATGATAAATTTGAGACATATGCTTAAACTCAATCATAAACATGATCAAATACTAATATTGAGATATTTCGTGAAATTTTAATGCACGTTTTAGAAATTTAAATATTTTTTTAGTGAATTTGAAGTTTATAATTTATTTATCAATTATTATATTAATAAAATTCAATATATAATTTGTATATTTAATATAAAATTGATAGCTAATTTTTTAGTTATCTATATAATAAAATTAATCAATGAAGTGTCGAATTAGGAGTAGTAAAAAATAGAATAATAGAAATTTTACCGGGTTTACGTTGTGCCCCCCCCCCATGCGCAATTTATACGGGATGCTCCCGAGTTCCTTCAAATTTATGCATGCGCTCAGGGGTGGACACACGTACAAAGAGGGTAGGGCTGAAGCCCTTACCCAATTTTTTTTTATTTTTTTTTATTTTCTACTTTCAAAATTTTCAAAATTTAAAAAAATTATGTTAAGCCATTACCAAATAATGCTACTGAAGAACAAATTATTTTGGATGAATAACTGTATGAGGCTGAAAATTAAAGAAAGGAAAAGTTAAAATTTACAGAAGAAATATAACAATGGCGTTGGAGAAGCATAAGGAAGAAGAAGAGTATTTTCATACATAAATTATATAAAAGTAAAAGTCACATGGACCCCACTTTAAATACTTGGACCGGTTCGTAACTTATTAAAAAAGATTATACTCTAAAAGTGTTGTTACTTTTTAAAGTGAAACACGTTTTTGTTATTAAATTTTAGTAAAAGGAGTTTACATTTTAATTGGCACACATGTTTTTAAGATTTAAAAGTTAAAAAGAGAAACAGAAGGGTTTTTTCATTTTGAAGTTTACAACGGCGCGCGCGATACAGAAGCAACACCATTTTGTAAAAGTGGGGTTTGAGTCTTTGAAACTTTAGAGAAATTAATATTCAAATTCTACACAAATTGTGAAGTAATGAGTTTATTAAAGTTGTTAATTTTATATTCTATTTCTTGTTTTTGTAAAATTTTGATAGAATAGTTGCAAGCTAAAAAGTTATAACAATAGTTAGTTGCAAGCTAATATTTGTGATTGTCGTATAGAATACAGTATATTAGTGAGTGTGTTGATAGTATCTTTATATCTTATGGAGTTATGTATATAAACTAATATTGTACTTCTCTCGTATTGCTTAGATTGACCGTAGAGGATGGAACGGTTCTTTAAAAAAAAGCGTCGGGATGAATTTTCTTCTCAAGTGAACCCATTGTTGAAGCAATGGAAAATCAGCCCGAAGAGAAGTTGAGTTGAACTTGAATGATATTGTTGGTGATCCGGGAAAACACAAGTCAATTGAAGAGTTCGATGTTTCTATTTGAGATAGAGTACGAAGAGAGTACTTGAACAAGGGCCATTGTCAACCCATTGGACATAAGTATGAAAAAAAGAAATATGGTAATCAAGAAAGAAGTTATCAAGATATTTGGTTTAAAAGGTATACATGGTTAGAGTATAGTATATCAAAAGATGCAACCTTTTGCTTTTTGTGCTACCTTTTCAAGAAATCAGATAAAGGGGGTCGACAATCAGATGATGCTTTTACAAAGACAGGTTGTAGCAACGGGAAAAATGCATTAGAAAGATTCAATTATCATGTTGGAGGCGTGAATAGTTGTCATAATAATGCTAGAATTCAATTCGAAACTTTTCAAGATCAAAGGAACAATGTGGCAAGTATATTACGGTCAAATACCCGTGAGATGGAAGTTGCATATTACATTCGGTTGACAGTCTCATTGAAAGTGACTCGGTTTCTCTTAAAGCAAGGATTATCTTTTGTGGACATGATGAGTCATGTAGTTCTTCACATCGAGGTAATTTTATTGAGTTGCTTCTACGGTTTAGTGAACTTAACGATGATATATCCAAAACTTTGTTTGCAAATGCCCCTGCTAACAATCAAATGAATTCACCACGAATTCAAAAGGAATTAGCAAACGCTTGTGCTTCAGAGGTCACACTTGCCATAGTTAATGATATTGGAGATAAAGTTTTCACTCTTTTGGTTGATGAGGCTCGAAACATTTCAATGAAGGAGCAGATGGGAGTTGTTTTAAGATATGTGAATAACGAAGGATATGTGATTGAGCGATTTATTGGAATCGTGCATGTAACTGACACTTTCTCTCATACTTTGAAATGTGCTATTGATGATTTATCGGTGAAGCATAATTTATCTATATCTAAAGTGAGAGGGCAAGGATACGATAGAGCTTCTAATATGAGGGGTGAGTTTAATGGATTGAAATCCTTAATATTGCAAGAAAATCCATATGCCATGTATATTCATTGTTTCTCTCATCAACTCCAATTAATTATTGTTGCGGTTGCCAAGGGTATTAGAGTTGTGAAGGATGTTTTTAGCTATGTCTCCATGATTGTGAATATGGTCGGGGCATCTTGTAGAGAAAAAGACCAACTTAGGCTAGAGTTGCAACATGACAAGATTAGTTGAACACTTAATGATGGAGAAGTCATAGTGGAAGAGGTAAAAATCAAGAAACTAGTTTGGTACGGCCTGGAGACCTCGTTGGGGCTCACATTACTTTACATTGCTTCGTCTATGCTGCTATGTGGTCTTCGGTTGACAAAGTGTTGGAAGTTGTACTGGACCGATGCTATTCTCCGTGATAACAGAAGTACCACTGAAAGATTGATTGAAATGATGGATAACTATGAGTTTGTTTTCACTTTGCATTGATGAAACATTTATTGGGAATAACCAATGAATTATCCATTGCCTGGCAAAAGAAAGATAAAAATATGATTAAAGCCATATCATTGATCCAAAGTGTGAAACATCAGTTGCAAAGTTTCAGAGAGAATGGATGGGAAGACATACATGATCAAGCAACAAAGTTTTGTGAATTGTATAATATTTCACAAGTTGATATGGATGAAATTATACCACGCCGTGGTTATAAGAAGTATGGAGGCAGAGTTGATCACAAATTTGCATCATTATCGTGTAGAGATTTTAATCAGGTACTATAATATTCCTATTCATGTCTTCTATACATATATATATTTATCATAATTTTATGTTATTGTGGTTGCAATGTCAAGGTGGTTGATTTAACTATACAAGAGATGGATAATCGATTTTCTGAAGCTAGCACCAAGTTGCTAGGATGCATATCATGTCTTGATCCAAGAAATTCTTTCTCTCGATTCAATGATGATCAAGTAATCTGTCTTGCAACTTTATATCACGAGGACTTCTCTGCAAATGATTGTTCACGTCTTCCACTTCAACTTAGTAATTTTATTGCTAATGTACGATGCGATCCTCAATTTGCTGCCTTAAGCAACTTAGGAGACATTGCTACGGAAATGGTCAAAAGTGGTAAGCATTTGGTTTTTCCATTGGTTTATCGGATTATTGAGTTGTCATTGGTTTTACCTGTTGCTACTGCTTCTGTTGAGAGAGCATTTTCTACAATGAAGACTATCAAGACTGACTTGCGAAATCGGATGGGAGATGAGTGGATGAATGATAGTTTAATTGTGTACATTGAGAAGGACATGTTTTCAACGATTGATAACGAAAAAATCTTGCAACGTTTTCAATCGATGAGAACACGCAGAATTCAGTTGCCACCGCTTTATACGTAAAACCGCAACTATGACATGTTATTTTTATTAGATATATTTGGACTACTTGGTATTAAATATATATGCATTTTATAGTTTTGCGGTTTTTATATTGTATAATTATATATATATATATATATATATAATGTTTGACCGTGAAAAAATATATAGTGAAGTCCAGCCCTCACAGTCAATTTTTTCTGCGTCTACCCCTGCATGCGCTTCGTGTGATAAAATCAATTTTTTTTAAATGATACTCGTAGTCGTAGTAATTACTCCCTCCGTCTATCATTTAAAGAGCTCTTTTGACTTGGGAGAAGTTTTAAGAATTTGTTTAATTTGAGAAGAAAAGTAAAGGGAAAAAGAGAGTGAAGTGTGAGACTTATTTTTATTATTAATTTTATAGTGGATTGTGAGCATATAAAGTTGGTGGAATATATGATCCGTATAATAAATTAAAAATGGAATAAAGTAAATGTTTCTATAAAATCATAGATAACCTAAAATGGCAAATCACTCTTAAATAGTGGACATATAGTGAGTAATAAAATATAAATCTGAATATTAAATAATAAAATAACTGCAAAACTTTAAATTAGTGTTTTCTATTTTATCTTATAATCTCATTGGAATAATATTAGTTGTCTTTTTAATAAAAAATCACTAGTTGGATCTATCACTTTTCTACTTAGGACTAAGGGATCAAAATTGATGCACTTATAGTTGAAAATCACTAGTTCAAGTTCTTATGAATATATTTCATGAATTCAGGAAGTGTATCACAGGTTCAAGTTCATATAGTAATTGCGATGATTTGATAAATGATTTTAAACACGCCACTCATTATATAAATTTGTACTATGATCACTCTAAGGAAAATAGTTAGCTTCTTATATTAATAGATATACATTTCCACTTCTTTAAAACCCATTTTCACAATATCAAATATTTTTCCAAAAAAGTGACGGATGTGATGATTGCAAAATTTCCAAATTTGTGATTTATTACAAGAATAAGATTAAATGCGTAGCAATAAGGAGGGACGACACTAGGGTTTAGTTAGGGAGGAGAGGTGGGGGCTGCTGCTAGGGTTCACATACACTGGTGCTTTCGCCTTTCATTAAATCCCACTTCCGATTAATGAAGTTTTCTTATAATAGTATAGTAAACTTCGAATAAAACTATTATACTAGATCACAAGTTTAAATCGTAATTAAAATATAATCCCTAATTAATCATACAAATACTTAATGAAAATGTCTTGAATTATTATTATTATTATTAGCAAATACTTATGTTGGAAATTTTTTTAAAAAATACCCTTCGTCCACTATTTAAAGAGTTATTTTGGCTCGGCACAGGTTTTAAGAAATTGATTGATTTTGTGAAGAAAAAGTAAAGGGAGAAAGTTAGTGGAATGTGAGAGCCATTTTCAGTACTCTCTTCCTTTCTTAAAAATAGAAACTTTTACCTTTTTCGTTCGTTTCTTAAAAATAGAAACTTTCCATTTTAAGAAACTGACTCCACAATCTATTAACACTAATTCCACTTTTTTTCCTCTCTTTTACTTTACCAATTTTATATTAAAGTTCATGTCGTTTCTAAATGAAAATAAAATGATGGGACAAAGTGAGTGATGAGTACCATAAGTTAGGACTGATGAAGTTGGCAACGATATTACTTTTAAAATGTTGGTTATTTGTATTGGCGGGTAAAAGTAATTGAATGTTCAATAAATCTCTTTCTTTCATAAGGGCTGCCTAATTATATAACATGATTCTTTCAAAAGTACTTTACGTGTATATTTAAGCTCCACACCTTTTTGTCATTTAAATTCAAGTCAATGTAAGTATAGAGCTTCACTGAATTAAATATATAGATGCACGCACTTATCACTTATGGAAATGATAGATCATAGATACATAATGTGATTGTCCACACTTTATGTTCGATATTTTTGTCTTCTATTAATTTATCTTGTTTCGTATTTTTAAATTGAATTTAAAAAGTACTATTTTTTTAATTCAAAATGACTATATTCTTAAATGAGACAAGTTTAGATAAAATTGTGTATTTTTAAATTGAATTAAAAAAATTACTATTCTTTTAATTCAAAATGACTATATTCTTAAGTGAGACTAGTTTCAGATAAAATTGCTGAACGTATAAAAATAGAAAAAAAAACTTAATTCATTGTTTTAAAGGAAAAATTGTTATTTAAATTATAATTTTTCGTTGATCTCATAACTTATAAAAATAGCTAATTATATCATAATTTTTTACTTTAAATCATAAAGTACTAGTATTTTACATCCTCTTCAATTTACCATTCTTATGAAGCTATAGCGTATTCAACTCCCTCCGTCCGACATCAATATCTCAATTTTTCCTTTTTGTCCGTCCGCAAATAAATGTCACATTTTACTTTTACTATACATAGTAAATGGACCTTACATTCCACTCACATTTTATTATAAAACTAATATATAAAAATAGCAACCACAATCCACTAACTTTTACTATCCACTTTTCCTCATAAACTAAAATAATTTCTCACATATTAGATATTTAATCATAAATGAATGTAATTTTAATTTAGGTCATTGTTGATATTAATTTAGGCCTGCAAATGAAGCAGTAGCGATAGTCTCCTCATGCGCATATTATGGACGTGTATTCTCCCTTCTTGTGCTTTTCAACGCTATGCCACCCATGGACAAGTTGTATCAACAATCTCCACACTCTTCTGAGTCGCCTTTCCCAACCAGATCGTATCGTTTCTTCCAGGGATAATCTTCACTCCCATCTCCCCCAGCGTCTGTTAAGTATTGCAATGCAAGCTCATTAGTTAATAGTACTAACACATCTATACAGAGAGATTTATATCTAGCTAATTAAGAAGCAAACCTGATTAACGGTGGGGTTGTGAATGATTTCATCAGTGAGCTTCGTAAGCAATTCTGACAGCCCGCTTGCAGAATCCCTTGTCTTCGCCCAGCTTCAACGTCACATCGCCCCATCTGTACTCTTTCCCCTTCTCCTAAATTATCACCTCACCTTCATCCCAAACATGATCATCAAATTGAAATTAAAAGTTGCTTCATTTTGAAAATGCAATAAAAGCTTACTTGTCGCCCATTCGCTTGGCCATACCCCGTGCGGTTGCAGTCTTTTCCTCTCATAAAATTGTGACGAAAAACTTTGGCGTCCAACTCCGATTCTCCGCACCGGATGAGGGAGCAGCCGCGCTGAGATGAGAGAGCATTGCAGATGATGCAGAGAGATGTCCATAAGTAAACTCAGCGCGCACGTTAGAGGAGAGGGCTAAGGAGTTTGCATTGCGCTTGCGTCCCATGCCCATGCCCATGCCCACTTTATATAGTCTATCGACTCTCATATACCTACCTAGTACCTATAACAATCACAATAAGCATTTTAATAGTATTATTATTTAAAATTAAAAAAGACCATAAAATAACCAACTACCACACTTGCTCAGTGGTGATCTTGAGATTATCAAAGGCGGGTTTTGAACACTTCGTTGTTAAACAAGAAAAAAGACCATAAATAAATAAAATAGGTCGAGTTCAAACTGTTGAAACCAGGTTATGACATAATCTGTCCAACGTTACTAAATCGTATACTTGTGAAATAATTAACCAATCCTAATTACAAATTACTCCCTCCATCCCTCAAATATTGTCCCACTTTGACTCAGCGCGGGTTTTAACAAATGTAATGAAAAGTGACTTAAAAAAGTTAGTGGAATATCAGTCATACTTTTGTATATTAGTTTTATAATAAAATGTGAGTATAAATGAGTTAGTGGAATATGAGGTCTACTACCAAAAATGGTAAAAAGTGAAATGAGATAAATTTTAGGACAAACTTTTAGAGACGGAGGGAGTATTAACCTTTAATCAAAACCTTAACTAATCCGTAATTAACCACGCAAAATTTACCCTTGAAATATCAAGTCTTCAGTCTTACGTAGAGACGCACTATAGCTAAGTAGTACTAGTAGTAATGTATTACTCCCTATTTACGTTTATTAGCTTTTGAGTTTTGGGATATAAATTAATATTCAAGGGCAGTGGGAAAAGGAAATCTAACTCAGCCCCATATAATTTACCAGTTTAATAATCCTTCTATTGATCGATAAGTTTTTAGTTCTTACGTCAAACATGAGACAATAATGAGACAGTAAATAAATATTCCCAACTGGACATGCATGAATTTATTAATTGGCATCGAAAGAGGAATAGGTTAGCGGTATTTCAGTTGCAACTTGTAATAAATCAAGGTCGTCTCAAGTTGCCCGTTAACTCTAGTTTAGAAAATTTGTTGTGTATATATAATTTGGCCACCACTGCAATTTGTAGTTTATTAAACATATGCATAAATTTTAAAATGAAATCATATCCTTCTATGCTAACTAGAAGTGAATCTGGGTGGCTAGAGCTAGGACACGAAGTGATTAATTTGCAGATGTTAGCGAAAATCAGTATGTTGATTCATTTGGAGGGGTATTATTAGACACATAATTTTATTCTATCCTAAATCTCGTAAAATCAACATGCAGACATGAGTGTATATGTTGATCCATACTGATCATTTATATACGGATCTATAAATGTACAATTAGCATTTATTATAAGTTCATCATATATTATACGCTCAATCAGTATATACAAATTAAATCAGTATAAAATAAATTAATCGCCGGAAATACAATAAAACGATGATTTCAACCTAGTCCGTATCAACCTAGTAATTCTGGGTTCATTTTCCAATTTCCGCATTTTTTGCGTGATTGTTTTATATTCATTGTATACAGATTGACATTGTTATTTATATATACAGATTGATATTGATTTTTGTAGAGTACTACATACACAGATTTTGTCTATAAAGACCCAAATCTCCGACTATCATATACCAACCTAATATTACAAAGATCATATATTAGTATTATTAGCAAGACTATAAATAAAGAAAATAAGAAGAGTTCTAGCTATTAAACCCAGATTATGAAATAATCTGTCCAACCCCACTATAAGTTACTAATTCGAACTAGTTAAAAACATCATATGAATAAGCAATCCTAAATCCTAATTACAAACTAATTTGTTCCTAATTCTACAACAAAATCAAACCTGAAAATGCAAACTAGACATAGTAACACAAACAAAATTATTAAAGCTAGTTTTAGAACCGTCACTACTTATAGTTATACCTATTTTCCTTTTTTTAACACATGGAGTAATTTATTTGGCAAAACTCGAAAGCTGTAAAATAAAACTTCAGAGTATGAGTCGGAGGCTGGAGCATGTATCATAGCAAAACTGTATTTCAAACTTGATTTTGTGATATGGCATTCATTATCAAGGAAAAATGAAAGAAATAAGATTGATGAGATTAAAATTGACAATTTAGGGAGGCGGCTTCTAGGGTTGTCATTTTCCTTTAATTAAATCCTGTTGGATATTTAGGTGTAATTGGATTAACTGTTAAAAACAGTTATGAAACGAAGAGACGCGACTCTTTGTTTTCATCCTCTTCTTATGATCAATTTGTGGGTTCAAAGTTTGAAACAGAATCGACATACGAATATCTTCGAAACCTGAATTGTATCCAATCAAATATTGGTAGAACCGCCAAATTGATTTGATCTGAAAGTTTTTCACGCCTTTCAGGACATCCGATTTGTTCACGTTTTGTTTAAACTCCCTAACAAATCCGACCTTTGACTAATGATTTTACTTATCATACTATTAAACTTTAATTAAAACTTTCAAACTAGAGTTATAAACTACTCCCTCTGTACCAATTAAGATGACTCCTTTCGTTTTTCGTCGCACGTATTTTTGTAAAAAATCATAATAAATAGTTAAAGTGGAGGGAAAGTAAATTAAGAGAGAGAATAATACGGAAGAGACTCTCTTCTACATTATTCTTTCTTTTACTTTACTTTTCTTCCACTTTAACTATTTATTAGTATGATTTTTTCAAAATACGTATGAAAAACGAAGGAGGTCATCTTAAATGGGACAAATGTAGTACTAAAATTAAATTTAAATCGCAATTAATCCCTAATTAACCACACAGACTTTAACCTTGACTAAAAATGTCTTGATATCAATATCCTCAACAAATACTATGAATTCAGTTGTTTATTATACCATATATTATGTCAGTCTAACCAACACCACTGTCGTAGTGAATGAACCAAAATTTTATTCAAATCAATCCCAAATTAATCACGCAATTTTCACCATTAAATAAAAATATCTCTAATTAAATTTAAATTGTCAATCGATAATAATTTCCAGTTGTATATACTTCACTCTAATCAATACCGGTGTCTTATTATGAGTACAATAATTATAAGATATAGTGAGTTTAGTCAAAATAATAAACAAAATATTTAAACTATATATCTAATGTATTTTGTTGGAACATTAAAAGTGCTACACAGTTAGTATTCTATAACCACTCGAATTACGACTTACGTCACCTTGGTGGACTAATCAAGTTGATAATAATGTATACTACGGTATTAATTTAAAATGTTGGTTACGTTGTATTTGTAGTATTGGAAGGTAAAAGTAAAAGGTAATTTAATGTTTAATAAAACTCTTTACTCAAGTAGGGCGGCATATAATTACTACGCTACGTGTATATATATAAACTCCACGCTATTTTTCATTATTCAAACCATTGTAGTACTGTAGAGCCTCACTAGATTCACTTATCCACTTATGTCAATCAAAGTCCACACCTTATATATGAAACTATGTTTGTCTTTATTAGTTATCTTGTTTCTTATTTTTCTAATTTAATAAAATACTAGCTCCATTTCATTCAAGATAGCTACATTATTATTGAATAACCTGAGACATTAAGTGAACTTATTGAATGTATTAAAATAGAGAAAAATATAGTTTGATATTTTAATGAAAAGAAATAAGAGACCTGTTTTATTCCAAAAATATTAGAAACATCTCAATTGAGACAATCTAAAAAGATGGTCACAGTAACATTGGTTAAATTGTAGGAATACATATTTAATAGCAGTAAGTTACATTGAGTGAAAACAAAGAAGAGAGAAAAAGTAAGAGAGTATTTTGTATCATTCCAAAAAAGAAAATGATACTAACTCTAATAGAACAACCCAAAAATGAATATGATCCAGCACTTAATGGAGCATAGAGAATATTTGTATTGACAGTTAAAAGCAATTGAATATTGAATAAAACATTTACTCTTTGAAAGGCTGCCTAATTATTATACCACGTAATGTTTTTTTAGAAAAGTATTCTACATAAATTAAGCTCCAACGTTTTTTCATTTAAATCGAAACCAATATAGTAGAGTCTCTTTAAATTAAATACATATATGCACGTATCCATTTATGTACATTACCAAAAGAATATTCATATATTACACGAGCAAAGTAGTTGGATAACAATATAAAGACAACGCTCGAGAGATATGATGTTATTATAACCGAAAGAAAGATACTATGTATGACCCCAAATTTTCTACAGAAATACAGCCCAACTAACATTTTCTACTAAAATAACAAAAAAGAGAGTTTCATTGAGGCATGAGCTATAAATAATCCGAAGATTCGGAAAACAGAAGGCAACAGTAGTAGCAAATATACTATTATCAATTGTAAGAAGCATAGTTACCAGGAGTCAAGAAATAAGGCTTCACATCTCATCCAGATTCGTACGAAATAGATAGTCTTCGCTCTCCAACTCCTCATGGTAAAGAGAGAGGGATGGCACATCGGTCTTTTCAATACACTCGGTGCCATCTGATGATCTCTCACCCTGCAAAATTCTAGCTGTTAGTATCCACAACTTCATTTGCCATCACATGAAGTAGTACAAGATGGAACTGCTCTGCATCTTGCTATTTAATGATCCGTCTTAATAGTGCGAACCTTCTTCAATATATAGAAGAAATAATGAAACCCATCGCCAAATGTTTTCCATTCAGTTGACCAGGTAAATGCGGGAGCACTGAAGAAAGGTCGCCTGAAATGTGGCTGAAGAAAAACAACCAAAAATCATACTATTACAAAATCATCTCCAGAAATTTAGAGAGAGAAGATCATTATTTTTTGGTTTTTGTTGTACCTGGCCAAAGGTGATGGAGATGAAGATACCATTGGGTTTCAAAACTCTATGAATACCTTCAAGCATTGCCATAACTCTGCTAACTGTCTCAGGTTCTGGATTCCAGGGGTCTCCAGAGTCCACGAATAATACATCCTTCATATTCCAAATTACAATCGTGTAAAAGTCTACCGAGAAAAAAAGGCACTTGAAACTTAACGTGTGCTGGTTTAGAAACCGATATAGACCTTTATTTGATAAATGGATTAACAGGAAAATGACGATGGGCAGTGAGGAGAAAACTCAGTAGAGACGTGAGACAGAAAAGAATGTAGAGGCCAGAGAGATATGGAATCCATTTATAGTTGCGATTTCACACCAAGTAGAGGTTAATTTACTAACTTTAGCATTCAACCCCTCCAGCATATGAGAAATGTAAACGGTCCCACTTCAGGCTAACCCAAAATTCTAATATGTAAAGTTTATGCATCACAACTTTACCATGGTTCCTTTCTCTATAACCACATCAAAACATTCATCTTCAAAAGGCAGCTGTAACATATCAGCTTCCAGCACTTTTACTTCTGATAGCAACAGAAACAGAAAAGCATAAATGAGAATAGTCACATCTCAAGTGTTGCATTGCAGATTTGCAGGCATATATTAATAAACTTGAAACTTAGGTTTTCTTTTCCTCCAGCTAGCTAACAAACATAATATTAGCAGAAGCAAACATATAAGCATGCCGATAGAGAGAGAAGTGAGCAGAGAAGTGACAAGACAAAGTTAAACTAGTAAGTGCAGGAGTTCTTGATTTCACCGCAATAATACTTTTATTGGTAGTGATTTTGATCATAAACAGAATTGGCTTCTTCTGAAGCAGAGGAAGACCTTCTTTAAGTCCCATATATATTGGTGAGTTTGCATAACAATGTTCACACATGAAATTCAAAAGGTTAACCCCTGGTTCATGAACACCAACGGTAAGCGCTCCAAGAAACATTTTAAAGCGTTTAACAGAAATGGGCAATTTTATAGTATCTTTAACAGTATAATTGATCCATAAACTTCAAATATCAAACATAGCATCAAGCCATCAAAAGGTGGATGACGGGCAGAGGAGGCATGGGAACCTGAAACTTAGCTATTAGGTACAGGCACAGCACCATCACATCATTAAAATATCAGCAAACAGCATAAACATGAGTTGACATATTTAAAAATAAATTAAGAAGTTACCAACCTTTATAGCCCTTGGTTGATAATCGCTGCTTCATCTTCTCAACAGCAACCGATGACAAGTCAATGCAGGTAAGATCAGTAATTCCATCTCTGTAGAGCTCTTCACACAGCTGTGAATTTCCACACCCTACCTCTAATACCTGCTTGCACACAAATCCACATACTGGTATGTATCAAATTCCCCCTGAGAGCACTACATATGCTAATGCTAATATGCAAATAATGCCATGGAGAAAACTCGAAACACAGAAAGCAATAAAAACAGAAAGAGAAGTGATGAACAAAATAAGCAGGGATGTACAGCGGACTTGGGTTTAATGTATTCGAGAATGAGGTGACGAAAGTGAGAATAGTCTTTGAACCACTCGTAATGCTCTTCGTGATCAAACCTCTTATCCCTGAATCAACAAAGTTCATATAAACAAAAATAAACATACAATTCTGCGCAAATAAACACGCACACAGTCGGCCAAAATTGGGGCTGTGAGGCTGACCAGTAATTTGGGTCCAGATATGCGGTAGCAGTGGCTGGAGCGACGTCGCATTTCTGCGCCTCAGATGTTTCCATGATTCGCAGTTTAGGGATTTACGCCTAAATTTGGGGGCTGGGTTTGGGAGATAAAACCCTAAATTAAACCCGTCGCGTCAACAATTGGTAGTTATTTTGTCATAGCAGTTCTCTTTTCTTTTTGACATTTTATCCTGTCAATTTATTCGTGATACTAGTTTAGTTTTTTTTCTAAAAGTCAAGAATGGATCTTCTGACCATTTGGTTAAGGATTGACTGATCTTATGCCATTCGATCTCGAAATAAATATTCAATGGTCATGGCATACCAATGTGGAAATATGATTTGGTATGTCCTACCAATATATTATTGATAAGTGGAAATGAATAGCAAATTCCACTTCCAACTAGATACATTAATTGTAAAAACATAGTTAATTTTTCTTAAAGAAGCATTATAATTAAATACGGAAACTATACCAAAATATTGGAAATTACATATATACATAATACATATATGCATACATGTGAATAATAAATAAAGTGATCATATTACGCTATGATGGGATACGAACTAAACAACTAAACAATAATTGCGAGCCCAATAGCAGTGACGGCCCATCAGCCCAAAACCCAAGAAAGAGTATCAGTTCGGCACAACCAAAGAGTTCGGTCACAGCCTATAGCTCGGTAAAAGCCGACCAATCGAGCTCAACTCTCAGATCGGCAAAAGCTGATCGGCAAAGTTCAGCAGTTCGGTCTCAGTATTCGACCGAACAAGGAGATAGTGGACCCATGCAGGATCTCCACGACCTCCATTACACCCACGATCTATTTAGTGGTATTAAGCAGTTATCAACCCCCCTACCAGGGCTGCAAACCACGATCTTAGTTCGAATGTATAAATAGAACTTAGATCAGATAGACCAGGGTTAAGTTCTCTAGATCCTGAATCTCATATAGCAAAATCAGTATTGTAATCTGTAAGCTAGATCAAGCAATACAAATTTGCCCTCTATTCTTCCCGTGGACGTAGATTTACCTCAGTAAATCGAACCACGTAATTTTCAGTGTTGTGATCTTCATTTATTACTTGCATTTATTCCCATCAAAAATTCGCTAAATCATCACTGGCGCCGTCTGTGGGAACACAGAAAACCAAAACTGTGATAAAAGCGAGTTTTTGATCCTCTTCCACCAAAAAATGCGTACCAGATCACATAATACCCATACTTCCGTCCGTGATGAACGTGAGGAAGCTAGTCCAGCCGTAGGTCTGGAAAACAGCCTCGGGAGAAATCTGCCTCCAGTTCTCACGGTGAAAGAACAAACCACTCAAAAAGTCATCGCACCGAGCCTCCCCAGCAGCTCGATTTGAATGAGGCTGTCAAGTTGTTCTTGGCTGAGAAGCAGGATGAGTTCTTAACATTCCTGCAAAAGAGCCAGAAGCCGGAGAAGAAAACGACGGATTCTCCCTCCCCCTCCAGACATGAAAGTCACTACCGCAGTAGTGTCGTATCTTCCAGGAGAAAGAATCCTCACCACCGATATGTTCCTTCTCCTCCTTGTTACCGAAATCACATGAGAACTCCATCTCCACCATACCGTAGAGATGTCGGATTCGCTATGTATGGAGCGCTGAAGACTCCATTTTCGGATGATATCACCAGAACTCCGTTGCCACAGAATTACCGAACTCCGTCAGTGACTTATGACGGGTTAGTGGATCCTCATGATTTCCTGGGACGCTATCAGTATAATATGGCGAACCAAGGTCTCAATGAGGTTCATATGTGTAAGCTGTTTCCCGAGCTGCTCATCGGGAACGCAAGAAGGTGGTTTGATAGCCTCCCTCAAGGCAGCATTAGATCTTACAGAGATCTAATGGATGCTTTTCATAGGAGGTTCTTCCAGAAAGCTGAAACCCGAATCACTTCTTCGGCTCAGCTGCTTTCTATACGTCAAGGTCGCGATGAAAAGATTAGCGACTTCATGACAAGATTCCACAAGGAATGCCTACAAGTAGATGATCTCAATGATCTACTTGTCATTTCGGCATTCCAAAATGGAATTCTGCCAGGAGCTCTCTACAGAAAGCTCGTTGAATGCAGTCCGCAAACAGCTCAAGAGATGTGGGACATTGCGGACCAGTTTTCTCGTGCTGATGAGGCAGACCGT
Organism: Salvia splendens; assembly: GCF_004379255.2. NCBI lineage: Eukaryota > Viridiplantae > Streptophyta > Magnoliopsida > Lamiales > Lamiaceae > Salvia > Salvia splendens. The sequence goes on from NC_056041.1 coordinate 12,692,623, forward strand.
CGAAAACGGTCTTTAGACAGCTCTTCCAGAGGAGACAAGAGGAAGCCTGATCATAGCGATCAGGGACATCCTCGCCGAACTCCTTTTGAAAGAATTCAAAGGGCACCGGTACAAGACAGATTGGGACCACGTCTCAATCCTGAGAAACCACCCGCTCAGTTCGTACCATTGAACAAGTCGAGAGCGGAAATTTTCGAACTGCATTCTGATATGTTCGAAAAACCAAAGCCGATGACGAAATCGGCCACGCGCCGAAGTCAGGATAAATATTGCTCCTTCCATCAAGACCACGGTCACGATACCGAGGAGTGCCGAAATTTGGCAGCAGATATTGATGTTCTTGTGAAAGCAGGGACGTTAAAAAAATACCAAAGCAAGCCGCCGAAAAAGAATAAGAAACAGAGAAGTGCGAACTGCGCTCCTCAGGATCCTAAAAGGCAACAGGATCCCGAAGACGATGACGAGCCGCAATATGATGGAGTAATCCAGACTATTGACGCTCTCCCAGCCGGGAAGACTAAATCGTCTCTAAAATCAGAGCGCAGAGGCTTCAATCGAGAGGAGCCAACACATAAAAGGCTGAAGAAGGAGGAAGTAATTACATTTTCAGATGCAGATCCCGTCCCGGCCATTTCTCCTCATCAAGACGCTATTGTCATTCAAGCTGGAGTGGCAAACAAACTGATCCACAGAGTGTTTGTGGATACAGGAGCGTCGGTTAGCATTCTTTTTAAAGAATGTTTTGATAAACTGGAAGTGGATCCAGCTCGGCTCAGTCCGGCCCCACTTCCTCTGAAAAGTTTCGCCCAGGAGGACACCCGCCCTGAAGGTATTATCAGCCTTCCGATTACGGTAGGAAGAGCGCCTACTAGCTCCAGTACGGTGATCGAGTTTTTTGTGGTAAAAGCTCGATCCCCGTATAACATTATACTGGGAAGAGACTGGCTCAACACAGTTCGGGCCATTTGCTCTACTTATCACCTCACAATCAAGATCCCCACTAAATGAGGGATAGCAGTCATCCGAGGTGATCAAAAGAGAGCAAAAGAATGTTTGCAGATTGCGCTTAAAAGTGCCGAACAATCAGATCGGCACCATCAAGCATAGCAATCACAGCAGCCGGAGTCAGAGACAGGCGAAATGAACGAAGTCACACCGGAGCCGAACTCGATGAAAGTTCAGTTATACGAAGATGATCCATCCAAAATGGTCAAGATCGGTTTCGCGGGAACACCTCTACTCCGGGAAAAGACCATCCAGCTCCTCAAAGAGTACAAAGATGTCTTTGCGTGGTCTCCGTTGGACATGACTGGAGTGTCTCCCGAGGTAATTACACATCGGTTAAATATTGATCCTTCAGTCCGGCCTATAAAACAGAAGCAAAGACTCTTTGCGGCAGAAAGAAATCAAGTCATCCATGACGAAGTCCGCCAATTACTGAAAGCGGATGTATTATTTGAAGTAAAATATCCTTCTTGGGTGGCCAATCCTGTGATGATCAAGAAAAAAGAAGGAGGATGGCGGATGTGCATAGATTTTACGGATCTAAATAAGCACTGTCCTAAAGATTGCTACCCCCTTCCCAACATAGATAAAAAAGTAGAAGCTCTGATAGGCTTCGAAATTTTCTGTTTTCTTGATTTGTATAAAGGATACCACCAAGTTTTAATGGATGAGAATGATGCTTCAAAAACGGCTTTCATTACTGACTTCGGTATTTTTGCTTATAAAAAGATGCCATTTGGTTTAAAGAATGCCGGAGCCACATATCAAAGGATGGTAGATAAGCTATTTCGGCACCTGATCGGAAAAGAGGTTGAAGTATATGTTGACGACATAGTTGTTAAAAGCAGAAGCACTTCGGAGTACGACAACAATCTCAAATCCACTCTCGACGTGCTCAAAAAAGCCAACCTCAAACTCAATCCCCAAAAATGTACCTTTTTGGTAGATTCGGGAAAATTTCTGGGTTGTTGGGTTTCAAAGGAAGGACTCAAGGCAAATCCCCTAAAGGTTCAAGTTGTTCAGAACATGGCAATGCCGAAGTCCATACATGATGTGCAAAGGCTAACTGGATGTCTAGCCGCACTGAATAGATTCCTTTCCCAAGCAGCCGAAAAGCAAATGCCGTTCTTCAATGTTTTGAAGAAGGCACCAAAGTTTGAGTGGGGAGCCGAACAGAAAAAGGCTTTTGACGAACTCAAAAGTTATTTAACCGAACTTCCTACTCTCTCTGCTCCAACAGATGCCGAAGTGATATTCTTATATTTAGCAGCATCAGATCAAACCATTAGCGCGGTGCTTGTACGAGAAGAAGGCCTAAAACAGCGTCTTATCTACTTTACAAGCCGAGCATTAAGAGGTCCCGAAACAAGGTATCAACCTCTGGAAAAAATTGCTCTGGCATTAGTAAATGCAGCAAGGAGACTGCGGCCATATTTCTATGCTCACAAAGTATGCGTCTTAACCGATCTTCCACTTCGGCAAGTTTTGACTAAGCAGAAGCATCAGGCAGAATTGCCAAGTGGGCCATAGAGTTGGGAGAACATTCAATAGAATATCTACCTCGGAAAGCCATCAAGGGACAAGCCTTGGCAGATTTTCTTGTAGAGGCAAAGTTCGATCAGGCAATCCCTATTATTGCCGAACAGAAAAATCCTACCAATGATGAACTAACACAGCCCCAGAAACCCGAAGTAGAGCCGCCGGACTGTTGGATTGGATTAGTAGATGGAGCTTCGAATAAGACAGGAAGTGGAGCTGGTATTCTACTTATCGCTCCCGACGGACACGAAGTAACTTATTCACTTCGGTTCTTATTCCCAACCACTAATAACGAAGCCGAATACGAAGCCCTTCTTGCCGGACTTCAGTTAGCGCAACGTCTACTTGTCAAATCTCTCAAAATTCATTGTGATTCACAAGTCATAGTGAATCACATGCTGGGTACAAGTGAAGCCCGTGGTGAAAGGATGAAAAAATACTTGGACAAAGCGCAAAGTATTAGCCGAAATTTCTCTTATTTTCGGATAATCCGCATTCCCAGAGCGGGAAATAGCCGAGCAGATACTTTAAGTAAGTTGGCCTCATATCCGAGCTCAAAGGTGGAGGAATTACCGCACAGAAGCATTGATGAAGCTGAAGTACACTCAGTAACCAGTTCACCAAACTGGATGACGCCAATATTAAAGTATCTAGATCAAGGACAACTGCCCGAGGATAAGAGAGAAGCAAGGAAAATCACATGCCGAGCACGTCGGTATGAACTTCATGAAGGAGTCCTATATAGAAAGTCCTACCTTCAACCGTTATTGCGATGTGTAGGACCAGAAGAGACGGATTACATCCTTAGAGAAGTTCATGAAGGATCTTGCGGTAGCCACATCGGAGCTAGAGCATTAGCTAAAAAAGTTCTGAGATGGGGATATTATTGGCCAACTTTGGTACAAGAAGCAGTACAGCTAGTTAAGAAATGTACGAAATGCCAAATCCATGCAAATATCCCAAGGACGCCGCAGACTGATCTATGTGCTATGCAAAGCCCTTGGCCTTTTATGCAATGGGGCATAGACATAGTAGGACCACTACCACAAGCTCCCCGGCAAATGAAATTCTTGATCGTTGCCATGGATTACTTCACAAAGTGGGTGGAGGCTGAACCATTAGCTACGATAACAAGCTCAAAGGCATTAGATTTTGTCTGGAAGAACATAGTTTGCCGATTTGGCATACCCCATATCCTCATTTCAGATAATGGGACTCAGTTTACTGACAAAACATTCAAGAATTGGTGCCAAGAGTTGAATATTCAACAGCGGTTCACTTCAGTCTCTCACCCACAAGCAAACGGACAAACGGAAGTAACAAACCGTACTTTGGTGAAAGGATTAAAAACTCGGTTAGAACAAGCCAAAGGACAATGGGTAGAAAATCTTCCTCAAGTCCTATGGTCTTACCGAACTACACCAAAAACCTCCAACGGTGAAACTCCGTACAGTCTAGTGTACGGCACTGAAGCCGTAATTCCGGTTGAGATCGGCATACCCAGCCCCCGAACCCTTAATTTCTCAACAGAACTGAATGACGACGGACTGAGAGCCGAACTAGATCTTGCTGAAGAAAGAAGAGAATTGGCCTTCATAAAAGAAGCCAAGTACAAGGAGCAAGTAACCCGGTATTATAACCAAAGGGTGAAAAAGCTGCAGTTTCAAGTGGGAGATCTCGTATTAAGAAACAATGAAGTAAGCCGAGCAGAAAAGCTGGGCAAACTTGAACCCACATGGGAAGGTCCGTATCGGGTGTCAGAAGTCCTGGGAAAAGGGTCTTATAAATTAACTCACATGTCAGGAGAACAAGTACCCCGAACATGGCATATTTCCAACCTCAAGAAGTTCTATTTGTAAGAGACAAGGTCCGGTCAGTCTTGTGTCTAGTTCGGTCCTAGGGTTATGTGCTTTCATATTTTTATTGTTCTTTATGCTTGTCGTTTTTTAAAAGATTAAAATCTTTTTCGTCCTTTTTATTTGTCTCTCTATGTGCGTTTTGTCTCTTATAAATGTTACTGAGGTATATTGTTCCTTAAAGGCTGATCCCTTTTTTTTAGATCATGTATTAAAGACAATTGTGAGTCCAAGCTTCTAAGGAAGATACAAGATTCCACAATTCAGCTTAAGAAACAAGCAATTCGTCTGAAACGAACTGCAATAAGCCGAAAACCACTCCGGTTAACTAGGGAAAGTCCAATCCAAGCGATAAAACTCGCCAAATAAGGACACTAACTAAGTCCGGTCAAAGAAGAGTTTACTTCATAAGACCGAGGACGAGTACAATAAATGAAATAAAAAATCGCTGAACTGTAAATACGCAGTGATAGAAGCGAAATGAAAAAATTTCATTTACTAAGTCTTGTTGGGCATACAATTCCGCTGCCCTACGAGAATGCGTTACACCATTACAAAGGACTATTCTACTGTCTACGATTGCTAAAGTTGAGCCACCTATCCGAAAAATCCTCATGATGCTGAGTTCGGGCGTTCCAAGCAGTTGAAGAATAAGTAGGTGGACGAGATGCTCTGATCGACCTACCGCCTCTTCCCTGAGTCCGGGAAGTTCTAGCACCTCGGCGGCGAAGAGTCTCTTCACGAAGCATTCGCTGATCTTGCTCACTCATATTCACAACTCCTCTACGAACTTCAGGGCGTTCTTGTCTTGACGTTTCCGGTTGCTCCTGAGTCCGTTGCTGATTTGGAGTAGAATTTTGAGTAAGTGGATTAGAGGTTTGAGTTGGAGTGTGAGCATCTGTTAGCGGGAAACGGCTAAGGAATCTCTCGATTGAGGGACGCCGGGAAAGAATGATGCCGTACAGAGAAGCCAAGCGCCGCAATGATTTCACAACTTGTTGGCAAGCCGAGCTCTCCAGCACATTGTTCTTCCGGAGTACATGAAGCTTCTCCCACAGTTCATCAACTTGATTCTGAACTTCAGATATAGTCATTCCCCCGTGCCCGCAGATGAAATCTTCATATGCAGTCCTCTCAGCGATGACAGTATTCAGCTCGGCCTCCAGATCTTTCTTTATGCACTCTAAGTCCTTACTGTTGGACTCCAGCTCCACTAAACGAGCCAAGAGTTCATCATACTTCATCTGGTCATCTATAGCTTTTTTCTCAGCTTCATTTAAAGCCAAAGAGTATAGCCGCTTCCAGTGAAGTACCTCCAGCTCCTTAGAGTTAAGAATACGAAGCAGCTATGTCAGTTCGGCATTTCAGTTTACCGAGCAGGCAGTAAACCACAATAGGAGTAAAAGAGATTAAGAAGAGCTATAAGGAAGACACGAGTGTAGAAAGAAGAATTTTTTTCATTCACAAGAAAAATTTACACAAGGAGGGCTTCAAGGCCATTTTACAAATAGAAAGAAAGAAACTAAACTAAGAGAAGGGAGACGAAATCATACTCCGCCAGTTTCGTCTCCGGCTTCCCTGTGGGTTTCAGCTTCTTTCTCCTTGTCGACCTCGGTCTCAGCCTCGGCCTCCCTCCTCCCTCCCTCCTGCTCGGCGCCCCCATCGCCGATCTGCTGCACCTCTTGCTCGGCGTGCCCGTCGCCGGTCTGCTGATCCTTCTGCTCGGTCTCCTTGCCGGCCTCATTTTCCTGCTCACCCTCTTCTTTGAAAATTGAAGCGGGTGAAACAGGCCCCAAGGAGGCAAAGATGGCCTCCATGTTCTCGTCACGGTCAGCACGGCAATTACGGACTCGTTCAGCAGAAAGCAGGACCGATGAAGACGCAAGCTCCTCAAGGAGCGGCAGACTCTGGAGACGCGCTGCAATCTCTCGGCCATACAGCGGCAAGACGACTTCGGGTTCCTGCTCAACATTATCGGTCATCAATTTCAGCAGATCACCGATAAGGGCCGAAAATTGATTGCTCAAAAAGAGTTTCTCCGTGTAAACACGGAGAGCCTCCCCCTGAGCAACCACGGCAGCTGCCTCCCTCTGTTTCGACCGCTCTCTCTGGATGATGAGCTGGTCTTTGGCACGCTGGGCTTCATCCTGAGCCGAGATCATAGCGGCCCTTGCCCTCTCAAAGTCTGCCCGAGCCTGTTCTGTCTGGTGACGAGCAGCATTCAAATTCCTCTGCAACTCATCATAATCGCTGGACGCTTTAGAGAGTTCAACTGTGACGAGTTTGCAGAGCATATTGTTCCTCTGAAAATGGAAAAAGGAAAAAGTCAACAGAGGGGCCACAAAAAAAATATAGGAAAGAAGCAAAGCCAGAAAATCAAGAAGAAAATTCACCTCTACAAAGTCCTTTGGCCATAAAAAGGGCTCAGAGATATGTTCCGAAGTGGCCGTAACCACTCCTGATCCATAACCCCCCTGGACAATGTCTCTCTCTGGCGCTTTTGGGGGTTTCTGAGTCTTCGCCTTCCCCCTTGCCGAGGTCGATCCCGGCTTTTTTGGATCCGAAGACTGACTCGAAGAGGTCTTCTGCCTCTTCGGATTCTTCTCGGCATCAGACGCCGAGCTGGTGGTTTTCTGTTTCTCCGGCTCCTTTGATTCGGAGGATTTGCGACCAAGCTTGCTTAGCATGTTCACTGCCAAAAAGCAAGAAAACAAAGTTAGTTTTCGCCGCTAAAGCAGTAAAGCATAAAAAAGAAATCCTCACCCTCAGTCTCTTCGTCCGAAGACGAGGAGTCGAACACGAAGTCACCCTTGACGAGCTCAGATTCCAAATACTGTTTCCTAATCATGGGAATCTTATTGAGCCCGCCCTCGAGCTCGTCCAACGGTTCTACCCGAGGATGAGGAATTACGGACTTCGGCCCTCTCCAGGAAAGTCCGGAGCCGCTGTCCTATTGTAAAAAAAGAAGCGATTTTTCCACATCGGCCATTTGGTTTTACAGAAGGCTCTAAAGGGCTGTAAAGGGATCAAGTAAAACCAGGATCCCTTTCTCTTAAACTGAAAGAAATTAAGGATTGCCCTCAAAGACAGATCCTTTTCTAGTCTACGCAGCTCGGCAGCAAAGGCCGATAAGTGCCTCCAAGAATTTGGAGTCACCTGACCTAAAGGAAGTTGGAAAAATCAAGAAGCTCTACAAAGGCGGGGGGAAGAGGGAAACGAAGCCCGCATTCTAAGCAGGCTTCGTAAACGGTGGCATAACCCTCGGCGGCGAGTTAGCCCTATGAGTGTCGTCGGAATCACCACTAACCCCCCAGGAAGAAAATATTTTCTGTGTAAGGATATCACAGTATCCTTACTCAAAATGCTGTGAAAATATTCTACCGTCTTCTCCCCGGACTTTTTCCGGCCAGAAGATCCCTCACCCCCCTTCCTACCACTACCTGATTCAGAAACAGTTTCAGAAGAAGAAGACATGATTCTTACTCTTTGATGGTCGAAAGTCTCTGAAGAAATTCTTGAAGAAGCGGAAGAAAATTTTACGAAAAAGAGAGAGAATGCAGAAGAAATAATCGCAAAAGTGTTCCAATGATGAAGAAAGGAAATATTTATCAGATTCGCAGAGGCGTTTCAAATTCGTCGCACCGTTTCAAATCCCACTTTTTCTGGATTCTCTGGCCGGATTTGCTGTCACATTTAATGCAGACACGTGCAGAGCACGTCCCCTGACGTCAGCCTCCCCCTTACACTTATCCAAAATGCCGAAGTGATTCACTTCGCTTTTCGGGGGGGGTGGTGATGGGATACGAACTAAACAACTAAACAATAATTGCGAGCCCAATAGCAGTGACGGCCCATCAGCCCAAAACCCAAGAAAGAGTATCAGTTCGGCACAACCAAAGAGTTCGGTCACAGCCTATAGCTCGGTAAAAGCCGACCAATCGAGCTCAACTCTCAGATCGGCAAAAGCTGATCGGCAAAGTTCAGCAGTTCGGTCTCAGTATTCGACCGAACAAGGAGATAGTGGACCCATGCAGGATCTCCACGACCTCCATTACACCCACGATCTATTTAGTGGTATTAAGCAGTTATCAACCCCCCTACCAGGGCTGCAAACCACGATCTTAGTTCGAATGTATAAATAGAACTTAGATCAGATAGACCAGGGTTAAGTTCTCTAGATCCTGAATCTCATATAGCAAAATCAGTATTGTAATCTGTAAGATAGATCAAGCAATACAAATTTGCCCTCTATTCTTCCCGTGGACGTAGATTTACCTCAGTAAATCGAACCACGTAATTTTCAGTGTTGTGATCTTCATTTATTACTTGCATTTATTCCCATCAAAAATTCGCTAAATCATCACGCTACACATTTCAAATTTAATGAGTTGCTTTTTTTTCTTAATATATATAATGTATAATCTACCTGAACAAAAAATATGACCACAACTTAAATTTAAATTAAATTTACGAGTATAAGGATAATTACATATTGTAATTCTTATTTTATTTTATAATTGCATATTCATCATATATATAATTATATATTATGTTAAGGGAATATGTATAACGTAAATTAAAAAAATGATCATACTTTGTTACACATTTCAAATTTGATGGGGTTGTTTTTTTCTTATAATATAATCTACATGGTAAAAATATGATCATAACTTAGATTTTGTTAAATTTAAATTAAAATTTCTATATGAATGATTATATAGCGTAATTATTATTTTATTTTATAATTGCACATTAATCATACTCCATATATTATGTTAAAATATAGCTATAGATATTAATAATAATTTTATGTAATTAAAGTGAATTATGTAATAAAATAAGAATTACACTTTTTAACCATTCATATAGTAAATTTAGTTTAAATTTAACGAAATTAAAGTTATGATTATTTTTTTGTTCATGTCAATTTTATGTATAGTATGTAATTTCAAATATTGGTATAGTTTCCTTATTTAACTATAATGCTTCTTTTAAGAAAAATTAACTATGTTTCTATAATTAATGTATCTAGTTGGAAATGGAACTCTATTTATTTCTACTTGTCAATAATGTATTGCTAGGACATACCAAATCACATTTTCACCTTGGTATGCCATGACCACTGAATATTTTCTCATTCGACCTCACCCACCCATTGGGTTCTAGTCTTTTTTTTTTAATTGGTGATACTAGTCGTAAAAATTGCAAGTAAATTTTTGGTTGTTTTTTATGCACTGGTTGTTAGAATTGGATAAAAAATTAATATGGAGAAAAATATTAAAATGTTACTTAAGATGACACGTTTTCCTTTTTAGTTTGTCTCAACTAAAATGACACATTTCCTTTTTTTGAAAAACCCTCTCTCCAATTAATACATCCAACCCCTTTTTTCACTCATATTAAAGTATGCATCTTTCTTTCTCTCTCTATTTTAACCCTTACACTCACATCTTCTCTCTCCAATTAAACATATTAACCAATAACTTCTAAAATCTCATGCCGGCCAAGAAATATGTCATCTTAGCCGGGACGGAGGGAGTACAAAAATCACTATGTATCTTACACTGGTTTTTTTTCATTTGCCAGTATGCCAGTAGACAGTAGTACCTTTCATGAATTTTGATCCGCGATATACTTTATTACTTCACTTACAAATTTGTAGCAAATAGGCTCGTCCTATTTAAATTTTTATGAGAACGCTTATTTTACTTAATCGGTCATAAATGATGTGATCAAAAAGACAATTATAGGCAACAGTTTATCATAGTCATAAACAAATGCCATCAAAACGAGAATTACAGAAAATGGTTTGAAATCTTCACGATGCAAATGAGAATTACAGATGGCATTAATCACCTCAAAACATAGCCGATGCATCATCAACTTGCTCAGAATCACATAGTAAGTAACTATTTAGACAAAGAATGATCTCTCATTCAAATAGTCATTGAAAGGGGGAGAGTGTGTGTGCGCTGAAAAAAGAATGCAAAACCTGCACCTCTTTACCGAAGCTTTTCACTCACACTCAGAGCTTAGTTTGGAGAAGGTGTTGGGGTACTCGGTGGTTTCATCTCCTCATACCTGCTCATCAACACAAACGCAAACTATTACGCTGCATTCCTCTATATACCGATTTCCTTAATCACATTTTCTTTTCTTTTTTTGCTTGGGAATATTTTATAAACAATAGGAATGTGCTTACATTGTGTAGGGTGATAGGGGTTTGGCCTTTGGTTCAGTATGGGTTTCTGGTGTCTCATCAACTGGCTTTTCAGGTTCGCTGTTTGAAGACAGTGTTGGCGAACTAGGAGAAGGAGAAGTTGGGACATCATTCCCCCCAGTGAGCTGTGGTTCCACTTCTACAGGAGTCTCCTTTTTTGAACTACTAAACGTTGGAGTTGGCGAGCTGGGTGGTTTTAAGTCTTCATAACTACCAAACAAATCAAGTGGTTCACAAACAGAGACTCTTTCTAAGAGGAACTTGCACGATTAATGGAAAGGATCAAGTTCCGAGAACGGAAGGTAATTAAGATAAATATGGTGATTATATCAAGAAAATGCTAATGCAATATATATGATAGATGAAAAATCATCCTGCACGCTATGGCCAAATGGACTTACTTTATGTACGGCGAGTAGGCATGTGGTTTCTTGGGTGCAGTCTGAGGAATCACATCTTTTATTGATGTCTCTGAAGAACCGGCTTCAACTGATGATGGCGTGGAACTTGCTGCAGCTGGTGTGATCTCTGGCTTGGTGGAACCAGTACCGGTGCTCGCAATAGGAGTGGGAGATGATGGTGGCTTTAGATCTTCATAGCTATAAGAAGAGATTTTCGATGAAAAATAGCACAAAGCAAAAAACAAAATTTTGTAGACGCTAGTGCAAACTCACGCAGCATAGGGAGACAGAGGTGTTGCTCTAGTTGCCTTAATTTGCTCAGGTTCTTCCTCGGCAGGCTTAGGTTCTTCCACGGCGGGCTTAGGTTCTTCCACAGCGGGAGTGCTGTCTGAAATAACAGGCGGTGATTGATCTGATTCATCTCGTTCCTAGCAGCCAGATAAATTTTCTAAACGTTAATCATTTAAACAAAAATTGAATTTGCTAAGTCCTATATAACTCAAATACAAGCAGACAAAGGAACATTGAATAAAGTTACCTTAACACTGTAATCTGGTCTCTGAGATGGTATCTTTTTCAAGAGATCTCCGAAAGGAGTCAAAGGAGCTGTAGTTTCTGCAATTACTTCGACAACTTTACAGTAAGAAAGGCTGCGGTTCTTTGCCATGAATGCCAGTAGTTCTGCTACCTGTTATTTATCATGAGTCGACAAATTCCAGTAAAACATGCGTGCAGTTTGTAATCAACTGAGGGTATAAAAATTTGTTGCCGACTACATAATACAAGAAGACCAGCCATCGAGAAAGAGCATGAAAGCACATTACTGCTGATGCTAAAAAAGTTCATTCTACTTGATTACCCTAAAGATACGGTTTATAGGTATCTTGTGAACTGAAAAAATGTCGAAAGAATATAACCTGCAGGTTTGACACTAGGCCGCCAAATAAAGTATCCTCCTCTGATAAGGTAACATTATGAGTTTCCTTGAACGAATCAGTAGGCCGCTCCATCCCTCCAGGCCTTACTATCTGCAACAATTTTGTGCAATGAGAAAGTTTATATGAAAGAAATTAACCATCTTTATCTTGCTATGTACTAAAGGTGCACTGGAGAAACTCACTGTATAAGGAAGACCACTCGCAATGAGTGCTTCTTCTGCTTTTCTTTTCCATATAAGGACTCCCCAGAACAGACTTTGCCATGTAAGGAAAGGCGAGAATCAATAAAGGACGGAAGATTTCGTTGGAAATTTCTGCTATGCAGCCTATAGAAGAGTATCTGCACTAAGATGTTGAAATGTAGGAAAAGCCTTACTTCAAGATAGCAGCAGGAAATCCAACTTTGTTTGTTCCCAGAGATGTGACCAAAATGAAGTGGTCAACTTTTGCAGAGGTTGCTGCATGGAAAACCGACGTCACTATAGCATCTTTTTATATTAACATGACAGATTTCCGACAGCATAAGGAAAAGATGCTGACAATATCAAGTCTTTGATAACCCTAAGGTTAGAAACCCCAACTGAGACTGCTACTATATAAGCATACATCATTAAGAAATCAAGAGATTGTGTCCCTAATGAATGATGGCAAGAACAAAAGGAAAATCCGTTTTGTTTTGGGCGTCATTTGCATATTATTTCTGTGTGTTTAGACACGTGGCTTCAAAATTTGGAATACTTAGACTATAGCAATAAATTCCTGTGTATCATTAGAACTTATTTTACCTGCATCAATCAAATTTTTGGTAGCCTGGTAGTCAATTCGGTAAGGTCCAGTAATATCAAGAACCTCCTTCTCACTAGCACCGATACAACATATAACAATTGATGAATTGCCTAGTGCTGGCTTTATCCGGTCCAGCTGCTCCAAGTCACACTCCACGAGTTCAAGCTTATCTATAGCTGGGCTAAAGACCAAAGTAACATAAATAATTTCACTACTTGCATATAGCCATGTATAACATATAAATCGTTAAAAAAAACTTCTAGGGGAGCAAAATAACTATCTCCCGAGCCATCCACAAGCTTACGTTGAGTGCCTCCTGCAACATCCTCAAGTTTCAAGTTCCGGACACTCTGTTTAGAGAGAATATTTTCATGAATAATAAGTTTGCAAATATCATGCTGTTAATGAAGCTTAATAAATAGAACTCATACTTGCACAAGAGGTTCAGCTCTCTGAACACTCCTAACACCAGCTCGAACATTTACTCCTAATTTTAAGAGCTCCCTGCAGGAAAACGAAATATTTCAGAAACACGGATCTTTAATACGCCTACATTGCTGCAGCTTCACATTGAGATAAGCCAAAAGCACACCTCACAGTTCGTGATCCAACTTTTCCAGTAGCCCCTGCGACAAATACAAGATTTCCATCCTTTTGGTCTGCATTACTCGGTGTGGCAGATTGCGCCTGTGATCTGATTGTTGTGATTCCTTCACAGAAGAGAACAGAAACAAGGTACATTAGTTGTCAAATGCACCATTCCAACACCTTTCACTTCTACATTCATTGGGATATAACTTAGGAAGAATGGCCATAAAACAAATATCATAGAAATTCCACAATATGAAATTGCCATAAATTTGGCAATAGTTACATTTCAACAATAACTTAAGTAGATATTTTGTAAGAAACTCTAAAATAGGCGGCATTGATATTTCCCCACACAAAAATACCTAACTCTTGTTATTCTATTGGAAAAGAGATTGAGCCCTAAAAAAACAAAATTCCGAATTTCAAAAAAACAAATCAAGCAAAAAGGTTTCCCCACAACTCACCCCCCTAAATCACAGAGAGTCAGAAAGATAGAGTAACTACCTGGTGATCGAGCTCCGAAATCAAGAAATCTAATCCTCCTGGCATGGAGACAGGCCTTCTTACCAGCGGTCAGACTGAAAACAGGTTGGCCACATGAAAAGGGCTTCTCAAACGGCAGGCTCCGAGGAATGCTGCTCACTACCGGCGACTGAATGCAGTGAAGCTTCATTGGCGCCAGATAACAGCAAAAAACTATTATCTCAGAATTGTTTTTTTTTTTTTATTTCAGCTTTTGTTATGGAGTAGGAAATACGGATGTCATCTTTAGACGATCACGTTTCTGCATGTTCGATTGGTCATATTTGAAAGTGAATTGCAGACCACATATTTTTGGGGTGATGGATTTTAGCTGATTTTATTCAAGAATTGGATTGGGCCGTTTTTACCTGCTCTAAATTGTTTTTCCTTTTTAAAGTTTCACTTTATTATTTCCTTTTCTTTTATGTCTTACAATATTATGACTCTGAAGAAACGACTTCGCGAATTCGTGATTTTCATGTCACTCATAGCATATTCATTATTTTTTGTAGTACTCGATATCATGTTTCCCCATAACTAGCAGATTGTTTATTACAAAAGTAACTGAGAACAAAACTACTGCTTCTACAGCCACAGAGCATGCTATCACACGTGCTAAAATTTCTTTATCATCAACACTTAGTATTCGCGCATACTTTTCCTTACAGAGAGAGCGCATCTGAGTAGAAAGGAAGGCAGGGAACTTTAGTTTACGCGATATTCATACAGACATCTACATATGGTTTACACAGAGCAGGGAAACAAGATGCGCTACTACTCTGATTAATCAACGAATGCATTCCAACTGATCACAGCAATGTTGAACCGTGTAGCAGAGTTTAAGCCGATTGCAATAGCTCCGCGCTCTTTAACTTGAAAACCTTTTCAAGAACATCTTGAACAACCTGGATTAGATAACACAGAAAAGGAAAGAAAGCATATTAGCATATCATTGAATGTAGCAAGCGTACTTGCAAGAATGGCATAATCGTAACGCGTGAAATCAGAGGGAGATGCAGATGCCCGGGAATCCCATATCAAGATGGTTATCACGAGTTGCAAATGAGTTTGTGGCTTGGTATGGGAAACAAGAACAGAGTAGACTCACCTTGTCAGGAGTGGATGCACCGGATGTGACACCAATTGTGACAGGACCCTCTGGCAACCAGTTCTCTTTCTCCACCAACTCACCATGCTACATTGAGAATCATTTAGAGTTTTAAAGATAAATTTTCATCTCAGAGTCAATCATGAGATAAGATAGATAAGAAGACATACCATCAATTTGTGACTAATTTTGTTTCCAGGGCCTATCCTCTTCTCAGTGTCAACCCAATATGATGGAATTCCACGCAATTCTGAAATTTCTTGTAGATGTGATGTGTTACTTGAGTTCCATCCTCCAACGACTAGGATGAGGTCAACCGGATCATCAACCAATTTGTACATTGCATCTTGCCGTTCCTAAATATAGGTACAAAGCAAAATGTGTTGAGCTGAATGATATGTAAATAACAGCTCTGTCTGTCATGTGTTCTGAAAATAAACATTTGAGATGGATACACCACAATAAAAGCACTTTCAGATATTTCTCTATAGTGCATGCACACACACATACTGATACACACAAGAATAAGCAGTCTTTTGGATCCCAAAACAAGTGAAGGAATTGCACTGTCATTGAGTCCATAAAACCCAATAGTGCATAAGAGGCAACGCTTGGAGTTATACAAGAGTAGCAAATAACAATTTATTGAGAGAAATATTTTACCTGAGTTGCATCACAAATAGTGTTGAAACTTATGAAGTGTTCGGTAGCATTTTCCACCCCGTACTTGCGCATAATGGTCCTCTCAACTAATTTTCCTGCAGAATAAAAGTATTAGCAATGCAAGTCACATAGTGCAAAAATTTAAGCATCATACTGCAGATGATCACTGACCAATATCCTCTGTTTCTCCTTTCAACATAGTAGTTTGGTTTGCAATACCAACTTTCTCAAAATCCGTGTCAGGGTCAAATCCCTTGGATATTGCAAATTTAAATTTCTGCAGAGAAAACACGTCACATGAAATCCAAGCATATAAGTAAATTCTATATTAGTGCGTTATAATAAGCCTACCTCAAGAAATGCTTCTTTAGTAGAGCTGGATCCATCGAGTCCACCACCCAAGATGTAGTCACATACATATGTTGCCTGCAGTGTGTTATCATGTCCATTAATATGCTGGTGATCTATTGCATATAGAACTACAAATGAAACAGAGATTTCAAACTACCTCTTTCATGTTCTTGACAATGACAAATTTCCCGGCAAAGGAAGCAGTGGCTACAGTCTCTTCATGAGAATATTTACCATGGATTATAGAAGTATACTCTCCTTTCTTGTGCTTTTCAACAGTATTCCAAACCTTATAACAGAAACATGTATAAATTAACATAGCAAATTAAACTTCAAATAGCAGTTAGGGGTAGGAAAGTGGTGAATACCTTAGACACCCATGGGCAAGTTGTATCAACTATTTGAACATTCTTGTCGTTCAGAATCCTCATCTCATCAACAGCAGCTCCAAAAGCAGGCAATACCACCACATCACCCTTGTCAACCACATCAAATTCTTTCTTCCCATCGAGATGAGGGATGATCTTTACATTCATATCATCAAGCCTCTGGGGTGAAAATATTAGTTGGTAACTATGTCGATTAATTAAAAATTCTGTCTTCCAAATAGTGCGTGACTTGACATCAAAGACCATCAAGGGTCAGGCCTTAAACACACACCAACTCAAACAAGCACAAAATATATATAAACTCAGACTGGTGATATGAGCAAGGCAATCCAAAAGTAGAAGAGGTTTTAGAAATAGAGAAGTGCTTATTACTGATCAGACTGCAAGAGGTTGGAGTTAATAGATTCTTATATACAAATGCACAGAGCCGTGAAAATTTGACGCCCAAAAGATAGATCCTTCATGAGAAAATTTGACCTTTGAACCATGAAATGCACAGGGATTGCTACAAGCCAATCAACATAAACAAGTTTGAATGGAACCCTCTATATCGAAAAGAAGGTTGAAGTAAACAACAAACCTCATTAACCGTGGGGTTATGGATGACTTCATTAGTCAGCCAGATGTTCTCAGATGGAAACTGTTTTCTAGCTTCATAAGCGATCTGAACCGCGCGCTCGACTCCCCAGCAGAATCCATATGCTTCAGCAAGCTTCACAGTAACATTCCCCCATGTGTATTGGTAACCGTTCTCCTTCAATTTCTTAATAATATCACCTGAAATTATCCAGAAAATGATCGATCAATTACCAAAAACATCATAAATCATAGTCAATTTGTAAAAATATCAAATACACAAAACATCGCGTTATTCCATAAAATCGCTAAAAATAGTAGGTAAGCGAACGCAGAGGATCATCAATTCATCAGCACTAACAGACTAAAATTAGATTCCTGAACGGATAAAGCTAAAAAAATCACGTTTATGTCCAACAAACTAAAAACAAATGCGAAATTGGAGAAATCTAGGAAGTCACACTCGTAAACTCTTGGCTCATTTGCTCGAGAGTCTCCTCTTTATGGCCGAACCCCTTCCGATTGTAATTCTTACTCCTAGTGAGGTTGTGACGGAAAACCTTGGAGTCAAAATCGGCGGATTCAGGTTCCACGGCGGAGGAGGAGGCATCGCCACCTCTGGCGGCGGAGCAGCGGAGGAAAGAAGGCCTCCGCGGCTGGGAAAACCTGGCCTTGGGCAAGGGGATTTCAGTCGTCGTCGAGATGCGACAGAACTGCAGGGAGATCGCCATGGGAAGGGGTGGATTGTTGGCGAATTGCAGTGGGACTGCGCAATTTATCTGTTGCCTGATTAATTGAATGAGCTCGTTTTTGGCGAGTTGCATTTATTTAATGCTGTCTGTAAATGCTGACGCATATTCGCCAACTAAACTTAATTAAACGATTATTAGTAATTTTTAATTGGATTTGATTTCCCAAATTTTCTTGTATTTGTCGCTCTCGTATATCTGTGATTCCACGAAACACGATGTTTGACGCTGGCAGATTCTTAATTTGTTTGGAGAAATTTAAATTGTTAAATGTGTCAAGTGTGACTGCTAGAGCAGAGCAGCTATCATCATGCAATGGTCAAAATAATTGAACTTTTGTATGAATTCAATTTTTAGTCAATTGCCTGAATTTAAGGTAAAGCGTATTGTGAAACAAATCTAGATTTTTATTTTTTTTATAATTTCAACTAAGATATCTTTTAACTTTTGGCAATTATCTCAATCATCAAAATCAGAACTAATATGATAAAATCAAATATGACGTGATTACAAAACAATATTGGTTTGAACAAAGTATCATTATCATTCTATTTGAGTGTTAATTAAAACGCCGGTATCATATTATTTGTCAAGTAATTTTGATTTTAATTAGATAAGTAAGTTTTTATAAATTATAGGATCGACTAAAAGTGAATAAAAATGTGATTTAAATAACAATTACGGTATCTTTTTATTCTTTGTAAGACTAGTTGTCAAACACATCCTTTATTAAGCTGGTATATTAGTATATGCAATCCAACTTTTAATTACTCCTTTCATCTTATTTTAAGAAAATTTGTCTCTTATTTTACCATTTCTCTACTTTAATTATTATTATTATTTTATAAAATGAATGCAGAAAAGTAGGGGTGGCAAATCGTGCATGTTGGGTCGTTATCGTGTCGACATGATAACAACAAACACGAACACGACCCGTTAAGAAAACCTCAAACACGAACACGAACACAACCCGCTACCCTCAGACACGAACACGACAGGAACCCATTAACGACACGAACCACTTCGGGCCAACACGACACGATAACAACACGTACATGAGATGACACGATAACGACTCGATAACAGCACGGCCTGATAACGGTTAAACCTATTAAAAACATCCAATTGCTAATTAAAAATTCTGATCTAAACATTAAAACATCAATAATTTCTTAGTAACAAATTCCAACAAAAATTCAACAAAATCCAACAAAAATTTAACAAAATTAAAATAATAAGAATTAATAATATTATAATATTATTTCTTAACGGATAACACGAACACGACATGAAATTTTTGTGTCCTTAACAGGTCGACCCGATAAGGACATGAACCATTAAGCTTTGACTCAAACCCATTAATTTCGTGCCGGTTCGTGTCGTGTTAAAAATTGTCAGCCCTACAGAAAAGTGACTGAGACTCATAAAGTGGGATGACTGAGGCATGAGGGAGTATTGTTTTCTACAAGTATAGCTTAATATATTAAAATTACAAATTAATCACATGTACTACCATTCATTAAAAACATATAACTATATCGCTAGCAATTATACCCTGCCAATGCCATTATGAAAGAGCTAAATTTATTTTCTTACAACTTCAATTTGAGTGATCAATTTTTGAGAGTTGTAATCGAGACAGTTACAAAAAACCTCTTTACCTAATCTACGAAACACTTGCACTAATTTCTCGATTCAACATAAACTTAAATGAGAATTTTAAGTTTTACAACCCACACAATCCTAACTCCTAAGTTCCTAACAAAAAACATCAATTTAATAACTCCATCGTATAGCTAATGGACTTTTCCGGCAACAATACCCATAGTAGTAGTCATATTTTCACAAATACTCCTATATAGGTAAGTGATACATTAATGCCTCTAGATCACATTAGACGAGCGGCTGACATTATAATTTTGTTAATGTGTGTGTGTGCGCTTATTAATGGTTATTAATAGTGTTGCTAAACACTTTGTTAATAGTGTGTGTGTGTGTGTGCTTATTAATAGTTTTTGCAACTATACCGTCAGTTGCACATGATCAGTCAATATATGTTTATCATGTATTTATAATTAATAGAGACTCAAGTAGCATGTGGCAACTGGCAAGTGCAGGTGTTTAGAAAGACTAGTTCACTAATATATGCATATAAATATATTTGACTTCAAAGCACAAAAAACGTAGGTCATTTTTGTCTATCTTTTTGTCTAAATTCTATTCAAATGTTGCTAGCGTGGCTACTCCGCCAAACATATTAAATACTCATTTTCAAACGTATAGAATTAGTGTTCGACCAAACCTAATAAATACGCCGCCAGTTAGAATTTAATTGATATAATTAAAAAATCAGCACTCTTGATTAATCACTTGACTTCGAAGTCAATATTAATTTCGTACTTTCTTTTAACTCCATATTCCTTTTTTTTGGAAACTAAATGTTTCATTATTATAAATGATGACGGTAATGGATTTTTAAATTCTAAACTTTAATAAATTGTACAAATACTACTGCACTACTAAATTGAAGAGACTATATTAATCATTGTTAAAAGAATACATATTAAAGGATTGAAATAAATTGGAAAATATAGATGGAAGAAAGTCAAATTCATGTTTAAATTGTGTGTTTTTTCGTCTTTCAAATCCTTGACTAGCTAGCCGCCTTTCGTCTAACGATATTAAAATTAAATATTTACTCTTATAGTATTTCTTTTAAAAAAAATTGTCCAATATAATTGACCGGCTGATGGTTATAAATTAATTATAGTATTTCGGTCATATTTATTAATGTTACTTTGAACTAGTAAATTAGGAGTAATTTCTAGTGAAATACTTCCTGAGTCCCAACTAAATTGAGTCAAAACTTTTAGACACAAAGATTAAGAAATTATATTAAAAACACATTCTCTAATAAATAAAAATGTCAAATAATAGTAGTTGGCTTTTGAGAAATTTTAAAGTAAAAAAACGACTGTAATAATAGAATAAATGGTGGTCGTTGTAACTATAAATAATTTTCATAATTTAAAAGGATCCCAATAATGGTTTTCAAAGCCCACTTAATCTCCTTGTTATTAACTGAACATTACAACATTTTCGTTCTGTATTTGGCTTTGATAAGATTATTACATACATTCGATAATTATCAAAGCTACCTCCTATTAAAACCATTCACATTCAAAGTTTACAATTAAGACTATAACTCTGTATATATATATATATATATATATATATATATATATATATATATATATATATATATATATACACAACTAGCAACGAACTTCCACTCACCTAACTGTGTTGATCTTTTTCGAGCTAATGTGGAATCACGAACCAGTTTACGCCGTTTGCAATACTTCATCGCGCTTCAAGAGAAACACCTTTTTCAGAACATCTTCAACAACCTGGATGAAAAAAAACAAAAAACTGGATGAGAATATTCACAAGAAAACATATTGGCAGATGCATAAGTACCAAGCAAACTCACTTTGTCAGGAGTTGATGCACCGGATGTAACACCAATTTTAATAGGACCCTCCGGTAGCCAATTCTCTTCTCCACCAACTCGCCATGCTGTGTGAAGAACGATTCAGACGACGATCATCAAGGTTCAAACACATTCATAAGAGAAAGATTAGAAGGCATACCAACAGCTTGTGACTGATTTGTTTCCAGGCCTATCCTCTTCCCACTGTCACACCAATACGATGGGATTCCACGGAACTCTGCAATTTCTTGTAGGTGCGAAGTGTTACTTGAGTTAAATCCGCCCAACCACTAGCATCAGATCAACCTTATCTTCAACCAATTTATACATTGCATCTTGCCTTTCCTAAATATAACAAAGTATGGTTAAATAAGAGTGATGCTAGTCTAGATAGACCCTACTATATGTATATCCCTCTCTACACCAATTTTTACAAGAAAGCACACAACTGAGAAATACTAGCATCTAGGGAGAGATTTTACTTGAGTTGCATCACAAATGGTGTTGAAACTCATGAAGTGGTCAGTAGTATTTTCGACTCCATACTTGCGCATCATGGTCCTCTCGATTAATTTTCCTACACGATACAGAATTAGCAATGAAGCCACATGGTGAAACGGTTTAAGCAAGATGCTTTGGGGTGATGAACAACTGACCAATTTCCTCTGTTTCACTTTTTAACATAGTAGTTTGATTTGCAATACCAACTTTCTCAAGATCCTTATCCGGGTCAATCCCTTGGATACTGCAAACTTAAATTTCTGCACAAGAAGCAAGCAACATGAAATCCCAGCATAAGCAGATGGACTAAAATCAGCAGGTGACAATCATCGTACCTCAAGAAATGCATCTCTAGTAGAGCTAGATCCATTCAAGTCCACCACCCAAGATGTAGTCACATACATACGTTGCCTGCACAATCATGTGTACGTAAGCAACAACACTCTATTACATCCACAGCTTAAAAGTAATGAAGGAGAAACTCCAACTTACCTCTTTTAATGTTCTTCACAATGATATATTTCCGAGCAAAAGAAGCAGTAGCCACAGTCTCTTCATGAGTATATTTACCATGGATTATCGATGTATAATCTTTTTTCTTGTGGCTTATCAAACAGTATTCCAGACCTATTAAACACTAATACATGTTAACATAAAAGAGAATGACTACTTCTTAAAGCTGTTGGGTGGGGAAGAGGGAAGTACCTTAGACACCCATGGACAAGTTTGTGTCAACTATTTGAACATTTCTTTTCACTCAAAATCCTCATCTCATTCGACGGCAGCCCCAAAAGCTGGCAATACCACAACATCGCCCTCATTAACAAGTTCAAATTCTTTCTTCCCTTCGTTTACGGGAAGGGTTTGTACTTCCATATCTTCAAGCATCTGCAGATGGAAAGTTAGATAACTAACTATATTAACTCGCAAGCATTTCTTCTTTCCTAATACAGATTTCTAACCGAACAAAAGTAAGAAGTGCATTCTATAAGAGTAAATTTGAGAAAAAAAGACCCTCAAAAACCACAGCTCACACACACAGCACATATGACATCAAATGATTAAAAAGAGGCAACAAACTAAAAGAAGTTTTCATTCAACCAAATTGAAATGGTTCATTCTTCATCAATTCTAGTAGTAGTAAACAACAAACCTTATTAACCGTGGGATTGTGGATCATTTCATTAGTGAGCCACATGTTATCAGAGGGGAACTGTCTTCTAGCTTCAAAAGCAATCTGGATCGCACGCTCCACCACCCAGCAAAATCCATAAGACTCTGCAAGCTTCACTGTAACATTCCCCCATGTATATTCATTCCCATTCTCCTTCAATTTCTTATTATTCACCTGAATTGAAACAAATCACAATAAGGTCACACACACCAAAAATTCAATAGATAATCAAAACAACCAATAGATATGCATACAACCATATGCTTAAAATATAAGGCATTATTGTAGAAAAGCTACTAAAATAGTAGGTATAATAAGTCAAAGCAGGGTCAATCAGCATTAACATAATACACAGATCCATTTCTAACGATAAATCTTCAGATTAATCTCAAATACATAAAAAGTTGTCATAAAAAAAACGCAGAAATTGGGGATTTCAGAACAACATACTTTGTAAACTCTTCGCTCATTTGCTGGAGAGTCTCCTCTTTAAGCCCAAACCAACCTTCCGATTGTAATTCTACTCTCGTCAAGTTGCGACGGAAAGCTATGGGCGTCAAACTCGGCAGATTCAGAAGCCACGGCAGACGACGAGGCACCATCACCGCCGGCGGCGCACCGGAGGGAGGAAGTCCTCAGCCATCGGAACAACCTGGTCCCTGGCACCGGGAGCTCGGTTGGAGTTGAGATGCGGAAGAAGTGAAGAGAGATCGCCATGCCGATGAAGTCTTCTACTCAACGCGAACAGTTGGAATTGGAATTTCTTCACAGTGAGTGAGCGGTATTGATTCGGCGTATGATGATTATGGGAAATTTCATGGCATTGCCAATCACAAACTGGATGACATGTGTCGTCATCGAATTATTTTTATTGATATTTTTGAGTGGTTAAGAAATTAGAAATTTACACGTGTGAAAATTTATCATCGCGCAACACTCCGTGAGGAAGTAGCGCCACACAAAAAAAATAAAAAAAAATAAAAAATAGCGCCACACAAAATATGTTATCATTTCTGTAATCGATATTTTGTCCATTCTCAAATAAATCAAAGCCAAAAATGGCATCTTTAAGAAGTGTCTATGCTTCATGCCCACATCCCCCCAAAAAAAAAAACCACACAGAAGCCCAAGGCAAACAACCACCCCACCCCCCCAATCATGCATAACCAGATCTCACTTGGTTCCACACGCACCATTCTCTATTCTCAGACTAACCATACCCCCAAAGTAAGCTTTTTTGCATCCATCATACCTGCACAATTAGCATACATATCTATTACAGCTGAACCAACAAAGAGATCATCTTGCAAACCAATTTTCAAAACCAGACCGTGCATTCGCCTTCCCTGCTCCAAAGCTCCGAAACAGCTACAAGCCGAAAGCCTAGTTATAAGAGATACATAATCCAGCGCTATCTTCTCTTCTCCCATCATCTTCTCTCGAAATGTTCAAGGGTCCTTCTCCAATTTCCACTCTTCGAAAACCCTCTCAACATCAAAGTCCAAGCAACCAAGTCCTTCTTACCGATCTCCTCAAATATACTATAAGCATCATCAACAAAATTTCCATTTATATACGATCCCACCAAAGCCGTTCTAACTAGTGGATCATTCTCATATCCACTTCTAACCACCAAGCTATGGATCCCTACTCCTACTCTGAAATCCTCCACACTAATCAAGCTCATCGCCGTAAAAATATCCCCAGGCAGCCCATTCCTCCTCATCCAGTTGAACATCTGCAACGCTTCTCCTCCATATCCGTTACTGGAGTATCCCGAAATGATCGCATTCCACGAGACTACATTTCTTACAGTCATATTGTCAAACACATTCCTCGCAATCCTCATGCACCCAAATTTTGAATACATATCAACCAAACCTGTTTCCACAAACACATTACCACCAAAATTGCGCCGTCTCCAATAACAGTGTACAGATTTCCCCAACAAGACCCTCCCTAACTTTCCAAATGCAGGCAAAACAGTCGCGATTGTTCTCTCATTCGGCCTAATTTTTAGTGCCATCATCTCATTAAAAACCTCAGCAGCTTCGAAGAAACGGTCATTTTTCGTGAGCCCAGATAGCAAAATCGTCCAAGACACCAAATTTTTGTCCGAAATTTGAGAAAATATAATCTGAGATATCGATACAAGTCCGCAAGAGGCATATGCGTTCATCAACCTGTTGCATAGGAAAACATTTTCAGAGAGATTTGACACGATTATATGAGCGTGGGCTTGATGCAGAGGCCTTATATCTCTGATCTTTTGGAGAATCGATGTGTGCGACATTTTTTCAGTTGAATATAAACTAGGCGTATTTTGAGAACGTTTTGGCGCCATGAATTGGATGCTGGTGAAAGCAAGTTCATTTACAACTGCTACAACAGATTTTAGTGGTTTGATTTTGAGGTGCTAATATTCAATTTCAATTCAACTGGTAGAAAGTGCTGTGATTCAATTGCAACACGCTTTTTGGGAGAGGTAAAATATTGAATTCGTTTTATTCATTTTTGTTGACATAATAGTAAACGATGGAGAACAAAAATGTACTTATAAAATTTAGTACAAATAGTACTACTACTACTACCAATGAAAATTTATAGTACTAGTACATGTAAATTACTTTTGGTGCAATGCAAAAAATCGAAAATTTGGTCGAAATTTCAAATTTGAGATTGAATCAATTCAGTTGATTCAAATTTCAAACGGAATAGGTGTTTCTTACTGAAAATATCTATGTATATTTATAACAATATAATTTATTAAGACTACAATACGTTCAATTAGGACATTATTAATAGAACATTAAATTTTTTTGTTAATTATTAAATGAATTTAGGTAAAGGGAAAATAGTTGCAACTTGCAAAAACAAATTAACTTTGTACAAATAGTAATCCAATAATAAGTCAATCTATTTGTAGCCACTGGTAAGAGGTGAGGAAACTACTTATAAAATGAGCCTCATTCACATATTCTCCACTACCTTATCCACACTCACATCATATCTCTCCCATACAAACTCCTCCTCCTCCTCTCATTCAATTCCCGTCATCCCAAATTTCTTGCATCAAACAAAGGTAACAACACACATTCATTCATTCATTCATAATTCCTTCACTCACTCACCTCACTTAATTATAACACCATTCATTATTTAATTGATTATTGAACAGATTGCAAGCAAAATGGCAACGGCTATATCTCCGGTGACGGCAGTGGCGGCGGTGGTGGGCCCCAGCAGGCCATCCGTGGGCCGAACCAGAGTGAGGTACATCAACGGGCTCACTCATTCGGAGGGCTCAAGGCACACAACCACGTGGCATCATTAGGCCTTTCTGTCACCAGCGACCAGTCTTTTGCAAAGATAGTTAGCTCTTTGAAGCAAGCAGGGGAGAAAGAGCGGCGGCGGCGCTCTCAACCTCCACCTACAGTAAGGTCGCGGAGATCTTCCGGATCGCCGCCATCATGAACGGCATCACTCTCGTTGGCGTCGCCATCGGCTTCGTCCTCCTCCGGATCGAAGCCATCGTCGAGGAAGAATGATCAATCAACAAGGTGTTTGTTGTACACACACAACTTATCTATATTATCTTGTCTCTTTCTTGCTTCTCAATTGCATCTCCTTTTATTTGCAATGTACAACTGATTCCATTATTTTACATAATACATTGAGTTGTATATTTTTATTCATGTTTAATAAATGTGCAAGCAAAATCAAACCCCTACATCGTAGCGTGTGACGGTGACGCCTTTTGAGAGTGTCCCAAAAACAAAACCGTGCATTTGTTAGGGTCGGGGCCTTTGGGAAGTGTCCCCAAGAATAAAACCATGAGGCTTTGACCCATAAAGCACACTATTCAGTACTAATGTGGAATTCTGGTGTGAATCAATGCATCAGTATCAGAGCCTTAGTTTAGGTCGGTCATGTAACGTTTGGGATTCAGTCGATTGCTTAGCACATTCCCTGTTGTTACCCCAGCAATAGTAGCTACAAGCTGTACCATATTTTGATAATCCGTTGAAATGAAAAATTACATAAAAGATCGAGTTGAAAACAGAGGATTCACAAATCATCCCCTGCGCTAAAGGGCTTAGATACTTAATAAGTCTCTCCATTATCCTTAATAGAAGCCCTCCAATCTCTCATGCCAAAATATGGCCACTTTAGACCACAATGGAAACGGCCCATACCTCTCAAACTTCGCCTTCACACCGTCAACGGCAGCCACAAATACCCCGAATCCCGCAAATTCGCCGGATTCCACCTATCCGCAATAAAATGAACAAACCACGGTCACCTCATTGGGCAGCCACCCGCTGCACCCGGACGTGACCATGATACGTGTATATCTATATGAAGATCCTCATATCTTTATTAATTAGTTAATTAGTGATTTGTCATATTTTTTCCATATATGTTTAGGATATTTTCTTGTTCTTTAAGTTAGGGTAATTAGCATTATAAATAGGTGTCATTGTTATTCCTTTCAATCATCGAATGAATGAATTTATGAATTTACGTTTCTTTCTGTTTTATTTTACGCACTTTGTTTAAGCTTGAGTTGTCGACGAGATTCCGCCTCCGGGACTTCACTTTTATCTTGTTTATCGCCTCCGGCATCGTGATAAGGGAAATACCCTTATCAAATTGGTGCTTTCATCCTCGAACTCATGGCCGAAGTCAATCTTTGTTCATGGCCGGAGATATCGCAAGCATCCGAAAACTTGCAACTGAATTCAATAGCTGCAATGTTGGAATATATCCTCGCTTGGCATGCCCGACTAGAGACCAGATTACGGGAGCATGAGCATAGGGCAGCAGCCACACTCCTTCCGTTGCGCCCCGAGCCTGACCCACCGGACGGCCCCCCGCTGTACGCCGTTGCACAGCCACCTTACCAGCCCTACCAGCCACCATCGGCTCCTTATCAGCAAGAGATATACCTGCCACTGGAGCGTTACTACCAGCAGCCGCAGCCGACGTATGGGCCTGCTCCGTACTTTTTGCCGCAACCCCATCACCAAAATCCTAACACTTATGGGTACCCGCCCGCGTCGCCTCGACAGCTACAACCGGTTCGAACCCAACTCCCGACCTGCTTTGACCCACCGCAAGAGTGGCGGCCCTCCGGTTGGGAACAACCCGCTCCATACCCCGACCAGCTTGATTGGCAGAAGGCATATCAGCCTTACACTCAGCGCCCACACGCGGACCGTCAGCCATATGCTTGGCCGCAACCGCCAAGCCATCACCTTCGACACTACGATCTCCCTCTGCCTGAGCAGCCTTACCACCAAGGAGCACCGCAGCAGCAAAGCACATCATCGTCTATTGAGCTGCCGTCCTACCATGCCGCACCAAGACCTTGGCAGCCCTTGCAACCGCTGCCGATGACAACCCCATTATTTGTCTCAAGCTCAAGGAAAAAATAGGAGGATGTGAATCTGCCCGATGGTGAAGAAAAACTTTGTGCGAGGAAGAAGAGGTTGATAGAACTTAATAGGATGTTGAAGCAGAAAGAGAAAGAGAATGACTCTGCTGAAAAAGAGGTTAACAAGGATTTTTCGAAGCTGATCGAGAAAGGGATAAAATATGAAGATCTTAAATCTAAGTTAGAGAAGAAGGAAAAATATTTAAGGGTGCTGCTTGAGAAGCCGAGAAAAAATAAGATGGAGATTCAGAGCCTTGTTGCAATCAAGATAAAAGAGCACGACCTTGAAAGTGGAAATGGAAGAGCAAAAGACTGGAGAATTGGTTCAGAAGGAGTGCGCAATCAGCCATATTATGAAAATATTGAAAAAAAGGGGTCTGACTTGTGCGTATGATCCAGGAGGGAATATCTCGCCAAAGCTTATGTTCGCGATGTTCTTCATTGTGTCATGGTTCTCACCTTGAGGGCAAGGTGGATTTTAACCGTGGGGGAGTTGATACGTGCATATCTATATGAAGATCCCCATATCTTTATTAATTAGTTATTTAGTAATTTGTCATATCTTTTCCATATATGTTTAGGATATTTTCCTGTTCTTTAAGTTAGGGTAATTAGCATTATAAATAGGTGTCATTGTTATTCTTTTCAATCATCGAATGAATGAATTTATGAATTTACGTTTCTTTCTGTTTTATTTTACGCACTTTGTTTAAGCTTAAGTTGTCGACGGGATTCCGCCTCTCGGGACTTCACTTTTATCTTGTTTATCGCCTCCGGCATAATGATAAGGGAAATACCCTTATCAGACCATGTAGTACACCCCTCCGTGCTTGAACACCGCCGGCGCCTCCCCGTGCATTCCGATCAGCGCCCTCACCGTCACATTCTCCACATCTGTATAATCCTCGCTCAATCGGCTAATGTGCATCTCTTTATTCCTCGCCGACGCGTAGATCAGGTAAGCCGCGCCGTCGTCCTCGTCCTTGAACACGGTCATGTCGCGGCTGTTGGTCGCTTATAGCCACCCCGGCCGCGGCCTTGCTGTACGTGGCGTCATCGACATGCATCCACATCACATATTTGCTTTTTTCTCATTGTATATGACTTTAGGCCTTTCTAGAACCTTGGATTTGTGGAGGTCGTGCGTGGGGTCGGAGGGATGCGGCGCCAGCACGATCCCTTCGAACTTCCACGCCCAGAGGTCTTTGGAGGAGGAGCAGGCGACGCCGATGATGTCGACGCGGGCGGTGCCGGTGGATTCAGCTTGGTAGGTTTTGCCGTTTTTGTACTCTCCGTACCAGAAATAGGTGTGATCAAAGAGGATGCCGCCGCCGTGGGCTTGGATGGGGTTGCCGGCGGTATCGAGCCAGATTTTTTCGGGCAAGAAGAAGCGGGTGGTGGCGTTTGTGTTGGTGTTAGTTGGATCGAAGGTGCCGTGCCAGGAGCTGGGGAAGAAGAGGGAGCGGGCGGGGGAATATTCGATGAGGAATTCGTGGTTGAGGTTGATGGTTTGAGGGTGTTTGAGGCCGTAAGGGGAGAGGAGGGTGAGGTACTCGACTTGATCGAGCTCTTGGAAGGATAGGAGGGGGGGCTGAAGAGCCATCAAGCTTGCTACCTTCTTGTATTCGGCGAAGAGGGCGTTGAGTTGGATGAGGAGGAGGAGGAGGGCGGCCACGCCGCAGAGAACGACGGCCCACCGCCACCAGAGGCGGATTCGGGCCCATGAAGCCATGTGCTGTTTGTGATTTGGGATTGGATAGCTGTGCTTGGTTTTTAATTTATCAAAGTCAAGATCCAGGTTTATTATTATTTAGTGGGCATGTTGAGTTCAATTTTTAGAAACAGATTCCACGCCAGTTCTTGATGAGCAAGGAAGATTAAACAATGGATTAGTTGATAATTTTTTAAAATCTCGATGCAACTTGGAGCTCTAATATGCGTTGCCTTGTTGTACCACTTGGTCAAACGGCCTTAACTTTAGGGATGTCAATGTAGCCCGCAACCCGTGGACTGACCCGAATAGCCCGCCAAATTTATAGGGTTAGGGCTGGAAATTTCTAGCCTGATAAAAGTAAAACCCGATTAGCCCGCACCCGATTAACCCGCGACCCATTAGGGCTAGACTCGAAAACCCGATAAAATTTCTATTATTCTATTTTTTACTCCTAATTCGACACTTTATTGATTAATTTTATAATATAGATAACTAAAAAATAACTTTCAATTTTATATTAAATATAAAATTATATATTGAATTTTTATTAATATAATAATTGATAAATAAATTAAAAACTTCGAATTCACTTAAAAAATATTTAAATTTCTAAAACATGCATTAAAATTTTACGAAATATTTCAAATATTAGTATTTGATCATGTTTATGATTGAGTTTGACCATATATCTCAAATTTATCATAATTAAATATTTTACATTTTATGAATATAATTAATTTTCATCATTATTTATTGGATTGATAGCATGTTAATCTTATCGGTAGTAACCCGATTAACCCGCTGGGCTAGCCCGAAACCCGAGCTTTTAGGGTTAGGGTTGAACTTTTACAACCCGAAAGAATTCACAACCCGATTAGCCCGCACCCGATTGACCCGCAACCCGAGTAGGACCGGCCCGAAACCCGACGGGCAGGCCCGATTGACATCCCTACTTACGTTACATGGGATACATTGGACTTGATGCAACCAAATTATAAGATCGTACAAGGTCACTAGGGAAAGTTTATTCGGTAACAATATTTTGTGGAGCTTTCTCATCTTTAGCTCTAAAAAACTAGTTGTGTTTCTTATATAAAAGTGAATAGTGTTAAAACTGATTATCTTGATGAATAAAAATGATAAATTATTTTAAATAAAAAAATACATTTCTCGCACACACTAGCAAGGAACTTCCCGCTGCCGCCGGAAAAACAGTGAAAAAGGGAGATGGAGGTGCGGGGAATCGAACCCCGTGCCTCTCGCATGCGAAGCGAGCGCTCTACCATATGAGCTACACCCCCTTTGTTCGATATTCCAGCTCTATCTTATTTATAATCATATTTGGTTCAACTACGATATAATTAGGCCATCCACAATAGGCGCCCAGCGACCGCCCAGCCGAGCGCCGGCGCTGGGCGGTTCGCTGGGCGATCTATTGCAGCCGCCCAGCGGGCGATTGGAGAGAGAAACCGCGCAGCGCTGGGCGGTCGCGTGGCGCTGGGCGGTCCGTTCGGCGCTATTGCAGCGCCCGGATCGCCCAGCGCGATTTTTTTTTTTTAAATTCAAATTTTTGAAATTCGAATTTTTAAAAAAAAATCAAATATAAAAAATATTATTTATTTATAAAAATTATTTTCTATAAATAAAAATCAATTTTTATAAATAAATTTATACTAGAAATTCGTAATAGCCCATATATATTTAATGGGCTTGCGAATTTATGAAACTCATTCTTGGTTGTCTCTCTTTTATAGAGACATCCTTGAATGTTTTATGTTCCACTTTCGATGTGGGACAAACTCATTCTTGGTTGCCTCTATTTTATAGAGACATCCTTGAATGTTTTATGTTCCACTTTCGATGTGGGACAAACTCATTCAAGGATGTTTCTCTTTTATAGAGAGATATCCATGAATGTTTTATGTTCCACTTTCGATGTGGGACAAACTCATTCAAGGATGTTTCTCTTTTATAGAGAGATATCCTTGAATGTTTTATGTTCCACTTTCGATGTGGGTCAAACTCATTCAAGGATGTTTCTCTTTTATAGAGAGATATCCTTGAATGTTTTATGTTCCACTTTCGATGTGGGACAAACTCATTCAAGGATGTTTCTCTTTTATAGAGAGATATCCTTGAATGTTTTATGTTCCACTTTCGATGTGGGACAATCTCATTCAAGGATGTTTCTCTTTTATAGAGAGATATCCTTAAATGTTTTATGTTCCACTTTCGATGTGAGACAACCTCATTCAAGGATTTTCTATAAAATTGTATTTTAAATTATGTCATTTTTATTTTTTTAAGATTTTAATTATGTCTTTTTTTATTTTTTAACTTTAAGTTGTAATGTTATTTTAAATTTTCATTTGTAAATTTAATTAATGTAATTTTTTTTAATTATGTACTTTTTAAATTTTATTAATATTAGTGAATTTTCCCGTATATGTCTCGTAAATTAAATTTCGTATATTGCGTTATTGTTAATTATTGCATTTTGTATATATTTGTTAATAGTGATGTGGATAATATGTGGCTAGGCTATGGCTGGGCTATTGCTGGGCTATTTGCTTGTTTTGATGATGTGGCAGAAGGATTTTTAGTGCTGATGATGTGGCAGTGGCTAGGCTATTGCTGGGCTATTGCTGGGCTATTTCTATTGTGGATGGCCTTAGAGATTGTGCAAAAAATCTTGACTGCTGGTTAACTTTATAAGAAAGCCCCGATAAATATCTCTTTTCTTTTTTTGCCATTTGAGTCCCATATGTGACAAAACCCTCAATCAATTCTAACGAATGAATGGTAGCAAGCCTCCCTCCACAATTTTATGTGCAAGCATGATCCCTTTTGCATATTCCTTTCACTTATACATTCACTCCAAGCAAGTGAGCATGCTTTTCTTGACCCTCCCCTCCTATTTCAGAATAATCCGCGTGTTATGGGCCTCCACACATTGATTTTTCATGCTATTCCAAAATAAATATCTCCCCACTGTGTTTGTTTGTGTGTGTGATGAACTTCAACCTTCATCACTCTTTCCTATAAATACACTCTATCGAAGTGGAGGAAAAAAAAGTAAAAAAGAAAAGAAAAGACTTCTTGAGTGTTGATAAAAAAAATGGGAGCTGCAGGTGAGGTTTGCATTGGAGAATCAGGGAGAGGAATGTTCGCAAAGGTGAGAGCCAAAAACCCGTTCCTATCAAGTTTTATGAAAACTGATGAGAAAAGCCAAGAACCAAAACAACATGGTTCTCCTTCTTCTTCATCACCAGCGACGACGACGGAAAGAAACGAGGATGCTATGCCAGAAACAATCGTTTTGTTGCTCCTTGATCGGTTCGCCCCCTCTTGAAATTCAATGTGCAAAGGGGATTAGCTCTTTGTAGAGTCCAAAATGTAGTAGCAACATGTATATTTGTATAAGAATGTTTTCTTCATGTATTCCTATGTACTCTATTGAATGAAAGAATTGTCCTTTACTCCAAATGTGGAAACATACTTCTCTTACAATTACTATACTTTTGACACATTTGCCAGTTTATTACACCACAAATAAACTTGAATCTATACACATTTGCTATCTCGGATTGCATCAAAACTCGAAAAGGGCTTCAAGAGGTGTAAGCAGAGGAACTTGGATCAAAGCTCTCACTAGAATCTTGATTCATGCTAACAGTATGTCTCTCATCTTCCCACTTGAGGATCTCCTTACCATACCTAAGGGCTTTGTCGACGCTATCTGCCTCCAGCCCTGTTGCTTGTACCACAAACAGCTTTCGCCCGGTCAGGGAATAGAACAGCCTCTTGAACTTCACACCAACATAGTGGGAGGCGCGCTGTGCCAAAGAAGGGTTGTTGTTGCTGTAGGGATTGTGAGGGTGTTTGCTCATCACCGGGTTGAAATCTTGGAACCACTCACACCGCGACAGGGGAGTTTCATAGATAATTTCATCCAGCAGGTCGAACTTATTGAGGATCAGAAGGAATTGTTTGTCAGCAAGGGTGGGATGAGTGATGATCCTCTCAAAGAGTCGCTTGGTCTCCAACAGCTTGTTTGATCGTGTCCCGTTTATGTCTTCGTGGTACTCAGCGTATTCTGTGAGGGAAATGCAGAATAGGAAGAGGTCGGAATCTTCAAACATCTCCAGCCACTTGCAGTTCTCTCCAAGGCTGTTTGCATGAACTCTGATGAGCTCACAGCTGCATTCACAAAATTTAAATGATTAAGAAAAAAATCATTTATTTAAACCAACTTGAACAATCTCTCTGTAATGTTTGGGTATCAATTTGGATGCAGTAAATCAGAGTTCCGATGCAACTCACCTCAACGGTGGCTCATTATGATCTAGACTTTCCATGTAGCCATCCTGAGATGATTTTGGAAGAGAAAACTCCATGGATGCAACTCCATTTGAAGAAGTTACACCGTCTGCATATAGGATATCCAGTTCAGATGGCTCATAGTCCATCCGCGAAATTTCAACTGCCTTTTGAAACAGAGAGAATCTTATAAATATGTGTGGATAAAATTAAGGTTGAACGAAGGATGTAGCATCTTAAAGAGAAAAGAACATATATCACGACTCACTCTATCTAAGAAGTAGTTAGCAACTCTAGGCAGCATAGGCAGCTCATTCCTTCGTTTGAAAATGGCTTGAAATGCTTTGTCTTTCCATAGCTCCTCGACTAGAGGTGAATACTCTCGAGTAGCAGCTGGAAATATAACCTCTAAGTTGCCTGTCATCGTGATTTGCTGTAGCCAACTCGAGAAATTTTCCAGATTTCGACTGAACGAATAAGCATTCTTCTCATCTACGTGGTCAGATTCCTCTCTCACCACTGAAGGAAGACAACAAAAGGATTTAGTTATACAAAATATAACCAAACTAGGATTCTTTTATGCAAAAATATTCTAAAATGTGTAGGACATTGATGTATATATGTTTCATCACATTTTGTTACTAGCAAGAACACACAAATCAGTGAAAGTTCGAATTCAATCTATTTTGCAAATATGAAGACTTCACATAGTTTCAGAGTATCTTTGCATTTGTTAGTTTTCTAAATGTGGAAGTGATGCTTGGCCTATTGAGAGGAAGGCCCTCTTTTAAGGAAATACTCCTTATCTAAGAGAATACTAACTGGTGTCAATAAAATAACAAACTATATGTATACCTGAAGGACCAGGCTTGTCAGCACGTCGCCTTCTTAAATCCATTGCATCTTCTTCTCTGAAATGCTCGCGCCCCTCAAGAAGAATGCTAATGTATCTATATAAATTTCTTTGGATCATGTCTTTGATGTTTTGCTTCTCATCTTCTGAAAATGGGACATTGTACAGAATTTTCGCCTGGACGCAACACAGAGGCAAACAAACAGATCGTCATAAAATGCACCTAAATAATATTAGGAGTACGAATTTTCATGCAACTGAATCTCAAGTTCAATGCATCAACTTGCATCATATATATGCAGTTTCAGACCATATTGCTAATTTTGCTTCTTTTGAAACATATAAATCCAATTCACATTACAGAATACATTTAGCAGATCTGAGCTCAAAAGGCCAAAACAAATACGGATTTCAAACTAAAGAGCATCATAGTATCACCAGCGACAAACAAATTGAAGACTCAATTAAAACAAGATATATTCCACCACCTACGCCTCACCTGTTTGAATATCGTACTCGTTCCAGACTGATCACAGCCTACAAGGAGAAGTTTATTCATCATGCTCCGCTCTATCCTCTTTGCAACATTTTCGCTATCTCTGATGGAGTCTTCACCAGCAGGATTAGCCCTATTAGAAGGAAGTGGCAAAGATAGAGCCATGCATAACATCTTGGCTTGTTTCTGTCAGAAATTTTCAGCACAATCAAGAACCATACAATCCAATACATCAAGTGAAAAGAACAAACAAAAATATTTGGCTTACCTTTTCCCATAATTTCGCAATCACATTATTCATGCCTTCAAGCTTACAGGATCCATCGGCAGTGATCCAAAAGTGAGGCTCACCCTCGGAACGGATTCCAGCAGCCTGCAAACATAACAAGAAACTGCTCAGCTTTCATCTACACCTTCAAAACAATAGTGCCTCAAGGGAATCCTTTACACATGACATACCCATAACAGCCAGAGCTCACGATTGGTTATCTCCCGACCATTGATCAGCACATTTGTTGCACCATTGCTAACATCTCGCCTAATTTGATAACCAGTCTGCAGCAGAGGACTGATAATCTGGCATGGCGGCTCTCCTTCCTGCTCAATTCAGCCAAAAAGTATTATTCACAACTAAAAAACAACACACGAAATTAGCCTAAAGTCCAAGAAACAGCTCTCCCTCGCACCTTTCCCCAAAATCCAGACACCTTGTCGTACCAATATCTCCCAGGTCTAAGCTTCTTGGGAGGATTCGAGCAGCTCTGTAGCGTAACCAGCTCTTCCATCGACAATGGCTTGTCGTTCACATAGATCAGATGAGGTGGCAGCTGGTTAACTGGACATGAAAGCTCCGCGCTCATGATCTGCTTAACAGCATCATGTGTCAGCATCTTTTTCATCATTCTTGAACTCTTCCCAAGCGATCCCCTCTTCGGCTCATGAATACGGTGACCAATGCAGGAAGTGCACTTCCTCCCTTCTGGCATTGACCCCATTGCTCTCAGTAAACACCTGCTGCAATACTTCGCAGTGCACACGATGCAAACCTCCCTATCTGCAAACCGCTCTTTCCTGCTGCACCTGTGGCACAGCCCCTTCACGTCCTCCACCAACGGGGGCCTCTCTGGTGACATTGCAGCCTCGTCTTGATCACTCTCCTCAGACGCTGAATCAGTCAAAGACAGGTCACGGAATGTCACAACCGGTGCTCTGCTGGCTGCACCCGAAGCTTCTGCCTCACATTCTTCTTCCAGTTCTTCGATTGAATTGCACGTGGTTGTCTCCGAGAGGTCATCATTCAACACATTGGCCTTGTTCTCCTCCTCCATCTCCTCACAATCCGAGCTCCCTGACAGCTGATTGGAATCATCACGGCCATCAGAGAAAACCATAGTGCCAGAGCTGCTGGAACTTTCACCGAACACGTTGTGTGCATCACCTGATCTCCCTTCCAACACACCTCCCTTCTCCGAAAAACTCGAATAAACCCCTCCATCCTTCACAGATTCACCAACACGTGAGCCAATACTCAATTTCCGCTCAATTGACGAATTATTGCCAGATTTATCGGATTTTCTTCCAATTGGCTGAAGAACTGGTATGGCGAGATTGCTTATAATCACGGCATTGGCAGCCACCGCGGCCGTGGGAATGCGGCGGACATCGACTGGAACCACTTGAGGAATCTCGTGGCTGAGCGGAGGGCCGCTGTACTCCACCGCGAAGGAGTACTCCACGCTGTACTCATCGTCGTGATCGTCGTTCTTCGACGAGGAAGCACCAGGCCAAAAATTCCTCAAAACGCTAGTCATATCGACTGAAGCAACACCCACTCCTCAAAATCAGAGAAGTTTGGATTTTAAGCTTGAAATCAGAAGTGCAACAGATGAATCATTCATTGACGAGGACCCATTGTCTGTTTCAGTAGGGGGAGTAGGAAATGTGTTATCTTGTAGTGTGGAAACTTGCCATTATCTAAAGAATTTGGAAATGGTGGAGAAAGATTGAAGAACAAAAATAAAATAATGGAGTTTGATTGGACTTGGTTGATAATTGAAGAAGACTTGGAAATTTCGTGAGGCAGGAACGAAGACTTGAATTGAAAGTAGACATGGCTGCTTGGAGACCGATTCTTCATCAAAATTTTCAAAGGCCATAATTTTCTTGATCAACGCGTTTGGATCAATAAATTTTGACTGCAAAGTAATAGTGGGAAACGAGCCAGCCGAAAAATGGCCACTATTTTATAGTAGTATTGTCATCATTCTGAAACTAATTTAATAGTAGTATTTTTATTTTGAAATTCTAGTAATATTCAAATAATAGAATCATAAAATAATTACTCCATATTAAGAATTTTAGTGTTATACTGTATTATTTATTATTGTAAGCAGTATTTTATCAGTTAATAACTTGACAATCTTAATATAATTATTAAAATTTTGGATCATGATAATAATAACTATTACTACTATTATTATTTTGTCAATAAATAATTTCTGCTTAAATTGTAATTTTAAAATTATATATCCTATTACTATATCAATTAAACGTTTATTACAAATTTTATTATTGTCAATTAGTTAATACAATTATTAGTTAATTAAAGATAAGTATGTCTCGATAAGTTTAAATTTGCTTATATTCGAAACACATGATAAGGAGTATAACTGTACAAGGAATCATAATCTTAATAAGTTCTAAAGAATCATAATCTTAATAAGTTCTAAATTCGTTTGTTTGGTTCGTGGACAACAAATTGGTTGACACGTAACTTATGCAAAATAAATACGAGTTGGATTAATATAGTGTACATTTACATTAGATAATATGAGATGATACAATTTTATGTGGGTCATGGGTGAGACCGTGAACGACGAGAAATAGATGAGGTTATTTTTGTGTTTTCGATTGCAATAGTAGTCCACAAAATTGGTGACTCTGTCACATTTCCATTTAAATATGTCTTCAACCATTTTCTCTGTTCCCATCCCTTTTCCAGGTTCCTAACTAAGGGCATCTCCAAAGCCACTGCAAAACGCAAATTTGCCGTGAAAACAACCTCCAACCATACTCAAAAACGCATCCAAATCTGTCCTTTTTTTGCGTTTGTGAACAGTACTACTCCATCTTTGCAGTAGAACTGTAGCTAGACGCAAAACTTACCAGAAATTGCCATTGACTCCTTTCTTTTTTATGATATTTGAAGAAGGCCGAGGGCCGAGAGATGCAGAAACAGAAAATTGGAGAAGAAGAATTAGATGAAGAAACTACTTACCTAATTATAGAGAGTTGTAGATGGTTGAAGAACTTGTGAAGAATGTGGAGATGAAATCGAATGTACAGAGAAGGAAGAAGGGAAAGATTGAAAAGTAGCGGCGATGGGAGAGAGAAGGGGAAATTACAGAGGAGGGGAAGATGGAAGAAGGTAGCGGCGATGAGAGAAAATTAGGTTTAGTAGTATTAATATAGTTAATTACGAGATGGGCTAATTAATGGCATGGGTTAAATAATAATTTATTGAGTATTAGTTATTTTATTGAGTGTGAATTGTAATACTAGTATTTAATATTATAATATAACAAATTAAATAATAGTACAATATTTAGTAATAAAAGTACTCATATTACATAATACGTCCTACAAATGGAAATTACGTTACAACGACATAAAACTAAAATAAAAACAAACGACATATTACAATAACAAAATGAAAAACATAATCTAATAATCCGGTAAACCAGAACCAGAACCTCCTATATTATCGAAGTACGAAGGATATGTTCCAGTTGCATAGTCATTTGGTTGTTCTTGTTGCTGAGCTCTTTTTTGTAAAATGTGTCTTCTCTCTGCTTGAAAATAAGCACGACTAACAGGATCAACTATGGAGCTCAAGTCCATAGCCATGATTTTATTTTCTTCCTTCACAGTTTTTAGATCATGGCTATTCTTTTGTTGTTTCAAAAACATAGACATATTATCGTTTGCTTGTTTCATGTCCACAACCAGAAGTTGAGATGACGACAAATGAAGATGTTCAATTTCAAGAGTACTTGACTCGGTATGCCGCAATAAGAAATAAAAATGCACATCTAGAACTTTGAAATACATTAGTTGATCATTTGTGGGAAAATTTCTCAAATACGCAATCTTGAATTTTAGCTACTTTTTATGTGTTGTCCTATGTTTTATATAAACATGATGTCTTTGAATGTATTTTAATTGATGTATAATCATGATGTCTTTGAATGTATTTTAGTTTATGTTTGAATGTTATTATAAGTACGTTTGATTTATTATAATTTGAAGTTAGTGTATATTTTATTGAATGCATAGTATATTTAATATATATATTATTATGATAAATAATTGTATCAAATTATTTAATTATATTTGGAAAATTATTGACAAAAATGTTGTGGGGTGAATGTGTAATTTAAATAAATATGTAGTTAAAATTGAAAAAGTAAAAAAAGTAGGTGAATATGGAACATTCTTTTGAGTTTTGAGTTTGGTGTAAATGGTTGGAGTAGAATTACTGTTTGATGTGACAGAACTGGAAAAATGGGTTTGGTTTTGGTGTAAATGATTGGAGACGGCCTAACACTTGCACATCTTAACGATGGTAATCGAGAGAGGCGGAATTCCTCTTGCTAGGCATTGGGAACACAAAGGATTTAGGAGTAGAGAAGGTGATTGTATTTTCGTTGTTATTTCTGAAGAATTAGACCATCCGCAGCGGTGAGCAGCATGCTCACCGCCGTCCTTGCCGCTGGCAAGGACATAGCTCGTCCGTTGATGCGCCCTGCCGCTGGCAAGGTGGTGCTCTTAGCTAAGAGCACGTCCGTGCCAGCGGCAAGAGCACGAGGTGGCGACGTGGCAGCTTCTGATTGGCCCGTTGATTTATCATTTTTTATTATTATTTTTT
This sequence comes from Salvia splendens, assembly GCF_004379255.2. Taxonomy (NCBI): domain Eukaryota; kingdom Viridiplantae; phylum Streptophyta; class Magnoliopsida; order Lamiales; family Lamiaceae; genus Salvia; species Salvia splendens. The sequence goes on from NC_056041.1 coordinate 12,733,232, forward strand.
TAATAAAATCGAAAAAATCTGAAAAATTCAAAATTAATAAAAAAAATATTTTCTCACTTCCTTATAATATATATCCATTTTTTCCACACTTTTAATTTGTTTTTTTTTCATTATTTTTACCCCAAAATTCATACTTTCATCTATAAATACTCTCATTTCAAACACAAAAAATGACACTATACTAAACAACTCTCTAAATCTCAATTTTTATGAGTTTAATTATGTAATTTTTAATTTTTAGGAGTTTAATTATGTAATTTTTAATTTTTAGGATTTTAATTATGTAATTTTTAATTTTTAGGATTTTAATTATGTAATTTTTAATTTTATTTGTAATTTGTAATATTTATTGTGGTTTTTAAATGAATTTTAATATTATGGAAATGTTTTTGTTTAATTGAATTTTATATTAATTGTGCTCGTACTTGCGGAAGAGCACAGTTGTGGGTATTGTGCTCTTGCCAGAGAGCAGGCATGAATAGTACCGCCCGGGCCCACAACCGTGCCGCTGGCAAGAGCACAGTTGTGGATGCTCTTACAGCCCTCATGATATAGGGATGATTTGCCACCATCTATGAAAACTATACCAATCTATTATAGGACATAATATGATTTACATAATTCCATAATTCTTGCAATCTTTTCCTTCCGTAGATGTTTCCATTGATGCAGTTTGACACTCCCCCTCAAGTTGAGCGACGGTATCTCCGATACTCAACTTGTCCAGAATTTCCTTGAAGACTTTCGGATGAACTGCTTTAGTTAGGATGTCTGCAAGTTGTTCTTCTGACCGAACGAACGGGAACTCTATGATTCCGCTTTCGAGCTTCTCCTTGATGAAGTGACGATCAACTTCAACATGTTTGGTTCGGTCGTGCTGCACTGGATTTTCTGCGATACTGATCGCTGCTTTGTTGTCGCAGAATAATTTGCTCTTCCGTTTAGGTGGAAAGCCAATATCTGTCAACAACCTTCTTAGCCACATGATTTCCATCAGTCCACTTTTAATTCCGCGAAACTCTGCCTCGGCACTCGATAGAGCGACCATCTTCTGCTTCTTACTTCTCCAAGTGACTAAGTTTCCTCCTATAAAGGTGAAGTATCCCCCTGTGGATTTTCTGTCGACTGGATTGCTTGCCCAGTCAGCATCCGTGTATCCATCGATTTCCAAATCATTTCTTTTAGCTAGGAACACTCCATAGCCAATGGTGCCTTTTAGGTATCTCACGATCCTCAAGGCAGCATCCATATGGTTGACTTGCGGTCGGTGCATGAATTGGCTGATAATGCCGACTGCATACGTGATATCGGGTCTAGTATGTGAGAGGTATATGAGTCTCCCTACTAACCTTTGGTATCTCTCTCTGTCTGCAAGATCAGCTCCTTCTTCGATCTTTAATCCATGACTGGGAATCATTGGAGTTTCTGCAGGTTTACAATCCAATAACCCGGTTTCGGTGAGCAGATCCAAACATACTTTTTCTGCCTTAGGAATATTCCGTGTCTGGATCTCAACACTTCAATCCCAAGAAAGTACTTTAGTGCTCCTAGATCTTTCATCTCAAACTCTTTGAACAGATTTTCCCTCAAATTCCAGATTTCCTCTGCGTCGTCTCCGGTAATGATCATGTCATCTACATAGATGATCAGACACGTCACCTTGCCGTTCCTTCTCTTTGTGAAGAGTGTGTGGTCAGAATGGCTTTGCTTAAACCCGTGTTTAAACATCGCTTGACAGAACCTCCCAAACCAGATTCTTGGAGACTGTTTTAATCCATACAGCGTCTTCCTGAGGCGGCATACTTGTCCAGCTCCAAATTCTGCTGAACATCCAGGGGGTACTTCCATGTATACTTCTTTATCTTTCTCCAATTCACCATGTAGGAATGCATTCGTCATATCAAATTGGTGTAGAGGCCAATCTTTGCATGCTGCTACGGACAGTAAGGCTCGAATAGTGTCCAATTTTGCAACTGGTGAGAAGGTCTCCTCATAATCTACTCCATACACCTGTGTGTATCCCTTGGCCACGAGTCTCGCCTTATATCTCTCGATTGAACCATCTGCACGCCGTTTTATAGTGAATATCCATCGGCATCCGACTGGCTTCTTCCCTGTCGGCAGTGTACACTTATCCCATGTTTCATTTTTTATTAGAGCATCTATTTCTTTCTTCATGGCCTCCCTCCAATGTTTGTGTCTTGAGGCCTCCTCAAATGACTGTGGTATCTCCTCTTCTTCATATAGGGAAGCTTCAAACGCACGGGCCATTTCAGAAAGTTGCCCTTGAGCAATGTTTGCCACTGCATATCTGGCCTTTCTCCCTTTCCAATCTGGAGAGTATCTCCGTGGAGGTACCCCTCGTGTACTTCTTGGTGGTAATTCATATAGTTGCCCTGTGTCTTGGTCTCCACTACAGATTTGGTTCTCATTTCCATCGTCCCTGTCACCATTAGTACTTTCTAAGCATATATTATCCAGATCAGAATTGTTTACCTCTGGATTCAAAGAAGGGGTTGACGGTTCAGCCATGGCACCTAACTCCTCGTCCTGTTCAATGGGATTCGACTTCCCGGTGGTACCACTACTTTCCTCTGTTAGACCAACGTCTGTGACATGACTTGGCTTAGGCTCGTCTTCTCCCCCTGACTGGTTTCTCCCCGGGTTAGGCATAGGTGTAGGGAGCCAATTTAGTAGGTCACTTGTAGGATTGTTGTCCGGTTGAGTCTCCCCCTGACCACTAGATTGGCTATAGAAGTATTCTCCTTCCACAAAGTCACAATTCATTGTCGTATGCATACGTCGTGTGGCCGGATCATAACACCTATAACCTTTTTGATTTTTTCCATACCCTAAGAAAACACATTTGAGGGCACAAGGTGAAAACTTAGTACGCTCATGTTTAGGAATATGGACGAAGACTGAGTAGCCGAAAACTCGAGGTTCAAGTGACAGTGAAGAAGGTAATTCAAAATGTTCGGAGAAAGTATCTAGGGGAGTTTTGAATTGTAGGATTCCAGTAGGTATGCGGTTCATGAGATGGACAGCGGTGGCTACGGCTTCGGGCCAGAAGGTTTTGGGTATGTTGGACTCGATTAAGAGTGCTCTAGTGACTTCAAGGATGTATCTGTTTTTCCGTTCTGCTACCCCATTTTGTTCTGGAGTATATGCACAAGAAGTTTGGTGGACTAAACCCTTTTCTCGAAAAAAAGTCTTGCATTTTTCCATTCACAAACTCTCTCCCATTATCTGACCTAAGGATTTGGATGTTGTGATTGTATTGGGTTTGGATAAGTGTATAGAAATTTGTGAATTTTTCAAAAACTTCAGACTTATTTTTCAAAAAATAGACCCACGTCATACGAGAGTGATCATCCACAAATAGTACGAAATAACGAAATCCTTGACCCCCAGTAACAGGTGCAGGGCCCCACACATCAGAGTGAATCAACGCAAAAGGTTTTTTCATTCTAGTATTATTCAACTTAAACGAGTGTCTATGGCTTTTGGCCAACAAACACGTTTCACAATGAAAAGACTGCATAGAAGTAGCTAATTTAGGATAAAGTAGACGAAGATATCCTATAGATGGGTGTCCTAACCGTCGATGCCAAAGCCAAGCCTGCCTGTCTGTCAGTCCGTGAGTCAGCATCGCAGTACTCTGTTGGGCTATCTCATCCACATATTACAGTCCACATCGTTCAGTGCCACGCCCAACTATCGTCCCCGTCTTGATATCCTGCAACATACAAAATTCCGGTTGCATAAGTAATTTGCAGTGCAGTTCCTTAGTCACATGACTAATGGATAAGAGCTTATGTGATAATGACGGAACATAAAGGCAGTTAGACAGGTGTAAAGTAGGAGAAATATTGATTGTTCCCGCCACCCGGACTTGCGCTAGGTCGCCACTGGCAGTTTGGACATAGGTTTTTTCCGATTTTGAAATGGATACAAAATCTGAGGCATCAAATGACATTGTGTCGGTAGCCCGCAATCAAATATCCATTGGGTGTCTTTGGTATGTGATTGTGAGGTTGAAAAACATGCTAAGGATTCAAAAGAATTTTTACACGGAATAAATGGCTGAATTTGAGGCGGTTTTGGCAGTTGGGGGGCAATCTGCAAAGTTTTGGCAGTTTTGGGGTCATTGTGAGGTTTTAACAAAATTCGTGGGGTATTGTGGGGTTTATGGAAAGTCTGGGGTGGTTTTTGATATATTTGGGATGAATGGGGTCGGTTTTTGGGTTTTTTATTTTTAGTGGGTGGATTTTTGGATTGAGTATGAGAATGGGGTGAGGTTTGTAATATAGGGAAATTGGAGGGGTTTAATTTTGGTAGTGGGGGAATTTGGGTAATTGATCGAAGACCCCCCCCCCCAAGATTTGAAACCCCAGCCGCATCTCCCAATTTCGGGAGGACCCTAGCGCCGTCTTCCTGTCCACCGGGGGGCGTCTCAGCTGCCGTCATCCGGTAGCCGCCGAGGGGTGCCGGTTTTGAGCCTTCTGACCAGGATTTGACCACCGATGCCGACGCCACGGTCTTCGGTTCGTCGTCTCCTCTGCGGGGTCTGACCTCTCCATTCACGGCTGACAGAGGGATGATGCTGCCCACCGGTTGATCTCCGGCGTAGGTAGCTCTGTCCCCGTTGGCCATGGATGCCCGGCCTCCGCTTCCTCCTCGATTTGTGCATACAAGTTTGCTCTTGTCTTCATCCTTTCGATTCGCCTGAAATTTGGGCGGTCGGGTTGGTGTTTTGGAGTTGGTTGTTATCATCCGCATAAGTTCCGCAAATTGAGCGGCTGACAGATTGATGAGGCTGTTATTGACGATGGCTACGGTGTTGTTTGAGTCGGTTTCGGTTCTGTCAGTTTTCTGACATTGTTTGTTGTTGGTTTTTGCAGGTTTACAAAGGTCGGGAAAGGTATTTTCGGGACAATGATGATAATTTTCTGAGTCCCAAGCAAGACCAAACCTGGCTCTGATACCATCTTAACGATGGTAATCGAGAGAGGCGGAATTCCTCTTGCTAGGCATTGGGAACACAAAGGATTTAGGAGTAGAGAAGGTGATTGTATTTTCGTTGTTATTTCTGAAGAATTACAGCCCTCATGATATAGGGATGATTTGCCACCATCTATGGAAACTATACCAATCTATTCTAGGACATAATATGATTTACATAATTCCATAACTCTTGCAATCTTTTCCTTCCGTAGATGTTTTCATTGATGCAGTTTGATAGCACAAAATTTAGAAGGAGATGGGTCGATCGAAACAATAAAATCTCCATTCATATTGATTCATGCAAAATGATACATTGATAATAATTTAAAATCATAACTTAAAGTATAAATTTATTTTGGTAGTGTGTTGATGTAGCGATCTTTTAAACATTAACAAAGAATATTTTTCCTTCAATATTTAAAAACTGCAACTGCCACAGATTACGACTAAGAAATTTATCGAGCTGACCTATGTAGGAAGGAGGGAGCTTCATATCTTGATCAATGAGAGTGGCCACAATGCTGTGGGCATGGCTGGTGCCACCTAAAGTTATCCACAGCCGCCAAAAAAAAAGTTGCCTAGTCCTATAGTGGACTTGTCCACAACCACAAATCACAATATTTTATCAATTGTTGATATATTTTTGTTCAATTTGAATAAAAATTATTGGACGATAATAATTAGAAAAACACATAATTTAACATTAAAAAAATTCAAACCAAATCTCCGTTGTATTATAGAGAGTGGAAAAAGTGTGTATATGTGTGTGAATGGGAGTGAAATAAGGAGAATTTATAAAGAAAAATTGAAAAAAAAAAAGTTGTCCACTACCGCGGTTTCCGGGCCCTGCTTTAGGCCGCCGCGGCCCCTCTCCCTACGCGCCCGCGTCCTCCCGTAGAGAGAGCCGCGGCTGCCTTGTCCACCCATAGTGGACACTCTGAGAAGATAAAGTCAATTATAAATTGAAAAATATTAATTCCAACTGCAATTGCAGAAAACAATTGACAGAAGATTATTGTCTTTACCTTCTACCACGTACAATTACTTAAAAGGGAAATATCAAAGCAGAGATGCAAAATTGCAAAAAACTTATACTACTAGCTTTCATATTCTTGATGAGTCTTTACACATTTGTCCATTGATAACGGATATATATTGTTGTGCTATTCTACTCCACTTATATACAGCAAATGAACTTTAATTAATTAATACTAATATAAATAATTATATCAAGTAATTAGGGCATCCGCAATGGGCGGACGATGGCACGCCCGATGGCGCGCATCGTCCGCGCCATCCATCGTCCGCACCCATTGCGGGTGCGCGCCATAGGGCGCGGACGATAGTCGCGCCCTATACTTCGGTCGCGGAGGATAGCGCGGACGATGGCCATCGTCCGCGCCATCGTCCGCCCCATTGCGGCTGTCGCGGACGATGACCATCGTCCACGGCCATCGTCTGCCCCATTGTGGAGGTCGCGGACGATCAACCGCGGACGATGGCACGCGGTTTCGTTTTTTTATAAATACCGTTCATTTGTAACATTTCATTTCACTCGATTTCATTTTCGAAACTTACATTTACATAATTACTACGAAATGGATTCAAGCCCCAATAGTCCTACGTTTAGCGCAGTGGCGCATTGGCCGGGTACAGAACCCGGCGATTATCGTTCGTTCGACACCAACACCCATTACGATCCCGATTTTAGTACGGAATCGTATGGGTTGTCTGACATGGAGCCGTCTCCGCACCGCCCAACCGCAGCGGCCCATCCCGACCCCGCCGCGACCGCTTCCGCCCCAGCCAGAAAGAAGCGAAATCGGCAGCGGGCGCAGAAGTTGCTGCCTCCCGGTGATTGCGATGAGTACGCCCCCGGCCGTACGAACTACAACGACGACGAAACTCTCACTTTGGCCCGGTGTTGGGTAGATATATCGGAAGATCCGATATTCGCGAACAACCAGCGACAGATCGCGTACTGGGAACGCATCGCGGACCTCTACAATTCGGTCAAGCCGCCGACCGCGTACAAGCGCAAACGTGAGCAACTCCGCAAGCACTGGGATCAAGTCAAGAAGCAAGTGAACTTGTACGCGGCGGAGTTTGAGAAGTTCACGCGGTCACAGGGGAGCGGCGAGAGCTTGAGCGACGTGCGCGCTAAAGCGCTGTTGTCGTATCGGTCGATGTACGGCGACTTCAAGCACGAGGCAATTTGGGCGCTCTTGAGGGACAAGCAGAAGTTCCAAGGTGGAATTCTGCACACTGTCGCACCGAAGAGGACGAAGACCACTGAAGCTGGTGATTACACGAGCAGCGGCAGCGGCAATCACCCGGTTGACCTCAACCGGACCTACGTGGATGAAGGGAGTTTCGGCATACTGGTGTCCGTCCGGCGTCCTCCCAGCGTCAAGGCTGCGAAGGCCAATGGAAAGGCGACCGCGACCTCATCGTCGACCGCTGCAACCCAAGCTCCTGTCCTGGTAGAGCTCCCGACCCAGACGGCCACCGCGTTTGAGTCGTTAGCAACAGCGTCGATGGCAAGGACGATATTGCAGACGCACAGGGCCCTCAAGAAGTGTACCGACCCCGACGAAGCCGAATATCTCCGGGAGTTACTCGATGAGCTGCGTCGGAAGTTGGGAATTGGTCCGACTTAGTTTTTTTTTTATTAGTTCAATGATGTAACTTTTTTTTATTAAAACTTCGCCGTTTTTTATTTAGACCGTTTTTTATTTACTCGTTACTTGTTATTTGAAAACAGTTAAATTAATTAAACAAAACAATAAAATGATGATGTGACGCGCCATAGGGCGCACCTTAGGGCGTCCCACTGCAGGTGGGGAGGTAGGAGGATAAAACTGCTGACGTGGCGCGCCATAGGGCGCACCTTAAGGCGCCCCATTGCTAATGTTCTTATATATAGAAATAAAATGTTACACTACATACATAATCTGAGTACAATCATTCATGAATACCGGTTCGTTTACCCCATGTAAACCTCATTTATTTTGTTTAATAGGTGTTAAAAATTACATAAGAATAATCGATGATCTATTCATTCATTCTCTCTGTAACTTTAAATTATGAATGAAAGAACAAACTGATCAGATACTATGACTTTTGTATAATTTCAAAAATCAATAATGTTAAAAACAATTTTAAAAATATTAATATCAAATTAAATGTATAAATAAAACCAATGTCTTGTAGACTAAATGATGGCGGTGGTCAAACAAGATGTGTATCATGTATCAAAAGAACATAGTAGTATAAAAATCAAAATCATGCTTTAATATCTAAAAAATGTAGTGTGTGTCACATGCTATTTAAGTACTACTATTACAATTCTATTTGGTACTATTAAATGTAAAAAATCATGGATTAAATATGCCCGGTCAATGGATTTTGACCAAATAATAAATGTGACGAGACATTTAATTTTGTGAAATTAAATGACATAGCGTCGATCTACATTTTACGTAGGTAAATGTAGTATATTCACTTTCTCAAATCCGATTTCCGGTGAGTGAGAAATAGTGGATTAAAGTTGGGCATAATTAGCTTTTAATTAAAGCTTGGAGATGGAGCTTAGGGAATAATTAACTAGTGTTAATTATCCCACATTGGAGGATTAACACATCTTTAATGTGTATAAATTAAGTGACTTTATGTTACTTAATAATTATAGTGGACCAAGATGGGTGAAAGAGCCCACACGCGCGCACACGCGCGCGCCGCCGCCGCCCGCCCGCCCGAGCCCGAGCCCGTGCCCGTGCCCGTGCCCGTGCTCGTGCTCGTGGTCGCGGGCGCGGGCCTCGGGCCTCGGGCCCGGGCCCGGGCCCGAGCCCGATCCCGAGCCCGATCCCGATCCCGATCTCGATCTCGATCTCGATCTTGATCTTGGACTTGGACTTGGACTTGGACTTGGATCTTGGATCTTGGCAATTGGTCTTTGGGTGGTCTTTGGGCTTGGTGCTTGGCCCAAACTATTCTTTTTGGACCACCGCCGAGTCAGCAATCCAAGTGGCTTGACACGTCGTCAAGCGAGGCACAGTCACGGTTGCCACGTGAGAAATCCACACGCTCCACACACGGATGGCACACTCCTGCCACACGTCTGTAACCGACGTCGGTTACGAATTGCCATGATGACAGCCATCATGGCTGTTGACCCCCTGCAGTGGACTGAGCCTATAAATAGGCCAGCCATTCCATGCATCACTACACAATTCAAAAAGCATTCTGCATCATAAGCTCTCTCCCTCTCCCTGCATAGTTTTTTCTGTCGAAGCTCTGCCCTCTCCTCCATCCAGTTCGCCGGAGCTCTGTTGATTGCGGTGCTGCATCAATAGAGACGTAGCCGTTTTACCTTTGGGGACGACACGCCAAACCGAAGAGCACTACCGGGGCGTATCTCGTCTTGCGGGAAGAGGCCTCCTCGACTCGGCTAATCACACTGGTTTAGTAGTTTCGATTATACGTTGTATTTTTAAGTTCAGTTCTTCCTTTCCTTTCTTTTGGGTTGTATTACGCCCGGTAGTTATCTTTGTAATCCCAGAATCCAACAATCGCAAGGCGAGATAACTTGCCTTTGAAGGAATTTGGACTTCTAAACTGAACTAAAACTTTCGAAATATTAAACACCTTTGCTGGAGATGTCTACCGACTCCAACACCGCCGCTGCCACCACCGCCGCCGCCATTCCCTCCACCATGGCGACCACTGGACCGGTCAACACTTCATCGATTCCCTCGATGATGCCAACTCCTGGCTTCCCAGCCGCTTCATCCACCGTCCCTTGGGTTTGGGACAACCCCTTCGGGGCGTCCACTGGTTCCACCTTTGGTGGTTCGGTTGGTTCCACTTTTAGTGGTTCCTTCGGATCCTTTAATGGATCGAGTGTTGGTGCCTTCGGGCTCAATACTAGTGTTGGATCTTTCGGGATCAACACGAATGCTGGGGCCTTCGGGTCTCATGCGGGTGCTAGTCCCTTCGGGGCTGGTACGACCATGGCGGGCTCTATGCCCAACATGAATGGTGGGGGCTCTATGCCCAACCAAGTTGTTGGCTCCTTCGGGGGCAACGGAATTGGTTCCTTCCAAGGACCAACTGCGGCACCTTTGGCACCAAGAATGATGCCACCTGCCGAGAAGCCACCAAAGTTTGGAGGATCTGACTTCAAGCGGTGGTACCAGAAGATGTTGTTCTACTTGACAACATTGGGCGTCGCCAACTTCCTCACGGAGAACGAGCCGCCCGCGCCAAGCGACCAAGAGACTAGGCTCGAAGTCATGGCGGACTATGAAGCTTGGAGAAAAGGGGATTATCTATGTAAAAACTTTATTTTAAGTGCATTAGATGATAGCCTCTATAATGTATACTCCAATGTAACCACATCTAAACAAATGTGGGAAAGCCTAGAGAAGAAATATAGCATAGACAATGCTGCAGGGACTGAACAGGTTGTAGCATCCAAGTTTATGGACTACAAGATGGTCGACTCTCGACCCATCATGGAGCAAGTCCAAGAGCTCCAAATGATCATCCACTCCTTAGTGGCTGAAGGGATGACCTTGCCCGATAAGTTCCTAAGGTGCACGATCATTGACAAGCTCCCTCCAAGTTGGAAGGACTTCAAGAGTTATCTCAAGCACAAGCGAAAGCAGATGACCCTTGAAGACTTGATCGTGAAGTTGCGCATTGAGGCCGACGTGCGCAAAAGTGATCAGAAGGCTAAAGGCTTCACCCCAAATGAAGCCAAAGCCAACCTGTTGGAGCGGGGCGGTCCCTCCAACAAACGCCCTCGCCCAAACCGTCCAAACGACAAAGGGAAGGGAAAGCAGCCTTCAAAGAAGTTTGAAGGCGACTGCTACAAATGTGGCAAACCGGGCCACTTTGCCAAAGACTGCCGCAGCAAGAAGAAGAAGCCGGCAGCCCACGTCGTTGAGAAGGAGTTCAAGGACTGGGATGAGAACGACCTCATTGCAGTGGTCACTGAAGAGGTTAACCTTGTTGATAACAAGGGAGGCTGGTACATCGACACCGGCGCTACTGCTCATGTTTGCTCCGACAGGAGCAAGTTTGCCTCCTACACTGCTGTTGAAGGGAGGAAGATCAACATGGGGAATCAAGCATCGTCAGAAGTCCTCGGCGTTGGCAACGTGATTCTCATGATGACGTCTGGCCTAACTATCACTTTGAAGGATGTGCTGCATGTCCCGGACATCCGCAAGAACCTAGTGTCAGGATCAATACTAGTTAATAAAGGGTTTAAACTTGTATTTGAGTCCGATAGGTTTGTCTTGTATAAGTTTGGAAAATCCATCGGAAAAGGTTATGTAACCGATGGGCTTTTCAAGCTTAGTGTAGCAACTCGAAGTGTTGCGAAGCCATTGGCCAATAAGAATAAAGCATCTACTTCCTCTTATTTGATTGAGTCTTCAAATTGTGGCATTGTAGATTGGGACATGTAAATTCAAAAGCCATTAAAAGATTAGTAAATTTAGATTTACTAAAGGCTAATGAATTGGATATCCAAGATAAATGTGAAATTTGTCTTGAAGCAAAAATGACTAAGTTGCCGTTTCACTCGGTTGAACGAAGCACAAAACCCCTTGAATTAATTCACACGGATGTATGTGATTTAAAGATGTTGCAAACTAGAGGTGGTAAAAAGTACTTTATCACTTTCATAGATGATTGCACAAGATATTGCTACATTTATCTTTTAAGAAGCAAAGATGAAGCAATAGAGGCGTTCAAAAATTATAAGAACGAAGTTGAGAATCAACTTGGTTGTAAAATCAAAATGATTCGAAGCGATAGAGGAGGCGAATATGTAGCCCCGTTTGAGGAGTTATGCAACGCAAGTGGTATAATTCATCAAACAACTGCTCCATATTCACCACAATCTAATGGTGTTGCAGAACGCAAGAATCGAACTCTAAAAGAGATGATGAATGCACTGCTACTCAGTTCAGGATTACCACATAACATGTGGGGGGAAGCTGTTTTGACAGCAAACTATATCTTGAATAAAATCCCTCTCAAAGGAAAAGATGTTACTCCTTATGAGTTGTGGAAGGGAAGGAAGCCATCCTACAAATACCTCAAAGTGTGGGGGTGTTTGGCAAAGGTGATGGTTCCTCCGCCCAAAGAAGTTACAATCGGACCTAAGACGGTTGATTGCATCTTCATTGGATATGCACTTAACAGTAGTGCATATCGATTTGTTGTTCACAAGTCTGAAATATCGACTATCACAGTAGGAACAACAATTGAGTCGAGGAATGCTGTATTTCTCGAAAATACCTTTCCTTGCAAAGATAAGGAAAATGTATCAACCAATTCTGAGACAAGAATTGAAGAAGCCACTAGTTCTAAACAAGTGGAAGAAGAAGCCACTAGTTCTAAATCAACAGATGCGGAACCTGAATCGCGCAAGCGTGCAAGGCCCGATCCAAAAGATACAGTACTAAGACGTGGTAATAGAGTCAGAACACCAAAAACTTTTGGTCCTGACTACATTGCTTTCATGTTGGATGAAGAACCAACATCGATAAAAGTAGCCTTTGCTGGCCCAGACGGGCTGCATTGGAGAGAAGCTGTTCAAAGCGAAATTGATTCAATTTTGCTAAACCACACATGGGTGTTGGTTGATTTGCCCGAAGGTGCTAAACCTTTAGGATGCAAATGGGTTCTTAAAAGAAAGTTTAAGGCCGATGGAACAGTTGATAAGTATAAAGCCCGATTAGTAGTAAAGGGTTTTAAACAAAAAGAAGGACATGACTTCTTCGATACCTATTCACCTGTAACAAGGATTACATCTATCCGGGTGCTTCTCGCTATTGCTGCATTGCACAATCTCGAGATTCATCAAATGGATGTAAAGACCGCGTTTCTGAATGGTGAACTAGAAGACGAAATCTACATGGAACAACCCGAAGGGTTGTAGTACCTGGACAAGAGAAAAAGGTATGCAAGCTCGTGAAATCCCTATATGGATTGAAACAAGCGCCATTGCAATGGCACTTGAAGTTTGATAATGTGATGTTATCAAATGGGTTTAAAATCAACGAGTGCGACAAATGTGTCTACATCAAGAGCACTAATAACGGTCATGTTATAGTGTGTCTCTACGTTGATGATATGTTAATCTTGGGTAGCAACACTCAAGTAATTAACGATACAAAGGCCATGTTAAAGAGAAACTTTGACATGAAAGACATGGGTCTAGCCGATGTAATTCTTGGAATGAAGATTCTAAGAACGAATGATGGAATCATCTTAACACAATCACATTATGTTGAGAAGATATTGAATAAATTCAAAGCCTATGATGGCGCGCCGGTTAAGACTCCAATTGAACTCGACGTTCACTTGAGCAAAAACAAAGGCGAGCCCGTTGCACAAGAAGAGTATGCACGGGTCATCGGGTGCATTATGTACTTGACTAATTGCACTCGACCTGACATTGCTTGTGCCGTGAACAAGTTAAGTCGTTACACGAGCAATCCAAGCAAAGAGCATTGGAGAGCTCTTGTGAGGGTTTTGAGATATTTAAAACACACTCAAAATCTTGGGCTACACTTCTCGAGATACCCCCCGGTGCTTGAAGGGTACTGTGATGCCAATTGGATATCCGATAATAGAGACTCACTTTCAACAAGTGGATATGTCTTTACTATTGGGGGTGGTGCTGTATCGTGGAAATCCACAAAACAGACCTGTATAGCCCGATCAACAATGGAATCGGAGTTCATTGCCTTGGATAAGGCTGGTGAGGAAGCCGAGTGGCTTAAGAACTTCCTTGAAGACATTCCATGTTGGTCTAAGCCAGTGCCACCAGTGCTGATTCACTGCGATAGCCAAGCGGCTATTGGAAGGGCAAACAATGGTTTCTATAACGGTAAGTCTCGACATATACGTCGACGACATAACACCGTGAGACATTTGATCACAACAGGGGTGATTACAATTGACTATGTGAAGTCAATAGATAATCTAGCGGATCCGCTAACCAAAGGGTTAAACCGTGATCAAATGAATAAGTTGCTAGAGGGAATGGGTTTGAAATCCACAAACTAAAGAATTGTCATAGTGGTAACCCAACCATGATGACTGGAGATCCCAAGAACTTGGTTCAAAGGGACAACTAAGCTATGAGAGTTCATGGAAAAACACTCAAACTATATCTATTCCCTAGAGAGCAATAGAGTGTTGGAGAACTTGCCTCGTGGTAAAGGCTAAGTCTATGACTTTTAATGGTTCTTAAGGATCTCAAAGAGATGGAATTCTCAAAGAGACCAAGTATGGCAAGGTACTTGACTAAGAATCACCTACGTAAGTGCGAAGTGTGGTCGCTTCATAAAAAAACGCACTTATGAATCCAAAGTGGTGTCCAAGACCGCAATGGACACAAAACGTGAGAACGGATGAGGTTGAGGTGTTTAAGTGTTAACACCATTGTCTCGGTGCACGCCGTGGGGGGATTAGTTCAAAGCATCGCGCTACTAAGCCGCCTGTGTATCCGATGGTGTCGACTATGGAGGGTTCAAAGTCAACAACTACCTATCCTTATGCTTATATACCTCGCGAGGGTTGAGCTTGTGTCTGCATGCATATGCATTCGGCTATTTCCACTCATGTGGGGGATTGTAAAAAATCATGGATTAAATATGCCCGGTCAATGGATTTTGACCAAATAATAAATGTGACGAGACATTTAATTTTGTGAAATTAAATGACATAGCGTCGATCTACATTTTACGTAGGTAAATGTAGTATATTCACTTTCTCAAATCCGATTTCCGGTGAGTGAGAAATAGTGGATTAAAGTTGGGCATAATTAGCTTTTAATTAAAGCTTGGAGATGGAGCTTAGGGAATAATTAACTAGTGTTAATTATCCCACATTGGAGGATTAACACATCTTTAATGTGTATAAATTAAGTGACTTTATGTTACTTAATAATTATAGTGGACCAAGATGGGTGAAAGAGCCCACACGCGCGCACACGCGCGCGCCGCCGCCGCCCGCCCGCCCGAGCCCGAGCCCGTGCCCGTGCCCGTGCTCGTGCTCGTGCTCGCGGGTCGCGGGCGCGGGCCCGGGCCCGAGCCCGATCCCGAGCCCGATCTCGATCTTGATCTTGGACTTGGACTTGGACTTGGACTTGGATCTTGGCAATTGGTCTTTGGGTGGTCTTTGGGCTTGGTGCTTGGCCCAAACTATTCTTTTTGGACCACCGCCGAGTCAGCAATCCAAGTGGCTTGACACGTCGTCAAGCGAGGCACAGTCACGGTTGCCACGTGAGAAATCCACACGCTCCACACACGGATGGCACACTCCTGCCACACGTCTGTAACCGACGTCGGTTACGAATTGCCATGATGACAGCCATCATGGCTGTTGACCCCCTGCAGTGGACTGAGCCTATAAATAGGCCAGCCATTCCATGCATCACTACACAATTCAAAAAGCATTCTGCATCATAAGCTCTCTCCCTCTCCCTGCATAGTTTTTTCTGTCGAAGCTCTGCCCTCTCCTCCATCCAGTTCGCCGGAGCTCTGTTGATTGCGGTGCTGCATCAATAGAGACGTAGCCGTTTTACCTTTGGGGACGACACGCCAAACCGAAGAGCACTACCGGGGCGTATCTCGTCTTGCGGGAAGAGGCCTCCTCGACTCGGCTAATCACACTGGTTTAGTAGTTTCGATTATACGTTGTATTTTTAAGTTCAGTTCTTCCTTTCCTTTCTTTTGGGTTGTATTACGCCCGGTAGTTATCTTTGTAATCCTAGAATCCAACATTAAATTGTATAAAGTGTGATTTTTAGGCGACAATACATCTAAATAACCATTTTACTTAAGCAAAGGTTAATTCTAACTACAACAAATTAATTTTAAAAACATTGCTTGTAAAGAGCCGAATTTACCCTTTTGATAAAATATTAAAGATACTTATTTTCATGATCTTCTGATTTTCGTTATTAAAAAGACCATTAAATATTTAACCGAGTCAGTTTTCTCTTTTGAGGTAACCACTGAACCAAGTAGATAAATAAGGGGCCATGTTTTAACTGGATAATTACAGGGCCGTAGGCCCAGAAGGCCCACTTGTTTAGCGCCGCCGACACTTCCTAAATCCAATAGTAGAAAATATCTCTCTTTATATACTCCATTAGTCCATAATATAAAAAGCAAAATCCTTGCTAATTGTTAGAAAATACTATTTTTATATTTAAATATTTATGTAGTCTGTAGATATAAGTTCTATGAGTATATTTATGAATATTATTATGAACAACGTTTGATAAATTTGTACACATATATGTTCTAATGATTGGTGTGTTAAAATTAATTATTTTCATATAACTATTAATATTAAATTTAACGTAATAATTATGTTTCGAATCTTGTGCCACTATTTTTCTTTAGTTTCATGAGTTGCAAAGTATTGCGTTACGTAATTGATGAATGTGGTCTGAACAATGTCGCATACGAAAAATCTAACTTTAATGTTCTTTCACAAAAATAACACGATTTTTTATTAAAAAAAAATTCAGCTTTTGAAGTAAATTGCAAGATTTAATAGAAGTCCAATTTTATGTAAAATTTCTCTACGATGCTCGATTCATCTTATAAGTGCAATGAACACATATTATGATTCAATTCATTTTCCGAATAAGGAATCATCGAAAACACACACACACACGGTTTTTTTTTTATAACAAAAACGCCCTTTGTGGACGGAGGATTTAGGCAGACCTCCAACCCGTAAATACGATCAAAATGTAATGTTCCAAAAGCATGATCTTAGCCCAAAAGTGACTAAGATTTAAACAAGAACATGAAGATGCAAAGTAGAGGTTCCACAAGCCGGGATCCTCCATTCCATCAAGTGGAAAAAAGATGACTAAATACACTAAGGGGAGAAACCAGAAAGGACCAAAATCAACCACCAGAAGAGCTAGATCACACGCACACACACACGGTTCAAAATTTGGAAAGATTGTTATTAAAGAAATTGAAGGTTAAGAGTAGGGGTGGCAAACCGTGCGGATTGGGTCGTTACCGGGTCAACCTGATAACGACCCAACCCAATAAGGCCTAACCCGAATCCGACCTCTTAAGAAAACTGTCAATCCAAACACGAACCCGATCTACTACCCTCAAACCCGAACACGATTCTAACCCGACACGAACCCGTTAACGACACGATATAATATGGGTTGACATGACACGATAACGACCCAAACCCGATATTACACGATTAAAACCTGATATTACACGATTTAACCTAATTTTAAACTTGATTTATATGATAAAAAGCCATTTTCCACGATTTAATCTTGATTTATAAGAATTTTGTACAGCATTAATTTTTTTATAAATAATAAAAATTAATGAAAATAATAATATTATTTTTTAATGGTTATCCGTGTCCAGCCGGCATCCAACCCGAACTCAACCCGAATTTTTCGAGTTATTAACGGGTCAACCCAATAAGGACACGAACCCAATAAGGCTTGGCTCAAATCCATTATTTTCGTACGGATTCGTATCGAATTAACGTATCGGGTCAAAAATTGGCAGAATAGTTAAGAGAGGGGGTTATTTGAGGAGGGGGGGCGTTATTGGTGAGCTGCCAATTAGAAATCGGCTATACTACTATATTAAATTACCCTTCAATTTTGTATTTATTTGGATGTTTCGAATAAATAGATTTAAAATGTGAATACAATTCAAACTGGTTGGCTTAAATAATGTTCTACCATTAGACAGTCCTATTAATCCTACATGGGGTAGAAGGCTACTCAAATTTGGTGTGCATTTATCTCTTTACATAAATGTACACTTAAACTCATTTATATTTGTTATGGCAATTTTTTACAGTAAAATAAATGAGGTTTACTTACATGGCATTGAATAAAAGCTCGACAATAAATTCTAATATATTCGTCTTTCCCAATCTCTATTGAATTACTCTACTGTCTCTTGATTTACCTTTTGTTATGAATATCGGATATGTACACATAAGGAGTGTTCGGTTTGTAAGACTTTTCGTGATTAAATATGTAGTGTACTTGATTCATGTGATTCAATCTTAAATGAATAATCATAAAATAATTAATCATATATAGCATAATTGACACGACTCAATCCTAAATTATATTTTGGTAATATATTTTTTTAGGAAACCGAACACTTAGCATAATTGACATATTGAGTATGGATATTGGATAATGAGCTTACAAATCATAATTAACGGCACATAATTAAATTTATGACTTTTTTTAATAATATAAAATGTCCATAAGTCAAAAGAATGACAGAGCCTCAAAAGTCCAAAAAACAACAACTTCACAACGGCTCAGAAGTTCCTAACAAACAAGTGATAAAATCACAAAATAAATACCAAAACAGGGTCAGTTCACCCAACTAACAAAATACAGAAAATTAAGAATAAGACAACAATGAATAAGCCAAAATAATAAGAAATACATTTCTCGTCAACACCGAAGCACTCATCCCAAATCAAACAACGCTACACAATCTTAGTTATCGCACCGCTTCTGACGGAATAGCAAAAAATGTGTCTGAGAGAATTGGAACATGGATCATATATACGCTATAACAGACACAGACAGCATTTTCCCACTTGGCTATTTCTACGTTTTGGGGTTACAATTGTACCCCTTTTTCTTTTCTTTTGATAAATAGGAAGGTCAACCCATTAAAAAATGATGAGCAAAAGAGTACAAAAGCTTGAACAAAAACTAAAGCTCCTCAAAAACAAAGAAGCAACACACACCAAGCACAACCCACAACCATCTCAAAAAAAACAAGCTCAATAAAAGCACTCGACTAACCAAAGGACCATGCACTAGCAATGGGCCAAACATCCACAGCAAAATTGAAAAGCCACAACTCACCACGTATACTAGATCCATTGTACCCCTTCTTCTTAATTAATTGTCTCCACCACCGAATACAATTTTGCTTTTTAATTCATTACTAGATCCACTAGTACTACAAGTTTGAGATCAACTTATTTCACACACTATTTGTTGTTGAGCACAAAATTTAGGCATACCTGCATAAAATAATTATTGCATTCCTAACGATATGTTATCTATCATCCCAAAAACAGAGAATATGAAAGCTGGAAAGTCGTATACATTTGATTATTTGAATAAATGAATTACTATAATCTTCAACTAGAATCTAAATCTTGAATATCATACATATAATAAGACTTCATTTGTATTTTTGTCATTTCTATTAGCTTATGTTTTCACTCACGTTTAAAGTCATTGATATGTCAATCTCACATACTAATGCGATACAAAAGATAGAATGATAGGTACACCAAAAAATAAAGTTTCGAAATTTAACAGAAAATTCCCAACTCACATATTCAATGAACACAACACCCCATCCAAAAAATGTTTCATCAACAGTAGAAGAATAACAGAAGGGAGCTTGTTTTAGGAGTAAACATAAACCATCTTTATTTAGATATTTTGTTGTACATACAATTTAAAGTATTACTCCATATATTTGACAAAACATATATAGAACTAAAAGATACTCTTATTCGAATATAATGTTAGACCTAGCTAGGGGTTTGAGAATTAGGTCACATTCCAAACTCCAAAAGTGTGAAAGTGAAAAGAAAATTTAGATACACGCAGTTTTGTAGTTTCGTGTAAATCCACACGTATGACTATTGAAATAGATATCGATAGCAATCATCAAACCATTAATTACATCATATTTTACTATTATTACATACTCCCTCCGTTCCATAGTAATGGAGGCGTTTCTTTTCAGCACGGAGATTAAGAAAATTGTGTTAGGTGAGTTAAATAAAGGGAGAATAAAGTGGAAAATAAAAAAGATAGAGAGATGAAAAGAGAATAAAGTAAAAGATAGTAAAGTAGGGGTGGAGAAATGTGTTGACTTTTATTAAAAATGAAATAACTCTATTACTTAGAACGTACTAAAATGGCAAAATGACTCTATTAGTACGGAACGGGGGAGTACACATCTAGTATTTTATGGCTTACCTATGGCTATATTTAATCAAGATTGTGTGAAACCGAAATTTCAAGAGACTAATTTTTCCGCTATAGATAAGAGTTTTCATTAATAACAAAAAGTCTTCGATAATTATAGTATAACTTGTTGCAAGATATTCAAATCATCTAGGAGTATTTCATTTGACTTATTGCCCATATATTTTATTTGTAAAGTATTCTACGTATCTGGTATTTTTCGATTTAGAATCAAGTATGCGATCTCACTATGTTAAAATATAGTAGTACTGGTTTGTTGATAATTCTAATATCAATTAATTTTCAGCAGTCTAGATAATTTTTTATTACTCCCCCAAATTGGTCCAATTTCCCTTTTGACCAATTTTTTTTAGTGTATTCTATTAACTCATTCCTACTCACATTTTATTATAAAACTAATATATAAAAGTAGGACCTACATTCCACTAACTTTTTCAAATAATTTTTCATTACAATTTTTTTAAGTGAGACAATTATGCAAGTGAGACAATCTTTGTGGGACGGAGGAAGTAATATATTACTCCCTCCGTCCCAGTTTAAGAGTCACTTTTTACCATAAAAGTCCGTCCCAGTTTAAGAGTCACTTTTAGAATTTTCCATATTTGGACATACAATTTTACCTCATTCTTCATCAAAATTACATCAAAATGCCATTATCAATATTAAAATAAACCAAAACAAAAACCCCACATTTAATTAACCCCAGCCCCCCCTCAACCCACCCAACCCTTACATTATTCGACTTTCCCCACTCTATCTCCACTCTCCCGATTGTCTTCTTCGAATTCGGGCGAACCCTAATCGGCGCCTCTGATTTTTCGCCGCTCTAAACCCGCCGTTACTCCATCACCGTTGCCTTATCATGGCTGATGATTGGGTTGCAACGCCGGAGGCGCAGCCAGAAACCCTAATCGTCCCTGACACTCCACCGGAAGTCCTTGACCGGTGGGAAAGCGAACGAGCGGTCGATTGGTACCACCGATCGGGAAAGCGACCACCGTTTGCTGGCGTTGATGGGTCTGAAACACCTCCATCATCTGAGGTCGTCCGAGAATCTGAATTTCCTCCATCGGTTGGGGTCTTCGACGGATCTGAAACCCAACCACCGTCCCACCCCTTTGCGGACTCCGAAGCTCAACCACCGTCTTCATCAAAGGTGGAGTACACCGAGAATGAGAAAGCTATGTTGTTGATCTTGTTGCCTAGCATGAAAGATTTCCTCTAATCTGTGCGTTTTTACTCTGAGGTAAGCCACCCCCTGTATAGGGTTTGGAGGCTGTTTGTATGGAATTGAGTGAGGAATGTTGCTGCATTGGCTATGTTGGAGGTTCTGACTTTATGTGACGGTTTGGAGGCTCTGATTCTATGTGATTGGTCATTTATGATGAAATTTTCTGAGATATGCATGCTATTATGTGTATACATTGTCTTGGTTGGATGATTATGCTTAGAGCCACCCCTTTATGGTTTGGAGGCTCTGATTGTGTGTGACTTGGCCTCTGTGATGAAAATTTTCTGAGAGATGCATGTTATGCTGTCTATACACTGCCTTGGTTGGATAATTTTGCTTATAGCCACCCCTTTATGGTTTGGAGGCTCTGATTTTGTGTCATTTGGCCTCTGTGATGAAAATTCTCTGAGATATGCATGCTATTATGTGTATACATTGTCTTGGTTGGATGATTATGCTTAGAGCCACCCCTTTATGGTTTGAAGGCTCTGATTTTGTGTCATTTGTCCCTTGTGCTGGTTTTTGAACAAAAAACACACACTTACACCAATTACACCTGCAATTCATACATACTACAGCTTATAATGCAGCCTATATACCCTTAACACCAAAATAAAGGCTACAAAACCAAAAAAGAAGTTTACATCCTAAACACCAACCTAGTTTGATGCTTATACTGTAAACCCCATGACCAATTGCCCTAGCTACTACCCCAACACATTGCTTAGATGTCTTATTTCATATGATCCACCCACATCATTATGAGGTAGTAGAAGATACTCCAAGCTGTCCCTAATCATATTCTCTTCAACCTCAAGTGAGGTAGGCAGCCCCACTGTCCTACTCAACCTATCTTTGTTCAAGTGGGGTATTTTGTAGTTGTTGCCCCATGGACTTCTAGGATCTTGGTTAAACAGCTTTGCAATGTTAGGAAAACCTTGTTCAGAGTTTGTGGTGTGAGTTCCTCAAAAGATCTCCAAACATTTGCCAACAATTCATCTATATTGGTGGCTAGTTTGTCATCTTGCAAAGACTGAATGACCCTAAAAAAGCCAAGGTCTAGTACATTTGTATCTGGGGAGTTGGTTGGTTGGCTAACTAGATGGAATTTAAAACCATCTGTACTTGCAATAGCCTCAAATTGTAAGTTAGAGGATTTCAAGTGGGGTTTGGCATTAACTTTTTTTTTTTTTTTTTTTTAAAAAAAAATTAACTTCATATATTTATATCATATATATGAAGGAGGAAATTACAAATCAACTCCTATAACAAGGACGAAAGACAAATTACGCCACCCAGGGTTCGAACTCGAGACCTCCAAGATGGACGCGGTATCCAGCACCCTTTACCGCTAGGCCAAGGGGCTTGGCATTAACTTGTTGGATGTATATCTCCTTGTTTGCGTTGGCTGGCCACTTTGCCTTGATTGTTGGTATAATCTGAGCATGAATTGTGATTGAATGCTTAGTTGCCTAAGTGATGACATTAATAATGTCTGATAGTAATGTGAAACACATAAATGTACATACCTGATTAAGAAGGCATTCTCTCATGGCTTCTTTGTTAACTGATGGGATAGGCTTTGTCTCTAGTGTCCCTATTGGCTAATTCTTTGACTTCCTTTTGGCTGGCACTTGTTGTGTGAATGGAAATATGCCTATTTTACCATCAAAGATGGGCTGCCCATCACTGCCAAACATTGGCCTACTGACAGCACACATGAACATCACTTTAGTGATGAATCTTTTTGACTTACAAGACCTGTAAGGCTCATCCTCCTCCGGCAACAGGTAGTATCTGTCTGAAGTCTTTGTCATGTAGAACCATTTCTCATCAATGTGAACAATGTTGTGCATTGCATGATAGAGAAGCTTTCATTCAGATATGGTTGGCTGAATATGACTAAGACTCCATCTCATTCTTGAAATTTTGTTCACATCAGTAAGTGCAGGCTTGATGGCATTTGTATGTGGTCTGATTTTGTTTCCCTTCACCCATCTGCCAGCTGTGGACTTGCTAACTTCCATCTTAATAGCAAGTTTTCTGATGGAGGATCTCTCAAGCATAGACAAGTGTCTAAACTTGTCTTCATCAAGATTTACTTTACCTTTTTTCTTAGTATAACCTGATGCTTTGCCTTTCATGACAACAGGTTGGCCTTGTTCAATTTGATGAGTGGCTATCCTCCACAAGCGGCTGGCTGTCTATGGATGCACTCTGAATTTTGTTGCAGCTTCTATGAGTGAACCATGTGGAAGTGCTCCAGCACGGCATTGCTGTTGAAGGAACTGCACAATAAGGTTTTTCTCTTGGCTGCTCAAACTTAGAGAGGCCCTCGGCCCTTGGCCAAACTCTGCCTCTTGTGGAGGCTCTGCCTCGGGAAACTGCATAGGCTCTGGAAACTCCTCTGGCTCTTGAAACTGATCCTCTTCGAACAGCTCCTGCTCCATCTCTTCATCCATCTCTTGCTCCATCTCCATTGCCAAATGATGAAAATTTCCTGAGGGTAAATTAGCTATAAATAGGTTTGCTTTCTTTTTTGGTAGGTGGAATAGAAGAGTTTGATAGTAATGGTGGAGTGAATGTATTTATAGGTTTAGCATTAGCATTTGTGGTTTCCTTCCATTGTTGTACTGCATTCCCTCCAAATTTTTTGGAGCTTGAATTAATGAAATGAAAATTCATTTTGTTTGAATCAAGTGTGGGTCGGATGGCCTTTTTGGGTTTTAAGCTTTAGTAAATGATTAATCATAATGAACATTACTTTACCTTAAGTTTATTTAATTTAATAAATTTGTCTTACAAGTCAACAATAAACATCTTTTAAATCCAAAAAGTCAAAAGGGACCCACCTTTCACCAACTCACCTCATTTATTACACCTTCTACCATCTCACTTCATTTATTATACCAACCAACTCTTCCTTAAAACCCGAGCCATAACTAAACGTGACTCCAAATGTGGGACGGAGAGAGTAGTTGTGAACTGTGTAAGCATTTACTTATCCGATCTTCAATTATGCAACTATACAATTATTCAAGATTCCAGTTGAATTTCCCGAAAACGGATAATGCATAATATAACAAATACTAACATATAAACACAATCGGAGAATATCTTGATAGTTTTTCTCCTCTCATTTTTCCCTATACAGTATACACCAAAACGAACATCACTATGAGCCTATACTAACAAACATCCCAACAATTAAAGATAATAAACTAACGAAGAAATTTACAATTTAAAACCAGTGTGGGTGTATATACAAATTGATGATGATCTCATATTCTCATGCCCAAAACTAAAAAAATGAGAGAAAATCTTCAAGCCTATGCATTTATAACCATAAAATTCAATGCCCGTTGGTTTTTACTCTTCCCACCTAAGAAAGAGTCATAAATCAACAATCCCGTCCCCACCAATGGTCGGCCCAGATTTGCATATGTCCCGTTCACACCACGCGCGTGGGAACACGCGCCACGCCCGTTCATTCACTCTTCTTCCTCCTCCTCGTGCTCGAGTAATTCCGCCTTGGCGCTCTCGGAGACCCTCCACACCTTAACGGTACTATCCAAACACCCGCTATAAGCAATCCACTGCTTCTCCTCACTCTCCTCCGCCTTGGCGGAGGAGTCTCTCTCCACCGCCAGGCATTTCACGGGGCCAGTGTGCCCCGTGAAAACCGTCACGCACGAGTGGATTCCGCCGCCCTCCCTCCGCCACACGCAGATGGTCTTATCCGCCGACCCGCTGAACACGAGGCTGCCCCCGACGGCAAGGCACAGCACGGCCAACTTGTGCCCCCTCAGCACCCCTCCGTACGTCATGAAGTGCTTCCCGCGCTCCCAGAAGCTGACGAGCCCGTCGGAGGCGCCAGCGTACACAGCACCCGCCCCCGCGTGGGACACCACCAGCGACGTGAGCGCGTGGTCCTGGCGCAGCATGGTCTCCACAAGCACGTGCTGCGTCGACCTCCCCATCAGCTCCCGCCGCCACGCCTTCACCGTCCCGTCCGCCGACCCGGTGAAGACGAGCCCGTCGAACCCCACCGCCACCGAGTTCACCGCGTCCTCGTGCGCCGCGATGGACTCCAGGCATTTCGAATCCGAGATCCGCCATACCTTCACCGTCTTATCCCACGACCCCGAGTACAGCAGGCCCCGATCCGTGTCAACGCTTAGACACGAAACGGCGTCGTAGTGCTTCACCCACGGCACGTTGCGGTGGCGTCTGACCTCCACGTAGTTTTTCGGGTTCATTGACTTCATTAGCAAATCCCGGGTCGTGGGTAAGCTCCCGACCCGTTTATGCGTATTTTTCTTATCCCCGGATAGCTTCCAAACCCGGATTTTTCCATCTTGATGACCCGTGAAAATTCTATTTCCGAAAACAACTATGGCTTTGACGAATCCGCTGCTGGATTTGAATCCAGAGAATTCCTCCAAATTCTTCCATACTCTCACATTCTTGCTGTCGGAGCCGGTGTAGAGGAGGCCGCCTGCGGCGGCGAGGGAGTACACGTGGCCTTCCTCGCGATAGAGCGATCCAATCAGGCCGTGGTTGTGCGCCGCTGCGTTTTCATCGTCGGGCAATGAGGAGGCGACGAGCTGGTGAATCCATGGGGATTTCGTGTATGGAGAGGGCTGAGTCCAGGGGGACATGGGGTTGTAGGGGGAGGAGGTAGCGCTACTGGGGTTTGAGTAGTAGCCGGCGGCGTGGTTGTCGGCGGCGGAGGTGGTTGTGAAGGAGGCATCGCTGAAGCGGTGGCGGGAGCTGTTGTATTCGTCGCTGTAGTCGCTGTCTTGATTGGAGGGATCGGCGAGGAGGAATCCGAGTTTCCGTCGCCTTACTCTGGTATTTTCCGGCGAGGCCGTTGCGGCGGTTTTAGGCATGATTGTCATCGTTTGTGATGGGGTCAGTGTTTGAGATTGATCAATTATTTTGTGATAGGGTGTTTTTTCGGGATTTGAAATTGATTTTTAAGAATTGAGAAAATGACTACATGAGGATGTGGGGTGTATCTATATATATAGTTATACACATTATTTTGATTTGATTTGATTTTGATTTTGAGAAAAATAAGTAGGTAAACCCAGGGTGTAATAGAGGAACACGTGGTGCGAGGATACGTGAACCTCACGAAGGAGTATTTTGTTTGCATATTGCCTATTGGTCTAAACTGCAATTAAGATTCATTGAATTACTAATTACTACTACTAATCTGCCTCGTTAACTTCGTAAAAGGTTAATTTTCATTTTATTTTTCAAATTTTACGATTGATAATTATTTTTAACCATTAACATTGAGTTAATAATTACGTTGAACTTAATAATTGATTCTCAATCAATTCTTAATTGATAGTAACACATCTTGATTATGAATTGTTATATTATCTAAATATATCTATTACTCCCTCCGTCCCAGAAAATTGTCTCATTTCCTTTTTCATACTCGTTTTGCAAAAACAATAATAAATAGTCAAAGTAAAGAGAGTAAAGTAAAAAAGAGAATAATGTAAAGAATAGTGTTACGTACATTATTCTTTCTCTTATTTTACTATCTTTCAACTTTACATACTTATTATTATTTTTGTAAAACGAGTGCACAAAATGAACTGGGACAATCTTTTAGGGATGGAGAGAGTAAAAAGCAATTGTAAAAATAATGAAGAGTATCCACGTGGAAACAATATATAGTGAGTCATCATGAAATTATAAAAATGTGTACTTTTATCATTTATTTAAAATCGCTTGACCTTTGACATTACTCTACTTTTGAGAATTATTGGTTTAATTAATCTCCAATTTGGAAAGTTGACTGTTTAATTTTATTAATTAAATTACTGCTTCTGTAGAGGATGCAATATTTGATGCCATATTATTTAATTGGCACTCTTAATATAGTAGTATAAATCTTTGATATCTTACTTCTCTTGGAGCGGCAAGGTTTACGTTTGTTATAAATAATTTTCAACATATGAACCAGCACAACCATTGATGTCATATAAGTTAATAAAGTTATCAACTCAAATAATCTTTCAACTACAATATCAATGAATATAAGCAGTATGTATTAATTATAAATACATATGGTCGTGCATAGCTGGTTTAGTTCTATTGGTTGATTAATAGTATTATTTTGGATAATCGGTAGACTATATATCAAGTACATGGTTAAGAGCTGCATTATGAGCACTAAAAAACTGCAAAAGTACAAACTAGGATCATATTGCTAAAACGACATAATATAATATAAATATTATTTAATGTTTGATTCGATTTAAATTAATCTTATACTCCCCTTTCAAATTTTAAATGACAAATAAAAAAAATTATTTTTCTAGAAAAAATTTCATTCAAATATAAATGGTTTAGCAAGTTCTACACCCTTCGTCCCTTAAATTTTGTCACACTTTGACTGGGTACGAGTTTTTAGAAATGTAATGGAAAGTGAGTTGAAAAAATTAGTAGAAAGTTAGTCTTATTTTTATATATTAGTTTTATAATAAAATATGAGTTGAAATAAATTATCAAAAATTGTAAAAAGTTAAATATGACAAATTTTATGGAATAGACAGAAATTGAAAAATATGATAAAATTTAAGGAACGAATTGAGTATCATTTATTGAACTAACGGTAAATTAACTTAGATTGTGAGTATACTATGAGAAATAAAATAATGATACTCCTATATCATAACAAATTGTAGGTTCATATTATCCAAATGTGAATCGTCAGCATTAATGTCCCCAAAATGCAACTCCAATAATTTCAAAGTTAGGTAAACACACAGATAGAAACATCGGACAAAAGAAGCTTCACATTTTGTTTACGCGCCAAGCAAATTACCGAGAAAATAATGCATAGTCGTCAACCGTCGAAAAGCCGAGGGCGGTGGGGCCAGCGTACTCCCCGGCCAATGAACGTCGTTTGCAGAGCCACGTAATTCGATCCTGCCCGTTCACTTACTTTATCAGATCCGAGATGGCATCTAATCAAGTGACGCCACGACTTGTTGGAGATGACGTAAGCAGACGGGTGAGGGTGTTTGAAAAAGTCAAAGCTCTGCAAATTGAAACCGAAACGTGTGTATGATGCGCTGATTTGTATGATTGTATTAACAATTTAGATGCATGCGCCGGAATAATTGTTACACGTAATTGCTATTTCCTTGAAAAACAATGTTTTGGTGTGAAAATAATATTAATCGTTTGTCCAAAAAATGTCATGAAATACAAAATGAATACGGAGTACTAAGTAAAGATCCAAATATCGACTTTAATTTGTTCCAACTTCAATGAATTTATACAAAATCACGAACGTAGGAGTGTATTCAAACAATTACAAAGATGAGATCTTTCAAATTTTTATCGAATTTGGTAAAAGTGACATGACACTCTTGACTTGTGCGAGGTTGTATTTGGTAGAATTGCAAAATTTCATAATTGATTATAATATCTTTTTGAGCATAGTAATTAATCTACTCGATTTGATCAAATATAACATATGATGCGGTTGGTTTCTGAGATTACAAGAGATACAGTCGGGCATAATACAACCCAAAAGAAGGAATACAAGAGGGGAAACTGAACTGAAATGAAATTACAATTGAGAAATCGAAACAGTAATCGTGAACAGTTGTTTAGCTGAGTCGAGGAGGTCTCTTTCTGCAAGACGAGATATGCCCCGATAGTGCTCTCGGTTTGGCGTGTCGTCTCCAAAGATAAAACGGCTATGTCTCTGGTGAAGCAGCACCGCAATCAACAGAGCTCCGGCGAACTGGATTGAGGAGAGGGCAGAACTTTCGACAGAAAACAATGCAGAGAGAGAGCTTATGATGCAAATGCTTGTGAATGTTGTGTAAAATGCAGTGGAATGGCTAGCCTATTTATAGGTCAAGCCACCATGCAGGGTCAACCAAGCCTTGAAGGCTCATCATGGCTCATTTGTAACCGTCGGCGGTTACAAGCTTGTGGCAGGAGTATGCCTTTCACGTGTGGATTTCTCACGTGGCAGCCGTGTAGGCTTTGACTGTGCCACGCTTGACGACGTGTCAAGCCACTTGGATTGCTGACTCAACGGTGGTCTAAAAAGATTACTACGGGTCCAGACCTGAACCCAAAGACCACCCAAGATCCAAGTCTGAGACCACGACCACGGGCTCGGGCGGGCGGCGGCGCGCGCGTGTGGGCTATTTCACCCATCTTGGTCCACTATAATTATTAAGTAACATAAAGTAACTTAATTTAAGCACATTAAAAGATGTGTCACTTCTCCAATGTGGGATAATTAACACTAGTTAATTATTCCCTAAGCTCAAACTCCAAGCTTTAATTAAAAGCTAATCATGCCCAACTTTAATCAACTATTTCTCACTCACCGGAAATCGCATTTGAGAAAGAGAATATACTACATTTATTTGCGTAAAATGTAGATCGACGCTATATCATTTAATTTCACAAAATTAGATGTCTCGTCACATTTATTATTTGGTCAAAATTCATTGACCGACATATTTTATTCCATGATTTCTACAGATTCCACTAGCTACTTTTGATATTCATGTGTCTGTCAATATGGTCCGATCTTAAAAGTGTGCATATTTTAAATAATAAACTAATAATGATTCTAATTTCTAAACTTAGTTTTCAAAATTATAAGCTTATTTCTCAACAATATATATTAACTTGTCGATGAGTTAAGCTTATATTCATTTATCTATATGAACAATTAAAAGTTAAATCTTAAATTTAGTCTACATATATCTTTCAACACATATCGAGCATAAATTTAATTTAGTTCATCCAATTCCACTCGAGGCGCCCATGTACAGGAATTTGATTGAAGTTTATATATTCTATAAATATGTCGAAATTAGCTAATTAAGCCTCAAAGATTTTATAGCTATGCTTGATTTTAATTGGTACTTATAAGAATAATGCTTAGGCTGCTCCTAATTTGCCTAGGGCTGGCTGGCAGGCATGCATTAAGTGGTTACTTTTAATTAGTACTAGTATTGTATATTTGGATATATGCACTATTCTCTTAACCTAACTGAGTTTGAATTTTGATTCAGACAATAAATTAAAGGTGCAAATTATTGAATTAAATCCTAAATTATTAGGTTTGTCCCATACATGTTATAAGCTTTAAAATATATCAGTAAAATACTTAAATTGTTAGCATTGTACTAGCTAAACATATCCTTACTTTCATAATTATGCAATTTTAGCATGATTGTTATATTATATAAAAATATTTTATTATTATATCTTTACTATATACATAATCTAATATACTTTATTCGCACCATTACTAAAAATGGGGAAAAATTATCTTTATATTATCCTCTAGTCTTTTACTTTACTCTCTTTACTTAACACACAAAATAAAACTGTATAAAATCTCGTACCGCCCAAAGAAGGAGTCATATTCCTTGGGACGGAGGGGGTATTATTTTTATTTATATCATTTCTATTTGCAACCAATCTTGCCAAATGGATTATTCTCCGAAATACATCATTAACACAAATATTACCATACCTGTTAATTTCTTTTCAGTTTGTAAGTTGCATGTATTACTTTTAGATATTACTGATAATATTAACTTTTATTCAGGCATTACCGATTCGATTGTTTGGTTGTGTATTTTATAGTGAATGATTTGATTTAGTCTAATTGTGAGATTGTCTTAATAAATAAATTATTTTGATAATTTGAATTATTGAGAATTTTTGAGAATTTTTGAATTATTTTTTGAATTATTTTTGAATTTTTGATAATTCTTCGATTATTTTGATAATTCTCTACACTAATCCTGTCTATACCATTCTTGAGAATTTTTGAATTATTTTTTTTATATACTTATAAAATTAACTAAACACTTAAATAGTTACAAATTCTAATTTGGGTATTTGGTTATAAAAATGAAAACACGAGAACCTTAGCATGCACTCTACTTATTTAAATTGTAGCTTCAAATTTAATGGATCTCAATCCTTACTGGTTAGTTTTTCGGAGTAATTAATTGTGTATGGAATAAGTTTAGTTTCTATAATTTAAGTTGAACTAGTTAATTGGCCTAGTAAATATTTCATCGAATAATATCTACGTTTAGCATGTTTTAGTTAGAGTCATAAGTCCACTAATATATACGTAAGCATACATACATGCATGGTGATACCATGGTTGACTATTATTATTTTCACTGGTATTTTTCCAATCTTATCTCTTTACATTACATAATATAATAATTGAGCTATCTCAAATTTTGATATTAGTCAAGGGCCTTATCATAAAATTGCAACCCATCTTCATATCAAAATTATATTTAATCTAATCTTCAATGGTAAATGGTCGAAAATATTTATTAACTGAATATGAGAAATGTTAACGTACCATAGCATATGTCATGTGTGGCAACACTCTTCTTTAATCCATGTTAACACTATAATATTATTTTATATATTTATTTTTAATACTTCAAAAAATTTTTGGACGGCATTAAATCTATACATTCAAATAAAATGAATAAAATAATAAATCAGGTTTGGTTTTTTATGTAAATTATAAAAAAGAGTAAAGGTCAAAAGTGGTCCTGAACATACGACAATTTATGATTTTGGTCCAGAACATTATCTTTTGAATTATTTGGTCATTCACAAATAAAAATGGGCTGAATTTAGTCCTTTTTTTGACAACACCGTTAAAAATTAACAGTCAACTGCTATTTAAATTATTTTGACTAGGTTAGAATTTAGATTAGAATATTTAGTTTTTTCCTTATTTTTTAAATGTCTAATTCTCTCTCTCTGAGAGCGCCTCTTTTTTTTATAGTTCAAAGTCCCAATAGGCTTTTTTTTAATAAATAAATTAACTCCTATATGTTCTTCCAAATTTTTTGTTGAATGCTTGAACATCTAAATCAGAAAGGAAAAAAAAAAGAATATCAAAAAAGGTAAGAACTACAAATAAAAAACAAAATAGATTATCTTAGAAGCGACATCGAGACGGAGAAATTGAAGATAGAAGGAGAAATTGAGCT
Source organism: Salvia splendens (assembly GCF_004379255.2). Lineage (NCBI taxonomy): Eukaryota > Viridiplantae > Streptophyta > Magnoliopsida > Lamiales > Lamiaceae > Salvia > Salvia splendens. The sequence goes on from NC_056041.1 coordinate 12,765,597, forward strand.
CTCTGTTTGGGGGAGATTTAAATTGGGGAGACCAATTCTCTTTTAATTTGGAAATAAGCAACAAAGGAGAGATAGAGATGGAAGGCAGCGACAGCCCCGGTGAGGCCGCACTTTGACCAACCGAAAATCGGAGCTGGCGACGGCGCGAACTAAGATCAGAGTGAGAAGCGGCGACGTAAAGGGGGAGTCTAGCTCCTCTTCTTGGATGAAGTGCGTTGTGTCGTCAGAAATTTGAGTTCACGTCGCGAGGGGCTGGTCGGTGTGGGAGTTGAAGAGAGCGAAATTGAATGGACTCCGGGCAAGTTTTGGAGGTTGTTGTTGGGGTTGTGAGTGACAGGCTTGGTGCCGATGCAAGGGAGGAGGGGCGAGGTGGACCAGGAGGGCATGACAATGAAGGAAGAATTGGAGGTGATTTGGTGGGTGTGGCAGAGGAGAGACTCGTTGGCGGTCGAGAGTGGCAGGAGGTGGATTTAAGGTGCACCGCCTTTGCTTTCCATTAGAGATCAATGAGCGGCGGCGGCAGCGGGAGGGTCGATTTAAGGGGCAAGTAACGACGAGAGTGTTTAGAGAGAGTGAAATTTAATTTATCTTTAAAAAATAAGAAAATAATTAAAAATTCTAATTTAAGCTATAATCCAGTCAAAATTCCTAATTTAGTCGTTGACCTTTAATTTTTATGATTTTGGTCAAAAGGAAACCGTCAATTTTTAATGGTGTTGTTCAAAAAGGACTAAATCAGGTCCATTTTCAATTGTGAATGACCAAATAATTCAAAAGATAATGTTCTGGACTAAAATCATAAAATCGTCGTATGTTCAGGACCACTTTTGGCCTTTACTCATTTTTTATACGTTTTCAATCTTATCTACATATTTATTTAAAGAGTAAAGGCCAAAATTGATCCTGGACATATGTCCATTTTACGATTTTGATCTTAAACTTTATCTTTTGAATTTTTACTTCATGAACATTTCATATCAGATTACAATTGGTCTTGGACTAACTGTTCTGCTAGTTTTTAAGTGTCAACTGGTCTAATCCCGATTTTGACCAAATTAGATTGTTAATAATAATTTTTTTACTCCCTAATTATTTCATTAATTATTTTAATAAATATTCATTTATTAAAATGTGGGCTACACAATCAATTAAAATACATTAGTCAAATTACACGATCAAATTGTTTTCTCTGCAATATGCACATAAGTTACACGCTCTCTCCAATTCCTCAAGCAAACTAGAAAACGAGACGTGAAAGTTTGGGAGACTTTTTGTCAAATCTTGCAACAAGCCACAGGTATTAACTCATTCCCAACACCAAGTTCTCATCTCTTCATTCTAGCACACCAATTTGCATAATCTGTAGATCACGATTCGAATTCAAAAGAGGCCCAAACTCAACTAATAACTGGATTCAATCAAATAGATCGAAGCAACCCGAATCAAGAATCAAACATAAATAAATAAAGATCGTATCTTTGATGGAGTGTAACGGGGCTGTTCTTCACGGTGGAAGTCAGCAGCGAATTGGGATCTCGTTTTCGTTTTTGTTGGAGAGATCGACGACAGTTATGGGGTGGGTGGGGGGAGGGAGAATAATTAAGGAAATAATTAGGGAGTAAAAAAATCATAGTAATAATTAACAGTCTAATTTGGTCAAAATCGGGATTAGATCTGTTGACCTTTAAAAACTAACGGAACAGTTAATCTGGGACCAATTGTGTTCCGATTTAAAATGTTCAGGATGCAAAAATTTAAAAGATAAAGTTTATGACCAAAATTGTAAAATTGACATATGTTTAGGACCCTTTACTCTTATAAAAAACAATAATGTCCATCACAGTTTTTAATGTACTAAATGAAATTAAATGTATAAATAGCACAAAAAAATAAATGTGGATTAAAGAGATTGATTTTCACTGTTATTTTAAAGAATTTTTTGAGACTGATAATCATACGAAGGATGGGAATTTCAAATTTGATTTGTTAAATTTTAATTGCGTAGGAATTCATATGAGTAGTCATTCCTGGAGATGGGAAACACTTAATACTAATATAATGGAATTACACTATTATTAGTAAACGATGTCATTTTTGCTTAAATATTTAATTGATAAGATACGTAAGTTGCTAGGGGACATGTGTTAATTAAAAATGGAAAGAGTGCAAGTAACTTGGGACGCCCAAAAAGGAAATAAGTGCGAGTAGCTTGGGACGGAGGGAGTAATTCTTTTAACGTTCAAGGCCGTAACTTTGCTTATTATATATTGTACTTTCAACAAAATGATTTCCCTATTTCTCTTGTCTTTTTAGATATTTCTAAATATAAAAATTATTTCTTTTTTTTAAATATTTTTTGGCATAATGATTTTTATAGCGACAGGTTTGCATATTATATATCTAACATGACATAGAGCATTTAAATAAATACGGATACCTCGTCAATTGTATATTCCTTCTCCAAACATAAATAACCAATCCGTGGAAAGATAGTACTACTCCTTAGTAATAAAATTTATCAATGGTTCAGATGATCTGCATTATTACACTATAATGATGCATTATTAGTCGGTGTGCATTATTCAACTGAAAATCTGCATTATTACACTATAATGGTGCATTATTAGTCGGTGTGCATTATTCAACTAAAAATCTGCATTATTAAATGACACGTGGCACCAATCTAACCGTCGGATGGCAAAATCGTGGGGCTGAGATTAAAAAGAACAAAGAACAAAAGAAACAAAAAGAAAATGAATACACCCCCTCTATAGAATATTAAACATAGTTGGTCTAATTCTACATGGCCACGGGTATATATTCCAAATTGGCCTACTTCCGAGTAATCATTTAAAACACTTTTCGAATGATAGAATTTTATGATTTTGAAATACTCCACTAAATTTTTCTAAATCGAGACCATCGAATATGGTTTGTTTAATTGAGATAAAAAAAATATTACATGATTATTTCTAATTTCCGGAGCAATATCATTCCACTAAATTGAACGGAATAGTATTGACTTGGTTTCAAAATTAAGTAACGTGTAGATATCATACTAAAATAAAGACACGTAGAAGATTGTGTTCCAATATATTAAATGTTTATTTAATACATAAAGGAAGAAAACCAGTGGAAAGTTTATCCTTGCTTTAATATAACACACCTACCTTAAGAAAAAAAATGTGTATTACACCTAATGTCGGCTTAAAAAGTTTCAAGCTAACCTTTTATAACAATCGCAGGTGACACGTATCTCAGTGGCGGATCCAGGTGGGGGCAGGTGGGGGCGGTCGCCCCTACCCGACCGTCCGGAGAGCCTAAAGTTTTCATTGAATCAATCCGAAAATAGGATATCCGCCCCCTCCGTAGAGTGTAGAAATATTTTTATTTTCAATAAATGTCATATAAAATGTAGTAGTCCAATGATTTGGTTGTTGGATTTTTAATTAAGATGTCTAGGGTTCAATCCTCAACAAAAACATATTTATTTTCATTTTTCATTTTTTATTTTATCAATTCATATTTCTTCTTATTATCAAAATAATACCTTTAAATACTACTAAGTTGCATATATTATGTGTTATATTTATTCTTTAGTTAAAATCATTTTTAATTTTGTGTTAAAGTCTTTTTTATCCTAAAGTACTTAAAATTTGATCCATGCATCTTAATTATTCTCTATGTAACAAAATAAATATTTTAAATATTTTTGAAATATAAATATTTAGTGCTCTACTTATATCACTTTTGTATATAATATTTACAGTGATTTTAAATGTACATATATTTACACTAATTTTATATTTTAAAATGAATAATACATATTTGCAAGCTAAAGCATGTTTATATTTATATAATTTTTATTTTAAAATGAATAATATATATTTGCAAGCTGAAGCATGTTTATATTTTATTAATGAAGCTAGTGCAGTAGTGCTACTTAAATATTAATATAATATTTATTTATTTTATTATTAAAAATAATATTAAATTAAATATTTAATATTTAAATATAAGTTCCGCCCCCGCCATTTTCGGGTTCTGGATCCGCCACTGACGTATCTTGTAGCTCTACTAGAATATTAATAATTTATATACACATCTACCAAATTATAGGATGTATGTATTTATAATTAGAAAGACAATCAAGAGACTAAGCATGTCTTAGAATTATAATACACTTTTCCTCTTTGGTAGGCAATCTCTCGATTTTATGACGTTATTCTTTCTTTTCGTTTTTTTATTGTTGTTGCCAAATATCTGACATCCAATTTATAATTCTTACTAATACACTGAATATTGGAGTTTGATTTTTACAATGATGTTGCTCACCAGTCACCACTTACATACACTAGAAATTTAAATAAATTAATGCCGAAATTGTAAATAACAATATTATTTAAACATTCAATTATATTTGACGGAATGCCATGTTGTGAAATCGCTGAAGAATAATCTCGTTATCAATATATTTTGAAAAATTCTCTTTTATTACAACATTAATTCTTTCTTAGTTAACAATTTGAATAAAAATTGAAATATTAGCGTATTAATTAGGACACTTGACATTCACGATTCAGTACCATTCCTTACTTTTTTTAGATATTATGTTTGTGATATATGGTCACACTTTTGATATGCTCCATACTGGTACTTTGTTCATAATAGAACAATTACGAACATGGGCGGACCCATGTAGAAATAGGGTAGGGCTAAATCCCTTAATAAAAATATTTTTTAAACTATTTTCTTTTATAAAATTTTAAAATTTATTTAAATTTAATGTAAATTATTATATAAAAGCCCTTATAAATGATCTAAAACACCCAAAATATAACTTTAGAATAAAATTTAGAAATTACAGCCCCCAATCATATTTTTTTCTGCATCCGTCCCTGATTACGGATGATTTGCACATAGTTTTATCCTATAACGATAATAATTTAAAATTGTAAAGTAATAGAGAGAGGAGAGGATATGTTTGGTTTGAAAGTTAGTGGGCTAAAGTGAATAGAGACTAGGGAGCTAACACTTGGCGGGCGACTGGGCTTTCATTAATGGCTAAGCCCAATATTTGAAAAATATATGCACAAACCCAATAACAATTAATCTTCGTCTTCACAATTTCTCCATGTGTTTTCTCTCTCAGTCTCAAGCTTGCACACTAATTCTGGGGTGGGTTCGACGTACATCGGTTTAAAATTTTGAAATTCAATACTAAAACTAATTCTATAACCCAACCCTAATCAGCTATACCCAAAATATAGAGGCAAATTTTTATCCTCATATGTTATTCATGGGCTTAAATCTACTTTTTTCCTTCATTTTTAATTTTTTTTTCACTGTTTGTAGTCTCATCTCTTCATTTTTTTCATAAAAAATAATGCAATTTATACTTATTAACGTTTAAATTTTATAGCCCTATAAATGCAAAATAAAGGTACTTTAAGAATGGCAATGCCAGATAATAAACAATAGTTCAATGGTTATTCTTGTAAGTACATCATTATCATTTAATCATATAGGGCCCTGTATTAGAAATAAATGGTGATTTAAAATGGCCCAATTAGTGATAAGAAATTAAGAACGGGACTAAATGAGTGTGACGGCCCATTAGCCAATTTTTATTGCATTAATTCAATGGTTTGATAGGGACATGGGCCCACTTGGCCACTTCCTTGCACTAGTATGTGACACATGCCAATGTTCAACTTCCTAAATTTCAACTTAAAAACACTTATTTGATTACTAAAATCAGTTACAAGAATCCAGTTTTAATATTAAAATAAACAATTGTAGGTTGAAACAGTGATGATTCACTATATCTTAAAGTTGTCTCGTGCACGTAAGCTTCTTAATCTTCAACATGTCGCTTAAAAATCATGCATGTGCTTATCATCCAAATAATATCTATTTATTTAAGAAAAGCATCACATTTTCCAACTTCGTTGGTCAAATATTAATTACGCTTTCAAAATCGCAATTTGCAATTCCATTATCAGGTACCAAAAAATAGGTCCAATTTCTATTAAATTCTAATCACTAATTATAGTAAAATTTTAATTAAATTGAAAATTCCAACTAAAATATGATTGCGACGGTTCACCGAATTTTCTTTTTATTGAAAATGAAGTGAATTTACTTAGGACAAATTGTCAGAAAAGCTAGTAAGTACTTCTGAAATTTGGTTAAATTACTAATACAACAACTTTAAAAATACTATTCCATCCGTTTCATAATAATATTGTCATTTTGTCATTTTAATACATTCCATGATAATAAAATAATTTATACTTTTAGTAAAAATCAACACATTTCTTCTCGCTTACTTTTCCCCCACTCTTACTTTCTTCTCTCCTACTTTTTCATCTCTCATACTTTATTATATTTTTATTTAAGTATATTACACATCTTTTTCTTAATCTCCGTTGCGAAAAAAATATCTCCACTACTATAAAACGGAGGGAGTAACTATTAGTACATCCTAATTTTAACATTTTTTTTATCAATAGTTACATTTATTTATATTTGGAAAAGTTTGTGTATGATATTGAATTCCAAGTCCATGATATTTAAATTATATTAAAGTATTTTAGCTTCCAAAATATACATAATTTTCTTTCAAAATTAAATTAAGAAAAATATTAAAACTATAATATACTTAATTAACTACTTTTTAAAATTTGAAAGATTCATAAGAACTAAACCAAAATTCATAATTTTTTTTATAAATTTGACCATTTATTTAAAATAGATGAGGAAGAGAGAATGGGCAGCTGGCATAAAGTTGTCAGTGAAGATTTTGGTGTCATCCATGATCTACCCAAATAATTGAGATCCACGTGGCGGATTTGCCGCTCATTGTTAATATCTCCGCTATTCTTCAACTCCCTTTTATAAATGCTAACTCATCCAGAAATTATCAGTTCAATCTGATTAATTTTTCTTGAATATTCTGGTAATCAGTATGGTGGGTGGGAAGGTGGGATATTTGAAAATGAAGACTGATTCTGATTTGGGAGCAGCGAGTGAGTTGCTCACTTCTGATCTCAATGATGTCGGCACTGCAATGAAGAAGTTCGCCAATCACGCCATCCAGCTAGGTGGCCTTGGATTTGGGACTTCCTTTCTCAAATGGGTTGCTTGTTTTGCCGCAATGTTAGTTTTCTCTTCCATCCTTTTTTACTTCACATATTTTGATTGTTTTTCCTTGATCCGGAAGTTTGGATTTTGTTTGTTGAATCATTTATTTGGTGATTGGATTAGGTTTTGCCGTTTTGGAATAATTGCTTGAGAGATATCGGTAGTTATGATATGTTTTATTGATAAATGGTGGATTAAGCATGATGATTTGGAGCGAGCTTGCGAAAGAAACATAAATTGGGGAACTGATTAGGTTAGGTACTAATTGATTGGTGGTGGTCGTTAATTGGGGAACTGAACTAATATTCATCTTAGATTCTCAAAAGTGTGAAATACAATATGCTGTTTTTCAGATAGAGCCACACAAAAGTTGGATCACAAAATGAAACAGAAAGGGGTAAAACAAGTCACATCTAAGATTCATTCATGTAAAAAGGTAGCCAGAATCATCATCATCTAATAAGCTAGCTTTGATTATAATGATACTATAAAATAAGTGAAAACCTATCCTTTCTTGCCTTCTGTTTGGATCTAGTATTTGCTATCTTACCTCACATTACTTTACAACAGAAACAGCAAACGTTGTAGTAGTATTAGTTATTTTCTTGTATCCATTTCCAGCTTGTAAGTTTCTTCTCTGAATTCATGTGCAGTTATTTACTAATCTTGGATCGTACAAACTGGAAGACCAACATTCTCACATCCCTCTTAATCCCATACATTTACCTCAGTCTTCCCTCATGGTTGTTCGGTATACTAAGGTACTCGTCCTTGCCCGATATAACCCTTATTTCTGTTTTTTCTCTTTTAATGTACTAATTTACTACTTTCTTGCCGATCACGTTGCAGCGGAGAGATTGGCATGTGGATTGCTTTCATAGCCGTTGTCTTACGTCTCTTCTTTCCCAAGCATTTCCCAGGTAAGATCCACCTTTCCTACTACAAAATTTATGTTCCTTGCATCTTCCAACATGAGTATGATTTTTGACCCGCCCTCCCTCTCTCATTGCTGCAGACTGGCTGGAACTGCCTGGATCTCTGATCTTGCTCCTAGTGGTGGCTCCAAGCTTCTTTTCAGATACCGTAAGGGGTGGTATTATTGGACTATTCATTTGCCTGGCGATCGGATGTTACTTGCTGCAGGAGCATATTCGAGCATCTGGAGGGTTCAGGAACTCCTTCACCAAGAGCAATGGCCTCTCCAACTCTATCGGGATCCTTCTCCTCTTTGTTTACCCTGTTTGGGCACTCGTGCTTTGGATTCTTTAGGCCATTTCAGTTTTCAGTTCTGACAGTGTGAGATGTGTGTGTCAATGTTTGGAAACAACTGTTGCTGTCTTGATTGCTGGTGTACCCAACACAGTTTAATTTGTTATGTTTGTATTGAAGGGTTGTTTGGAATGAACAAAGTTTGAACTCATTTTGAATTGCTCCCGAAAAAGTACAAATAAAACTGGAAGAATAAATGGTACAAGAGTGACAGTCACTCATCTTCCTCAACCACCTCGATCTCCGCCCCAAGATGGTGGAGCCTCTGTAGGGCGTTGAATGATAACTAGACAGATCGATAAACAGAAGAGATTGAAAAAGGTGTTTGAATTTTACCAACGCCTTATAAACCGAATCTGTCTACATCGTCTCATAATATAAAACCATTTATTCTCAGCCTTGATATATATGTAACAAAGTATTCAAAAACATATTTAACACATGGTAGAACGAGTTTATAAGAAAGTGCTGGGGAAATTGTTTCATTTCCTCCTCAAAACAGAAACACCAACAGATCTTCAACAATGTTGATGACGCAGCTCCTATGACTTTGTACCTTTAGCTTCAATGTACAACTGATCAATGCAGTCCTGCATACATTGCACCAATCAGATGTCGCATTCACAAAACATGCGACAGAACAATTCGGCAAGACTTACCTTGTAATGCTTGAGCAGCTGTGGCCTCTTAAGCTTGAACGTTGGAGTGATCAAGTCCCTATCAATGTCGAAAGGAATAGGCTCTAGGCTAACGGCCTTCAACATTTCAAAGCCGCGGAGCTGAAGAAACACAAACAGCGTATGTAATGTAAGTGACAAGTGTGGAAGCTTTACAATCAGAGAGTAAATCAGACTTGGTGAGCGTACATTATGTTGTTTCGCCGTTTTGTTGAGCTCGTCCAGAATATATTTTCTTGCTTTCGGATTATTGCACAGGAGCGTGAAATCTCCTTTCTCTTCACTATTCACTGCCCAATCTTCAAGTGCCTTTCTCTCCGGCACCACCACAGCCACTAGGAACGACTCGAAGCTGTTGCCATACACCCAAATCTACTCCCAAAAATGACTGCAGTTAGTTCAACCAACAACAAGGGGGTGTCTGCCCCTGCCCCTGAGTAACAAATTGTTGAAATAGGGCGATGTTTTGACTTACCGATGTAATGAGAGGGCATTGTGAGTAGGTGCTTTCGAGACTTTCCACAGCAACATATTCGCCTTGTGACAGCTTGAATATATTCTTCTTTCTGTCTATGATCTTCATCGCTCCATTAGGCTGCCATTCACCAACATCACCTGCATTTTTTCGGTATCATGAATGAGACCCGTAGCTTTGTAATCGTGTGCGTGTGTCTGTATATATGGTTGAAGAAAGAAGTGTACCTGTGTGGAACCAACCATCAACGAGCACCTCATTCGTGAGATCTTGGCGTTTATGGTAGCCAGAGAATAAGGTGTTTCCCCGAAGACAAATTTCACCTCTGGGAACGACAGAGAGAGCATCATATCCCATCTCAGGCACAGATTCGAGTCTTGCCTCGATCGTGGTCATAGGAACCCCCACTGTGCCTATCATAGGGAATACGTTGGCTATAGATGTGAAACACCCTCCACAACTTTCTGTGAGGCCTACGAAATGCATGAAAAGTTTAAGCATTGCTTCATCATCCGAGGAGAGGAAACGAAAGGCTAAAGCTGTAAGTTTAGCAAAACAACACATACCATAGCCCTGTGACAAGACACAGCAGCAAGTCACCCTCAAGAACTCCTCAATGTGCTTAGGTAAAGGTGCAGCTCCCGATAGAATGAGACGAACACGTCCACCAAATCCTTGTCTAATCTGAAATAAAACTGACCAAATTTGAGAAAAAAACTGACTGGACAATGTAGGCGAACTTCAAGAAAGTTAGCATGAGAACCTTATCAAAAACGAGCTTGTCCAAAAGCGGAGATGCTTCCTCTTGTTTGAGCCCTTTCTCCAGATTCCTCAGTTTACTGTGAAACATTTGTTCATCATCCCTCAGATTCAGTAGGAAAAGGGATAAAAGTAAATGATTTAAGCGTGGAAATAACACCTACTAGTTGTATGCAATCTGGAAAAGTGACTTCTTCAGTGAGCCACCAGCTGAGATTTTATCCATGATGCCTGATGCACACACCAAGAAATTGCAAAACGCCATTTGAGAAAAATGCTTCCTCGATCTTAATCCAACTACATGTCGGAAAATGAAACGTTACCTGTGTATATTCTGTCAAAAACTCTAGGAACACCACAGAATATAGTTGGCTTTAAGACGACAAGATCCTCAATCAAGAAACGAATATCCTGCGAGTTCAACGCAATGCAGCTTTAGCTGAGGCATTGAATGTACAAAACATTGTGTAAACATTAAGTAAGCCCAAGTATCGACATACCCCTTGCCAAAACCCAATGGATGAGCCCGAGTAGATACAATAGGTCTCAATGATTTGATCGAATATATGAGCTAGAGGAAGGAAGGAAAAGTACACATCCTCTTCAGTACCCTGTAGAATCCATGCTTTTAGTATACAATACTACAGAGCAAGGCTAAAAAGAATCGACGAGGAAGAAATGTCGTTTACAGCTTTGTCTGTCTCTCTGAGGAGTTGATCCATAGACAAGACTTCAGACATAAAAGCACCATTTGATAGAATGACCCCCTTTGGCTCCCCTGTCGTGCCACTGGTGTACATTATCGTCAATGTATCTGTCTTCTTCTTAGGAGGAAGATCGCCGTCTGAATCACCCTGCAATAACAGACAGATGGTTGGCTACACACAAGATAATAGCATCTACGCTTATAAGCATTTCTTTGTGATGACATACTAACCAATAGAGCAAACTCTTCCCATGAGAAGCAAGTGACACCTAGCTCTTCAGCTGCCTCCTTCTGCTTATCAGAAACCTTTCCGAAGCTGACAATAGCTTCACAAATGAACCACGTCTCAGTTACATGAGCCAAATTGAGGCAAATACATACAAGCCATGAATTCACCTACTTTTTAGATTTGAGGCACATTTGGAGAGACATGAAAGTATCTGGACAAAGATGCATACATTAGACAATTTGGTACAATCCATTCTCTTTTCTTAGCATTAAACATTATAAAAGGCAAGTGTTATGAGAATACTATGCTTTTAGATTATATACATGGTAAGATAGATATGAAAAGCGAATACAACAGAAGAACTCACAGCAGGAAATTTGCTTTCATGGACAAAAGCAATGGAGACTTCAGCATGGTTGATAATGAACTCCACTGCATTTGCACCTGCAAACACAGACAATATGCGAATTCAAACATATTGCCATTTCATTGCCTACTAAAATTTGCAGAAAAATGTGCAACGTACCGAGTGAATCATATAGTGGTACATATGTGATAGCCTGACTATTACACGCCTGCAGACGATAAAACGAGATTTATAAAAAAGAGAACAACGATATTAATAAGATGATCAAATTTCTTGAGCTTTACTACCTCCATTGCCATGATCCACTCAGGACAGTTAACCCCATATATACCGCATTTGTCGCCCTAGACAACCAAAGCATTATTACCACCTCATTTTTCTATTACTTATGACATGTAGGAAGCGTGAAAAGAAGAAGTACTCACAGGGTTGACGCCACGGCGTCGCATAGCAGAACCAATGGCAATAGTTGTATCATAGACTTGCTGGTAAGTTAGCCAACTGTATCCACCCGCCTGCCATTTTTAAAAAAATATTACTCCGTACTATCTTTGAAGGGAAAATTGCCCAAAAAAACACTAAGTTTTCTGATCCCAACTTTTTAAAAATGACCAATTATATCATAACTTTGACATATTTATCAATTTTCCGTGGCAAAAGAAAAAAAGATTTGTTGTGCTACATGTCTTAATTTATCAACGTAGCATGTAAATGTGTAAAAATTAAAAACATGTGTATTATACAAAGTCATTATTATATAGTCTACATACTTACATCTGTCATACCATACGCTCTAAATCTAAGATTATGGGACAATCGAGTAAAAAATCAAAATTATGATATAGTAATAGGTAATTTTCAAAAGTTGCGTGATTGACATCGAACTTAAGCGATTTTTGTGGGACAATTTATACTTATATTTAATTATTTATTGCATTTGGACATATATTAGAGATACCATTCCATCCTTGAGTAGACGGCGACCTAGCATCGGGTTTTTTGGGAACTTCTTAACGGATTCACTGCACATACATTATGAGTATTGTTAAAGAGTAAAAATAATACAAGTGGAACTGGTGTTGAGAGTGGAAGGTGCATGAAGATGTTAGACAACCTGAAAAAATCCCATGGAGAAATGAGTGCAGGTGGAATTTCCATGAGCCCATCCTTTGCGTAAATGCAGCGATAGGCCAGCCCCGCCGACGGCTTCCCGTCCGCCGCCGGGCGCCCTTCCTCGACCTTCATCACATAATCTTCCATTTTGCATACAAGTGGGGAAAACAGAGTTGGGAATTGGAGGAGCGGTAATAAATATGGCGGAAGACATCTCAGCTAAATAATGGCAGCCTTTATGAATGGGAGGCTTTTACAGATGAGATTCCCCAACTGAATTCATTTATGTTGGTGGTTGAACATTTTCCCCATTAATGCCACTGAAATAACACTAATTTGAGTTTCTTATCTTCATCTCTGGTGTTGATTAAAACTATTTCAATTTTAAAGCTTGAATTTCATTTCGTTTGGTGGGAAAGAGTTCCATAAATCAGATACTAATATGCTTCCTTTTATAATCATGCTTAGAGAAACTAAGTTTCTGCAACTTATTTAGTAACGTTATTTTTTACTTGACTTCCGTTATGTAATTATTGTCAAGTTAATAAATACTAGCTACGAGTAATACACAAACTTGTCACATTCATTTCATACATTTTCCAACAAATTTTTTGCAAAACTTTTATAAGGTAATTTGTCATGGTTGTTCTACATTATTCTCATGATAAATCAAATTTCGTTAAATATTTTTGCAATTCTGTCTTCTAACTTGTCATCTTTTGTAGCCCTACAAAAAAAAGTTTTACGCATATTGTTGTCCCATATTTTTAATGATAATTGGACTTTGGTTGGAGAGTATTTAGGTAAGAAATAATATATCGCTCATTTATGAGTGAGCAAATTAGATAAGACTAATAATAGGAGTTACTATAGTACTATATCTTGAAATTCAATTCGTTTTAGTATAGTTATGTGATGCGTTAGAATCACTGTATTAGACATGTTTGTATGTAATGATAGTGCCATAGCTGTAAATTGAATTAGCATGCATCATTGAAAGGATCTCAAACATCATAATTTTACAACAAATAAAGTTCATAGTTGTGTCTTTTTATGTTAATACCAGAATTGTGAACAAGCTCTTGGTTGCAACTAATGTATAGTAGTATTGTGCAATGTTACAAGATTATTGACATCAAATTATTATTAATGAAGTTTTAAGTACATTCAACATAGCTGAAAATTTAGGTAGGTGGACCATGGCCATATTTATTTTTAGCCCCCTTCGAAAATATGTGCTCTGTAACAATATTGAAAACCAATTTCAAGATTTATAATTAGTTATTGTCGTATTCTAATGAGTAGTTAGAGTTGCTAAATGTTGATCATACATATTTTTAAAACTTGAGGAAAAAGACATGCGCGTTTTGTGGGTTCGATTGACTATGCTCGATGGTGTTCAATAAAAAAAATAATAAATAAATATTTTGTAAATAATTATTTATGTTTTATATTATTTCACGAATTAGAGATGTACTCACACTGTGCACGCGCCTATGATGTACTCATTTTATTTTTTTCAAACTTATATGGACCTGTATTATTTACCATAAATGATAAAACTTTTTGTTCTCTATATTATGGAATCTTTAATTAGGACTCCTCCGTCTTATAAAAATTAAAAATAGAGACTCTTTCCATGTTTATTCGTCCCATAAAAATGATCACTTCTATTTTGAGTTAAAAAATTTCCTTCTAATGAGGTGAATTCTATTCTCCACTACTAATATTGCAATTATATTTTTTTCTACTTTAAAACTCGTGTAATCCTAAAAATCCTATTTTTGTGAGAGATGGAGGGATTACCGTTTATCATCTCAAAATACATTTTCAATTATTTTTAAAAATGAATAAATTAATATTAAATTCATTAAAATTCTATTCATGGCAAATGACGGTAAATTATTTGCTAATTAGCTATACTACCTACTTAATTATCCTATGACTGCCTGTCCACAAATGCACCAACAACTTCATTACTAGTGCCACGTATGCCTCCTCTGCATGCCAATTCATCTAAATTCTTGACCAACTAATGACCTCAAATTGAAGATTAAAACTATAGTGTAGCACTTAATAGACACTTTCAATCCTAATTCCTGTGTACAGTGTTTGTTATCCTACTATAAACTTAGATATTATCAAAGATTTGTTTTTAGGAAAGTAGATTTTTTAAATCTCAAAGAATTTATCTTTTTGCATAAGTTGTTCCTATAAACTCATCGTTTCCTCTTTTTCAATTGGTGGTGTTAACCTTTTGCATGTAAAAGTACAAATATATCAACATCTAGAATCATTACACCAACCATTAACTAAGAGAAAAGAAATAAAAAGGTAAGTGCTCACTTCTCATTTGAACCGCATGATTACAATATCATCAAAATTGAGCATCACAACTAGTGACTCACCCCATTTCCCCCTACAATCAGTGGCGGATCAGGATCCGAAAATGGAGGGGGCGGAATATATAGTATTAGCTTGGTTTAGTGCGGACATGGCTATTTTTTTTATTGTTCGGGGCGTCGCCGGAGGCAAACGGAGGGGGCGGACATGGTAAATTTACATCCCGATAAGGGAAAAATAGTCGCACGGAGGGGGCGACCGCCCCCTCCGCCCCCCCTAGATCCGCCACTGCCTACAATACCCAAAATTCCAATTTCACAATTCATCCTAGTCTCGATCAACAATTGTACTCGACCCCAAAAAGCACCCCATATAGTGCTAGTGCTACCATGCCCCATTCATTTCAACGTTCAAACACAACCATTTTTAGTGCTCCACTTCCATTTGTCGGATTTCCACCACCTCCTCCTCCACCGCCGGACTTCCGATTCCCACCGATCTACACGAACTCAGCATTAATGATTCTTGGTAAGCCTCTCCCACCAATCACGAAAAAGAATCGTATAATAACTAGAAAATAATAAATGTACAAGTATATTATACAAATACGTACAGGTATAGTGGGAGAGACAGCCCGATTGTTTAAATGCGGTCCTCCATTTAATGCCTCCTTCAGAAATTTCAGACACGCTATTAATTTCCCACATGAGACTTTTCTTTCCATTATTTTTTTCTTTTTTTTCCACAGCAATTTTCGCGCCTTCATTCTCAGCCATCCACGTGTCGCCCGCATCACCGTTTGCTGAATCTCTCCGGCGAGAGCAGCGCCTCCGGATCGCCGCTCCGCAGCCGGCTCGACGAGAAAAGCGCTCCCGCCGCCGCCGACGACCGCATGAACATCGGGCTGGCGAACGATTTCGTCCGCCGCGACGACCCGCCGCTCGACAGGCCGGCGCGCGCGCTCGACTCGGAGAGCGGGAAGAAGCTGCCGATGCTCCGCCGCCGGAAGAATGGGGATTTCATGCCGCGGTAGTAGCGGAATGAGAAAACCCTATGTTTCGTCAGCGAGCTGAACGGGGAGGGGCGTTTGCTCCACACGCTTCCTCCTCCGCCGCCGATCCGGTACCGCCACGGCGAGGATGTCACCGGCTCCAGCACTAATCTCTCCGATCCTAAATTCCGTTCGAATCCGAACGAATACGATCGCTTCAATAGAAAATCGCGGCGGTTAAACCTGTCCTCTGATTGATTATTCCGCCGTGGTGAGGGTTCCTGAGTGATTTCTCCTTCTGTAACCGCTTCCGCTTCAGCTTCTGATTCCGATTCCGCCGAGATCTCAGAGAGAGGCTCCAAAATTGTGCTCTCGATAATGATATCGTCGAGGCTCGGTCGGATCCTCGCCGCCATCAGCGGCGTGAACGGTGAGTCCGGACGGAATATTCCGGCGCGGCAGAGCGGGCAGTTAGCTTGCGACCGAAGCCATATATCGATGCAGTCGACATGGAAAGCGTGTGAGCAAACCGGTAGCGTACGCACGTAGTCGTTCTCTTCGAACTCCAGCAAGCACACGGCGCAGTCGTAGAAGCCGCTCTTCCGCGTGTAGACGGAGAGAGGAATGCCTTTGATGATCGATTCGTCGAGGCCGTACGGCGAGAGCACGTGAAACGCGTCGGTCGGGTCGTAGATATACGGCGGCGACTCGATGTCTCCGGCGGACGACGACGGGACGTACCTCCGCCGGCGCCGCCTCCAGCGCCTGTAGCGGCGGTAGGCGTGGATGAAGTGGCGAGAGAGGAGGCGCGAGTAGGTGATGATGACGAAAGCCGTGGCGATTATGACGACCATGGCGATCAGCGGCGGGCTGAAGTCAACCGGCAGCTTGGACGGCGGCGGGGAAGCGAATTCCGAGGCGGAAGAAGAAGGCGTTGTCTGTGGCTGTGTTACCGCGGAGGATTTGGGAGAAGGAGACGGAGGATGCTGGGGATGGGGCGCCGGAGCAGGTGACAGAGGGTGGCGGTGGCGCATGGTGGTGAGGAGATGCGAGTGAGGGTTTTTAAATTTTTAATGGAATGTGGAAATAATGAGAGAAAGGTGAGAGTTTGTTAAAAGAGTTTTGTGGGCGCCTGCCACGTCGGATTTCACTGATTCATAATGAAAGCGTCTGTGTGTGTGTCAATTTCACTGATTCATAATCAAGCCTTGTTTCGATCCATTTCAACCAACGCCGGCGCCGCTGCCGGCTTCCAGTCCGCCGCCGGTGGCCGCTGTACCTCAAATTTCAGAACAGAATCTCCCATTTTTTACACCTATTTATGTATATATAAATAGAAATGAAATTGAAAATGAAAAATGGAGGTGAGATTTGGAGGGTGATGGGGATAGAACAATAATAAATATTGTTGGAAGACCGTCTCAACTAAATAATGGCAGCCTTTATGAATGAGAGTAATTCTGATGGAAGCCGACAGACTTCATTTAATTGGGTGGTTGAATATTTTGCTTCACAGCATTTTCACACTGCACCACCATGTGGTTAATTTCTTCTCTTGTGTGAATATTAGTATGACTGAATTTTGAGTGTCAAAATATTTATTTATTTATGAGGGTTTGAATGTGTCTGGCTTCAAAATATATTTTCCGATTCACGCAGTCTCATTTCTTGGTTTTGGCAATTATTTTACCAAGTTGCACTTTATATTTGTAAAATATATATTGGGTTCAGGTGACATTAAATGAGTTTGGGGTATTTGGTTATTAATGTACTTCTATTATTCAAAGTTCTACAACACACCCAAGTGATACTCGTGAAGTAACTAATAAAAGTAGTTTGTATTAGTCGTGAATTAAGATTGAATTTGTTGTTTACGAGATATAAAAACTTTGTTAACAGCTAATTAGATCGAGTTCGTGTCAATAAGAATAGAATATAAGTGGAATTTAGAAATGAATATAGCCATCTCCTAAAACTAGTACTCCACAACATACACGACTGAAATTACTCATGCGTTGCATATGGGACTATGGAGTGTATACAAGTAATTCCACAGAAATGTCCATTGACTGAATAAAGTAGCTATGAGATCTTTCACTGAAATAAAGGCATGAGATTAAGAAGCTTTATTTTGGACATTGAAAATTTTAACCATAGGTCACCATCAAACGTGAATATGTATAACCAATTATACATTTTTTTCTGAATTTAAAAACTAGTACTATCGTATGTTTGATTGTCTTGAAAACCCTTGAAAATAACACTGTTCATTAAACTATTCTTTGTTTGATTGCTTTGAAAACTAACACACCAACCCGGGAGAAAACACATGACCCGGTTGGAAATCATGTTAGGTAACACACCAAATTGTATAGTGGAGAAAATTAAGTACTTCTTTCATTTCACAGCTTTGTCATACCAAAAGCTTAGTCTAACCTCATACAAAATAAGACACTTTCATGGGCCTCCTTTTACAATCAAACACGATATTGTGTTTGCTAACACAATCACAAAAATCATCAAAGCCCCATTTTCAAGTATTTAGAGTTAGAGACTTTCAAGACAATCAAACATACCCCTAGTATGTAACTAAATGGCTAAATAGACAGAAGTTAAACAACTATATATAAATATAGAATTCCAATCAAATCCAGTTCACATCATCTCATTATAATAGTAAATAAATTTATGTGGCTGACCAGATCTTAGCTTACCAGCTTCCACCTTATAAATAAATACCTGCGATCCGAAACACCAAAAAAAGAAGTGGAAAAGTTCAAAGAAGATGAAAATTCATGTGTTTGGGGATATCATTTATGACTCTATGACATGGTGGAGTACCTAAATTAAAAAATTAACTCATTAAATGATATCTTCTTCAGATCTTATACAAAATCCACCACAACTCTTTCCCTGAAAAAGAAAATCTCAGGCCCAATGAGATTTTACTGGATTAGGTCCAATACGGTTTTAATGTTTTAAGGCCCAATATGGTTTAAATACAAACCAATCAGTCAAAAGGGGGTTAGGGTTTTACTGTGTTTCTCTTTAACAATTTCGTCGACGAAACGAGAACAAGGAGGAAAATCTGCGAAGATGTTTCCAGGAATGTTTATGCGGAAGCCTGACAAAGTGGCGGCGCTCAAGCAGCTAAAGAGCCATGTAGCTATGTTCGGAGCTTGGGTGGTGGTGATTCGGGTCACCCCCTACGTTCTCCACTACTTCTCCGATCAAAAGGAGGAGCTCAAGCTCGAACTCTGATTCATTCGAATTTTTTCCGTTTATCTCAGGTATCGTGATCTATAGTTGTATATACTATTGTGGTGGTTTTGACCGACTCTGTAGCTGTATCTTTAAAAAAAAATCTCCCACTGATTTGTGATATTCCTTGAAAATTTATTTTGTGATTGTCAAAATATGCCGTATTGTTGCTGTATAGTGCAGCCGTGATCCGCCGTCGATAAATCAATGCGCTGGATGATGTTCTATTTAATGCTTCAGTCACAGGATTGAGTTGACTCTGAGAGTTATGATTATGAAACTGTTAGGGTGTTGTGAGCTATGTTCATGAGTGTTAATGTGTTACCTTTATCATGATAGGGGTACATTTTAGATCTATTAACCAATGTAAAAGTTCACTTTGGCATGTTCATTTCAAGGTCTGAAAGTAAAGGAAATTAACATAAGTGGCTTGAAGCACATTTATTTTTTTAAAGAAATTGGTGGTGCGACTTGTGGGGTTTGGATATGTTTGGATATCTCATAGGCATTTTTGATTGATTGTTCATGGGTGTAGAAAGTTGAAAGTTCGATACGTGTCTGTATGAAACTATCTTTGAGACTGGATAGGGAAAATAGGGCTTTTTGAAGAAGCTATCCAAACATTTTTGATATGAGAGAATATATCCGGAGTTTCTGAGATATAGTTGTTCCTCTTTTGGCAGAGTCCAGTTCGTTTATCCCAATTTCAAATCAATATTTTTTTTTATTTTTTATGTCACGTTAAAGTTTTCCAATGTTTCTGCGGTGTCGGTTAACTGCACATTTTTGTATTTGATTCTTGAAAACCAAAAGAGAAAGAGGAAAGAACTAGAAGTGAAGTATCCAACAACTAAACATGGCTCCCCCTTTAGATTGTGTTTGTCTTGACCTATCTGACTTCACGTTAGCTTCACGTTTTTCTGGTTTTATCATAATTTGTTGTCAAATTCAGAGAATTATTTGGTAATCATACGAAGTATAGTATATAACCCCGGTTCTTGCAATTTATCGCGCCCAGAACATAATCTGGGATGTTGTCTAGTTGTGGTGCTCTCAAGTTGCGCACTTCAAAATCAAAGCCTTTTTTTGATACAAGGATTGTGATTCTATCTGATTATAACTGCTCTAACTAATACAGAAACATATGATTGTATATTTGTACAATTACTGCTTATGACTTGAACTGTGCTATCCTGCTGCAAGAATATTGAGTTACTCTCCTAACGTGTACATATTGTGTTCTTGACTTCTTGAGCAGCTGCTAAGCGAACCTGAAAGGAGCAGCGACACATGGTGCTTTTCTTGCGTATGTTTAGTTTCAGCATCTCTTTACATTCTGCAAAGAAATACTCATTATTTCAGAAGATGTCTTTTGAAGTTACTTGTGGGAAATGAGCCCTAGTTTGTTTGCAAAAAATCTCAACATTTATATGAAAGGTTGCTCTTAGGTAGTACTTGCTGCAGTTTATTCCGATGCTTTTTGTCTAATATTATCTTATCAGTGCGTGCTATATTAATATGCCCATAGTGATAATATTATGTTTATATATTCTGTTTTTTTGAGTTGATTTTCAGGTAGCTGAACTAATTTGTTTATGATTTTGTTATAGGTTGTTGCTTTTGAGTTCATTAGGAGTCTTAGGACCATAATTGATTAAAGAAAAGAAGAATAATATAGTATACCTATAAAAAAAGATGACCACTTCTGCACTGGGACATTAGACTGCGTGGTGAGAATTATTGCGTCTATTAGAGTATGGTTTGAGAGATGGGTCTTGCCTTATAAAATATCGAACAGTAAACCTGAGAATAAAATCAACTTTGTCGAGGTCCACTAGCATCAACTTGATTTGTTCTTCACGGATTTGGTTTGATTTGAATATATTGTTAACTGGCAAAGTTGCACGTAAGTAAATGTTTTCACGTTTTACCAATAGTGGCAACAAAATGTATGACAAAAGACACCATTTTTTGGCATATGCCATTTAGCAATAATGCATGTTTTGTGCGAATAAGTATTCTGGATAACCCAATAATGCTTTAGAATCTGAAATTAGGGAACCTTTATAATATAAATATACTGAGCATGTAAGAAATAGTGATGAGTAAGGTCCCCGAAGATATTTCTCTACTTCATGTAGTGTATTTCTTGTTACCAATCTCAATGATGCTTATAGTTATTGTGCTACATTATATGCGTATTATGCAATACTCCCTCCGTTCCACTCTAGGAATCTCATTTGAATTCAGCACGAATTTTAAGAAATGTAAAGAAAAGTTAGGTGAAAAAAGATAGTGGGATATAAGTTCTATTTTTATATATTAATTTTATAATAAAATGTGAGTTGAAAAAAGTTAGTGGAAGGAGGGGTATGAAATAAATGTACGACACGAATCTTGAGTCGAGTGGGTTTACTTTCATTGTTTTGGGTTATGTTGGTGTCGTATCTGTTTAACCAAGACGAATGCATATTTATGACTAGATTAAACTGTAATGAGAATTGACTATAGAATCAGATTCATATTTGCCCTTTTTTACTTTTGTTTACAAGCACCAAGTTTCAAATCAGTGGATGCCAATTGCCCACATTATGACTTGCAAATCACTCAAGTTTCGAAAGTATTTTATTGTAGTACTCCACATTTTAAGAAACAAAATCTGGATGTAAGAGCCATCTAGTGCAAGATTGAGCCACAAAAGCTTAATTTCCTGAAACCTTGTATATCTAGCCAACATTGGAGCGTATTTTGAATATATGAATATGATTCTCTCTCTCTAAAGTGATTTCAAATATTTGTGATTGCTTAAACAATTTGCTATGCTTTTAGAATGTGTAGGAAGAAACACATAAAAAAAAAACTTTACATTTCTTGCAAGTTTATCTTCTTAAGACTCATTTTCTAAGTTAAAGTAACATTTTGTTCCATAATTTGGAATACGTCCCAATTTAAGGAAGGGGGATAGGATACTATTGATACCCAAACTCCCATCCTAATTTATTCAACTCTTATTGACAACTAAAACTTACAAGGCATACTTTCAAGTTTGATTGCACTTCATATTATAGTTTGCTATCATGAACTATATATTCTATACTCCACAATAAAATAAACAAGTTTACACAGTGACCGTGTCTCATGTAAAAACCCTATATCTTAAACACGAATGAAATCGAATGAATGTACTATTAATTTTGGTATTTCTAATACAGTAATACATGGCCTATAGTCATCAAATACTCAATACATTTAAGTGGCGTGATGAAATATGCTATTTTTTGCTGCAATGAAATATGCTATTCTTCATCTCACCATATGACGAAAAAGATTCAAGTCAGTCCCATGATGTTCTCATTTATCCATATAATCCAACTTGTCAAATTCTTATTCTGTCTCTAAATATTCTACTACTTGCCTAAGATGTCGTCATACGATCTTGATTAATTCTAAATTGTGATAAGTCCGAACAAAAAAAATACTAAGAAATATAAAATTGAGCACCACCAGAAATCTCAACTAAAACAAAACACATAGGCAACAATTTTAAAGATAAGAGTAAAACATATACTATTAGACATATAAAACATACTCCTACAAAAGTTAATTCAAAACTTGTAATATCTGAGATTTAATTTAGTACTAATAGTGGTGGTACCTTTGTTCAAAGTTAACTCTTTTTTCCGAGTTTCCGTCGAAGTAACCGAAATTCCCTATATCATTTTCAGAATTTTAGCAAAGCAACAATTTATATATCTCTTAATTCACAAACAAGTCTAAAATGATTTGGACATATATTTTGGAGTATGGAAAATTTTGACAAGTCTAGTAAAGCGAAAAATTCCCACCACTGCTAATGTATTCACTTAGAAGACACTAAATAAACCTTAACTTTCACCAATAAATACTCCATCGATAACCATTACAAATGCTAATATCACCATCAAAATAAATACTCTTTAACAATTAATTTCAAGAAAAGAGTTTCCTCCGGCCACCCGCCGTCATGAAGTACATTGAAATCTCGGACACGAGCCACGCGCACAACCTCAAGTTCGAGTACGCGGAGGCGCCGTTCAAATGCGACGGGTGCAAGGAGGCGGGCATCGGGTCGCGCTACAAGTGCGGCGGCGAGTGCGACTTTGAACTGCACACGCATTGCGGCATGCCGTCGCCGACCATCGCGCACCCTTTCTACCACAAGTGCTCGTTCCAGTTCATGAGGCGGCCGCCGGGGCCGGTGGCGCGTTACTGCAACGCGTGCGAGAAGGACGTGTCAGGGTTTGTTTACCACTGCAGGCTGTGCGGCTTCGACCTCCATCCTTGCTGCGCCAAGCTGCCCATGATGATCGACGACGGCGAGATCAAATTGTACTTGTACAAGAACGTCAGCGCCGCCTGTGACAGGCAATCTCTCTCTCTCTCTAGTTATCCCATCATTCCCCTTTCCGGCTATTACACGCTCACGTGGCATCTCGTTTAAAACATTGGATAAAATAACAATGTTTTGTCCATGTGTTTTATATCGAGAACCACATCAGTGTGCAATTTGCCAGGAAATGGAAAGATGGGTTAATTGCGAAAATTTTATGTTTCATAATTTATTTTTCAGATTTAGAAAAGATGGACTAGAATTTGGCAATGCTTCATGATTTATTTACCAATATGGCCTTGTTTTTATGCTCCATAACAATACACTGAAAATTTATAATTTTAATAAGAAAAAATGAAAGTTCAAATTTATGTAATACTCCCTCCGTCCCAACAAAGTTGATATAAAACTTTTGGGCACAGAGCTTAAGAAATTATGCTGAAAAGTAAGAGAGAAGGAATAAAATAGGAGAGATAAAGAGAGAGTAAAGTAGATTATGGAATAAAGTAAGATTGATTGAATGTTTTGTTTATTTATCATAAAAAGAAATGATTCAATTTAGTTGGAACACACCAAAAAGGAATACGACTCAACTTAGTTGGGACCGCAAGGAATAATAAATAATACTATTAATCATTAATTTCATACTATGAACATAATATCGCTTAAATAATGAAAATTCTAGAGGAGCTACCATATGTAGAAGTTGCAATTTTGTAAAACTATATTAATTCACATTCTCAAAGTAGTATTTTTATAACATCATGTATTTCACATGTAATAGAGCGTGTGTTGACCACTTGGAATATAAAATACAGCAGAAGAACTTAATTGATTCTAACGTATAACAAGTTTAGAAGGCGATGAAGTTGTGACAGTTTATTAAATGTCGAAAGAAATGAAGGAATTGTTTTATTAAGCACAGTATCTAATTAGGTGAATGAAAGAGATCGTTACACGCCATTATATTCGAAAATGGAAAGAATCATTACACAAAATTGATGATACAAGACTAATTTTTGAAAGAAAAGATGGAAGTAGTAAGTAAAATGGTGGGTAAATATTCAGGTGCGGGAGAAAGGGGAGGAGCTGGAGCTACATATCATCGTGCAAGAAGTATAACCTACACGTGGCGTGCGTGAAGGAGATGCTGGTTGACAGCTGGCATGAGATTTGCTACAGTGAAAGCAGCAGAAAAGGGAATGGGATCCCCAGTTTGCGTTTCGCACTGCAAGCACACAATCACAAGAAAAGCAGGAAAGGAAAAGTAGAGAAATGCTGTGAGGTGGCTGGTTTGGCGTTGCAGTTTGTCATATCTGCCGTTCTAGGCGATCCCACCTCCCTCATTGTTGCCCTTGTTGGCAACTTGATGTCCAAATAGTAGCATTGCCTAGTTTAAAAATTAAGGAGGTGTTTTAAAAGAATAAGTTGATGAGAGGTTAATTTGTGGGGTTATCCATCATCCACTACCTTTGTAATTGTAATTGTCTGTACAGATTTATGTTAGTTACTCCCTCCGTCCCACTTAATTCGTCCCAGTTTTCCATTTTGGTCCGTCCCATATAATTTGTCCCACTTCAAACTTTCCATTTATGGCAAATTTTTATACTAATACTAATTGCAATAAGGGACCCAAAATCACACAATTAGCATACAATTAGCTGTTGATTGTGTCCCCCTAATTGATGAACACATTCATTTTCGTCTCCCACCTTCATCCACTCTTCTCTGTTGGAATTTACTCCTCCCAACCGTCCCCCCTTCAATTCACCTACCCCATTCACTTCATCCCCCATTCAAGAAACCTTCCACCGCCTCACCCATTCAATTCTCATCCCAACCGTCTCGCCCATTCAATTTTAATTTACTCCTCCCCCCCGTCTATAAACCCTAGATCTACACTCATTCCTCCTCAAATCCCACCGCCTCCCACCACCGTCTGTAAACCCTAGCTATTCGCTGTGAAAACCCTAGATATACTCGGATTCCTCCACAAATTCGACCGCCTCCACCCAAATTGATGGATGCGTATCCCGACTCACCAACCGGTTTATTATCGATGGATCTGGACGATCTCGTCGTCCCAGACACCCCGGAGCATGTATGGGGTTCTGACTCCGCCGTCGACGCCGGAGCCCTAGTTGATACCGTTACCCCAGCTGATCTCTTCATACCCGTAGATGTGTGGCCTTCTCACTGTGGCATCATGTACGACGACCGCGGTTGCCCTTACTACGGGCCACCACCACCAGCCACCCCCTACGCCGGACCACCACCAGCCACCCCCATTGTGTATTCTGACTTCGAGAGGCAGATTCTTGCAATTTTGTTGTCTGGGATTTTAGATTTAATATAACTTTGGTGTCCCTCAATTTGGTTGTGTTGTTGATGCGTTTGTTTGGGTTGGAGGCTGTGGTTGTGTCATTTGGGTTGGAGGCTGTGGTTGTGTCATTTGGGTTGGAGGCTGGGGTTGTGTCATTTGGGTTGGAGGCTTGGATTGGAGTGATTGTGTGGGTTTGAGGTTTTGGGTTGGAGGCTGTGGTTGTTCCATTTGGGTTGGAGGCTGTGGTTGTGTTATTTGGGTGGGAGGCTGTGGATGTTTTGTTGGGGGAGGGTCTCTGGTTGTTAGATTAATTGTTGGTTGTATGTTGTACATTGTGATGTGTTGCATGATGATACTCTTTTGCCCTGTGATGATATGCTGTGTGTCTAAATTACTGATACTTTATGCATGATAAAGCCACCCCTCTAGTTAGGTTAGGAGGCTTATTTGTGAGTTCATATAAACACAAAGATCTGAGGGATTACAAAAAGCCATGCAATGACATTACAAAAGCCACCCCTTTACAAGGTTAGGAGGCTGCCCTATGATGAAACTTTTCTGAGGGATTAGGATTTTAGAAGCCACCCCTTTACAAGGTTTGGAGGCTATACAAAAGATGTCAAAATACAGTTGATAACATAAGCCACACCTAATCTTGAGGCTTACACACCCAACTGCCAAAAAATGATTCCTAATGACTGAAATTAGAAACCTACAGCCCTACATATATGTGAGATGTCATATGCTGTCCCAGCATCATTTTCACTCTGTTGTAGATATGTCACTGCAGCCTTGACAACATGTTCTTCAACCTCTAGAGTCTGTGGTAGTATTCCTAACCTTGACAACCTATCTTTGTTGATGTGTGGAGTTTTGTAGCCATTTCCCCCTTCCACTTTCAAGATCTTTGTTAAACAAGTTTGAAGAGTTAGAAACACTTTGTTGAGTGTTTGTGCACTAAGTTCTTCAAATGAGCTTTGCACATTGCTCAACAAGTCATCCACTCCCCTGGCCAGTTTGTCATCTTGTATAGACTGTATTGCTCTGAAAAAACCTAAATCCAACACATTACAATCTGGGGAATTGGCTGGTTGGCAAATGATATGGAATTTGAAGCCATCAGTGTTTGCAATTGACTGAAATTCAGCATCATTATGCATGATGTGGGGTCTTGCATTGTCTTGTTGTATGAATATCTCCTTGCTTATGTTGGATGGCCATTTAGCCTTGATTGTTGGTATGATCTGCATTAAGGGTGCTTATGTGAGGGCTGGTTTCTGATTTGTTACAGTTTGACGAAAAAAATGGAACAAAAACATTACCTTGTGGATAAGACAGTCTCTCATGACGTCCTTGTTCACAGATTGAATTGGTTTTGTCTCCAAGGTGCCTTTTGCTCTGTTCTTCGATTTTCTTTGGGCTGGCTCTTTTGTTGTGAATGGAAAGATGCCTATTTTTCCATCAAATATGACATCTCCATCTTATCCAAAGTATGGTCTGCACACAACACACATAAACATCACCTTTGTGATAAACCGCTTTGACTTACATGACCTATATGGTTCTTCTTCATCTGGCAGCAGGTAATATCTATCTGTAGCCTTGGTCATGAAAAACCATTTTTCATCTATGTGCACTACATTGTGCATTGTGTGGTATTTGAGCATACCATTGTGCACCAGAGGCTGAACATGAATGAGACCCCATTTCATTCTTGCTAACTTGTTTGCGGCAGTAAGTAGGGGCTTCACCGCATTTGTGCGTGGCCTCAGTTCCCCTGCTTTAACCTTTCTTCCCACTGCACTCTTACTTAACTCCAGTTTGAAAGCCAGTTTGCGGATGGTAGATGTTTCAAGGAATGAAAGAGCTCTTACTCTGTTTGAATCTATCTGAACTCTATCACTGCGCTTGTATCCTCTAACACGATCTTGTATGCTCACAGGTACTCCAAGCTGGATTTGGTTGCTGGCCTCTGCCCATATTCTATGTACTGTCTTCCTGCTCACTCCAAATGCCTTGGCTGTCTTCACAAAACCTCCATATGCTACTTTACCTTCATGGCTCAATTGCAGCAGCCTCTGAGCTATCAGATTTTTGGTATCCACTCCTACTATGTGCGAGTTCTTGTCGCCGGCACTGCCTCCGGCACTGTCTCCAGCAGTATACTCCATAGCCCTATGATGAAATTTTTCTGATGGCAATACATAAATGAATCTCTTTTTGTTGTGTAGGTAGTCCTTTGTAGCTAGTGGTAGTTGGCCATTCCCTACTAAGTTCCCTCCAAAAAAAATTGTTTGAGTTACTTGGATTTGGGATTTCCCTCCCAGAAATTCTCATTTGTAATCTTCATTATGTACATTAAGAATTTGTATTGTGTGGAGTTGAATTGAAGAGGCAATTTGGCTAACTTTACATTAAGAATTTGCATGTTTATAACATGCCACGAATTAAGTGGCTAACATTACAATTGAGTACCTAGAATTTTATTTTGTGTATATAAACACAGTAATTACAATTAAAAAATTTAACTTTCTAAATTTAATTATCCTCAAATCATCACTACTTCAACATTTACATAAAAATAGAAGAAAAAGAAATAAGGTGGGACCCCTTTTCCACTACCTAACTTCATTTAAATCAAAGTCAAACAATATTTCTTAAAACCCGTGCCAGGTCAAACTGACCCGAATTAAGTGGGACGGAGGGAGTATAAAGAAAAATATTAGTTAGATTGTTGATTCTAGTGGCTACGAATGATTTTGGTTGAACCGTTGGACATCCGTTGGTCAAATCAGTTGATGTGACCCACCGCATCGCAGATCCCTCGCGAACTCAGCTCGGCACGATGTCATTAGGGTGTCCACTATAAGGCGGACACGCCCAATAGCCCCGCCCCAATTTTTATCCATAGCCTTAATTTTGTTGTCCACAGCCCCAAAATTCTATTTCTGCCACTATAGTGGACACCTCCAATAGCCCCCAAATTTTATAATCAATTTTCATTTTAAAATATTTTTAGTTTCATTCAAATGTAATTTAAATAGTCGCAGTGTAAATAACTAGAAAACGAGGTAATTAGGGTCGAATATTCGTTGTATTGCAAACCGGTAAAATTATACAACGAATAATTAAAATAAAATACAACTACAAAACTCTGCCGTCGTCTACTCGGTGTCGGAGTCGGCTTCCTCGTCTCCTTCTTCTTCTTCTTCTTCTTCTTCTTCTTCTTCTTCTCTTCTTCTTCTTCTTCTTCTTCTTCTTCTCCTCTCTCGCTGCTGCCGGCCGCAGTATCCCCAGGCGCACTATCAACCAACCCCAGTCGACTCTCAATCCGAGTGATGAGCCTCTTGTAGACGTTCCTGACGTACGGGTCAGTTTCCCCTGCGTATGACATGCATACGTCTTGCAGTTGTTGCATCAATTGCACGTCTATGGTATTGGCCAATACCTCGTGGGGTTGCACCGTGGGTGATGCGATATTTTAGAGTTCTTAATCAAAGCATAAAGATTATCAAGTTTAATTATTTTAACTCTAATAATACTACACTACTGCAAGAATACAGTATCGTAGTAGTATTTCAAGTGTCGATCCACAGGGAGGCGAGATTGCTTACGCTTAATAAGACTACACAAAGCATAAAAATATTTTGTTTTGATTTTGAGATGGTTAACTAACTTAAACTACTGAAATGAGATTTTTAATACGAGAAAGACAAGTCACTCCAAGTTGCTCACTAAGCTTGCGTTGTTTTACACCATTTACAATGAAACATACGACGGGATTATAATTATCAACCTAATCGCGTGCACTGAACATGTCTACGACGTATAGTTCACAGTCAGCTGAACACTTGTTCCATGAACCAACTTTCAACGACATTTAATTCCTGCGGATGCGCGGGAATAAATGTCGTCTACTATAATCACTTACCTAATCCACTATCAATTTATCCCCTGAACAGTTCTAAATCGAAAGCATACCAACAAACGATCAATCCTAAGCTATGTTAAAGAGACAATAGTTAAGATTTAACAACACTACATCATTAGCCAAAAACGTAGCATTTTAATTATCAAACACATTGTTGGTATCAAACATACGATTCAAGGTGTTAAAACAAATACACAAGCCTAGATTACAACTCGGAGCAACAAAGAGAGCCTAGCCTATACACATGGTAGAATGTAGAAATAAAACCATAGGTGTGATGCTCTCGTCGAGTGGAGTCGGGATTCGGGAATGGATGGTCGGAATAATGGCCGGAATGCCTTCCTTCTCTTCTTCATCTCCTCCTTTCTCTCCCTCTGTCTTTTTCTCTGTCTCGTTTCCCCCCTCCAATTCATTTTCCCAGCCTTTTTAATCCTTCAACCGCTGGGTCAACTGCAAAATCGCAGTTACGCGACTAAAACGCCCGACCGGGCGAATTCAAAGGAGGTAATCGCCCGACCGGGCGAAAGGCTACTGCATGGCCTCGCGGGAAACGCCCGACCGGGCGTTTAGTTGAAATCAGAACGCCCGACCGGGCGAACTTTCTGGACTCCGCATGCACAATATGGAAACGCCCGACCGGGCGTTTAGCGACATCAAAACGCCCGACCGGGCGAACTCTCTGGAATCTCAGCTATTGCATTTCCGACGAACTTCCAGCTTCTAACACCCGAAACTACACTCAAAGCACGACTTGGTGAGTTATAATTAACATGAAATCCGGGGTAAAGAATAGGAAATAAGCTTCGCATCAAATACCCCCAAACTTAAGCTCTTGCTCGCCCCGAGCAAGGTACATTTTTTAGCACAAAAACTCAACGCAAGTCTACCCCGCAGAGAAATTTTCATCACAAAGAATCATGTAGGGACGTGAGTGACAAAATCTAAACCCCCAACACTTCCAATCGAGATTTCCCACTCTCAAGAACAATCACTCATCCCCCTAGAACGTCAAGTTAAGGTGCACTTCAAAATAAGTCCAAGCATGCGATCAAACAACTCAAACCATCATCATTGACTCATTAAGCAATACTAACCACATAGACTCACAGATTTCAAATCGAACCTCTTTAACTCTACCAAGTTCTTTACACAACATCCACAAGCATCAACGATAAGGTCCAAGGTCTTATTTCAAGGTTGTAATGGGGCTAGGGACGAGGTAGGATAAGTATGGATAGTGAGCTCAAAGGCTACACATTTGAGTGCCAAAATCTTCCCTCCTACAACTTCCTTCCAAAGATTAACCAACGAAAAATTACAACCAAACCCACACTCCCCCAAACTTGAGATCTATTCCAGACGAGATTACACAAACAAACATAGAAGCTCTATCTTTATTTCATCAACTTATTTCTTTTTTTTTTGTTTTTGTAAAGACCTCGACTTTTGTGAATTTGGAGGTCGTCTTTTTCTTTTTCTTGTTTTTTTTTTCTTAGAACTTCATTCTTTTCACCTTCTATCAAGTCTAGAAATGTCTACTCTTTACAATTCACCACCTACACTCAAACTCAAACCACAAAGCTCAACTTGTATTTAGCACCCAAATAGTAGCAAGGTCTATCGATGAGGCTAAAATTAGGCTTATTTCAGTGGCTAAGTGTTTGGCTAAGTGTTTACACAAAGAATAAGAAATTAAGCTCAAGGTGGCTTCTAGGGGATCATTTGATGGACTAGGCATGTGATCATTTGGCCATGGAGTTCATCCTAGTGCCTTGTCCTCCCAAATCGTTAACACAAACGAACGCAAGCACTTCACTCGATAAAGCAAATCAATCCAAAATAACTTCCACAAGTCATGCGATTTTCATACTCTCCTCAACTTAAGAAATCGGATGTAATCACAACATGCTCTTTCAAATAAATTCATGCACCCATTCCATTCATCCTAAGCTTCAAAGATCAAGTAAGATCAAGTAAGATTTCCTAACCAGAAAGCCGAAGATAAAGCATGCACCCGTCAACTACATAGATTCAAAACATCTTTATCACGCAAAACACCCAAAAAACATACATCACAAATCATTCATAACCCCCCCAAACTTGAATGCATCATTGTCCTCAATGCATGCAAAGAAGACAAATAAAGTAAAGGGAAAGGAAACTCCCCCAAACTTGGCATGACGTCCATAGTGCATTCGGGTGGGAGGGTGGGTGTAAAAATCCTTTGCAGGTGTGCTTCCTCCTAAGCTCCAATCCTAACTCCCAGTTGCTCCTACAAAAAAAACAAAAACTACAAAAAGAAACACTCAATTCAAAATAAATGTTGGAGGAAATAATTGAGCAAACAAAACCTCCAACATATGAAATCAAAAATAAAAACAAAAAAAACTTGGGTTGCCTCCCAATCAGCGCCTTTGTTTATAGTCGTTGGCTCGACCTTCTTCATCCTTGTCTACCTCTATCCAGGCTCCAATAGGCGCTTCCCCGCCTTCTCTTGCTTGATCACCACATTCTCTCCATCTACTCGAAACATGACCGTATTTGTCTTGGTCTCTATCACAACATCACCGGTTGCTAAAAATGGCCTACCAAATAGGATAGGCGTATCCTTGTCCTCTTCCATCTCTAGGACAATGAAGTCAACCGGGAGTACAAATCTATCAACCTTCACCAAGACATCCTCGATGATACCTTTTGGTTTCACAATTGAATGATCCGCCAATTGTAGGTCAATGTCGATTGGTTCAATCCTCGCTTCTAGACCGATTGACCGTGCGGTTTTCAGAGCCATCAATGATATTCCCGAGCCTTGATCAAGTAGGCACTTTGGGAACTCCTTATCTCCCATCTCACATGGGATCACACAGCTTCCAGGGTCTCTTCTCTTTGCCGGCATCTTTCCCTTCACAAATTGTGAGCAAAATGCGCTCAATATCACCACACCATCGTCTTGTATCTTCTCCTTTTTCGCAATAAGATCCTTAAAAACTTGGAGAATTTAGGAAAGTGTAGGAACAAATCCACCAGGGACACATCTACATTAACTTTCCTGATAATGTTCATCATCCAATCGAGTCCTTTCTCTTGAATTATTTTCCTACCCTTCTTCTTATTCTCGACTGGGAAAGGTGGTGGCGGGATAAAATCTGGAAAATTAAATGGACACTTCGGGTCCATTGCCGGACTTAGTGGATTCTTCTTGTGGATATCACTCATGGTTGACTCTTCTTTTTCTTGTTGACATTCCCTAGCTTCGGTAGTAGCCCACTCAATCCCCTCGTCCGCCCCTGCGTGCGAGGTTTGTGAGCCAAACAACTTGTCCGCCCCTGCGTGCAAGATGTTCGAGCCATTTTGTGCATCTAGCATGATTGGAGACTCAAGATCCTTTCCACTTCTTAACTTAACTGCCTTGCACTGTTCAAAACCTTTAGGATTGGGCACCGTATCACTCGGGATAGCATTAGGAATTCTTGTGTGAGATGCTGTAGCAATCTGCCCAATTTGAGTCTCGAGATTCCTCAATGTAGCCTCCATCTGACCAAACTTCTCTACCGTCCTTTCTTTGAAGCTCTCATTCTCCTTTTGACTCTTGGTCATGAAGGAGAGTATCTGTCCCAATTGATCTTCTACCGATGGCTTCTTCTCATAACCCGGGGGTTGAGTGTTTGTCCTCCATTGGTTCCCCGAGTTGTTGCTAGGACCACTTTGATTCCAGTTCGATTGCTGAGGCCTCCAATTCTGCTGATTGCTGTATTGGTTGCCTTGGTTAAACCCTTGGCCATTGTTGCCAATGTAGTTCACATCCTCGATTGGTGGTCCTTGAAGACTAGAACATTGATCAGTATGATGCCCTCCTTGACACAATCCACATCTCATCACTGCCACTGCTTGGGGTTGAGGAGTCAGTTGCAGCGATTTCACTGCCTTTGTCATCGACGACATCTGGGTGCTTATATCTGCCAATTGAGCTTCAATTGCAGATACTCTCTCTGCATCCTTTGTAGCACCGAATGTGTCTCATCCTTTCTCCGCTGCTCTCCTTGGGTTGTGCCAGTTCCGTTGATTGTTAGCCAACCTTTGGAATAAGGCTCTCACCTCCTCATGCGTTAAGTCATCCAGGTTTCCATTAGAGCCTGCAGTAACTAGTCCCGTGCCTTCATTGTTGAGTCCCTTGTAGAATTTCAAAAGGTCATGCCCCGGAGCTAGACCATGGCTCGGGCATTTCCTTAGTCTGTGAATCTCTTCCAAGCTTCTGCAAAGGACTCATCATACTTTTGTTGGAAAGAAGTGATCTCTTCTCTCAATTTCTCGATCTTCATCGGGGAATTATATTCTAAGAGGAACAACGTCTTCAACTCTTGGAATGTTTCAATGTTGTAGCCCGGTATAGAGTCATACCAAGCTCTTGCTTTCTCCCTCAGAGAGAATGGGAATAAGACCCTCTTGATCAGATTGTGTTCCACATTCGGGGGTCTGTGAGAGTTCGTCAACTCGTAGAAGGCATTGAGGTGGCTCATCGGGTCTTCATCATCCCATCCATGGAAAAGATTCCCCCCATTCACCAAACTAATGTAGTGAGGTGGGATGTTGATGTTGTTGTTCGCATAAGCAAACTCTCCGGGGTACTCAATTCCCGATCTAAGAGTGTCGCCAAACCTCACAACGGGTGGTGGGACAGCGTTGTTGTTATTATTGTCGGCCATCGACTCAGCTTCCAGATCACTGTCACTATTCTCAAACAATGGGTTATCTCTGATTGGACTCGGCGAATCCTGTTGAATTTCAAAACCCGGCTGAACTTCCTGACCCTTTCCTTCTTTGATAACAGAGTAATCCGAAAGGCGGTGTACCCTGAGATCTCGTGTGCATTCACGACTTTCTTTTTTTTTTTTTTTAATTTTATCTACACAACAGAAAATACACCAAGCACAAGCACAATATATTTCCTAATTACCGAAAGCGAGACCTCTCGACAACTTCGGGGTAAGTACTATAAAAAGTGTGTGCTTAAGTGAAAAACTAAACTACCTAAAAACTAAACTAAGAGTTAGCTAAAAATTACCTAAAAAAAACACTCCTTCGTCTTCAAGTCCGGACGTGGTAGATGGCTATCACACCGTAGAACACGAACAAAGTACCTAAAAAACTCAAAAAGAAAAAATCAAACAAAATAAAATAAAAACTAAAACAATTAAGCATAAACAAGCTATTGCCTCCCCGGCAACGGCGCCAAAACTTGATGCGATATTTTAGAGTTCTTAATCAAAGCATAAAGATTATCAAGTTTAATTATTTTAACTCTAATAATACTACACTACTGCAAGAATACAGTATCGTAGTAGTATTTCAAGTGTCGATCCACAGGGAGGCGAGATTGCTTACGCTTAATAAGACTACACAAATCATAAAAATATTTTGTTTTGATTTTGAGATGGTTAACTAACTTAAACTACTGAAACGAGATTTTTAATACGAGAAAGACAAGTCACTCCAAGTTGCTCACTAAGCTTGCGTTGTTTTACACCATTTACAATGAAACATACGACGGGATTATAATTATCAACCTAATCGCGTGCACTGAACATGTCTACGACGTATAGTTCACAGTCAGCTGAACACTTGTTCCATGAACCAACTTTCAACGACATTTAATTCCTGCGGATGCGCGGGAATAAATGTCGTCTACTATAATCACTTACCTAATCCACTATCAATTTATCCCCTGAACAGTTCTAAATCGAAAGCATACCAACAAACGATCAATCCTAAGCTATGTTAAAGAGACAATAGTTAAGATTTAACAACACTACATCATTAGCCAAAAACGTAGCATTTTAATTATCAAACACATTGTTGGTATCAAACATACGATTCAAGGTGTTAAAACAAATACACAAGCCTAGATTACAACTCGGAGCAACAAAGAGAGCCTAGCCTATACACATGGTAGAATGTAGAAATAAAACCATAGGTGTGATGCTCTCGTCGAGTGGAGTCGGGATTCGGGAATGGATGGTCGGAATAATGGCCGGAATGCCTTCCTTCTCTTCTTCCTCTCCTCCTTTCTCTCCCTCTATCTTTTTCTCTGTCTCGTTTCCCCCCTCCAATTCATTTTCCCAGCCTTTTTAATCCTTCAACCGCTGGGTCAACTGCAAAATCGCAGTTACGCGACTAAAACGCCCGACCGGGCGAATTCAAAGGAGGTAATCGCCCGACCGGGCGAAAGGCTACTGCATGGCCTCGCGGGAAACGCCCGACCGGGCGTTTAGTTGAAATCAGAACGCCCGACCGGGCGAACTTTCTGGACTCCGCATGCACAATATGGAAACGCCCGACCGGGCGTTTAGCGACATCAAAACGCCCGACCGGGCGAACTCTCTGGAATCTCAGCTATGCATTTCCGACGAACTTCCAGCTTCTAACACCCGAAACTACACTCAAAGCACGACTTGGTGAGTTATAATTAACATGAAATCCGGGGTAAAGAATAGGAAATAAGCTTCGCATCAGTGGGCTGAGGGATTGGGGCGGGCTGGTGGATGCGCGATCCGGACGCGCAGACCGATAGGCGGGAGACACTTCTACCCCCTCTGGCGCTGCGGATAGAGGCCTGTTGTCCCATGGGCCGTCGTCGCCTAGTGTGAGTATCGGCTGGCTCTTCGACTAGTTCGTCGGACTGCTCGAACTCTTGCGAGCCGCTTCCACTGCTGTAGTCGCCGGCAAGATTGTGCCTTGTGCGCTTTGTCCCAGGAGCTGTTCCCACCTCGTGCGCCACGATCGACCTGA
The DNA here is from genome assembly GCF_004379255.2 of Salvia splendens. Classification (NCBI taxonomy): domain Eukaryota; kingdom Viridiplantae; phylum Streptophyta; class Magnoliopsida; order Lamiales; family Lamiaceae; genus Salvia; species Salvia splendens. The sequence continues at coordinate 12,802,342 of NC_056041.1, forward strand.
ATTTCGGACAATCCGCGAGGACAAGATACTCTTCCCACAAGGTGAACTTCGGCCAGCCCTCCGTGTGGTATTGGCCCTCAGACAGGTTCTTAACATCTGCTGCGCTGCGGCCATTCTCAGTGTGGCGAAGGTTGTTCTCGTATATGGACGCGAACCGCTTGGTCGCATGGAGAATCCTACCCCACTTTTTCCGGAGCTGTTCTGGGTCGCGCCTCTCGGCGCCGTCGGGTTTGAACTCCTCGTATGCAAACATGACGCGCCTCCAAAAGTTCCCCTCGGCCTGATCTGTGCCCACCACGGGGTCCGAAGTGATAGCATCCCAAGCCTTCGCCACGGCAATGCTCTCGTCTTTGGTGTATGGCTTGCCCCGTTTAGACCCAGAACCAGAGCCACCACTACCGCCAATGCAACTGCCCTCGCCACTCGGAATGCCGGCCCCGCTGCCCGTGCGCCCACCGACGTGGCCGGTGCCACGACTGCCGCCACCGCCCCTACTGCCTCCGCCCCGACTGCCGCTACCTCCTCGGGTCGAAACAGGCGTTTCCACCCGTGCTGCCGGCGTATCTGGGATGCTAAAACTGAGCAGACCTATCATAGTATCAAATGCGTCTTGATCTGCTTCGGTGAACGGAGATTGGCTGGCTTGGAAAGGGGAACCCGGACGCGGCTTGTGAAGCACGTCTAGGTTGGGTCTGTAATCTCCAAATGCGGAACGACTCAGATTCCGCTGTAGAGGTGGCGGAGTTGGAGAAGACCTCCACGACTGAGATGGAGGAAGGGGTGGACTCGATGCCCAAGGTGGGGGAGATTGATTCCAACTCCAATGTTGGGACGGAGGCGCATATCCGCCAAAGCCCGACGGCTGAGAAGCATATCCGCCAAAACCCGATGGCTGCGAAGGATAGGCCGAGGGGTTTGATGGATTGCTGCCATATCTCGATTCCTGAGAGTCGGGTGATTCGTCGTCTCCTCGGTGCATTTTTTAGAGAGTGGTTGTGTAGATAGTGAGTGGATGGATTTTGTGAAAATGGTGAAAAATAGGTGGTGGGGAGTGGTATTTATAGAGGGGAAAAAAATTAAAATCGCGCCGCATGCGCTGCGGCGGATGTCCGCACTATAGTCGCCGCGCCTATAGGCGCGGCTATGTCCCCCCCCCCCCGCCGCGTCCTCGCCCCGCACCCGGCGATCGCCCGTCCGCCCACCCTCGCCAAGTCCGCCCCCGGGGCGGACAACCTCACCACTATAGTCCGCCCGCCGACCGCCAACCATCGCGGCTATAGCCGCGTCCACTCCATAGTGGACACTCTTAGGGTGTCCACTATAAGGCGGACATCCCAATAGCCCCGCCCTAGTTTTTTTCCACATCTCTAGTTTTTTTGTCCATAGCCCCAAAAATTTATTTCCGTCGCTATGGTGGACACTTCCAATAGCTCCAAAATTTTATTATCAATTTAAATTTTAAAATGTTTTAAGTTTCAATCAAGTATAATTAAAATTATCGTAATGTAAATAATTAGAAAACGAGATAATTGGGGCGGATATTCGTTGTATTGCAAAAGGGTAAAATTATACAACGAATAATTAAAATAAAATACAACTAAAAACTCTGCCACCGTCTACTCGGTGTCGGAGTCGGCTTCCTCGTCTTCTTCTTCTTCTTCTTCTTCTTCTTCTTCTCCTCCTCCTCATCCTCCCTCGCAGCTGCCGGCCGCGGTTTCTCCAGGGGCATCATCAACCAACCCCAGCCGACTCTCAATCCGATTGATGAGCCTCTTGTAGACGTTCCTGACGTACGGGTCAGATTCCGCTGCGTATTTGCTGCATACGTCTTGCAGTTGTTGCATCAACTGCACATCTATGTTATCTCTCATGACCTCGTGGGGGGCTTGCACCATGTGCTGTGGGATTGGGGCGGGCTGGGGGATGCGAGATCCAGACGCGGCCGACGATAGGCGGGAGGCACTTCTAGCCCCTCTGGCGCTGCGGATAGAGGTCTGTTGTCCCGAGGGCCGTCCTCGCCTAGTGTGTGTAGCGGCTGGTTCTTCGACTTGCTCATCGGGCTGCTCGAACTCGTGCGAGCCGCTTCCGCTGCTGTAGTCCCCGGCAAGGTTGTGCCTTGTACGCTTCGGCCCAGGAGCTGTGTTGACCTCTCGCGCCACGATGGCCTTGAATTTCGGACAATTCACGAGGACCAGATACTCTTCCCACAATGTGAACTTCGGCCAGCCCTCCGTGTTGTATTGGCCCATCGATAGGGCCTTCGCGTCTGTTTCGCTTCGGCCACTCTCAGCGTGGAGAAGGTTGTTCTGGTATATGGACGCGAACCGCTTGGTAGCCCGCAGAATCCTACCCCACTTTTTTCGGAGCTGTTCTGGGCCACGCTTATCGGCGCCGTCGGGTTTGAAGTCCTCGTATGCCATCATGGCGCGCCTCCAAAAGCTCCCCTCCGGCTGATCGGTGCCCACCACGGGGTCCGATGTGATGGCATCCCACGCCCTCGCCACGGCAATGCATTCCTGTTTGGTGTAGAGCTTGCCCCGGTTGGAGCCAGACCCACCGCTACCGCCGACGCCACTGCCCTCGCCACCGCCACTGCCGACGCCGCGGCCCGAGCCGCCATCGCCGCTCCCCGAACCACGTCTGCCGCTATTGCCGCCTCCGCCCCTACCGCCGCCGCCTGGGGCTGGAAACGACGTTTACACCCGTTCTACCGGCGTATCCGGGACGCCGGAACTGAGCACACCCATCATAGTATCCAGTGCGTCTTGATCTGCTTGGGTGAAAGGAGATTGACTGGATTGGAAAGGGGACTCCGGACGTGGCTGGTTAAGCGCGTAGAGGTTGGGTCTGCTATCCCCAAATGCGGAGTGACTCAGATTCCGCTGAATAGGTTGGGGCGTTGGAGAATACCTCCACGTCTGAGATGGCTGTAGGTTTGGGCTCGATGCCCACGGCGGGGGAGATTGACTCCACATCAACGGCTGGGACGGAGACCCGCCATATCCCGATGACTGTGAAGGATAGCCGGCCGACGGTTGTGAAGGATTGCCGCCATAGCCCGATTCCTGCGAGTCGGGTGATTCGTCGTCTCTTCCGTGCATTTTTTAGACTGAGAGTGTAGATAGTGAATGGAGGGATTGTGTGAAAATGGGGAAAAAAATAGGTGGTGGAGAGTGGTATTTATAGAGGTAATAAAAAAAACAAAATTCGACCGTCGGCGCGCCGATCGCCGGTGACTATGGCCGGCGCGTCCTCGCCCCCCATCGCCTATCCGTCGTCCACCGTCCTACCGCCCCCATTTCCGCGTCCGCCCCGGGGGCGGACAACTCCTACACTATAAACCGCCCCGGGACCGCTCCCACCGAGGCTATAGGCGGGGCGGTCCCATAGTGGATACTCTTAGAGCATCCACTATAGACGGCCTTCCCCAATAGCCATGCCCCCCTTTTTTGTCCACAACCCCAATTTTTTGTCCATAGCCCTAAAATTTTGTTTCCGCCACTATAGGCGGACACTTCCAATAGCCCCGAAATTTTATAACCAATTTTCATTTTAATTTTAATTCAATTATAAGTAATGAAAATTATCGGACTAAACGTAATTATAAACAAACGACTATAAGTGAAGAAATTAAAATTAAACACTACATTTTCGTCGTTCCATAAATCGTCCATTTCAGACCACGAATTCTAGTGAGAGAAAATATGTGTGAGGGAGAGGTGGAATGGTGTGAAAATAATGGGAGGAATGAGGTGTATTTATAGGTAAATTAAATTGAATAAAAAAAATATTTTTCGAACGTCCGCCCCGGAATAGGCGAGCCGGGCGCCGCCCCTCTATAGGCCGACGCGCCTATCGCCCCGCCATCGCCCCCCTTCCCGCCGATGGTCCGTCCGCCCCACAAAATTTCGTCCGCCCCGGGGCGGACGTTCCTCCCACTATAGGCCGCCCCGTCTTCACCTCCTCCGGGGCGTCCGTCCCCTTTTGCTTATAGTGGATGCTCCTATGTCCTCTCAAGACAGAATACATCAAGCTTTGCGGATGCTATGAAAACTTTTCTAATATTCAGTGAAGTATTACACAAAATGTGCAATAATAATATTGTCGATAGAAGTTTGATCATAACTATATCAAAGTATGATCAAAGAACATTTTCTATAGTGCCTACCAATTTTAGTAATCGCTTTTAATTTATTTATATCTAAAAGGATACCGTGAAATTGAGTGAGAATCTCCCTTTTCCAACACAAAGCTCGATACGAATTCATGATTTCCACATAAAGGTATGGATGCACCAGAACTTTCTAATCAAACTTTTATAGGTAATTAAAGAATAAAAATTCTAGTGAAAAAGTATATTTTAGATAAATGTCAACTCTTAAATGAAAAAATATTTGGAATTAGAATTGATTTGACAAATAACGTCATTTTCATTGTAAAGAAATTATATGTCTAATTAATGGATAAGGTAAAAAAAAATGTCTAATAAAGGAGATTGTACTTGGAGAGGAAATGTACAAAAAGACCCCTTATAATGTACAAAAATATTATACAATCTTTAAATTAATTCACTTTTTAAAATAGAGGGAACATCTTTTTTAGTACATCAACTATCTCAAATGAGCAAATTTAGTCCATAACATTTCATAATATCTTTTAAGGTCCATCAACTATAAGTTAATATCATTTCAACTACTTTTGGCTATTTCCAATATTTTCATGACCAAAGTACCCTTAAGACCAATGGGGCAATTCAATCTATTTACCCTCTCATTTTCATTAAAGTATGTAATTTAGGATAATTGATGTACCAAAAAGATCTTCCCTCTAATTTTAATCTCAAAATAAAAATATCTTAATGATATTAATATTCTATTACTATTAATTATTTACGTTTAGTTTTACTTATTTGTAATATTTTAAATCATTGTAATATATTTAATATTAATAGTGAAATAACTTAGATATAATATATGTAAACATTATACTTATACAATATTTGTATATAAAAGTAGTTCAATTTATTAGATAGAAGATTAATTTTCAATCTTAAAGCTATACATAGAATATATTATTTTTAAGTGCAATACAAATTTGATGATTAAAAATAAATTAGAATTGATTAACATACATAGAATCTTAAATAATTCAAAGAGCTAAGTTTTATTTTATCTACTCTTATGTAGTAGTAATTGTAGTATAAAAAAACTAGTTAAAATTATCAATAATCAATTTAATAAAAAGACAATGACATTTTTAGTTGAATATATGATTAATTTAAATCTATGATTGTTTAATTAAATAAAAAATCAATAGTTGTTATCAATTGTTTAATATCACACTGTCGCGTCTTAATATTATCATTAGGCCATTTACAACATCATGAAAACCGTTCATAATTCTCATATCTATTCCCTTGACTATTCGTGAATCATATTTTTTCTACTTTATTAATTATTAATTTCAATGTAGTATATATAATATTATGATTAACTTAAATTTTCAGTTTAATAAAAGTACGAGATTCATTAAAATAAAATATTTATCTTAGTTTTATCTAAATAATTAAGAATGTAACCATATAAAAGTATTAACTAGCACTAGAAAATAATATCATAATATTAAAATAAGGTATGGTATATATTAATAATAATAGTATAAGATCTATTAAACTTAATCCCAAATAAATTAGAAGAAAGAAAAAAGTTGATGAATAAATAGATTGAATTATCCTTCATGGCCTTAAGGGTATTTTGGTCATGAAAATATTGGAAATCGCCAAAAAGTAGTTGAATTGATATTAACTTATAGTTAATAGACCTCAAAAGATATTATGAAATGTTACGGACCAAATTTGCTTATTTAGGATAGTTGGTGTACTAAAAAAGACGTTCCCTCTTTAAACTATTAGGTCTATGGCAATAGTAAATCTACGTTTGTATACGTATATTATTTTGACTATCGCACTCTCCTATTAATTACATCGTGTAATTTACCACTCTAATTCTCCATCTTGAAATTGGCAAACCAACGAAAGTTTGAAGTACTCGTATGTGGGAATTTTTTTTAAAAAATTGAAAAAAGAGAAAGTGTGTAAACAAAAGAAAACGAGAAGTAGAAAAATATAAAATGAGAAAACAAAACGACAAAATTGTTAACTTTCAAGAAATCACGTATACATAATCTTCTGTTTATTATTAATAATATTGATATTAAAGAAATATGCACTAAGTCCCAAGTTAATTACTAGTATTTTATTTAGACTAGACAAGAATTAAGCGAGTGGAAAGGCATAAATAAAATGCAAGAGATAATAAAAAAAATCATATTGTTTGGAAAGAAAAAAAAGTATAGTAAGTATATGATTTAGATTGAAAATTTCAAAGAAATTCAAATCATTTTACTCTAGAGAATCAACTTCATCATTTTCAAATTTTCACAATCACCGGCCATGTTTTACACACGAATTAATTTAAATCATCATACTCTCCTCTATATTGCTACATCACTTATTAAAATAAATTGCTAGTTTGTTGTTCACAAATCGCAATATACAAAAACCGTTTGCAGTTTTCAAACTGTGGTACTACTCAATTAATTTACAACGTATCATACAACTCACAAGTAAATCTTCTTCTCGTCTTATATAGCTGTATTCTTTTTTTGGTAAATATATAGCTGTATAGTGTAATATACAAAATTGAATTACACAAACAAAATGGGCATTTGTGTTCCTTATCACGCTATAGAGAAACCACCGGTGGATTCCCGGCGGCGGGGGTCTTCTTCGTTGTCGTCGTCGGTGAAGGTGGTTGATGGGGTACGAACTAAACAAACCCAACAGCAGTGACGGCCCATCAGCCCAAAGCCCAAGGAAGAGTATGAGTTCGGCATTACCAAAGAGTTCGGAGGAGTTCGGCATTACCAAAGAGTTCGGCCTCAGCCTACAGCTCGGTAAAAGCCAACCAATCAAGCTCTGCTCTTAGGTCGGCATCAAGCTCTACTCTCAGATCGGCAACCAAAGCAGTTCGGTCTCAGTAAGAGTTCGGCCTCAGCCTACAGCTCGGCAAAAGCCAACCAATCAAGCTCTGCTCTTAGGTCGGCATCAAGCTCTACTCTCAGATCGGCAACCAAAGCAGTTCGGTCTCAGTTTTCGACCGAACAAGGAGTTAGTGGACCCATGCAGGATTTCCACAACTTCCAACACACCCACTACCACGTGGCGTCAACTCAGGCCACGATCTTAGGCCATGACCTACACGACCTCCACGACCTAGAGTGATGATGTAAGCCACGATCTTAGTTCAATGTATAAATAGAACTTAGATCTGGTAGAAAGGGGTTAGAATCTCGCTAGAGAAATAATCATATAGCAAGTCTGTGTTGTAAGCTGTAATTCGCAGATCAAGCAATACAAACTTGCCCCCATTTCTCCCCGTGGACGTAGATTTACCTCAGTAAATCGAACCACGTAAAATTCTCTGTGTCATAATCTTCATTCTCTACCAGCATTTACAAACATCAGAAATTCGCCGATTCATCACTGGCGCCGTCTGTGGGAAGCAGAGAACCAAATTTGTGATAAAGCGAATTTTTGACCATTTTTTCAACCCAAAAAATGCATACCAGATCGCAGAAGACCCGTATTCCTGCCCGTGAGAACCAGGAGGAAGCCAATCCACCCCATAGGTCCGGAAAATAGCCTAGGGATAAATCCACCACCAGTTCTCATGGCGGAGGAACAAGCCGCTCCAAAAGCCGTCACACCGAGTCTTCCCAGCAGCCCGATTTGAACGAGGCTGTCAAGCTGTTTTTGGCTGAAAAGCAGGAGGAATTCTTAACCTTCCTGCAGAGAAGCCAAAAGCAGCCGGAGGCGAAAACGGCGGATTCTCCCTCTCCCTCCATACGAGACAGTCACTACCGCAGTAGTGTGTCAGGTCTTCCAGAAGAAAGAATCCTCGGTACCGGAATCACAGGAGAACTCCATCTCCTCCATACCGAAGAAATGTCGGGTTCGCCATGTACGGAGCATTGAGGACTCCGTTCTCGGACGATATTACCCGAACTTCCCTACCACAGAACTACCGAACTCCGTCGATAACCTATGACGGACTCGTGGATCCTCATGATTTCTTGGGACGCTATCAATATAACATGGCGAACCAGGGTCTCAACGAGGTCCACATGTGCAAGCTGTTTCCCGAACTGCTTATCGGGAACGCAAGAAGGTGGTTCGATAGCCTCCCCCAAGGCAGCATTAGATCCTACCGAGATCTAATGGATGCTTTCCACAGGAGGTTCTTTCAGAAAGCGGAAGCCCGAAGCACTTCGGCTCAGCTGCTTTCTATACGTCAAGGTCGCGACGAAAAGATCAGCGATTTTATGACGAGATTCCACAAGGAATGCCTACAAGTAGATAATCTCAATGATCTACTTGTCATTTCGGCATTCCAAAATGGAATCCTGCCCGGAGCTCTCTACAGAAAGCTCGTGGAGTGCGGTCCGCAAACAGCTCAAGAGATGTGGGACATTGCGGACAAGTTTTCTCGTGCCGATGAGGCAGACCGTCGAAAACGGTCTTTAGACGGCTCATCTAGAGAAGACAAAAAGAAGCCCGGTCATAGCGATCAGAGGCATCCTCGCCGAACACCTTCTCCACTAAAGGAGAGATAGCGGTCATCCGAGGTGATCGAAAAAGAGCAAGTGTGTTCGCAGATTGCGCTTAAAAGTGCCGAGCAATCAGTTCGGCACCATCAAGCATAGCAATCACAGCAGCCGGAATCAGAGGCCGGCGAAATGACCGAAGTCACACCGGAGCCGAACTCGATGGTGTACGGCACTGAAGCCGTGATTCCGGTTGAGATCGGCATATCCAGTCCCCGAACTCAATTTCTCCTCAAAAATGAATGGTGACGGACTGAGAGCCGAACTACATCTGGCCGAAGAAAGAAGAGAATTGGCCTGCATAAAAGCAGCCAAGTACAAGGAGCAAGTAGCCCGGTATTATAACCAAAGGGTGAAAAAGCTGCAATTTCAAGTGGGAGATCTCATCTTGAGAAACAACGAAGTAAGCCGAGCAGAAAAGCTGGGCGAACTCGAACCCACATGGGAAGGTCCATATCGAGTGTCAGAAGTCCTCGGCAAAGGGTCTTGCAAATTGACTCAAGTGTCAGGAGCACAAGTACCCCGAACATGGTACGTTTCCAACCTCAAAAAGTTCCATTTGTAAGAGACAGTCCGGTCAGTCGGTCTTGAGTCCTGTTCGGTCAATGTGCTTTATTTGGTTTGCTTGGTTTTTGTTCGTCTCTATGTGCTTTTTATTTGTCTATATGCGTTTTGTCTGTCTATGTGCGTGTCGTCTCTTACAAATGTTACTGAGGTATCTTGTTCTTCGAAGGCTGATCCCCTTCTTAGAACATATACAAGCCAACGATTGTGCGTCAAAGCTTCTAAAGAGGATACAAGACCACAATTCAGCTTAAACAAGCAGTTCGTCCGAAACGAGCTGCAACAAGCCAAAGATTGTGTGTCAAAGCTTCTAAAGAGGATACAAGACCACAATTCTGCTTAAAAATCAAGCACTTCGTCTGAAACGAACTGCAACAAAAGTCCGATTCTCGCGATAAAACTTGCCTGAATTAGGACAAGGGAAAGTCCAATCCACGCGATAAAACTCGCCGAATTAGGACGACCAAGTTCGGTCAAAGCAGTTTACCTCATAAGACCGAGGGCGACCATGTCTAGTCAAAGAGGTTTACTGCATAAGACCACTTCGGTTAACTGGGAAAGTCCGATCCACGCGATAAAACTCGCCGAATTAGGACAAGGGAAAGTTCGATCCCGGCGACGAAAATCGCCAAATTAGAACACAAAGACGAGTCCGGTCAAAGATGTTTATTTCATCAGACCAAAGACGAGTCCGGTCAAAGATGTTTATTTCATCAGACCAAAGACGAGTCCGGTCAAAGATGTTTATTTCATCAGACCAAAGACGAGTCCGGTCAAAGATGTTTATTTCATCAGACCAAAGACGAGTCCGGTCAAAGATGTTTATTTCATCAGACCAAAGACGAGTCCGGTCAAAGATGTTTATTTCATCAGACCAAAGACGAGTCCGGTCAAAGATGTTTATTTCATCAGACCAAAGACGAGTCCGGTCAAAGATGTTTATTTCATCAGACCAAAGACGAGTCCGGTCAAAGATGTTTATTTCATCAGACCAAAGACGAGTCCGGTCAAAGATGTTTATTTCATCAGACCAAAGACGAGTCCGGTCAAAGATGTTTATTTCATCAGACCAAAGACGAGTCCGGTCAAAGATGTTTATTTCATCAGACCAAAGACAAGTCCGGTCAAAGAAGTTTACGTCATAAGACCGAGGACAAGTACGATGAAATTTTTTCGCTAAGCTGTAAATACACAGTGTTAGAAGCGAAAACAGAAACAAAATTTCATTTTCAAATCTTGTTCGGCTCACAACTCCGCTACCCTACAAGATGGCGTTACGCTATTACAAAGGACTATTCTACTGTCCAGGGTTGCTAAAGTTGAGCCATCTATTCACAAAATCCTCGTGAAGCTGAGTTCGGGCGTTCCAGGCAGCTGCAGAATAAGCAGGTCGACGAGATGCTCTAATCGACCTGCCACTTCTTCTCTGAGCCCGGGAAGCCCTAGCACCTCGGCGGCGAAGAGTCTCTTCACGAAGCATTTGTTGATCTTGCTCACTCATAATCACAGCTCCTCTACGAACTTCAGCCTGTTCTCGTCTTGACGTTTCCGGCTGTTCCAGAGTTCGTTGCTGACTTGGAGTACGGTCTTGAGCAAGTGAATCAAAGGTTTGATCTGGAGTGCGAGCATCTGTTGGCACGATATGCCGAAGGAATCTTTCTATGGAGGGGCGCCGAGAAAGAACAATGTTGTACCGAGAAGCCCAGCGCCGCAATGATGTCACGACTTGTTGGCAAGCCGAGCTCTCCAGCGCATTGTTCCTCCGGAGTACATTATATTCCTCCCACAGTTCGTCAACTCGACTCTGAACATCTGATATGGTCATTCCCCCGCGCGCACGGATGTAATCCTCGTACGCAGTCCTCTCAGCAATGGTCGTATTCCGCTCGGCCTCCAGATCATTCTTATCGGACTCTAAGTCCTTATTATCGGCATCCAGCTTCACTAAACGAGCCAGAAGCTCGTCATTCTTCGTCTGATCGGCTATAGCTCTTTTCTCAGCTTCGTCTAAAGCCGAAGAGTACAGCCGCTTCCAGTGAAGTACCTCCAGCTCCTTGAGAGTTAAGAATACAAAGCAGCTACGTCAGTTCGGCATTTCAGCTTACCGAGCAGGTAGTAAACCACAACAGGAGTAAGAGAGTACGAAAGGCTATACGAAGACACAAGAGCAGAAAGAAGAATTTTTTCATTCATAAGAAAAAAAAAATTTTTCTATACAAGGAGGGCTTCAAGGCCATTTTACATAAAGGAAGAAACTAAACTAAGAGAAGGGAGACGAAATCATACTTCGCTAGCTTCGTCTCCACCTTCTCGGTGAGGTTCAGCTTCCTTCTCTGCTTCAGCTTCAGCCTCTGCCTCCTTGCTCTCCCCAGCCTGCTCGGCGCCACCGTAGCCGATCTGCTGCGTCTCCTGATCGGCTTCCTTCTCCGGATGCCCGGCTCGCTCGACTTCGGCCTCCCGCTCCAGCGGCTCGGCCTCACCCTCTCCGTTGTAAGTCGAAGCGGGTGAAACGGGTCCCACGGAGGCAAAGATAGCCTCCAGGTTCTCGTCCCGATCAGCTCGACAACTCCGGACTCGGTCTGCAGAAAGCAGGACCGAAGATGAAGCGAGCTCCTCAAGGAGCGGCAGATTCTGAAGCCGAGCTGCTATCTCTCGGCTGTACAGAGGCAGTACGACGTCGGCCCCCTGCTCGCCCTTATCGGCAATTAGCCTTACCAGACTACCGACAAAAGCCGAGAACTGGCTACTCAAAAAGAGTTTCTCCGTGTAAACACGGAGAGCCTCCCCCTGGGCAACCACGGCGGCAGCATCACTCCGTTTCGTCTGCTCTCGCTGGATGACGAGCTGGTTTTTGGCAAACTGAGCTTCATCCTGGGCCGAAATCCTAGCAGCTCTGGCTTTCTCAAAGTTTGCCTCGGCCTGCTCGGCCCGGTGACAAGCAGCCGCCAATTTCCTCTGCATCTCAGCATAGTCGTTGGACGCTTTGGAGAGTTCGACGGCGACGAGCTTGGAGAGCATATCGTTCCTCTGAAAATGGATAAGGAAAAAAGTCAACAGAGGGCACCAAAAATACAGGACAGAAGCCAAGCCAAAGAATCGAGAAGACAATTCACCTCGGCGAAGTCCGTGGGCCATAAAAATGGCTCACAGATATGCTCCGAAGGAGGCGCCAAGACCACGTCTTTCTCTGGCGCTCTCGGGGGCTTCTGGGTCCTCCCCTTCCTACTTGCCGAAGTCGACTCCGGCTTCTTTGGACCCGAAGAGGTCTTTTGCCTCTTCGGATTCTTCTCGGCATCAGGCGCCGAGCTGGTAGCCTTCTCTTTCTCCGGCTCCTCAAGCTCGGAGGACTTTCGGATAGCCTTATTCAGCATGAACACTGCCAAAAAGCAAGAAAACAAGGTTAGTTTTCTTCGTTAAAGCAGTAGAGCATAAAGATAAAGAGAAATCCTCACCCTCGGCCTCTTCGTCCGAAGACGAGATATTGAACACGAGGTCGCCCTTGACGAGCTCAGTCTCCGAATACTGTTTCCTAATCATAGGAATCTTATTGAGCTCGCCCTCGAGCTCGGCCAACGGTTCTAACCGAGGATGGGGAATCACGGACTTCGGCCTTCTCCAAGGAAAGCCCGGAGCCGAAGTCCTATTATAAAAAAAGAAACGGTTTTGCCATTTCGGCCACTTGGTTCGGCAGAAGGCCCTAAAAGGCTGTAAGGGGATCAAGTAGAACCAAGATCCCTTCCTTTTAAACTGGAAAAAATTAAGGATTGCCCTCAGAGACAGATCCTTATCTAGCCTACGCAGTTCGGCAGCAAAAGCCGATAAGTGCCTCCAAGAGTTCGGAGTCACCTGACCTAAAGGGAGTTGAAAAAAATCAAGAAGCTCTACAAAAGGTGGGGGAAGAGGAAAACGAAGCCCGCATTCTAAGCAGGCTTCGTAAACGGTGGCATAACCCTCCGGCGGGTCGTTAGCCCTATGATCATCGTCGGGAACCACCGCCTTCCCCCCAGGTAAAAATATTTCTCGTGAAGGGATATCACAGTATCCTTACTCAAGATACTGTGAAAATACTCTACGGTCTTCTCCCCGGATTCTTTCCGGCTAGAAGACCCCTTATCCCCTTTCCTACCGCTACCCGACACCGAAGAAGAAGAAGAAGACATTTTTCTTACTTTTTGAAAGTGAAGAAAGTCTGAAGAAGCTCTTGAAAGCGGAAGAAAATTTCTCGAGAAAGAGAGAGTATAGAAGACGCAACAGCAAAGGTGTTCAAATGAGGAGGAAAGAGCATATTTATCAGATTCGGCGAAGATTTCAAAATCGTCGCACCGTTTCGAATCCCACCTTTTCAGGATTCAACGGCCGGATTTTACTGTCGCATTTAATGCAGTCACATGCAAGGCATGTCCCCTGACGTCAGCCTCCCCCGTACTTTTATCCAGAATACCGAAGTGACTCGCTTCGCCGAAGTGATTCACTTCGTCTTTCGGGGGGGGGTAGTGATGGGGTACGAACTAAACAAACCCAACAGCAGTGACGGCCCATCAGCCCAAAGCCCAAGGAAGAGTATGAGTTCGGCATTACCAAAGAGTTCGGAGGAGTTCGGCATTACCAAAGAGTTCGGCCTCAGCCTACAGCTCGGTAAAAGCCAACCAATCAAGCTCTGCTCTTAGGTCGGCATCAAGCTCTACTCTCAGATCGGCAACCAAAGCAGTTCGGTCTCAGTAAGAGTTCGGCCTCAGCCTACAGCTCGGCAAAAGCCAACCAATCAAGCTCTGCTCTTAGGTCGGCATCAAGCTCTACTCTCAGATCGGCAACCAAAGCAGTTCGGTCTCAGTTTTCGACCGAACAAGGAGTTAGTGGACCCATGCAGGATTTCCACAACTTCCAACACACCCACTACCACGTGGCGTCAACTCAGGCCACGATCTTAGGCCATGACCTACACGACCTCCACGACCTAGAGTGATGATGTAAGCCACGATCTTAGTTCAATGTATAAATAGAACTTAGATCTGGTAGAAAGGGGTTAGAATCTCGCTAGAGAAATAATCATATAGCAAGTCTGTGTTGTAAGCTGTAATTCGCAGATCAAGCAATACAAACTTGCCCCCATTTCTCCCCGTGGACGTAGATTTACCTCAGTAAATCGAACCACGTAAAATTCTCTGTGTCATAATCTTCATTCTCTACCAGCATTTACAAACATCAGAAATTCGCCGATTCATCAGTGGTGGACCTGGAGGGGAGGCTTGAGGAGTTCCGGCAGGCGGTGACGGCGGAGGAGGTGGTCTCCCGCCACCCGGACTGCTACCTGTGCAGCGCAGACAACATGGTGGTGAACTCGCACGCGCCGCAGCTGGCGAAAGACCACGCGCTGCAGCCCGGCCAAATCTATTTCCTAATGCCACTCTCGAGATCGCTAACGCCACTCTCTCTTGAAGATTTGTGCGACCTCGCCATCAAAACAAGTAGAACTGTCGACATCGGCGCTGATCCATTTCTCCATGGATGCAAAAGATTGAGGATTTCTGAAGATGGGAATTGCAGGAATTTTGTCACTTCTTGATTTATTTATTTGTTTTTTCTGTATTTTTTAGAGGTGGAAATTATTTAGACGGTAATAGTGGAGTCGACTACACTACCATTATTCTTTTCCAAGACAAACTTTTATTTTATTTATGTGTTTTTTATGACACCTTTTCTGTGTGATAAGATTCTAAATATTTTACATTTTACTCCCTCCGTCCCTCAAAATTTATCATCCGTCCCTAAAAATTTATCACCTTTCATTTTTACCATTTTTTACAGTTGATCCCACATTCCACTAACTCATTCTCACTAACATTTTATTTTAAAATTAATATATAAAAGTAGCACCCACATGTCACTAACTTTTTCAACTCACTTTCTATTACATTTCTTAAAACTCGTGCAGGGTCAAATGGTGCCAAATTTTAAGGGACGGAGGGAGTATTTTTTATCAAGAAATTTTAGTCAAATATTTTTGCGAGAATAATGGGATTTTGTAATAGGAAAAGTGGGAGACATTTATGTTCCCATTGTAGTATAAGTGTGGTAAACGGGTCAGTTGCAGGAATTATTGGTGCAGCCCGTAGCTGTCTGACGGCTTGGAGAGAAGCTCAGGTTCAAAATGACATTGGTGCACGGGGGGAGACTTCATTTGGAGGAAAAATGGGTGAAGCCGCGAAATGGTGTGCTAAAATGCAATATAGATGCTACTGTGTTCGAGAGCCAAAGAAAAGTTGGTTGTGGGGCGGTTGTTCGAGATTTTGAAGGGACGGTGGTAGCGGCAATGTGTGGACAGGTGGGAAGGGTGGCTGACCCATTTATGGCCGAGCTCCTTAGCTTGAGAGAGATGTTCAGTAGGATCAAAAGAGAGGGATGGAAATAGATAGAGTTTGAGATGGATGCCCAAACGGTAGTACTCGTAGTGACAGGGTTACGGAAGGATGGATCTATCTTTTGGCCAATAGTAGAAGATTGTCGTCAGCTTTTGAAAGAGGTCTTCGGATCCTCTATAAGGTTTTTAAGGCCATCTGCAACGCATGCCTTAGTCGTCTCTTATCTCGTCCCGGAGAGACGAGACGGATAAGAGACGACGATGCAGCCTTCCGTCTCCATCCCGTCTCGGAGGGACAGTTCGCGAGACGTCTCACCACGCACGTTGGCGACGTGGCGAGCTCCGGTTCATCTGTGACGCCCACTCGCCGGCCCGCGAGTGGCCGTCGTTTTTATCCGAAAAAATGTTTTTTTGTTTTTTTAAAAATTTAGGAAAAATTCAAAAATTAAAAAACAAATCCCAAAAAATATACTAGCCGTTTATAGGCATTTTTGTAAATTTTTAATTAATTATTTATTTTTTTAAGCCTCCAATCACTTCTATAAATATCAAATCATTCCCACAAATTAATCCACCATAAAAAAATATTTTTTATTTAAATTATGTATTTTTATTTTTTAGGATTTTATTAATGAGGTTTTTAATTTTTTTAGAATTTTAAGTTGTAATTTTATTTAATTTAATGAAGTGTGTTTTTATTAATTGAATTTGTTGGAAATAAAAATAAAAAAATTAAATTGAATGAATAGTTAAGGGATGAGATGGTTAAGAGATGGATAATAGATGGAGGGTTGTAGGTGTTGTCTCTTAGTTAAGAGATGGAGTAAAAAGTACAGTGGGGCCCATGAATAGTTAAGAGATGAGATGGTTAAGAGACGGATAAGAGACAACGTTGCGGATGGCCTAAGGCGATCAGTGAATCAAGTTGCTCACACGCTTGCTCGGGCATCTGGTTCTATAGCTAAGAGCAAGTTTTGGTTTGCATTCCTATTTTTATTCGTGATGTAATAGTTATGGATTTGTTTGAATAATATATTATATTTGATGTCAAAAAAAAAATTGTTGATTTGTTAATATATACTTTATGGCTATATAGGTCTAATCCTCTGCGTCAAATCTCAACTACTCCAGTATTTATAAACGACAACATTAATAAGACCATCTCTAATCATATATAAAAAATTATTTTTTATAGAAAATTTCTCTAATCATATTGTAAATCTAAACCTATTTTTGAGTTTTTCTATGGAACAACACCAAATATAGGTGTATATATTGTAACTACTGCACTAATTTTGTGAGACATATACTAAAAAATAGTAGTATAAAATTTGAGTTTTGTGTATATGGTTGAAATAAAATTACATTTTTGTATAACATTATATATATATAATAAGTATGAATTTGATGTAAATAGTTGGAGATGGTCTAAATAATAGTATTAATAATAATAGTATTAATAAGAGTGTTTGAAGCATGGAGTATACGATAGTAGTATCAGTCAACCATCAAACTATCCTATAAACAAATCATAACTTAAAAGGGAGTGGACAAAAAGAAATTACATAAATTACAAAATGTGCTCTAAATTAATTTAAATTAAAGTGGTGGTCATATATGTGCTGTATGATGTAATAATTCATATATAGAGAGGAAGGTATTAAGTAATGTTTATAGAAAGATTAAAAAAAGAGAACTTAGAACTATTATGGAGAGTATAATATACTATCAATCTGTACTTAGAACTTAGAACTATTATGGAGTACTACTTAATATCGCTTTGTGGACTTGCTATTCTGCGTACAATAAAGTGAAGTCTTGTTGTGGAAATAGTATACTATACTAATGTTAGTCTACGACTGTGTATTCAAATGCATATCTAAATCCAGGCTTCCAGTAACATTTTTTTAAAAGAATATTACTTATATAGGGATACATTTAATACTAACAAATACCTATTTATGCATACCGAATTATTAATTACAATTGAATTTCAAGATATCATTCTCAATGAATAACAAATACTCCCTCCGTCCTATAATATTAATCACATCTTGCCATTTCGTCAGTCCTAAAATAAGAGTCATATTTCACTTTTACCATAAATGGTAAGTATGTCGCATATTTCAATAACTCACTCCACTCACATATTATTATAAAATCAATATAAGAAAATAGACCACAAATCTGCTATTTCACTCCACTATTCTTTATATTTCTTAAAATTTGTGCTCGGACTCCTATAAAGAGTAATTATTAATTGTAATTGAATTTAAAGATCTAATCTAATGGACATAGAGTTGATATGTGGCAAAGAATAATAATTAAATTTAACGCATAAAGGTAATGGCATTACCTATTTTTTCGTCCACTTCGATTTGGTTAACATATTACCACTACTTTTTGTTATCTTTCATAATATACATGATTTTCTCATCATACTCTAGATGAGTTTCCATTACAATGTTTACAATTTTTATTACAATGTTTACAAATCTTCACCACACACATAGTGTGTGTCTTTTATTCCAAAAATCTCAGTCATTAATCCTATTTTATAGAACCTGAACATAACTACATTTGATATGAGTTTTCTACATATTTTTCATTATAGTCAAGATGATTTTTCATCACATGCAATGTTAACAAATATTCGTGTCTTTCATTCTTAAAATCTCGACCATTTTTAAATTGTAGAATCTGAAAATAATTTCCCATATTCTTCAACCCCGTCCATGCATCAATCTACTGTTTCAATTATTAGTGCTTGGGTATACGCTAAGAGTTAGTTACACATTAATGCATCCATGAATGTTCATGATATTACATCAAATCTCCTGAACATAAGTGGACAACTAGGGTGGCAGGTGAATCCACTATATAGCAATAGTAGTATTGCATATGCATTGTTTTGAAGAATGTCATACAATCATATGACCGTGCAAATTAAAGCAGTGCATGAATTTGTGATCCAAAACCTTAGCAAAGTTGGGAACCATTCATGCCTAATTATATGACCTACTTGCATTTCACATCCTTCTATTTTGGCCTTTCTTCAATAATATATCTCATTCATTGGGATCTAAAGAGCGGTAGATAGCAATTTGTACCATCTATTATCTATATATACTGAAACAATGTCGCCCTAACTACAATATGATAGACACCATATATTATTTCCATCTATATAATCTTCTATTTTAGTTAGGAATGTCAATCAGGTCAACCTAGCGGGTCTCGGCCAACCATACTCAGGTTGCAGATTATTCGGGTGCGGACTAATCGGGTTGATACCAATAAAATTAACATGTGATCAATTCAATACATAATAATGTAAATTAATAATATTAGTAAAACATTTAATAATAATAATAATAATTTTGAGATATGTACTTAAACTCAAACATGTACTTTATTTAAGATTTGTATAAAAACATATACTCTATATTTTAAGAAATTTTAAAATAGGTGTTAGAAACTAAAATATTTCTTACAGTGGATTTGAATTTTCTAATTTATTTATCTTATTAATTTAATAAAGAACTAATATGTATGTATATTTAACATAAAATTGAGAGTTAGTATATATTTGTTTGGTTATTTATATTATAAAAACTATCATTGAACTATCGAATTAGGTGTCAAACTGACGGAACAATAGAATTAGGTTGCACCTAGGTCCAATCCATCGGACTCTGAGTCAGCCAATTCAAGTTGCGGACTAATCAGATTGTAATTTTGTCGGAGTAAAAATTTTTAATTCTAAAAACTCTAAATTTAGCAGGTTATTCATGTCAACTCATTATGATACGGGCTTACGGCATTCCTAACTTTAGTATGTCAAGTGGAGTACAAATCAACACCATTTCAACTTTAGTCTATCAAGTGGAGTACAAATCAACACCATTTCCATATTAATGGAGCTACGACAAAAAAATGCATTTTTAACTCAAATAACACATTTTATTCAACAAATAACAACGCAATAATCGACATAGTAACTAATTTTGCACAATACAACCATAACAGACAAAATTAAACCAAATGTGTGATTGAAATAAATGATTTATGAAGTGAATTCAATTCATGATTGTGGATTCATATGAGACTTGATGGCAGCAACCAAATGATCATATGCCACACTCCACGCCTTCTTCATTTCTGGTGACCAAATTTCTCCCACTGCCTCTTCTATAGTCTCCAACAATGCATATTTCGTCACCTGTTTTTTAATTTAATTTTTTCAAAATGATCAAATCGAGTCAAGTTGAATATAGTACTGTATAAAATTCTTGAAAATGTAAAAAAAAATACCTCAAAATGTTCATCAACGACGCCATATTTGGAGTGGACAGTCCCTAATTTTGTTAGGGTGGATTCTCTTATCACAACTTTTCCTTCTTTCCTAAGTTGTAGTGCAGCTTCACATGTCTGCCAAAATATCATAAATTTATTTTCATCAAATAATTACGAATTTTGCAAGTAACTCATTAAAAAAAATTGAAACTAACCATGACAAATACAGATTTGGCATGAGGCTTAAGCTTAGGATTCTGCTCCAGCGGAACATTTGAATCTCGCAGAAATGGGAATATTTTTTGAGCTGATGGGGCTATCTCAAATATCCTGATTCAAATTAATATAATTAATTGAATTAGAAATTAGTAAAACATTAAAATGAGTTAGTATTTGGTTTATTACTTGAGAAAAAACTTGAGACCCCATTCGGCAGCATCCTTCTTCATCAAGTTCCATGACTTCACCACTAGACCTTCTTCTTCTTTGGTAAACATAATCACCACATCTTCACATAATAATAAAAATAAATACTTTATAAGCAAATAAATAAGGAAACTGTTTTAAATAAAAAGAGTAAATAAATGGAAAGGGATTAATGCACTAACCATTTTGATTTGCAGCACTCATTGTTCAATTCGTTTGATTTGTGAATGTGGTAAAAATTGATGAGTTTGATACTATAAATAGTGGGAAAATATTGGCTCTTGAGAAGTGTTGAGAGCCATATAGGGAAGTTGAGTAAACAAAATCTAATTAGATTTGGCAAAACAAGGAGCGGAACGTGGTTTTCGGCAGCTTCAAATGGCAACGGCGGCTGCTTTTACATTACTATTATAGTACTACTACAATGATCATTGTAATAAAAGTATCACTTTTGAGGTGGATCCCAAATTTCTTCTTGTGCAAGAATATTCATGAAAAAAATTAATTTGTACACAAAATTGAAAAGAAAAACTGATAGTACATGAAAGCAAAGGGCTAAATTGCAAATAAAATTTAAGATAGTCAATCTCAACGACATAGAGAGACAAAAAACAGAGATTGGGATATACAATGAAAAATTTAAGACAAAATAGCAGTCCTAGTCCTAGTCCTAGTCCTAGCATTTCTTTTTTCCCGATCTTTTTTTATGATTAACTGAAAATCAAGAATTCAACCACATCCATAACTCACATTTGGAGCAGAAACAACAGATTCAAATGGAACTTCAACTCTCTCTTTCACAACGCACCTCGTCTCCCCGTTTTCGACGACGGGGACCTTCCCCGGCGGGCACTCCGCGCCACTCCCCTTCTCCTCATCCCGCCGCTGCTGAAACAGATCCGAGAACTTGAACTGGTTATCCCGTTTCCCCAGTCGCGCCTCGAAGCCCGCCAAGCTCAAGATGGTGATCACCCCGACTACGGTTATGGCCGTCTTGGCTGCTGTGCCTAACAAGGCTCTGACGGACTTGAATGCTCCCCCGGCCTCTGGTTTGTCGAAGTTGTTGGGGATGTTGTGGTGGTGTTTTGCGCCACCACTTGTGAACCCGTTTTGAGAGGATCTCCGAGATGAGGTGAAAGTAGAGAGGTAGCCGTTTTTGGACACGATGGATTGAGAAGGCCGGCTTGGATATGGAGGAAGAAGGAGATCGCTGTTGTCCTCAGTTTCGCTGGCAAAAGCCACGGCCTCGTGTATGACTTCCAAGTCCTTGCCTTTGTATTCCTTCAGCTCTTTGAGCAACTTCTGCTGGCAGTATCCGATTTCAGCCAAGGCTGCTTCTTTTTCGTACCACTGTTGCTGCTGCAGTGCCTGAGAAGGAAGTGATTAAATGCCTCATACTCAGGAAAGAAGAAATGGATCCAAGGTTAGAGAAATATGAACCCATATTTAAAGAGATCAAGTTCCAGAAAACTGATGAGCACACATCTATAACTAATTAACATGTCTCGAAGGCAATTTTAAGCCACAACTCCAATGCGAAGATATGGACTGAAACATAACACACACAATGCAGATTTTCCTTGCCGGAACATAGAGGCAATCAAGGAAAATCGAAACAGGAAAACCAAACCAATGTATTTAGTTGAGTTCGGTTAAATCTACAAAATGTGATTGCATGAGTTCAATGCCTCTCACCAGTCATCGACCTAGTAATCACTTTTACTTATGGACATTTGTCACTTCCATCATGTCTATCTTGAAAGTTGTCTATTGTTTCTCAATCTCAATCTCTGAAAGCTTGTCACTGAGAGGGATCCCATGTTTTTCTTCCTGCGGTCTTCATTTGAGGATCTTTATTGCTCTTGATGAACCAATAAACCAAAGAAATCAAATACAAAGATCTTGGTTCAGCTTGATTGCAAAAAGGTTTTAGTTTTCAATTTTTTCTGTTTTCACAGTTCAGTTTATTTTAGCCGTTAGCCCTACCATAGTGCCCCAGTCCCCTCTCATATATGTGATGTGCGTATCCTCCCAACTTCTACCGAATACCAGTTAACGATTGCAGCACCTTTTATGAGATACTATAACTTACATGTTTCAAACTTTTCATGTGATGGAGGATACATGAAAACTAGTACTAATAAACAGTTACAAAACCTCTCATATCTTCAAGCAGAGAATCTCAATAATGCACATCCATGGTTAGCAAAACCAAGCCAGACCGTAGCATAACATCCACGTAAATCTAAACGGAAGAGATTCATTGTAGAGACAAATGATTGAATAGGCTGAATTTACATCTAAAATCACCCAAGTACTAAGTAGTCAGCATCACTCAACAGGCATAAAGCACCTTCATTTCAAGAATACAATGATGAATTATACACTTGTACCAAAAAGTACACCTGTAAAATCACAGAATGTCCAAACAATCTCAAAACATCCGGATGAGGAGCCATCTAAACACCCTTAAAACTAGTTCTTGAACTATAATTAGCCATTCCAAGAATCACAAATTACTCCAACCGAGAATTGCCAAGTTTCTAAATTGATTCAAGAAACAAAACCATCTCAAAGCTTCCAAGAATCCACATTTAGACCCATCAAGAAAACCCCCAAATGAACACACCAAAACCTAAAATTATGAAAAAAAGTTAGTACAAAAATAAAACCTGCAAAGAAGACAGCTGCGCCTCAAGGGATTCAAGAGCATCTTTGATACTGAGGAGACTCTCCTCAGCTTCCTCCTCAACATCGTTTTCTCTATTTTCTGCATCTGGGTTTGCTTCAGATTCCTTGGACACACTCTCTCCACTTTCTCGGTCTGCATTAGAAGCTGTATTCTGAATGCAGCTGACAATTTTGGACCTTAAGTCTGAGGTCTTCGCCAAAACGAGCACTATTCTATCTTCGTCCATCGTTAACTGCAAAGATTGATTTTTTTTTTCTCGAAATTCAATTTTGTTAGGTTTGGGGGCGGTGGGGGAAGGAAGGTTTTGAGCTGGAGGAAAGCAGGAAAATCAGTTCAGAGAAAGCGCCAAAACGAGTGCTGCCATAATCCGGGAAATTGTGGTTAAAAATGAGATTAAGAGTTGCAAGATATTTGAGGCCGCAGACTGCCTTAGATCTTGTCTTACTTCCAAAATTATTGCACTGCACCAATTTAGGGTTTTAAATATTGAAATACAGACTATTTGTTTTTTTTTTATATTTATATCATTTTCTAGATTGAAGTTTGACATTCATTTGACGAAATAGACTAAAAGTTTTTGGTCCAAAAAATTAAGTTGGTTAGTTTTTTTTATCTCAAATATTTTGTTTTGGTTCATATTTAACTGGATTTTAACTTGATTGATGAGTGTAATATGGACCAATACATATTGTCTATTAACTAAACCTTAGTCTATTCTTATAATATTGCAAATTTGGACCGAATTCATATTTTCGATTATAGTTATATAGGTTGGCAATTGAAAATATGCTTGCCATTAAGTTTTGAGTAATATTAATATTTCACTGTATTTTATAACCAATTTTAAGACTTCATTTAAGCAGCAGTGCGTGCAAACCCAGCTCAAAAGAAGCCGGTTCACTAGAAAAAGTAACAAGTAGACGTTGCAATTTGCATAAATTTGCCCCCCTCTTATTAATAAATTTTAGCACCACAACCAAAAATACCATCCAACATTTCCCTATACATTAGAATACCATCCCAAAAAAACTGTACATAGTTAAGCTACTTTACTTCCGTACTATATCTAAAGGATGATCGAGGAACTATATACGCTAACCGGGCAAAAAGGGCCGTTAAATTCTCCCAAGGTAATTGTCTCAAAATACTATGTTTCCACCATGATCTCTCCATGCACAGTTTTATTCATAATTGTAAGCATTTAATGGATGACCTTCTGCAGGCTTGTTGAGATCAATGACGCTACCAGTGTTTCTTTCTTTTCTAGGGCGCTTCCGTGTCAGCTGAGAGCACTTGCTCGAAGTCCCAGATGCCGAAGGCTGCCCAATTTCTACTGAGTCCCCTACATAATGCATGACAGCGTGTCAACAGAATGCAGAAACTGGTTCATTTTGGAAAAACTCACTAAGAGATGTGGTAAGCTTCGGACAAAGAAATGGACATGCAAAATAGTTCAACATGATAAAGGCTTCAAAACACACCGGGAGTGACACAATACATATAGAGTTTTCAAATCCAAAATGGGCTTGTAACACAGATCAAAAAATAAAATAGACCTACATATCAAAAATTGACACGGTACTTGACATTACGAAAGATGTTCTTATGTAGTTTTTTATCTTCACAACAGTCACATTCATTGCCAGATTTATTGAACAGATTTAGGAACCAGAACTAAAAACAAAAACTTAAAAGTATTTAGGCTATAAATTCATTGGTCATTAATTATTTCTCATAAGTCGTGACTTATCAAGAATGAAATCCAAGTTTCAGATCCCTAGCACACTACTCATAAGTCATGGTCACACTACTCATAAGTCATGGTTTCAAATCCAAGTTTCAGATCCCTAGCACATTTCTCATAAGTCATGACTTAACAAGAATGAAATCCAAGCTTCAGATCCCTAGGCACACAACTTCCTTAGTTGCAAGTATCTACATTGCTACTCCCATATGATGAAAGTGATCCAATAAAAGGAATTTATCACATTATTGACCACATGGCTAATAAGCTAAGCTACAGTATTCATAGTATGCAAGTCCACGCAATGGTAATAAACGGATCAGGTGAGATCTAAAGCAAAATGGTCAACCAGTACCAGACAAGATGCAGTATAATATTAATATCAATATCATTTACTCCATGAATATAAAAAGTCAGAGGTAAATTCAAACCGCTTTACCAGTGGACTGTCCAGCTGCCTCCTGACAATTACCATTACTATCTGCTAGAGTGTTCCCTCCAACGGTTAGCTCCTCTGCCTTCTCTATGCCTTTTGACAGGTAAGGAGCTATACTGTGAATGGTATATTGAAGTGAACCCAATAGGTCATTCTCAATACACTCATACCTGCAGGATGAGCAAGAGTAAATTTCATCATTTAGGTATATGACCTTTCGGCCCCTTCCTGGAAGACTTAGCTCACATTTTTTTGCAGAGGTTATCAGTGATAACAGAGAGATTAATGACTTGCATCCTCATTTTCATGACTTCTTCCCCTTGATATTCATCAAATGGCTCCTCGAGAAATTTGGATAGCTTCTCAACATTTGACTCAAGCTGCTGCTGCTGGTCTTCAAATAAATGTTGCTTTAATTCCCTCTCCTTTTCTGTCATCTCGTCGTTAAAGAACTCATTACCAAACATGTAGAAAGCAAACGGATAAGAATAAGAAAGAGCTCGTCTCGATCTAAACAGTCTGTGAATGCCAATAGTAACCCAGCTGAAATCTCTTAATGCTGAGTCTTTTCCTTCCAACCGCGAAACCTTTGATTTGATCGTGTCCCTCAATTTAGATTCCTGCTTAAAGGAGTCTGTGTGAGCTTTATAACGATTATGATAATGCATGTATCTGTATAGGTCTCGTTTTGCACGCTCAGCCTTCTTCTCACCATCTTCTTTGTAACGGCCACAACTATGATTAGCAATATGCGACCAAGTGTGATCTCGGCCAGTAGCTCCGCCGCACAACCAACTACAGAAGGAAATGAATAGTTAGAAGATATCGGGCAACATGAAATTTAAATTGTAAAACTGCAAGGCTATATATACATGAGAGT
Source organism: Salvia splendens (assembly GCF_004379255.2). Lineage (NCBI taxonomy): Eukaryota > Viridiplantae > Streptophyta > Magnoliopsida > Lamiales > Lamiaceae > Salvia > Salvia splendens. Next base: position 12,828,402 of record NC_056041.1, read on the forward strand.
ATCCATGGCATAAGCTTGCACATATCCTAATAACACAATTGTCATTTTTGCTATCAAATGTATACCTTTTGCACTCAAGTACTATCAGGCAAACACTATAAGTGAGACCTCAAGCAATTAGCAAATTGCACCTTACTTTCTTGCAACTTATGGCAATTATGATGACAAAAAACAGCCAAATTAATCCCAAGCAGAAGCAAAGAGAGCATGACATGACTTCAAGCCACAAACCATTCTTTTAGGCAGTAGAGTTTTAGAAGCACAATTTCAACACAAAAGCATATCTTACCAAAAAGCTTGCCCACATATGCAACTAACTAGGTTGCAACCACCATTCTTTTCAACTGGTTTGTGACACTTCGGACAAGGCTTCGTATGCACAGTAATCCAATTGACGGTCTCAGATTCATCACGGCATTTCTTTGTCCAGAGTTCCCACATAGAGCATGAACAAGGGGAATGGGCTTCTGATGAGCAACTAAAACAAAACTGCAAACCACAAGAACACTCTACCTCACAAAACTCATCATTTTCTACCCTTATTGCATTCCCACAATGGGGTGTACTGGGACACCATTTAACCATTCTGTTGTCTTCAATGTAGGACTCAAGAAGGAACCGGTCAAACTTCTCTGCCAAATCAGGGTGCTCTGCACTAACTAGATGTCTAATTATAGTTTCATCACAGATAGCGTTGCATTTATGGGCCATACATCTAATCCTCTTGCTTTGACCCTCATTTATTTTGACAACGAAGTGCCCTGTCCAACCTGAAATTGTTTCCCATAAACAAGTACCAATATAGTCAATACCAAACCAGTCAAGGCCAAAAAAACTATAGTACATAACTACGTAAACCAATGAACATACTGAAAGTATGAATTATATCTTTTAGAAGATGCAACGGTAAAAGAATAATAAACCAGAATGAGGTAGTACAAATTTATGATACCGCAGAGAAATAGCAAACTCTGATGAAGTTAAGATTCTAACTTCCGAAGTGCAAAACATAGGCTTAGCTAGAATTATAAGCAGATGAAGATAAAGGTGCTTACAGCTATTGCAGAAGGAATGGCCACAGTCCATTTTGGTTATATCTTCCACTGGCACATCATCTATACATATACTGCACATCACTGTAGAGGAAGGTTCATCAGGATCTAGGTCAACAATCTCAGTCATAGAAACACCTGCTTCAGAAAACATGTGAGATCTTCCTTTCTCAACATAAACTGCAGTCAATTTCTCAACATCCCATCTGTAGTGAATGAGAAGAGTTCTGGCATGGTGTTCCCTCACTGATAGCAAGTCCATTACAGTCTGCAGATCTTCTCTCTGCACAGACAACAATTTCCCAATCTTGAGTTAAGTTACACCATTGTCATTTGGGTTTCTTACTTGAACCACATCCAAAATTTCAAGAGAGACCGATCACCGAAAATAAGCTACACAAAGCATATTTTAACTGGAAAAGAGAATTAATAAATATATGTAGCTCCATACCTGAGCAGCCAACAGCGACGCTTTTGTGATAACCTGCAAATAGCCCAAAGGGACCAGAAAATATTCTGAATCAATAAACAAGAGCATGAATAGTTCAAAATCGCTTCAATCACTATGGCAGATGTCAACAGGTAGTAGTAAAAACCAGAAGAAGAAACGTCAACATAAATGAGAGCATCCATGTCCATGGTCTGGTTGACAAGCGAATGGAACATGTTAAACAAACAAATAGGCAACATAGAGCAATAATTTGAAGTTCATACAGCTAAGCGTGTTAATCAATGAAACCAAAGACGACTAGATGCCACAAAACCCTCAAAAACCATATAAGTATGAAACAGAATCCCATATACATACCACACAACAAATCCGACCAATATTTCTTAACTTCAAACAGCAAAATTTAACTGCAATACAAAACGGAAACAGAAAGATGGAATGAAAAAATTATTTAAAAAATCAGCTTTTTAACCTCGGAAAGCACGGAAAAGGATCAAAATTATTAAAATTCCGCTTCTGTACATGGCAAAATCCATACTTCAAATTCACTAAGCAAAAATCCCATCGTCCATCTCACAAATCAACCAAATTCCGAACTCAACAGTTAAAATTAAAATAAGTTTAACGTGCATTGTCAAAGGCAAACGTAAAGCAGCACATACCTTCGAAGAAGGGGCTTTGTGCGCGACCCACTGATCATCTGAATCATCGTTTTCAAATCCGTCGAGCGGTTCGGCGTCTTGATCGGACGAATAACTACAATCATTCTCTTCGCTCCCGTCGTCGCTCATATAGTAATCTTCCTCCTCCATAATTCACTTGTTATTGTATCAATTCTCTCTCTGCGTCGTGCAAAAACTAACTGCGGCTATCCAGAAATAAAATTGAGTAGAACAAAGATCGCGATCAGATCGGCGGCTCCTTCCCGGGAAAGTTTGAAGAGAGAGGAGCGAGAAAATCTTAAAAAATAGGTCTCAGAGAGAGGGCTTATTGGGATTATATAAATATTTACGACGTCGTCGCGCTCAAGTGTACTGTTCTCGATACGACGCCGTTGCACTGTAATTAGTTGCACAATCTCAATTAGGTCGCTAACGGATGCATAAATATGGGTTTTTTTCTATTTTTGTTCTAGAATGAAACTTAGATTCCGTGTTTGTACTGAACTTTTTTTTATTCCGTGTTTGGGAGAGACGCATGACCCTCATGCGTCTTCATTTAATGAAACGCATGACGATTATGCGTCTTTGTGCAAATCACCCGACGCATAATCGTCAATGCGTTTCATTAAAGGGAGACGCATGAGGGTCATGAGTCTCTCCCAAACACGGAATAAAAAAAAGTTCAGTACAAACACGGAATCTAAGTTTCATTCTAGAACAAAAATAGAAAAACCACCCATAAATATAGACCAGACTTATCATATTAATGAATCATACCAATTTTACAGATCCGTTTCAAATACTTTTAACTAGGGATGTCAATCGGGTCGGCCCGTCGGGTTTTCGGACAAACCCTACTCGGGTTGCGGGTCCATCAGGTTGTGATTTGTTTCGGGTTATAAAAGTTCAACCCTAACCCTAAAAGGTCGGGTTTCGGGCTAGCCCAGCGGGTTAATCGGGTTGCTACCGATAAGATTAACATGCGATCAATCCAATAAATAATGATGAAAATTAGTTATATTCATAAAATATAAAATATTTAATTATGATAAATTTGAGACATATGCTTAAACTCAATCATAAACATGATCAAATACTAATATTTGAGATATTTCGTGAAATTTTAATGCACGTTTTAGAAATTTAAATATTTTTTTAGTGAATTTGAAGTTTATAATTTATTTATCAATTATTATATTAATAAAAATCAATATATAATTTGTATATTTAATATAAAATTGATAGCTAATTTTTTAGTTATCTATATAATAAAATTAATCAATGAAGTGTCGAATTAGGAGTAAAAAAATAGAATAATAGAAATTTTACCGGGTTTACGTTGTGCCCCCCCCCCATGCGCAATTTATACGGGATGCTCCCGAGTTCCTTCAAATTTATGCATGCGCTCAGGGGTGGACACACGTACAAAGAGGGTAGGGCTGAAGCCCTTACCCAATTTTTTTTTATTTTTTTTTATTTTCTACTTTCAAAATTTTCAAAATTTTAAAAAATTATGTTAAGCCATTACCAAATAATGCTACTGAAGAACAAATTATTTTGGATGAATAACTGTATGAGGCTGAAAATTAAAGAAAGGAAAAGTTAAAATTTACAGAAGAAATATAACAATGGCGTTGGAGAAGCATAAGGAAGAAGAAGAGTATTTTCATACATAAATTAATATAAAAGTAAAAGTCACATGGACCCCACTTTAAATACTTTGACCGGTTCGTAACTTATTAAAAAAGATTATACTCTAAAAGTGTTGTTACTTTTTAAAGTGAAACACGTTTTTGTTATTAAATTTTAGTAAAAGGAGTTTACATTTTAATTGGCACACATGTTTTTAAGATTTTAAAAGTTAAAAAAGAGAAACAGAAGGGTTTTTTCATTTTGAAGTTTACAACGGCGCGGCGATACAGAAGCAACACCATTTTGTAAAAGTGGGGTTTGAGTCTTTGAAACTTTAGAGAAATTAATATTCAAATTCTACACAAATTGTGAAGTAATGAGTTTATTAAAGTTGTTAATTTTATATTCTATTTCTTGTTTTTGTAAAATTTTGATAGAATAGTTGCAAGCTAAAAAAGTTATAACAATAGTTAGTTGCAAGCTAATATTTGTGATTGTCGTATAGAATACAGTTTATATTAGTGAGTGTTGATAGTATCTTTATATCTTATGGAGTTATGTATATAAACTAATATTGTACTTCTCTCGTTATTGCTTAGATTGACCGTAGAGGATGGAACGGTTCTTTAAAAAAAAGCGTCGGGATGAATTTTCTTCTCCAAGTGAACCCATTGTTGAAGCAATGGAAAATCAGCCCCGAAGAGAAGTTGAGTTGAACTTGAATGATATTGTTGGTGATCCGGGAAAACACAAGTCAATTGAAGAGTTCGATGTTTCTATTTGAGATAGAGTACGAAGAGAGTACTTGAACAAGGGCCATTGTCAACCAATTGGACATAAGTATGAAAAAAAGAAATATGGTAATCAAGAAAGAAGTTATCAAGATATTTGGTTTAAAAGGTATACATGGTTAGAGTATAGTATATCAAAAGATGCAACTTTTTGCTTTTTGTGCTACCTTTTCAAGAAATCAGATAAAGGGGGTCGACAATCAGATGATGCTTTTACAAAGACAGGTTGTAGCAACGGGAAAAATGCATTAGAAAGATTCAATTATCATGTTGGAGGCGTGAATAGTTGTCATAATAATGCTAGAATTCAGTTCGAAACTTTTCAAGATCAAAGGAACAATGTGGCAAGTATATTACGGTCAAATACCCGTGAGATGGAAGTTGCATATTACATTCGGTTGACAGTCTCATTGAAAGTGACTCGGTTTCTCTTAAAGCAAGGATTATCTTTTTGTGGACATGATGAGTCATGTAGTTCTTCACATCGAGGTAATTTTATTGAGTTGCTTCTACGGTTTAGTGAACTTAACGATGATATATCCAAAACTTTGTTTGCAAATGCCCCTGCTAACAATCAAATGAATTCACCACGAATTCAAAAGGAATTAGCAAACGCTTGTGCTTCAGAGGTCACACTTGCCATAGTTAATGATATTGGAGATAAAGTTTTCACTCTTTTGGTTGATGAGGCTCGAGACATTTCAATGAAGGAGCAGATGGGAGTTGTTTTAAGATATGTGAATAACGAAGGATATGTGATTGAGCGATTTATTGGAATCGTGCATGTAACTGACACTTCCTCTCATACTTTGAAATGTGCTATTGATGATTTATCGGTGAAGCATAATTTATCTATATCTAAAGTGAGAGGGCAAGGATACGATAGAGCTTCTAATATGAGGGGTGAGTTTAATGGATTGAAATCCTTAATATTGCAAGAAAATCCATATGCCATGTATATTCATTGTTTCTCTCATCAACTCCAATTAATTATTGTTGCGGTTGCCAAGGGTATTAGAGTTGTGAAGGATGTTTTTAGCTATGTCTCCATGATTGTGAATATGGTCGGGGCATCTTGTAAGAGAAAAGACCAACTTAGGCAGTTGCAACATGACAGATTAGTTGAACAACTTAATGATGGAGAAGTCATAAGTGGAAGAGGTAAAAATCAAGAAACTAGTTTGGTACGGCCTGGAGACACTCGTTGGGGCTCACATTACTTTACATTGCTTCGTCTATGCTCTATGTGGTCTTCGGTTGACAAAGTGTTGGAAGTTGTACTGACGATGCTATTCTCCGTGATAACAGAAGTACCACTGAAAGATTGATTGAAATGATGGATAACTATGAGTTTGTTTTCACTTTGCATTTGATGAAACATTTATTGGGAATAACCAATGAATTATCCATTGCCTTGCAAAAGAAAGATAAAAATATGATTAAAGCCATATCATTGATCCAAAGTGTGAAACATCAGTTGCAAAGTTTCAGAGAGAATGGATGGGAAGACATACATGATCAAGCAACAAAGTTTTGTGAATTGTATAATATTTCACAAGTTGATATGGATGAAATTATACCACGCCGTGGTTATAAGAAGTATGGAGCAGAGTTGATCACAAATTTGCATCATTATCGTGTAGAGATTTTTAATCAGGTACTATAATATTCCTATTCATGTCTTCTATACATATATATATTTTATCATAATTTATGTTATTGTGGTTGCAATGTCAAGGTGGTTGATTTAACTATTCAAGAGATGGATAATCGATTTTCTGAAGCTAGCACTAAGTTGCTAGGATGCATATCATGTCTTGATCCAAGAAATTCTTTCTCTCGATTCAAAGATGATCAAGTAATCTGTCTTGCTACTTTATATCACGAGGACTTCTATGCAAATGATTGTTCACGTCTTCCACTTCAACTTAGTAATTTTATTGCTAATGTACAATGTGATCCTCAATTTGCTGCCTTAAGCAACTTAGGAGACGTTGCTACGGAACTGGTCAAAAGTGGTAAGCATTTGATTTTTCCGTTGGTTTATCGGATTATTGAGTTGTCATTGGTTTTACCTGTTGCTACTGTTTCTGTTGAGAGAGCATTTTCTACAATGAAGACTATCAAGACTGACTTGCGAAATCGGATGGGAGATGAGTGGATGAATGATAGTTTAATTGTGTACATTGAGAAGGACATGTTTTCAACGATTGATAACGAAAAAATCTTGCAACGTTTTCAATCGATAAGAACACTCAGAATTCAGTTGCCACCGCTTTATACGTAAAACCGCAACTATGACATGTTATTTTTATTAGATATATTTTGGACTACTTGGTATTAAATATATATGCATTTTATAGTTTTTGCGGTTTTTATATTGTATAATTATATGTATATATATATATATATAATGTTTGACCGTGAAAAAATATATAGTGAAGTCCAGCCCTTACAGTCAATTTTTTCTGCGTCTACCCCTACATGCGCTTCGTGTGATAAAATCAATTTTTTTTAAATGATACTCGTAGTCGTAGTAATTACTCCCTCCGTCTATCATTTAAAGAGCTCTTTTGACTTGGGAGAAGTTTTAAGAATTTGTTTAATTTTGAGAAGAAAAGTAAAGGGAAAAAGAGAGTGAAGTGTGAGACTTATTTTTATTATTAATTTTATAGTGGATTGTGAGCATATAAAGTTGGTGGAATATATGATCCGTATAATAAATTAAAAATGAAATAAAGTAAATGTTTCTATAAAATCATAGATAACCTAAAATGGCAAATCACTCTTCAATAGTGGACATATAGTGAGTAATAAAATATAAATCTGAATATTTAAATAATAAAATAACTGCAAAACTTTAAATTAGTGTTTTCTATTTTATCTTATAATCTCATCGGAATAATATTAGTAGTCTTTTTAATAAAAAAATCACTAGTTGGATCTATCACTTTTCCACTTAGGACTAAGGGATCAAAATTGATGCACTTATAGTTGAAAATCACTAGTTCAAGTTCTTATGAATATATTTCATGAATTCAGGAAGTGTATCACAGGTTCAAGTTCATATAGTAATTGCGATGATTTGATAAATGATTTTAAACACGCCACTCATCATATAAATTTGTACTATGATCGCTCTAAGGAAAATAGTTAGCTTCTTATATTAATAGATATACATTTCCACTTCTTTAAAACCCATTTTCACAATATCAAATATTTTTCCAAAAAGGTGACGGATGTGATGATTGCAAAAATTTCCAAATTTGTGATTTATTACAAGAATAAGATTAAATGCGTAGCAATAGGGAGGGACGACACTAGGGTTTAGTTAGGGAGGAGAGGTGGGGGCTGCTGCTAGGGTTCACATACACTGGTGCTTTCGCCTTTCATTAAATCCCACTTCCGATTAATGAAGTTTTCTTATAATAGTACAGTAAACTTCGAATAAAACTATTATACTAGATCACAAGTTTAAATCGTAATTAATAATATAATCCCTAATTAATCATACAAATACTTAATGAAAATGTCTTGAATTATTATTATTATTAGCAAATACTTATGTTGGAAATTTTTTAAAAAATACCCTTCGTCCACTATTTAAAGAGTTATTTTGGCTCGGCACAGGTTTTAAGAAATTGATTGATTTTGTGAAGAAAAAGTAAAGGGAGAAAGTTAGTGGAATGTGAGAGCCATTTTCAGTACTCTCTTCCTTTCTTAAAAATAGAAACTTTTACCTTTTTCGTTCGTTTCTTAAAAATAGAAACTTTCCATTTTAAGAAACTGACTCCACAATCTATTAACACTAATTCCACTTTTTTTCCTCTTACTTACCAATTTAATTAAAGTTCATGTCGTTTCTAAATGAAAATAAAATGATGGGACAAAGTGAGTGATGAGTACCATAAGTTAGGACTGATGAAGTTGGCAACGATATTACTTTTAAAATGTTGGTTATTTGTATTGGCGGGTAAAAGTAATTGAATGTTCAATAAATCTCTTTCTTTCATAAGGGCTGCCTAATTATATAACATGATTCTTTCAAAAGTACTTTACGTGTATATTTAAGCTCCACACCTTTTTGTCATTTAAATTCAAGTCAATGTAAGTATAGAGCTTCACTGAATTAAATATATAGATGCACGCACTTATCCACTTATGGAAATGATAGATCATAGATACATAATGTGATTGTCCACACTTTATGTTCGATATTTTTGTCTTCTATTAATTTATCTTGTTTCGTATTTTTAAATTGAATTTAAAAAGTACTATTTTTTTAATTCAAAATGACTATATTCTTAAATGAGACAAGTTTAGATAAAATTGTGTATTTTTAAATTGAATTAAAAAATTACTATTCTTTTAATTCAAATGACTATATTCTTAAGTGAGACTAGTTTCAGATAAAATTGCTGAACGTATAAAAATAGAAAAAAAAAACTTAATTCATTGTTTTAAAGGAAAAATTGTTATTTAAATTATAATTTTTCGTTGATCTCATAACTTATAAAAATAGCTAATTATATCATAATTTTTTACTTTAAATCATAAAGTACTAGTATTTTACATCCTCTTCAATTTACCATTCTTATGAAGCTATAGCGTATTCAACTCCCTCCGTCCGACATCAATATCTCAATTTTTCCTTTTTTGTCCGTCCGCAAATAAATGTCACATTTTACTTTTACTATACATAGTAAATGGACCTTACATTCCACTCACATTTTATTATAAAAATAATATATAAAAATAGCAACCACAATCCACTAACTTTTACTATCCACTTTTCCTCATAAACTAAAATAATTTCTCACATATTAGATATTTAATCATAAATGAATGTAATTTTAATTTAGGTCATTGTTGATATTAATTTAGGCCTGCAAATGAAGCAGTAGCGATAGTCTCCTCATGCGCATATTATGGACGTGTATTCTCCCTTCTTGTGCTTTTCAACGCTATGCCACCCATGGACAAGTTGTATCAACAATCTCCACACTCTTCTGAGTCGCCTTTCCCAACCAGATCGTATCGTTTCTTCCAGGGATAATCTTCACTCCCATCTCCCCCAGCGTCTGTTAAGTATTGCAATGCAAGCTCATTAGTTAATAGTACTAACACATCTATACAGAGAGATTTATATCTAGCTAATTAAGAAGCAAACCTGATTAACGGTGGGGTTGGAATGATTTCATCAGTGTGGGCCAATTCTGACAGCCCGCTTGCAGAATCCCTTGTCTTCGCCCAGCTTCAACGTCACATCGCCCCATCTGTACTCTTTCCCCTCTCCTAAATTATGCACCTCACCTTCATCCCAAACATGATCATCAAATTGAAATTAAAAGTTGCTTCATTTTGAAAATGCAATAAAAGCTTACTTGTCGCCCATTCGCTTGGCCATACCCCGTGCGGTTGCAGTCTTTTCCTCTCATAAAATTGTGACGAAAAACTTTGGCGTCCAACTCCGATTCTCCGCACCGGATGAGGGAGCAGCCGCGCTGAGATGAGAGAGCATTGCAGATGATGCAGAGAGATGTCCATAAGTAAACTCAGCGCGCACGTTAGAGGAGAGGGCTAAGGAGTTTGCATTGCGCTTGCGTCCCATGCCCATGCCCATGCCCACTTTATATAGTCTATCGACTCTCATATACCTACCTAGTACCTATAACAATCACAATAAGCATTTTAATAGTATTATTATTTAAAATTAAAAAAGACCATAAAATAACCAACTACCACACTTGCTCAGTGGTGATCTTGAGATTATCAAAGGCGGGTTTTGAACACTTCGTTGTTAAACAAGAAAAAAGACCATAAATAAATAAAATAGGTCGAGTTCAAACTGTTGAAACCAGATTATGACATAATCTGTCCAACGCTACTAAATCGTATACTTGTGAAATAATTAACCAATCCTAATTACAAATTACTCCCTCCATCCCTCAAATATTGTCCCACTTTGACTCGGCGCGGGTTTTAACAAATGTAATGAAAAGTGACTTAAAAAAGTTAGTGGAATATCAGTCATACTTTTGTATATTAGTTTTATAATAAAATGTGAGTATAAATGAGTTAGTGGAATATGAGGTCTACTACCAAAAATGGTAAAAAGTGAAATGAGATAAATTTTGGGACAAACTTTTAGAGACGGAGGGAGTATTAACCTTTAATCAAAACCTTAACTAATCCGTAATTAACCACGCAAAATTTACCCTTGAAATATCAAGTCTTCAGTCTTACGTAGAGACGCACTATAGCTAAGTAGTACTAGTAGTAATGTATTACTCCCTATTTACGTTTATTAGCTTTTGAGTTTTGGGATATAAATTAATATTCAAGGGCAGTGGGAAAAGGAAATCTAACTCAGCCCCATATAATTTACCAGTTTAATAATCCTTCTATTGATCGATAAGTTTTTAGTTCTTACGTCAAACATGAGACAATAATGAGACAGTAAATAAATATTCCCAACTGGACATGCATGAATTTATTAATTGGCATCGAAAGAGGAATAGGTTAGCGGTATTTCAGTTGCAACTTGTAATAAATCAAGGTCGTCTCAAGTTGCCCGTTAACTCTAGTTTAGAAAATTTGTTGTGTATATATAATTTGGCCACCACTGCAATTTGTAGTTTATTAAACATATGCATAAATTTTTAAAATGAAATCATATCCTTCTATGCTAACTAGAAGTGAATCTGGGTGGCTAGAGCTAGGACACGAAGTGATTAATTTGCAGATGTTAGCGAAAATCAGTATGTTGATTCATTTGGAGGGGTATTATTAGACACATAATTTTATTCTATCCTAAATCTCGTAAAATCAACATGCAGACATGAGTGTATATGTTGATCCATACTGATCATTTATATACGGATCTATAAATGTACAATTAGCATTTATTATAAGTTCATCATATATTATACGCTCAATCAGTATATACAAATTAAATCAGTATAAAATAAATTAATCGCCGGAAATACAATAAAACGATGATTTCAACCTAGTCCGTATCAACCTAGTAATTCTGGGTTCATTTTCCAATTTCCGCATTTTTTGCGTGATTGTTTTATATTCATTGTATACAGATTGACATTGTTATTTATATATACAGATTGATATTGATTTTTGTAGAGTACTACCTACATACACAGATTTTGTCTATAAAGACCCAAATCTCCGACTATCATGTACCAACCTAATATTACAAAGATCATCTATTAGTATTATTAGCAAGACTATAAATAAAGAAAATAAGAAGAGTTCTAGCTATTAAACCCAGATTATGAAATAATCTGTCCAACCCCACTATAAGTTACTAATTCGAACTAGTTAAAAACATCATATGAATAAGCAATCCTAAATCCTAATTACAAACTAATTTGTTCCTAATTCTACAACAAAATCAAACCTGAAAATGCAAACTAGACATAGTAACACAAACAAAATTATTAAAGCTAGTTTTAGAACCGTCACTACTTATAGTTATACCTATTTTCCTTTTTTTAACACATGGAGTAATTTATTTGGCAAAACTCGAAAGCTGTAAAATAAAACTTCAGAGTATGAGTCGGAGGCTGGAGGATGTATCATAGCAAAACTGTATTTCAAACTTGATTTTGTGATATGGCATTCATTATCAAGGAAAAATGAAAGGAATAAGATTGATGAGATTAAAATTGACAATTTAATTGTGATATGGCATTCATTAGGGTTGTCATTTTCCTTTAATTAAATCCGACCTCTGACTAATTATTTTACTTATAATACTATTAAACTTTAATTAAAACTTTCAAACTAGAGTTATAAACTACACCCTCGGTACCAATTAAGATGACTCCTTTCATTTTTTGTCGCACCTATTTTTATAAAAATCATAATAAATAGTTAAAGTGGAGGGAAAGTAGATTAAGAGAGAGAATAATATGGAAGAGACTCTCTTCTACATTATTCTTTCTTTTACTTTACTTTTCTTCCACTTTAACTATTTATTAGTATGATTTTTTCAAACTACGTATGAAAAACGAAGGAGGTCATCTTAAATGGGACAAATGTAGTACTAATATTAAATTTAAATTGCAATTAATCCCTAATTAACCACGCAAACTTTAACCTTGACTAAAAATGTCTTGATATCAATATCCTCAACAAATACTATGAATTTTCAGTTGTTTATTATACCATATATTATGTCAGTCTAACCAACACCACTGTCGTAGTGAATGAACCAAATTTTTATTCAAATCAATCCCAAATTAATCACGCAATTTTCACCATTAAATAAAAATATCTCTAATTAAATTTAAATTGTCAATCGATAATAATTTCCAGTTGTATATACTTCACTCTAATCAATACCAGTGTCTTATTATGAGTACAATAATTATAAGGTATAGTGAGTTTAGTCAAAATATTTAAACTATATATCTAATGTATTTTGTTGGAACTTTAAAAGTGCTACACAGTTAGTATTCTATAACCACTCGAATTACGACTTACGTCACCTTGGTGGACTAATCAAGTTGATAATAATGTATACTACGGTATTAATTTAAAATGTTGGTTACGTTGTATTTGTAGTATTGGAAGGTAAAAGTAAAAGGTAATTGAATGTTTAATAAAACTCTTTACTCAAGTAGGGGCGGCCTATAATTACTACGCTACGTGTATATATATAAGCTCCACGCTATTTTTCATTATTCAAACCATTGTAGTACTGTAGAGCCTCACTAGATTCACTTATCCACTTATGTCAATCAAAGTCCACACCTTATATATGAAACTATGTTTGTCTTTATTAGTTATCTTGTTTCTTATTTTTCTAATTTAATAAAATACTAGCTCCATTTCATTCAAGATAGCTACATTATTATTGAATAACCTAAGACATTAAGTGAAATTATTTAATGTATTAAAATAGAGAAAAATATAGTTTGATATTTTAATGAAAAGAAATAAGAGACCTGTTTTATTCCAAAAATATTAGAAACATCTCAATTGAGATAATCTAAAAAGATGGTCACAGTAACATTGGTTAAATTGTAGGAATACATATTTAATAGGAGTAAGTTACATTGAGTGAAAACAAAGAAGAGAGAAAAGAAAATGAAAAAGAAAATGAATATGATCCAGCACTTAATGGAGCATATAGAATATTTGTATTGACAGGTAAAAGCAATTGAATATTGAATAAAACATTTACTCTTTGAAAGGCTGCCTAATTATTATACCACGTAATGTTTTTTTAGAAAAGTATTCTACATAAATTAAGCTCCAACGTTTTTTCATTTAAATCGAAACCAATATAGTAGAGTCTCTTTAAATTAAATACATATATGCACGTATCCATTTATGTACATTACCAAAAGAATATTCATATATTACACGAGCAAAGTAGTTGGATAACAATATAAAGACAACGCTCGAGAGATATGATGTTATTATAACCGAAAGAAAGATAATATGTATGACCCCAAATTTTCTACAGAAATACAGCCCCACTAACATTTTCTACTAAAATAACAAAAAAGAGAGTTTCATTGAGGCATGAGCTATAAATAATCCGAAGATTCGGAAAACAGAAGGCAACAGTAGTAGCAAATATACTATTATCAATTGTAAGACGCATAGTTACCAGGAGTCAAGAAATAAGGCTTCACATCTCATCCAGATTCGTACGAAATAGATAGTCTTCGCTCTCCAACTCCTCATGGTAAAGAGAGAGGGATGGCACATCGGTCTTTTCAATACACTCGGTGCCATCTGATGATCTCTCACCCTGCAAAATTCTAGCTGTTAGTATCCACAACTTCATTTGCCATCACATGAAGTAGTACAAGATGGAACTGCTCTGCATCCTGCTATTTAATGATCCGTCTTAATAGTGCGAACCTTCTTCAATATATAGAAGAAATAATGAAACCCATCGCCAAATGTTTTCCATTCAGTTGACCAGGTAAATGCGGGAGCACTGAAGAAAGGTCGCCTGAAATGCGGCTGAAGAAAAACAACCAAAAATCATACTATTACAAAATCATATCCAGAAATTTAGAGAGAGAAGATCATTATTTTTTGGTTTTTGTTGTACCTGGCCAAAGGTGATGGAGATGAAGATACCATTGGGTTTCAAAACTCTATGAATACCTTCAAGCATTGCCATAACTCTGCTAACTGTCTCAGGTTCTGGATTCCAGGGGTCTCCAGAGTCCACAAATAATACATCCTTCATATTCCAAATTACAATCGTGTAAAAGTCTACCAAGAAAAAAAGGCACTTGAAACTTAACGTGTGCTGGTTTAGAAACCGATATAGACCTTTATTTGATAAATGGATTAACAGGAAAATGACGATGGGCAGTGAGGAGAAAACTCAGTAGAGAAGTGAGACAGAAAAGAATGTAGAGGCCAGAGAGATATGGAATCCATTTATAGTTGTGATTTCACACCAAGTAGAGGTTAATTTACTAACTTTAGCATTCAACCCCTCCAGCATATGAGAAATGTAAACGGTCCCACTTCAGGCTAACCCAAAATTCTAATATGTAAAGTTTATGCATCACAACTTTACCATGGTTCCTTTCTCTATAACCACATCAAAACATTCATCTTCAAAAGGCAGCTGTAACATATCAGCTTCCAGCACTTTTACTTCTGATAGCAACAGAAACAGAAAAGCATAAATGAGAATAGTCACATCAGCTTCCAGCACTTTTACTTCTGATAGCAACAGAAACAGAAAAGCATAAATGAGAATAGTCACATCTCAAGTGTTGCATTGCAGATTTGCAGGCAATATTAATAAACTTGAAACTTAGGTTTTCTTTTCCTCCAGCTAGCTAACAGACATAATATTAGCAGAAGCAGACATATAAGCATGCCGATAGAGAGAGAAGTGAGCAGAGAAGTGACAAGACAAAGTTAAACTAGTAAGTGCAGGAGTTCTTGATTTCACCGCAATAATACTTTTATTGGTAGTGATTTTGATCATAAACAGAATTGGCTTCTTCTGAAGCAGAGGAAGACCTTCTTTAAGTCCCATATATATTGGTGAGTTTGCTTAACAATGTTCACACATGAAATTCAAAAGGTTAACCCCTGGTTCATGAACACCAACGGTAAGCGCTCCAAGAAACATTTTAAAGCGTTTAAACAGAAATGGGCAATTTTATAGTATCTTTAACAGTATAATTGATCCATAAACTTCAAATATCAAACATAGCATCAAGCCATCAAAAGGTGGATGACGGGCAGAGGAGGCATGGGAACCTGAAACTTAGCTATTAGGTACAGGCACAGCACCATCACATCATTCAAATATCAGCAAACAGCATAAACATGAGTTGACATATTTAAAAATAAATTAAGAAGTTACCAACCTTTATAGCCCTTGGTTGATAATCGCTGCTTCATCTTCTCAACAGCAACCGATGACAAGTCAATGCAGGTAAGATCAGTAATTCCATCTCTATAGAGCTCTTCACACAGCTGAGAATTTCCACACCCTACCTCTAATACCTGCTTGCACACAAATCCACATACTGGTATGTATCAAATTCCCCCTGAGAGCACTACATATGCTAATGCTAATATGCAAATAATGCCATGGAGAAAACTCGAAACACAGAAAGCAATAAAAACAGAAAGAGAAGTGATTAACAAAATAAGCAGGGATGTACAGCGGACTTGGGTTTAATGTATTCGAGAATGAGGTGACGAAAGTGAGAATAGTCTTTGAACCACTCGTAATGCTCTTCGTGATCAAACCTCTTATCCCTGAATCAACAAAGTTCATATAAACAAAAATAAACATACAAACACGCACACAGTCGGCCAAAATTGGGGCTGTGAGGCTGACCAGTAATTTGGGTCGAGATATGCGGTAGCAGTGGCTGGAGCGACGTCGCATTTCTGCGCCTCAGATGTTTCCATGATTCGCAGTTTAGGGATTTACGCCTAAATTTGGGGGCTGGGTTTGGGAGATAAAACCCTAAATTAAACCCGTCGCGTCAACAATTGGTAGTTATTTTGTATGGCCATCCAAAATAGGAATAGTCTACCAATAGCTCAGTCATAGCATAGCCACAAACTCCTCCTACCACATCATCAACATTAAAAATCCTCTACATCATCAAAACAAGCAAATAGCCAAGTCATAGCCTAGCCACATCACTCAAAATTATATAAAACAAATAATTAACAATCACACAAAATACGAGATTAAATTTACGACACAGATACGGGAAAATTCAATAATAATATTAAAATTTTAAATAGTACATTAATTTAAAAAAACACACTTCATTAAAATTAAAATAACATTACAACATCCCCATTAATGAGTTTGTCCCACATCGAAAGTGGAATATAAAACATTCAAGGATGTCTCTATAAAAGAGAAACAACCAAAAATGAGTTTGTCCCACATTGAAAGTGGAACATAAAACATTCAAGGATGTCTCTATAAAAGAGAAACAACCAAAAATGAGTTTGTCCCACATTGAAAGTGGAACATAAAACATTCAAGGATGTCTCTATAAAAGAGAAACAACCAAGAATGAGTTTGTCCCACATCGAAAGTGGAACATAAAACATTTAAGGATGTCTCTATAAAAGAGAAACAACCAAGAATGGGTTTGTCCCACATCAAAAGTGGAACATAAAACATTCAAGGATGTCTCTATAAAATAGAAACAACCAAGAATGAGTAGAAACAACCAAGAATGAGTGTCCCACATCGAAAGTGGAACATAAAACATTCAAGGATGTCTCTATAAAATAGAAACACCCACATCGAAAGTGCAACATAAAACATTCAAGGATGTCTCTATAAAATAGAAACAACCAAGAATGAGTTTGTCCCACATCGAAAGTGGAACATAAAACATTCAAGGATGTCCCTATAAAATAGAAACAACCAAGAATGAGCTTGTCCCAAATCGAAGGTGGAACATAAAACATTCAAGGATGTCTCTATAAAATAGAAACAACCAAGAATGAGTTTAACTATAATGCTTCTTTTAAGAAAAAATAACTATGTTTCTATAATTAATGTATCTAGTTGGAAATGGAACTCTATTTATTTCTACTTGTCAATAATGTATTGCTAGGACATACCAAATCACATTTCCACCTTGGTATGCCATGACCACTGAATATTTTCTCATTAGACCTCACCCATCCATTGGGTTCTAGTCGTTTTTTTTAATTGGTGATACTAGCCGTAAAAATTGCAAGTAATTTTTTGGTTGTTATTTATGCACTGGTTGTTAGAATTGGATAAAAAATTAATATGGAGAAAATATTAAAATGTCACGCACGTTTTCCTTTTTAATTTATCCTAATTAAGATGACACATTTGCTTTTTTGGAAACACCCTCTCTCCAATTAATACACCCAACCATTTTTTTTCACTCATATTAAAGTATGCATCTTTCTTTCTCTCTCTATTTTAACCCTTACACTCACATCTTCTCTCTCCAATTAAACGTATTAACCAATAACTTCTAAAATCTCATGCCGGCCAAGAAATATGTATCTTAGCCAGGACGGAGGGAGTACAAAAATCACTGTGTATCTTACACTGGTTTTTTTTCATCTGCCAGTATGCCAGTAGACAGTAGTACCTTTCATGAATTTTGATCCGCGATATACTTTATTACTTCACTTACAAATTTGTAGCAAATAGGCTCGTCCTATTTAAATTTTTATGAGAACGCTTATTTTACTTAATCGGTCATAAATGATGTGATCAAAAAGACAATTATAGGCAACAGTTTATCATAGTCATAAACAAATGCCATCAAAACGAGAATTACAGAAAATGGTTTGAAATCTTCACGATGCAAATGAGAATTACAGATGGCATTAATCACCTCAAAACATAGCCGATGCATCATCAACTTGCTCAGAATCACATAGTAAGTAACTATTTAGACAAAGAATGATCTCTCATTCAAATAGTCATTGAGAGGGGGAGAGTGTGTGTGTGCTGAAAAAAGAATGCAAAACCTGCACCTCTTTACCGAAGCTTTTCACTCACACTCAGAGCTTAGTTTGGAGAAGGTGTCGGGGTACTCGGTGGTTTCATCTCCTCATACCTGCTCATCAACACAAACGCAAACTATTACGCTGCATTCCTCTATATACCGATTTCCTTAATCACATTTTCTTTTCTTTTTTTGCTTGGGAATATTTTATAAACAATAGGAATGTGCTTACATTGTGTAGGGTGATAGGGGTTTGGCCTTTGGTTCAGTATGGGTTTCTGGTGTCTCATCAACAGGCTTTTCAGGCTCGCTGTTTGAAGACAGTGTTGGCGAACTAGGAGAAGGAGAAGTTGGGACATCATTCCCCCCAGTGAGCTGTGGTTCCACTTCTACAGGAGTCTCCTTTTTTGAACTACTAAACGTTGGAGTTGGCGAGCTGGGTGGTTTTAAGTCTTCATAACTACCAAACAAATCAAGTGGTTCACAAACAGAGACTCTTTCTAAGAGGAACTTGCACGATTAATGGAAAGGATCAAGTTCCGAGAACGGAAGGTAATTAAGATAAATATGGTGATTATATCAAGAAAATGCTAATGCAATATATATGATAGATGAAAAATCATCCTGCACGCTATGGCCAAATGGACTTACTTTATGTACGGCGAGTAGGCATGTGGTTTCTTGGGTGCAGTCTGAGGAATCACATCTTTTATTGATGTCTCTGAAGAACCGGCTTCAACTGATGATGGCGTGGAACTTGCTGCAGCTGGTGCGATCTCTGGCTTGGTGGAACCAGTACCGGTGCTCGCAATAGGAGTGGGAGATGATGGTGGCTTTAGATCTTCATAGCTATAAGAAGAGATTTTCGATGAAAAATAGCACAAAGAAAAAAACAAAATTTTGTAGACGCTAGTGCAAACTCACGCAGCATAGGGAGACAGAGGTGTTGCTCTAGTTGCCTTAATTTGCTCAGGTTCTTCCTCGGCAGGCTTAGGTTCTTCCACGGCGGGCTTAGGTTCTTCCACGGCGGGCTTAGGTTCTTCCACAGCGGGAGTGCTGTCTGAAATAACAGGCGGTGATTGATCTGATTCATCTCGTTCCTAGCAGCCAGATAAATTTTCTAAACGTTAATCATTTAAACAAAAATTGAATTTGCTAAGTCCTATATAACTCAAATACAAGCAGACAAAGGAACATTGAATAAAGTTACCTTAACACTGTAATCTGGTCTCTGAGATGGTATCTTTTTCAAGAGATCTCCGAAAGGAGTCAAAGGAGCTGTAGTTTCTGCAATTACTTCGACAACTTTACAGTAAGAAAGGCTGCGGTTCTTTGCCATGAATGCCAGTAGTTCTGCTACCTGTTATTTATCATGAGTCGACAAATTCCAGTAAAACATGCGTGCAGTTTGTAATCAACTGAGGGTATAAAAATTTGTTGCCGACTACATAATACAAGAAGACCAGCCATCGAGAAAGAGCATGAAAGCACATTACTGCTGATGCTAAAAAAAGTCCATTCTACTTGATTACCCTAAAGATACGGTTTATAGGTATCTTGTGAACTGAAAAAATGTCGAAAGAATATAACCTGCAGGTTTGACACTAGGCCGCCAAATAAAGTATCCTCCTCTGATAAGGTAACATTATGAGTTTCCTTGAACGAATCAGTAGGCCGCTCCATCCCTCCAGGCCTTACTATCTGCAACAATTTTGTGCAATGAGAAAGTTTATATGAAAGAAATTAACCATCTTTATCTTGCTATGTACTAAAGGTGCACTGGAGAAACTCACTGTATAAGGAAGACCACTCGCAATGAGTGCTTCTTCTGCTTTTCTTTTCCATATAAGGACTCCCCAGAACAGACTTTGCCATGTAAGGAAAGGCGAGAATCAATAAAGGACGGAAGATTTAGTTGGAAATTTCTGCTATGCAGCCTATAGAAGAGTATCTGCACTAAGATGTTGAAATGTCGGAAAAGCCTTACTTCAAGATAGCAGCAGGAAATCCAACTTTGTTTGTTCCCAGAGATGTGACCAAAATGAAGTGGTCAACTTTTGCAGAGGTTGCTGCATGGAAAACCAACGTCACTATAGCATCTTTTTATATTAACATGACAGATTTCCGACAGCATAAGGAAAAGATGCTGACAATAACAAGTCTTTGATAACCCTAAGGTTAGAAACCCCAACTGAGACTGCTACTATATAAGCATACATCATTAAGAAATCAAGAGATTGTGTCCCTAATGAATGATGACAAGAACAAAAGGAAAATCCGTTTTGTTTTGGGCGTCATTTGCATATTATTTCTGTGTGTTTAGACACGTGGCTTCAAAATTTGGAATACTTAGACTATAGCAATAAATTCCTGTGTATCATTAGAACTTATTTTACCTGCATCAATCAAATTTTTGGTAGCCTGGTAGTCAATTCGGTAAGGTCCAGTAATATCAAGAACCTCCTTCTCACTAGCACCGATACAACATATAACAATTGATGAATTGCCTAGTGCTGGCTTTATCCAGTCCAGCTGCTCCAAGTCACACTCCACGAGTTCAAGCTTATCTATAGCTGGGCTAAAGACCAAAGTAACATAAATAATTTCACTACTTGCATATAGCCATGTATAACATATAAATCGTTAAAAAAAACTTCTAGGGGAGCAAAATAACTATCTCCCGAGCCATCCACAAGCTTACGTTGAGTGCCTC
This sequence comes from Salvia splendens, assembly GCF_004379255.2. Taxonomy (NCBI): domain Eukaryota; kingdom Viridiplantae; phylum Streptophyta; class Magnoliopsida; order Lamiales; family Lamiaceae; genus Salvia; species Salvia splendens. The sequence continues at coordinate 12,849,694 of NC_056041.1, forward strand.
CTGCAACATCCTCAAGTTTCAAGTTCCGGACACTCTGTTTAGAGAGAATATTTTCATGAATAATAAGTTTGCAAATATCATGCTGTTAATGAAGCTTAATAAATAGAACTCATACTTGCACAAGAGGTTCAGCTCTCTGAACACTCCTAACACCAGCTCGAACATTTACTCCTAATTTTAAGAGCTCCCTGCAGGAAAACAAAATATTTCAGAAACACGGATCTTTAATAGGCCTACATTGCTGCAGCTTCACATTGAGATAAGCCGAAAGCACACCTCACAGTTCGTGATCCAACTTTTCCAGTAGCCCCTGCGACAAATACAAGATTTCCATCCTTTTGATCACCATTACTCGGTGTGGCAGATTGCGCCTGTGATCTGATTGTTGTGATTCCTTCACAGAAGAGAACAGAAACAAGGTACATTAGTTGTCAAATGCACCATTCCAACACCTTTCACTTCTACATTCATTGGGATATAACTTAGGAAGAATGGCCATAAAACAAATATCATAGAAATTCCACAATATGAAATTGCCATAAATTTGGCAATAGTTACATTTCAACAATAACTTAAGTAGATATTTTGTAAGAAACTCTAAAATAGGCGGCATTGATATTTCCCCACACAAAAATACCTAACTCTTGTTATTCTATTGGAAAAGAGATTGAGCCCTAAAAAACAAAATTCCGAATTTCAAAAAAAACAAATCAAGCAAAAAGGTTTCTCCACAACTCACCAAAAACCCCTAAATCACAGAGAGAGTCAGAAAGATAGAGTAATGATGATTCCGCGAATTATTGATGATGATAAATGCTCGTAAAAATAAATCACGACACAGAGAATTTAACGTGGTTCGATTTACTGAAGTAAATCTACGTCCACGGGGAAAAAGGGGGGCAAGATTGTATTGCTTGATCTGCCAAATACAGCTTACAACACAGACTTGCTATATGATTCTTTCTCTAGAGAGATTCTAACCTCTTCTATCAGATCTAAGTTCTATTTATATAATGAACTCAGATCATGGCTTGCGTCACCACCCTAAGTCGTGGATGTCGTGTAGGTTATGGCCTAAGATCGTGGGTGAAGCGTAGGTCATGGCCTACGATCGTGGCCTGAACTGACATCACGTGGTAGTGGGTGTGTTGGACATCCGGTATGGGTCCACTAACTCCTTGTTCGGTCGAATACCGAGACCGAACTGCTTTGGTTGCCGATCTGAGAGTAGAGCTTGATGCCGACCTGAGAGCAGAGCTTGATTGGTTGGCTTTTACCGAGCTGTAGGCTGAGGCCGAACTCTTTGGTAATGCCGAACTGAACTCTTGGGCTTTGGGCTGGCCGAGCTGTCACTGCTATTGGGCTTGTTTAGTACGTACCCCATCACTACCCCCCCCGAAAAGCGAAGTGATTCACTTCGGCGAAGCGAGTCACTTCGGCATTCTGGAAAAGGGTACGGGGGAGGCTGAAGTCAGGGGACGTGCCCTGCGCGTGACTGCATTAAATGCGGCATTAAATGCGACAGTAAAATCCGGCCGTTGAATCCTGAAAAGGTGGGATATGAAACGGTGCGATGATTTGAAATCTTTTCCAAATCTGATAAATACCGTCTTTCTTCATCATTTGAACACCTTTGCTATTGGCTTCTTCTGCACTCTCTATCTTCTGCGTGAAAAATTTCCTTCCGCTTTCAAAAATTTCTTCAGACTACCTTCACCTTCAAAAAGTAAGAAAAATGTCTTCTTCTTCTTCTTCGGAGTTGGGTAGCGTTAGGAAAGGGGGTAAGGGGTCTTCTAGCCGGAAAGAATCCGGGGAGAAGACCGTAGAGTATTTTCACAGTATCTTGAGTAAGGATACTGTGATATCCCTTTACGAAAAATACTCTTTTCCTGGGGGGAAGGCGGTGGTACCTGACGGTGATCACAGGGCTGACTCCCCGCCGGAGGGTTACGTCACCGTGTATGAGGCCTGCTTAGAATGCGGGCTTCGTTTCCCCCTCCCTTCTGCCTTTATAGATTTACTAGATTTTTTTCAGCTTCCTTTAGGCCAGGTGACTCCGAACTCTTGGAGGCACTTGTCGGCCTTCGCTGCCGAACTCCGTAGGTTAGGAAGGGATTTGTCTTTGAAGGCGATCCTTAAATTCTTTCAATTTAAGAGGAAGGGGTCTTGGTTTACTTGATCCCTTTACAGCCCTTTAGGGCCTTTTGTAAAACGAAGTGGCCGAAGTGGCAAAATCGCTTCTTCTACTATGATAGGACCGCGGCTCCTAGTTTTCCCTGGAGAGGGCCGGAGTCCGTTATCCGTCACCCTCGGCCTGAACCGTTGGACGAGCTCGATGGCGAGCTCAACAAGATTCCCATAGTTAGGAAACAATACACGGAGTCTGAGCTCGTCAAGGGCGACGTCGTGTTCGACATCTCGTCTTCGGACGAAGAGGCCGAGGGTGAGGATTTCTCTTTATCTTTATGCTCTACTGCTTCAACGAAGAAAATCTGACTTTGCTTTCTTGCTTTTTGGCAGTGTTCATGTTGAATAAGGCTATCAGAAAGTCCTCCGAGCTTGTGGAGCCGGAGAGAGAGAAGGCTACCAGCTCGGCGCCTGATGCCGAGAAGAATCCGAAGAGGCAAAAGACCTCTTCGGGTCCAAAGAAGCCGGAGTCGACTTCGGCAAGCAAGAAGGGGAAGACCCAGAAGCCCCCAAGGGCGCCAGAGAAAGACGTGGTCTTGGCGCCTCCTTCGGAGCATATCTGTGAGCCGTTTTTATGGCCCACGGACTTCGCCGAGGTGAATTGTCTTCTTGATTCCTTGGCTTGGCTTCTGTCTTGTATTTTTGGTGCCCTCTGTTAACTTTTTTCCTTATCCATTTTCAGAGGAATGATATGCTCTCCAAGCTCGTCGCCGTCGAACTCTCCAAAGCGTCCAACGACTATGCCGAGATGCAGAGGAAATTGGCGGCTGCTTGTCACCGGGCCGAGCAGGCTGAGGCAAACTTTGAGAAAGCCAGGGCTGCTAGGATTTCGGCCCAGGATGAAGCTCAGTTTGCCAAAAACCAGCTCGTCATCCAGCGAGAGCAGACGAAACGGAGGGATGCTGCCGCCCGTGGTTGCCCAAGGAGAGGGTCTCCGTGCCTACACGGAGAGACTCTTTTTGAGCAGCCAGTTCTCGGCCTTTGTCGGTAGTCTGGTAAGGCTAATTGCCGATAAGGGCGAGCAGGGGCCCGACGTCGTGCTGCCTCTGTACAGCCGAGAGATAGCTGCTCGGCTTCAGAATCTGCCGCTCCTTGAGGAGCTCGCTTCATCCTCGGTCCTGCTTTCTGCAGACCGAGTCCGGAGTTGTCGAGCTGATCGGGACGAGAACCTGGAGGCTATCTTTGCCTCCGTGGGACCCGTTTCACCCGCTTCGACTTACAACGGAGAGGGTGAGGCCGAGCCGCTGGAGCGGGAGGCCGAAGTCGATCAGGCCGGGCATCCGGAGAAGGAGGCCGATCAGGAGGCGGAGGCGAGGCCGGCAGGAGGCGAGGCCGAGGCTGAGGTAGCCCAGGAGAAGGAAGCTGTACCAGACCGAGGAGCCGGAGACGAAGCAGGCGGAGTATGATTTCGTCTCCCTTCTCTTAGTCTAGTTTCTTCCTTGTAAAATGGCCTTGAAGCCCTAGTGTAAAAAATTTTCCTTGTGAATGAAAAATTCTCTACATTTGTCTTCGTATAGCTTTTCGTACTCGCCTTTATTCCTGTTGTATTTTACTATCTGCTCGGTATAGCTGCCGAACTAATATAGCTGCTTTGTACCCAAGGAGATGGAGATACTTCACTGGAAACGGCTGTACTCTTCGGCTTTGGACGAAGCTGAGAGAAGAGCTATAGCCGATCAGACGAAGAATGACGAGCTTCTGGCTCGTTTAGTGAAGCTGGAGGCCGATATCAAGGACTTAGAGTCCGATAAGAAAGATCTGGAGGCCGAGCTGAATACGGCCATTGCTGAGAGGACTGCGTATGAGGATTACATCCGTGTGCGCGGGGGAATGACCATATCAGAAGTTCAGGAACGAGTTGACGAACTGTGGGAGGAGTATAATGTACTCCGGAGGAACAATGCGCTGGAGAGCTCGGCTTGCCAACAAGTCGTGAAATCATTGCGGCGCTGGGCTTCTCGGTATGACATTGTTCTTGCCCGGCGTCCCTCAATTGAGAGATTCCTCCGGCATATCGCGCCAACAGATGCTCGCACTCCAGATCAAACCTCTGGTTCCCTTGTTCAAAATCCTACTCCCAGCCAACAACGAACTCCGGAACAGCCGGAAACGTCAAGACGAGAACGGGCTCAGGAGCAACCGGAATCGTCAAGACGGGGACGGACTGAAATTCGCCGAGGAGTTGTGACTATGAGCGAGCAAGATCAGCAGATGCTTATTGCAGAGACTCTTCATCGCCGAGGTGTTAGGACTTCTCGGGCTCGGGGAAGAGGTGTTGGGTCGAGGATAGCATCTCGTCGACCTGCTTATTCTTCATCTGCTCGGAACAACCGAACTCGGCTTCCAGAGGATTTTGCAGATAGGTGGCTTAACTTCAGCAACCCTGGACAGTAGAATAGTCCTTTGTAATAGCGTAACGCCATTTTGTAGGGTAGCGGAGTTGTATGCCGAACAAGATTTGATAAATGAAATTTTGTTTTCGCTTCTAACACTGTATTTACAGCTTAGCGAAAAAATTTCATCGTACTTGTCCTCGGTCTTATGAAGTAAACTTCTTTGACCGGACTTGGTCCTTGGTCTGATGAAATAAACATCTTTGACCGGACTCGTCTTTGGTCTGATGAAATAAACATCTTTGACCGGACTTGGTTTGTGTTCTAATTTGGCGATTTTTGTCGCCGGGATCGAACTTTCCCTTGTCCTAATTCGGCGAGTTTTTATCGCGTGGATCGGACTTTCCCAGTTAACCGAAGTGGTCTTATGCAGTAAACCTCTTTGACTAGACATGGTCGTCCCCGGTCTTATGAGGTAAACTTCTTTGACCGAACTTGGTCGTCCTAATTCGGCGAGGTTTATCGCGTGGATCGGACTTTCCCTTATTGCAGTTCGTTTCAGACGAAGTGCTTGTTAAGCTGAATTGCGGTCTTGTATCCTCCTTGGAAGCTTGGACTCACAATCGTTGGCTTATTGCAGTTCGTTTCAGACGGACTGCTTGTTAAGCTGAATTGTGGTCTTATATCCTCCTTGGAAGCTTGGACTCACAATAGTCTTTAATAATCGATCTAAAAAGGGGATCAGTCTTTAAAGAACGATATACCTTGGTACCATTTGTAAGAGACGACAAGCACATAGAGACAAAACACATAGGGAAAAAATGAAAAAGACCAAGGAAAAAAACTTTAAACCTTTTTTTTAAAACGACAAGTAAAAGGTACAAGTAAAAAACAAACAAATAAAAACACATACCCCTATGACCGAACTAGACACGAGACGGACTGACCGGACTTTGTCTCTTACAAGTGGAACTTCTTGAGGTTGGAGACGTGCCATGTTCGGGGGTACTTGTTCTCCTGACATGTGAGTCAATTTATAAGACCCTTTGCCGAGGACTTCGGACACCCGATATGGACCCTCCCATGTGGGTTCGAGTTTGCCCAGCTTTTCTGCTCGGCTTACTTCGTTGTTTCTCAAGACGAGATCTCCCACTTGAAATTGAAGCTTTTTCACCCTTTGGTTATAATACCGGGCTACTTGCTCCTTATACTTGGCTGCTTTTATGCACGCCAATTCTCTTCTTTCTTCGGCGAGATCTAGTTCTGCTCTCAGTCCGTCGTCATTCATTTCTGAGGAGAAATTTAGGGTTCGGGGACTGGGTACGCCGATCTCCACCGGAATTACGGCTTCAGTGCCGTACACCAGGCTATACGGAGTTTCACCGTTGGAGGTTTTGGGTGTAGTTCGGTAGGACCATAGGACTTGAGGGAGATTTTCTACCCATTGTCCTTTGGCTTGTTCTAACCGAGCTTTTAACCCTTTCACCAGAATCCGGTTCGTTACTTCCGTTTGTCCGTTTGCTTGGGGATGGGAGACCGAAGTGAACCGCTGTTGAATGTTCAGCTCTTGGCACCAATTCTTGAACGTCTTGTCGGTGAACTGAGTCCCATTATCCGAGATGAGGATGTGGGGTATGCCAAATCGGCACACTATGTTCTTCCAGACGAAGTCCAATGCCTTTGAGCTCGTTATCGTAGCTAAAGGTTCAGCCTCCACCCACTTCGTGAAGTAGTCCACGGCAACGATAAGGAATTTCATTTGCCGAGGAGCTTGAGGAAGTGGTCCCACTATGTCTATGCCCCATTGCATGAAAGGCCAAGGGCTTTGCATAGTGTATAGATCGGTCTGCGGCATCCTTGGGACATTTGCATGAATTTGGCACTTCGTACACTTCTTGACGAGCTGCACTGCCTCTTGTACCATGGTTGGCCAATAATATCCCCATCTCAGAACTTTTTTAGCTAAAGCTCTGGCTCCGATGTGGCTACCGCACGATCCTTCATGAACTTCTCTGAGGATGTAGTCCGTCTCTTCTGGTCCTACGCACCGCAATAACGGCTGGAGGTAAGACTTTCTAAAGAGGACTCCTTCATGAAGTTCGTACCGAAGAGCTCGGCACGTGATCTTCCGAGCTTCTCTCTTATCCTCGGGCAATTGTCCTTGATCCAGATACTGCAAGATCGGCGTCATCCAGTTCGGCGAGCTGGATACAGAATGTACCTCGGCTTCATCAATGCTTCGATGCATTAATTCTTCCGCCTTTGAGCTCGGATCTGAGGCCAACTTACTTAAGGTATCTGCTCGGCTATTTTCCGCTCTGGGAATGCGGATTATCCGGAAATAGGAGAAACTTCGGCTGATGCTTTGCGCTTTGTCCAAATACTTCTTCATTCTCTCGTCACGGGCTTCACTTGTACCCAACATGTGATTTACTATGACTTGTGAATCACAATGGACTTTGAGAGATTTGACGAGTAGACTTTGCGCTAACTGGAGTCCGGCCAGGAGGGCTTCGTACTCGGCTTCATTATTAGTAGTGGGGAATAGGAAACGAAGTGAGTAGGTTACCTCGTGTCCGTCGGGAGCGACAAGTAAAATACCAGCTCCACTTCCCATCTTGTTTGAAGCTCCATCTACGAATCCGCTCCAGCAGTCCGGCGGCTCTACTTCGGATTCCAAGGGCTGTGCTAGTTCGGCATTGGCAGAATTCTTCTGTTCGGCAATAATAGGAATTGCTTGATCGAACTTCGCTTCTGCAAGAAAATCTGCCAAGGCTTGTCCCTTGATGGCTTTCCGAGGTAGATATTCAATTGTGTGCTCTCCCAACTCTATAGCCCACTTGGCGATTCTGCCTGATGCTTCTGGCTTGGTCAAAACTTGCCGAAGAGGTAGATCGGTTAAGACGCATACCTTGTGAGCATAGAAGTATGGCCGCAGTCTCCTTGCTGCATTTACTAACGCCAGAGCAATTTTTTCCAGAGGTTGATACCTTGTTTCTGGACCTCTTAATGCTCGGCTTGTAAAGTAGATGGGAAACTGCTTTAGGCCTTCTTCTCGTACAAGCACCGCGCTGATGGTTTGATCCGATGCCGCTAAGTATAAGAATAGTACTTCGGCTTCGGCTGGAGCAGAGAGAATAGGAAGCTCGGCTAGATAACTTTTGAGCTCGTCAAAGGCCTTTTTCTGCTCGGCTCCCCACTCGAACTTTGGTGCCTTTTTCAACACCTTGAAGAACGGCAGTTGCTTTTCGGCTGCTTGGGAAAGGAATCGACTCAGTGCGGCTAGACATCCGGTTAGCCTTTGCACGTCATGTATGGACTTCGGCATTGCCATGTTCTGAACGACTTGAACTTTTGAGGGGTTTGCCTTGAGTCCGTCTTTTGAAACCCAACAACCCAGAAACTTTCCCGAATCTACCAAAAAGGTACACTTTTGGGGATTAAGTTTGAGGTTGGCTTTCTTGAGCACGTTGAGAGTGGACTTGAGGTTGTGCTCGTACTCCGAGGTGCTTTTGCTCTTGACGACTATATCGTCAACATATACTTCGACTTCCTTTCCAATCAGGTGCCGAAAAAGCTTGTCTACCATCCTTTGATAAGTGGCTCCGGCATTCTTTAAACCGAATGGCATCTTTTTATAAGCGAAAATGCCGAAATCAGTAATGAAGGCCGTTTTTGAAGCGTCAATCTCATCCATTAAAACCTGATGGTATCCTTTGTATAGATCAAGAAAACAAAAATTTCAAAGCCTATCAGAGCTTCTACTTTTTTATCTATGTTCGGAAGGGGATAGCAATCTTTGGGACAGTGCTTATTTAGATCGGTGAAATCTATGCACATCCGCCATCCTCCTTCCTTTTTCTTGATCATGACAGGATTGGCCACCCACGAAGGATACTTCACTTCGAATAACACATCCGCCTTCAATAATTGACGGACTTCGTCATGGATGACTTGACTTCGTTCTGCCGCAAAGAGTCTTTGCTTCTGTTTTATCGGCCGGGACCGAAGGATCAATATTTAAACGATGAGTGATTACCTCGGGGGGCACTCCGGTCATGTCCAACGGAGACCATGCAAAGACGTCTTTGTACTCCTTGAGGAGCTGGATGGTTTTTTCCCGAAAGTAGAGGCGTTCCCCGCGAAGCCGATCTTAACCGTTCTGGATGGATCGTCTTCGTACAGCTGAACTGTCATCGAGTTCGGCTCCGGTATGACTTCGGTCATCGCCTCTGACTCCGGCTGCTGTGATTGCTATGCTTGGTGGTGCCGATCTGACTGCTCGGCACTTCTAAGCGCAATTTGCAGGGCATTCCTTTGCTCTTTTTTGGTCACCTCGGATGACCGCTATCCCTCCTTTAGTAGGGATCTTGATGGTGAGGTGATAGGTGGAGCAAACGGCCCGAACTGTGTTGAGCCAGTCTCTTCCCAGGATGACGTTGTACGGGGACCGAGCTTTACCACGAAAAACTCAATCATCGTACTGGAGCTAGTAGGCGCTTTCCCCACCGTGATCGGAAGGCTGATAATACCTTCAGGGCGGGTGTCCTCCTGGGCGAAGCTCTTCAGGGGAAGCGGAGCCGGGCTGAGCCGAGCTGGGTCCACTTCTAGTTTGTCGAAGCACTCTTTAAAAAGAATGCTGACTGACGCTCCTGTATCCACAAACACCCTGTGGATCAGTTTGTTTGCCACTCCGGCTTGGATGACAATGGCGTCTTGGTGAGGAGAGATGGCCGGGACGGGATCAGCATCCGAGAACGTAATCACTTCGTCCTGCTTCAGCCTTTTATGCGTTGGCTCCTCTCGATTGGAGCCCCTGCGCTCTGACTTCAGGGACGACTTGGTCTTCCGGCAGGGAGAGCGTCAATAGTCAGGATTACTCCATCATATTGCGGCTCGTCATCGTCTTCGGGATCCGGCTGCTCTTTTCGGATCCTGAGGAGCGCAGTTCGCACCTCTCTGCTTCTTATTCTTCTTTGACTGCTTGCTTTGGTATTTTTTCAATGTCCCTGCCCTCACAAGAACATCGATACCTGCAGCCAAGTTTTCTGCACTCCTCGGTATCGTGACCGTGGTCTTGATGGTAGGAGCAGTAGTTATCCTGGGGGTCGGCGCGCGGCAGATTTCGTCATCCGCTTTGGCTTTTCGAACAGGTCGGAGTGTAGTTCGAAAATTTCCGCTCTCGGCTTGTTCAGCGGTACGAACTGAGCGGGCGGCTTCTCGGGATTGAGACGGGGTCCCAATCTGTCTTGCACCGGAGTCCTTTGAATCCTTTCAAAAGGAGTTCGGCGAGGATGTCCCTGATCGCCAAAAGGAGTTCGGCGAGGTGTCCCTGATCGCTATGATCGGGCTTCCTCCTGTCTCCTCGGGACGATGAGCTGTCTAACGACCGTTTGCGACGGTCCTGCCTCATCGGCTCGGGAGAGTACTGGTCCGCAATGTCCCACATTTCCTGAGCTGTCTGCGGACCGCACTCAACGAGCTTCCTGTAGAGAGCTCCGGGCAGGATTCCATTTTGGAATGCCGAGATGACAAGCAGATCGTTGAGATCGTCCACTTGCAGGCATTCCTTGTGGAATCTTGTCATAAAGTCGCTGATTTTTTCGTCGCGACCTTGACGAATGGAAAGCAGCTGAGCCGAAGTGATTCGGGCTTCCGCTTTCTGAAAGAACCTCCTGTGGAAGGCATCCATTAGATCTCGGTAAGATCTGATGCTGCCCTGGGGGAGGCTATCGAACCACCTTCTCGCGTTCCCGATGAGCAGCTCGGGAAACAGCTTGCACATGTGGACCTCGTTGAGACCCTGGTTCGCCATGTTATACTGATAGCGCCCCAAGAAATCGTGAGGGTCCACGAGCCCGTCGTAAGTCATCGACGGAGTTCGGTAGTTCTGCGGTAGGGGAGTTCGGGTGATGTCGTCCGAGAACGGAGTCTTCAGTGCTCCGTACACGGCGAATCCGATATCTCGTCGGTATGGAGGAGATTGAGTTCTCCTGTGATTCCGGTACCGAGGAAGATCAGGAATATGTCGGGGTTGAGGATTCTTCTTCCTGGAAGACACGGCACTACTGCGGTAGTGACTTTCATGTCTGGATGAGGAAGGAGAATCCTCCGTTTTCGTCTTCGGCTCTTGGCTCTTTTGCAGGAAGGCTAAGAACTCATCCTGCTTCTCAGCCAAGAACAGCTTGACAGCCTCATTCAGATCAGGCTGCTGGGAAGACTCAGTGGGACGATTTTTGGAGCGGCCTGTTCCTTCGCCATGAGAACTGGTGGTGGATTTATCCCTAGGCTGTTTTCCAGACCTATGGGATGGATTGGCTTCCTCCGGGTTCTCACGGGCAGGAATGCGGGTATTCTGCGATCTGGTATGCATTTTTTGGGTGGAAAAAATGGATCAAAAATTCGCTTTATCACAAATTTTGTTCTTCGTTTCCCACAGACGGCGCCAGTGATGATTCCGCGAATTATTGATGATGATAAATGCTCGTAAAAATAAATCACGACACAGAGAATTTACGTGGTTCGATTTACTGAAGTAAATCTACGTCCACGGGAAAAAGGGAGGGCAAGATTGTATTGCTTGATCTGCCAAATACAGCTTACAACACAGACTTGCTATATGATTCTTTCTCTAGAGAGATTCTAACCTCTTCTATCAGATCTAAGTTCTATTTATATAATGAACTCAGATCATGGCTTGCGTCACCACCCTAAGTCGTGGATGTCGTGTAGGTTATGGCCTAAGATCGTGGGTGAAGCGTAGGTCATGGCCTACGATCGTGGCCTGAACTGACATCACGTGGTAGTGGGTGTGTTGGACATCCGGTATGGGTCCACTAACTCCTTGTTCGGTCGAATACCGAGACCGAACTGCTTTGGTTGCCGATCTGAGAGTAGAGCTTGATGCCGACCTGAGAGCAGAGCTTGATTGGTTGGCTTTTACCGAGCTGTAGGCTGAGGCCGAACTCTTTGGTAATGCCGAACTGAACTCTTGGGCTTTGGGCTGGCCGAGCTGTCACTGCTATTGGGCTTGTTTAGTACGTACCCCATCAAGTAACTACCTGGTGATCGAGCTCCGAAATCAAGAAATCTAATCCTCCTGGCATGGAGACAGGCCTTCTTACCAGCGGTCAGACTGAAAACAGGTTGGCCACATGAAAAGGGCTTCTCAAACGGCAGGCTCCGAGGAATGCTGCTCACTACCGGCGACTGAATGCAGTGAAGCTTCATTGGCGCCAGATAACAGCAAAAAACTATTATCTCAGAATTGTTTTTTTTTTTATTTCAGCTTTTGTTATGGAGTAGGAAATACGGATGTCATCTTTAGACGATCACGTTTCTGCATGTTCGATTGGTCATATTTGAAAGTGAATTGCAGACCACAAATTTTTGGGGTGATGGATTTTAGCTGATTTTATTCAAGAATTGGATTTGGCCGTTTTTACCTGCTGTAAATTGTTTTTCCTTTTTAAAGTTTCACTTTATTATTTCCTTTTCTTTTATGTCTTACAATATTATGACTCTGAAGAAACGACTTCGCGAATTCGTGATTTTCATGTCACTCATAGCATATTCATTATTTTTTGTAGTACTCGATATCATGTTTCCCCATAACTAGCAGATTGTTTATTACAAAAGTAACTGAGAACAAAACTACTGCTTCTACAGCCACAGAGCATGCTATCACACGTGCTAAAATTTCTTTATCATCAACACTTAGTATTCGCGCATACTTTTCCTTACAGAGAGAGCGCATCTGAGTAGAAAGGAAGGCAGGGAACTTTAGTTTACGCGATATTCATACAGACATCTACATACGGTTTACACAGAGCAGGGAAACAAGATGCGCTACTACTCTGATTAATCAACGAATGCATTCCAGCTGATCACAGCAATGTTGAACCATGTAGCAGAGTTTAAGCCGATTGCAATAGCTCCGCGTTCTTTAACTTGAAAACCTTTTCAAGAACATCTTGAACAACCTGGATAATATAACACAGAAAAGGAAAGAAGGCATATTAGCATCATTGAATGTAGCAAGCGTACTTGCAAGAATGGCATAATCGTAACGTGTGAAATCAGAGGGAGATGCAGATGCCCGGGAATCCCATATCAAGATGGTTATCACGAGTTGCAAATGAGTCTGTGGCTTGGTATGGGAAACAAGAACAGAGTAAACTCACCTTGTCAGGAGTGGATGCACCGGATGTGACACCAATTGTGACAGGACCCTCTGGCAACCAGTTCTCTTTCTCCACCAACTCACCATGCTACATTGAGAATCATTTAGAGTTTTAAAGATAAATTTTCATCTCAGAGTCAATCATGAGATAAGATAGATAAGAAGACATACCATCAATTTGTGACTAATTTTGTTTCCAGGGCCTATCCTCTTCTCAGTGTCAACCCAATATGATGGAATTCCACGCAATTCTGAAATTTCTTGTAGATGTGATGTGTTACTTGAGTTCCATCCTCCAACGACTAGGATGAGGTCAACCGGATCATCAACCAATTTGTACATTGCATCTTGCCGTTCCTAAATATAGGTACAAAGCAAAATGTGTTGAGCTGAATGATATGTAAATAACAGCTCTGTCTGTCATGTGTTCTGAAAATAAACATTTGAGATGGATACACCACAATAAAAGCACTTTCAGATATTTCTCTATAGTGCATGCACACACACATACTGATACACACAAGAATAAGCAGTCTTTTGGATCCCAAAACAAGTGAAGGAATTGCACTGTCATTGAGTCCATAAAACCCAATAGTGCATAAGAGGCAACGCTTGGAGTTATACAAGAGTAGCAAATAACAATTTATTGAGAGAAATATTTTACCTGAGTTGCATCACAAATAGTGTTGAAACTTATGAAGTGTTCGGTAGCATTTTCCACCCCGTACTTGCGCATAATGGTCCTCTCAACTAATTTTCCTGCAGAATAAAAGTATTAGCAATGCAAGTCACATAGTGCAAAAATTTAAGCATCATACTGCAGATGATCACTGACCAATATCCTCTGTTTCTCCTTTCAACATAGTAGTTTGGTTTGCAATACCAACTTTCTCAAAATCCGTGTCAGGGTCAAATCCCTTGGATATTGCAAATTTAAATTTCTGCAGAGAAAACACGTCCCATGAAATCCAAGCATATAAGTAAATTCTATATTAGTGCGTTATAATAAGCCTACCTCAAGAAATGCTTCTTTAGTAGAGCTGGATCCATCGAGTCCACCACCCAAGATGTAGTCACATACATATGTTGCCTGCAGTGTGTTATCATGTCCATTAATATGCTGGTGATCTATTGCATATAGAACTACAAATGAAACAGAGATTTCAAACTACCTCTTTCATGTTCTTGACAATGACAAATTTCCCGGCAAAGGAAGCAGTGGCTACAGTCTCTTCATGAGAATATTTACCATGGATTATAGAAGTATACTCTCCTTTCTTGTGCTTTTCAACAGTATTCCAAACCTTATAACAGAAACATGTATAAATTAACATAGCAAATTAAACTTCAAATAGCAGTTAGGGGTAGGAAAGTGGTGAATACCTTAGACACCCATGGGCAAGTTGTATCAACTATTTGAACATTCTTGTCGTTCAGAATCCTCATCTCATCAACAGCAGCTCCAAAAGCAGGCAATACCACCACATCACCCTTGTCAACCACATCAAATTCTTTCTTCCCATCGAGATGAGGGATGATCTTTACATTCATATCATCAAGCCTCTGGGGTGAAAATATTAGTTGGTAACTATGTCGATTAATTAAAAATTCTGTCTTCCAAATAGTGCGTGACTTGACATCAAAGACCATCAAGGGTCAGGCCTTAAACACACACCAACTCAAACAAGCACAAAATATATATAAACTCAGACTGGTGATATGAGCAAGGCAATCCAAAAGTAGAAGAGGTTTTAGAAATAGAGAAGTGCTTATTACTGATCAGACTGCAAGAGGTTGGAGTTAATAGATTCTTATATACAAATGCACAGAGCCGTGAAAATTTGACGCCCAAAAGATAGATCCTTCATGAGAAAATTTGACCTTTGAACCATGAAATGCACAGGGATTGCTACAAGCCAATCAACATAAACAAGTTTGAATGGAACCCTCTATATCGAAAAGAAGGTTGAAGTAAACAACAAACCTCATTAACAGTGGGGTTATGGATGACTTCATTAGTCAGCCAGATGTTCTCAGATGGAAACTGTTTTCTAGCTTCATAAGCGATCTGAACCGCGCGCTCGACTCCCCAGCAGAATCCATATGCTTCAGCAAGCTTCACAGTAACATTCCCCCATGTGTATTGGTAACCGTTCTCCTTCAATTTCTTAATAATATCACCTGAAATTATCCAGAAAATGATCGATCAATTACCAAAAACATCATAAATCATAGTCAATTTGTAAAAATATCAAATACACAAAACATCGCGTTATTCCATAAAATCGCTAAAAATAGTAGGTAAGCGAACGCAGAGGATCATCAATTCATCAGCACTAACAGACTAAAATTAGATTCCTGAACGGATAAAGCTAAAAAATCACGTTTATGTCCAACAAACTAAAAACAAATGCGAAATTGGAGAAATCTAGGAAGTCATACTCGTAAACTCTTGGCTCATTTGCTCGAGAGTCTCCTCTTTATGGCCGAACCCCTTCCGATTGTAATTCTTACTCCTAGTGAGGTTGTGACGGAAAACCTTGGAGTCAAAATCGGCGGATTCAGGTTCCACGGCGGAGGAGGAGGCATCGCCACCTCTGGCGGCGGAGCAGCGGAGGAAAGAAGGCCTCCGTGGCTGGGAAAACCTGGCCTTGGGCAAGGGGATTTCAGTCGTCGTCGAGATGCGACAGAACTGCAGGGAGATCGCCATGGGAAGGGGTGGATTGTTGGCGAATTGCAGTGGGACTGCGCAATTTATCTGTAGCCTGATTAATTGAATGAGCTCGTTTTTGGCGAGTTGCATTTATTTAATGCTGTCTGTAAATGCTGACGCATCTTCGCCAACTAAACTTATAAACGATTATTAGTAATTTTTAATTGGATTTGATTTCCCAATTTTTCTTGTATTTGTCGCTCTCGTATATCTGTGATTCCACGAAACACGATGTTTGACGCTGGCAGATTCTTAATTTGTTTGGAAAAATTTAAATTGTTAAATGTGTCAAGTGTGACTGCTAGAGCAGAGCAGCTATCATCATGCAATGGTCAAAATAATTGAACTTTTGTATGAATTCAATTTTTAGTCAATTGCCTGAATTTAAGGTAAAGCGTATTGTGAAACAAATCTAGATTTTTATTTTTTTTATAATTTCAACTAAGATATCTTTTTAACTTTTGGCAATTATCTCAATCATCAAAATCAGAACTAATATGATAAAATCAAATATGACGTGATTACAAAACAATATTGGTTTGAACAAAGTATCATTATCATTCTATTTTGAGTGTTAATTAAAACGCCGGTATCATATTATTTTGTCAAGTAATTTTGATTTTAATTAGATAAGTAAGTTTTTATAAATTATAGGATCGACTAAAAGTGAATAAAAATGTGATTTAAATAACAATTACGGTATCTTTTTATTCTTTGTAAGACTAGTTGTCAAACACATCCTTTATTAAGCTGGTATATTAGTATATGCAATCCAACTTTTAATTACTCCTTTCATCTTATTTTAAGAAATTTTGTCTCTTATTTTACCATTTCTCTACTTTAATTATTTATTATTATTTTATAAAATGAATGCAGAAAAGTAGGGGTGGCAAATCGTGCATGTTGGGTCGTTATCGTGTCGACATGATAACAACAAACACGAACACGACCCGTTAAGAAAACCTCAAACACGAACACGAACACGACCCGCTACCCTCAGACACGAACACGACACGAACCCATTAACGACACGAACCACTTCGGGCCAACACGACACGATAACAACACGTACATGAGATGACACGATAACGACTCGATAACAACACGGCCTGATAACGGTTAAACCTATTAAAAACATCCAATTGCTAATTAAAAAATCTGATCTAAACATTAAAACATCAATAATTTCTTAGTAACAAATTCCAACAAAAATTCAACAAAATCCAACAAAAATTTAACAAAAATGAAAATAATAAGAATTAATAATATTATAATATTATTTCTTAACGGATAACACGAACACGACATGAAATTTTTGTGTCCTTAACAGGTCGACCCGATAAGGACATGAACCATTAAGCTTTGACTCAAACCCATTAATTTCGTGCCGGTTCGTGTCGTGTCAAAAATTATCAGCCCTACAGAAAAGTGACTGAGACTCGTAAAGTGGGATGACTGAGGCATGAGGGAGTATTGTTTTCTACAAGTATAGCTTAATATATTAAAATTACAAATTAATCACATGTACTACCATTCATTAAAAACATATAACTATATCGCTAGCAATTATACCCTGCCAATGCCATTATGAAAGAGCTAAATTTATTTTCTTACAACTTCAATTTGAGTGATCAATTTTTGAGAGTTGTAATCGAGACAGTTACAAAAAACCTCTTTACCTAATCTACGAAACACTTGCACTAATTTCTCGATTCAACATAAACTTAAATGAGAATTTTAAGTTTTACAACCCACACAATCCTAACTCCTAAGTTCCTAACAAAAAACATCAATTTAATAACTCCATCGTATAGC
Organism: Salvia splendens; assembly: GCF_004379255.2. Classification (NCBI taxonomy): domain Eukaryota; kingdom Viridiplantae; phylum Streptophyta; class Magnoliopsida; order Lamiales; family Lamiaceae; genus Salvia; species Salvia splendens. The sequence continues at coordinate 12,866,924 of NC_056041.1, forward strand.
TAAGTGATGCATTAATGCCTCTAGATCACAGTAGACGAGCGGCTGACATTATAAATTTGTTAATGTGTGTGTGCTTATTAATGGTTATTAATAGTGTGTTGCTAATAGTGTGTGTGCTTATTAATAGTTTTTGCAACTATCGTCGGTTGATAATATACCATCACATGCACATGATCAGTCAATATATGTTTATCATGTATTTATAATTAATAAAGACTCAAGTGGCATGTGCAACTGGCAAGTGCAGGTGTTTAGAAAGACTAGTTCACTAATATATGCATATAAATATATTTGACTTCAAAGCACAAAAAACGTAGGTCATTTTGTCTATCTTTTTGTCTAAATTTCTATTCAAATGTTGCTAGCGTGGCTACTCCGCCAAACATATTTAAATACTCATTTTCAAACGTATAGAATTAGTGTTCGACCAAACCTAATAAAATAACGCCGCCAGTTTAGAATTTAATTGATATAATTAAAAAATCAGCACTCTTGATTAATCACTTGACTTCGAAGTCAATATTAATTTCGTACTTTCTTTTAACTCCATATTCCTTTTTTTGGAAACTAAATGTTTCATTATTATAAATGATGACGGTAATTGGATTTTTAAATTCTAAACTTTTAATAAATTGTACAAATACTACTGCACTACTAAATTGAAGAGACTATATTAATCATTGTTAAAAGAATACATATTAAAGGATGAAATAAATTGGAAAATATAGATGGAAGAAAGTCAAATTCATGTTTAAATTGTGTGTTTTTTCGTCTTTCAAATCCTTGACTAGCTAGCCGCCTTTCGTCTAACGATATTAAAATTAAATATTTACTCTTATAGTATTTCTTTTAAAAAAAATTGTCCAATATAATTGACCGGCTGATGGTTATAAATTAATTATAGTATTTCGGTCATATTTATTAATGTTACTTTGAACTAGTTAATTAGGAGTAATTTCTAGTGAAATACTTCCTGAGTCCCAACTAAGTTGAGTCAAAACTTTTAGACACAAAGATTAAGAAATTATATTTAAAACACATTCTCTAATAAATAAAAATGTCAAATAATAGTCGTTGGCTTTTGAGAAATTTTAAAGTAAAAAAACGACTGTAATAATAGAATAAATGGTGGTCGTTGTAACTATAAATAATTTTCATAATTTAAAAGGCCCAATAATGGTTTTCAAAGCCCACTTAATCTCCTTGTTATTAACTGAACATTACAACATTTTCGTTCTGTATTTGGCTTTGATAAGATTATTACATACATTCGATAATTATCAAAGCTACCTCCTATTAAAACCATTCACATTCAAAGTTTACAATTAAGACTATAACTCTGTATATATATATATATATATATATATATATACACAACTAGCAACGAACTTCCACTCACCTAACTGTGTTGATCTTTTTCGAGCTAATGTGGAATCACGAACCAGTTTACGCCGTTTGCAATACTTCATCGCGCTTCAAGAGAAACACCTTTTTCAGAACATCTTCAACAACCTGGATGAAAAAAAAACAAAAACTGGATGAGAATATTCACAAGAAAACATTATTGGCAGATGCATAAGTACCAAGCAAACTCACTTTGTCAGGAGTTGATGCACCGGATGTAACACCAATTTTAATAGGACCCTCCGGTAGCCAATTCTCTTTCTCCACCAACTCGCCATGCTGTGTGAAGAACGATTCAGACGACGATCATCAAGGTTCAAACACATTCATAAGAGAAAGATTAGAAGGCATACCAACAGCTTGTGACTGATTTTGTTTCCAGGGCCTATCCTCTTCCCACTGTCAACCCAATACGATGGGATTCCACGGAACTCTGCAATTTCTTGTAGGTGCGAAGTGTTACTTGAGTTAAATCCGCCAACCACTAGCATCAGATCAACCTTATCTTCAACCAATTTATACATTGCATCTTGCCTTTCCTAAATATAACAAAGTATGGTTAAATAAGAGTGATGCTAGTCTAGATAGACCCTACTATATGTATATCCCTCTCTACACCAATTTTACAAGAAAAGCACACAACTGAGAAATACTAGCATCTAGGGAGAGATTTTACTTGAGTTGCATCACAAATGGTGTTGAAACTCATGAAGTGGTCAGTAGTATTTTCGACTCCATACTTGCGCATCATGGTCCTCTCGATTAATTTTCCTACACGATACAGAATTAGCAATGAAGCCACATGGTGAAAACGGTTTAAGCAAGATGCTTTGGGGTGATGAACACTGACCAATTTCCTCTGTTTCACTTTTTAACATAGTAGTTTGATTTGCAATACCAACTTTCTCAAGATCCTTATCCGGGTCAAATCCCTTGGATACTGCAAACTTAAATTTCTGCACAAGAAGCAAGCAACATGAAATCCCAGCATAAGCAGATGACTAAAATCAGCAGGTGACAATCATCGTACCTCAAGAAATGCCTCTCTAGTAGAGCTAGATCCATCAAGTCCACCACCCAAGATGTAGTCACATACATACGTTGCCTGCACAATCATGTGTACGTAAGCAACAACACTCTATTACATCCACAGCTTAAAAGTAATGAAGGAGAAACTCCAACTTACCTCTTTAATGTTCTTCACAATGATATATTTCCGAGCAAAAGAAGCAGTAGCCACAGTCTCTTCATGAGTATATTTACCATGGATTATCGATGTATAATCTTTTTTCTTGTGCTTATCAACAGTATTCCAGACCTATTAAACACTAATACATGTTAACATAAAAGAGAATGACTACTTCTTAAAGCTGTTGGGTGGGGAAGAGGGAAGTACCTTAGACACCCATGGACAAGTTGTGTCAACTATTTGAACATTCTTTTCACTCAAAATCCTCATCTCATCGACGGCAGCCCCAAAAGCTGGCAATACCACAACATCGCCCTCATTAACAAGTTCAAATTCTTTCTTCCCTTCGTTTACGGGAAGGGTTTGTACTTCCATATCTTCAAGCATCTGCAGATGGAAAGTTAGATAACTAACTATATTAAACTCGCAAGCATTTCTTCTTCCTAATACAGATTTCTAACCGAACAAAAGTAAGAAGTGCATTCTATAAGAGTAAATTTGAGAAAAAAGACCCTCAAAAACCACAGCTCACACACACAGCACATATGACATCAAATGATTAAAAAGAGGCAACAAACTAAAAGAAGTTTTCATTCAACCAAATTGAAATGGTTCATTCTTCATCAATTCTAGTAGTAGTAAACAACAAACCTTATTAACCGTGGGATTGTGGATCATTTCATTAGTGAGCCACATGTTATCAGAGGGGAACTGTCTTCTAGCTTCAAAAGCAATCTGGATCGCACGCTCCACCCCCCAGCAAAATCCATAAGACTCTGCAAGCTTCACTGTAACATTCCCCCATGTATATTCATTCCCATTCTCCTTCAATTTCTTTATTATGTCACCTGAATTGAAACAAATCACAATAATGGTCACACACACCAAAAATTCAATAGATAATCAAAACAACCAATAGCATATGCATACAACCATATGCTTAAAAATATAAGGCATTATTGTAGAAAAGCTACTAAAAATAGTAGGTATAATAAGTCAAAGCAGGTCAATCAGCATTAACATAATACACAGATCCATTTCTAACGATAAATCTTCAGATTAATCTCAAATACATAAAAAGTTCATAAAAAAACGCAGAAATTGGGGATTTCAGAACAACATACTTGTAAACTCTTCGCTCATTTGCTGGAGAGTCTCCTCTTTAAGCCCAAACCCCTTCCGATTGTAATTCTTACTCCTCGTCAAGTTGCGACGGAAAGCATGGGCGTCAAACTCGGCAGATTCAGAAGCCACGGCAGACGACGAGGCACCATCACCGCCGGCGGCGCACCGGAGGGAGGAAGTCCTCCGCCATCGGAACAACCTGGTCCCTGGCACCGGGAGCTCGGTTGGAGTTGAGATGCGGAAGAAGTGAAGAGAGATCGCCATGCCGATGAAGTCTTCTACTCAACGCGAACAGTTGGAATTGGAATTTCTTCACAGTGAGTGAGCGGTATTGATTTGGCGTATGATGATTACGGGAAATTTCATGGCATTGCCAATCACAAATTGGATGACATGTGTCGTCATCGAATTATTTTTATTGATATTTTTGAGTGGTTAAGAAATTAGAAATTTACACGTGTGAAAATTTATCATCGCGCAACACTCCGTGAGGAAGTAGCGCCACACAAAAAAAATAAAAAATAGCGCCACACAAAATATGTTATCATTTCTGTAATCGATATTTTGTCATTCTCAAAATAAATCAAAGCCAAAAATGGAATATGAGAAAATGTGGGAATCATTTATAGTCACAAAATAATAAATTAAAAAAAATTAACCTCCATAAATAAGCACCGAGTAGTTTAAAACTTTTTCCTGGGCCGAATAATAGTTTTTCTTCTCAAGGGAAGCCCACTTCGTCACAATGCATGTATAATTTCCTAATGGACCTCTTCATTTACTCTAAATCCAAGTTTACATTTTTTTTACTTGATAGGCTTGTAGTCTATTTTTATCAGCACCTAATTTCATTTAATTTTAAAACCTTAATATTAGTAGTAACATTTAAATTTGGCATTCATATTATGCATAATAGATTTAGGGTATATAATAGAAATACAGTGTCAATTTGATCATTAAAAATAAACAAACATATGGGGCAGGATAATAAAAATAACAATAATAATCATATATGTATAATTTGCACATTAACACTAACAATCTCTATTCTTTTTCGTATATCAATATTTTGTCTTACTTTAGAGATATAAACTCACAATTCACTAGAAACAAAACATTCAGCCTACAAAAATGACACCATTTTCTTTATTTCCTTTAATCCGAATTAATTCGCCACTTAATCGGCTCAATTCTCTCCCCCAATTTCACACCTTGTCAAAATATCACTATACTAGGGAATAAAATTCCTCACTATAGATTCTAACCTATGCTACTATGGTTAATTAAAATATTATAAATAACAATGTTCAAATCATTAATCAAGGTTCTTGACTGTGTGTGATCATTCCATTTGCCGCATTCCCATTTTGAGCCAAATTTGAGGTGGCTTGAGACTTTATTCTCTCATCCGCTTGCAAAGCCTGCACTCCAAAAACATTTAACTCATTGTCAATTAGTCCAAAAATTAAACAAATAAACATCATATTATATATTTATGACAATATTTAACCAAAGTGTTTTTTACACACACCTCTTTAGTCCAATTAGTCCGAAGCACATTTATCGACAATACCACGGTCTGAAGCAAGCACCCGGTTAACATCCCGATCCAAACCCTTTGACACCAAGGCCGAGTTTGTAGCCAAGCAATGCGCCAAATGGAATGCCGAAGACATAGTAGCAAGCTACGTTTATCATAGCAACTGAGACCTGCCACCCAGCCCCAACTGCCACCCCTGCATAGAGTCAAGGAAATAATCCTTCAAACACGTGCACGCGCGCGCACACACACACACACTCTCGTACTGGAATGGATCATACCATGTAAAACTGGCTGGATGCTGTTGAGGAAAATGGTTGCTGCCAAGAAATAGGCCAATTTGGATGTCTCACTTATGACTTCCTTATGGCTAGAGAATAATTTGGGGAAGATGTCTTGGGTTGCAATAACTGCAATTGTGAATATAATGCCAAATATTGTTGATGTAACCACAGCTACTATCACAGCAAACTTTGCTGCTTTCGGATTATTAGCTCCCAGTTCATTTGAAACACGAACACTATCAAAATACCCAACATATATGTCAAATTTTGTTTGCAATTTCTAAAATTTGCTAGGTCTACGAATGTTACCTTATTGCAGCATTGAAACCCAGAGTGATCATCAATATCCAAAGCTCCACATTCATGCTGCCAATTTTTTATCAAATCAAGAATGTAAGACGAATAAATGTTACAAATTCTAGTTTAAAAATATCACAAACTCATACCCATTTTGCACTTTCCACTTCACTATGTCATACTCCTACTAAACAATGTTTTTTCAATCAACTACTCCTAGTAAGTTCTGGATTTCAGTTTCCGCTGGTAGCCACGTCCGTTTTCCATACCATGGACATCAATCTAATCGCCACAAACACTATCACATCAACTATAGTATTAAAAACAAAATTGGCATTTATGTGCAAAAATATCAAAGGAACATCAAAATTGCAAAAGGAACACAAATCCATGCGACAATATTTAATACTGTAATTACTTTATTCGTCCGTCATTAAAATCTCATTATGACTTTCACCATCTTTAATAAATCAACTAAATTCATTTCACTATACTACTATTTCCACTAAATTTTCTTTAAATTTATGAAAACTTGACATTTAATATCTCATTCCATTTAAGTAAATACTTCATCCATCAATCATCAAATATCCCATTTCATTTTAGTAGAGTACTAGTTTTAGTAAATCAAGTAACTCATTTCACTATAGTAACTTTTTTTTTGCACTAAAACTTGTGAAAACCTGACATTTATTAGTTCCACATGAATAAAGAAACGGATAAGTAGCATAATCAAACCAGATAGACATAGCATCGACCGCAATCTCGGGATTCTTCAACCACCCAACCATCAGAATCACAATGGTGTAATACCACAATTCCAAGCTGTGCCAATCAAAAAGTAATCTCAACACTAACCAAACACGTAAACATAAACTCAACCAATCAGATTACCACAACATAACCGCGGAGGCCAGCGACAGCTTGACGAAGCCCAGCAGCGACCTAAACGCCGCCACCGAAAACCCGGTCCACGACTCCTTAAAACAACCGCACAAAACATAACCCACCTGCGCCAACACCACCAGCCACCACGTCACATTCTCCGCAATCGCCGCCCCCGCCAGCCCCTTCCCGAGCCTCGTGATCAGCACCCAATTCAACACCGCGTGGAACCCCAGCCCGCCCACCGAGATGACCGTCATCATCCATATCTTGCTCTGCGCCTGCAGAAACTTCTGCACCGGGAAATTCACCGCGTACGCGAACAGTTGCGGGATCACCCACCGCGCGAACTTCCCCGCCATCTCCGCGATCTCCCTCTTCTGCCGCAGCACCTTCAAAATCGGGCAAGTATAGACGTAAAGCGGCGACAGGAAGATCGCCGTGACGAGGGTGATGATGCAGGACCGCTGCAGGTAGATTCCGAGCATCTCGTATTGCCCCCCGCCCATGGCCTGCCCGCATAGCGTCTCCAGGGCGCTTCCCATTCCTAGCTAATCATTTTTCCACAATCAATTTTAGTTAATAAAAATGAATTGAGAACGAACGGATGGATAGGATACCAACCATTATGCCGTACACGAAGCCCTCGAGGACGTTCTGGACGATGGACACGGCAGCCAGCTCGAGCTCGCCGAGGTGGCCCACGAAGGCCACGGTCACGACGCCGATGGAGAACTGGGCCACCGTGGCGATGATGGCCGGTGCGGCGATCTCCCACATCTTCTTCGATTCGTCCCATGTTTTGGACTTGAGGGTGTTCTTGGTTTGGGAATGGACATTGGTAGTGGTATTAGTATTAGTATTAGTATTAGTATTAGTACTAGTATTAGTATTTTGGGGAGTTTCTAATTCCATGGCTTTGGGTGCTTTTTTTGGTAGTAATAGTTTGAGCTCTTGGTTTTTTTGGTTGTTTTCATTTTTCATAGTGTATATGAAATAAAACTATGGGATAATTTGTTACTATGTCACGTCTCTATTTTGTCACGAAGGCCCCACTTGAGAGGCTGTGTTTTCAAGAAATGGTTAACTATATATGTACAGATTGATTAGGTGGTGTTGGTTGGCTTAATATATTTATTATTGATTAACGATATAGTGGAATATTGGGGTTGGAATATGTTTAGAGGAGTCGTGAGTGGTGGTGGTGAGCATGGATTATGAGTTCTAAACGATTTTTCCTTGTTTAATTTTGAATTTATTTTTGGAGAAGTTAAATGTCATGTGCCTTTGTATGCTGTTTTAATTTGATAATGAAATACTTTTTGTTTGTTAGAGGCAGGTTTCGTGATAATGTTGACTTTTAACTTATTTAAAAATTGTTGTTACACGTCGCCACCCCTCTATCTACCTCCCTCTCTAAAGTCACTATAATAAGATGCTTGAGTGAAGATATATACTCCCTCCGTTCCAAAGTAATAGAGTCATTTTGTCATTTTAGTACGTTCCATAGTAATAGAGTCATTTCATTTTTTAGGAAAAGGCAACACATTTTTCCACACCTACTTTACTATCTCTTACTTTTCTCTTTCTTCATCTCTCTACCTTTTTCATTTTCCACTTTATTCTCCCTTTACTTAACTCACCTAACACAATTTTTCTTAATCTCCGTGCCGGAGAATAGTATTTTTTAATTTTTGGATTTTCTATCAAGGATTAGATCAGATTCTTTTTTTATAAATTTGGATGTTCAGATCTGAATAAATTGGACAAAAATTGATTCGAAAACCGAATGCTCACCCCTAGTTTACATGTAAGTCGACTTTGAGTCCTAAAAGGTTGGTACATGAAAATAATTAAAAGAAAAAGATTCTTCCTAGTGATAATGCAAACACAAAACCAACTAGTCCAAGATGACACTTAAATTTATTCTCCGACCAACAAACAACTATTTTTATACTTTTAAATTTGGGTGTCCGATTTCATTGACTACGATGCTTAATTTCATGATTGATGAAATTTTTAGGATTATTTATTTGGAGAGCAGTTCCATTCCAGGCAGCGACACAAACAATATTTTACAATGAAGAGCAAACCGCCACAAGAAACAATGCATTCGGATATTAATATAACAAAAGACCAAACTTGTCCTTTCTGTACTTATATTAATCACAAAAAATAAATATTGTCACAACAACATACATGCATGATGATGTTATATAGTACTAATATATATATTGATCATGCACTTAGTGCCTGCCCACCAAAGTTCTCGTCATACATTCAACACTTTCACAAGATTACATGCATGCATATGACTCAAAATAGCTCGAGCCCGAAATGAAAATAGCCCGAGCCCAAAAAAATCTAGTTTGATCGACCCAAAACCAAAAATAGCATGTGCCCAATAAAAAATAATCCGATTGACCCAAACCAAGAAGATAGGGTTGACTCGATTGACATCTCTGATTCTATCATTTAAGGTCGTTTCTAGTTCCAACTATGAAGATATCATCAAACACGTCCTTGACATAGAGACCTGAAAAATATCATGTAGCTCACAAAAGCACCCAAAGCTGCATATTGTGCCATCTACATCACGAATGGAATTAAATCAAGATTATTGGAACATCCACCAAATATGTTTTTTCATGATCTCTGTATATGTATGTACTATAGTCGCATGCTACCAACTATGTGTCTGCATACACCAAAACTACTTTTTTTGGACAGATATATAATATGGATCTGATGTTGAGAGATGAGCCTCTTGTTGGTGCCCCTCAAGAAATGAAAAATGAAGAGAGAAATGCGTCTATATATATCTGCGAGAGGCAAACGTCTCACCTAACTGTGATGGCTAAGTTTTCTTCATCTTCTCTCTGATATGTATAACCATAATGATGTGGTTCCTTAAACCTATGATTCTAAGGCAGGACTCAAGTTTCTACGGCGTAGGTCTCCCTCGTTTATGATTAATGAAACAAGGCACTGATAGTTTTTGGTTGCTTTGAAGCAGACGAATCAACGAACTTGATCAAGTAGAGTAGGGAGTTCATATCCTCGTGAAAGTTGTGACTGTATGGATGCAAGATTTGTCTATTACTCAACTAATCAAAAGCAGAGAAATTTTGATTTTTTTTACCTGTGAATGAGATAGAAATCTGATGCAGGTGGTGAGCATGAGACCAACAAAACCAGCATGCAGACAAAACAAACAACATGAGATGTAAAAAACAAGAAGAGTGCACTATTTTCTTGAACTTAACGTCGATCAATCATTACCTATAGTTCAAGGCCGGTACTGCCAATATCGCCTCAAACACAACAATCTTCACGCCATCAACCTTGAAGGGGACTTTTGAGTTTGGCCGTCATGAATCTAGCAAATTTTCCTTGTTGATCATGAGTATGTATTATCCAGTGTAAGAGAAGCCCTGCAAAAAATATATGATAGCTTCACAAGTAAATGAGCTTATCTTGCTTTAAGGTTAGTGCTTAGTAGATCAGCGTCTGAGATAGGTAGGGATGTTCGGTAGAGCTTCCGTTGATTTGCAGACTGCAGTGGCGCCAGAGCCAAATTAAACGGCCCTCTAGCGCGGACAGGTTCAGATTGGGTTATCCACAAGTTACAAACAGTTTTGAATACTTGAGAAACATATGTATATCTTCCAGAAATGCAACATCACATGGCAATCAAGGCAGCAATTTAATTTCCATAATTAACAATGCAATTCAAGAATCTGGAAGATAATAATGCCATTTAAATTTTCATAAATAGAAAGTTTCAAGAATCAAGCATCTAGCCTCGTTAAGTTATGATTCACTAAGTATCGGCTCAACTTTCTAATGACTTAGCATTAGCAGTGGTGCGGATGTCCCGCCGGACATCCCCGTGGACATCCCAAAAACACCTCCTACCACGTCATACTAGCATCCTACTGCGGATGTCACGTCATACGGACATCCCACTGCACAGTGGCGGACATCCCCAAGGACAACGCAATTTAAAAAAAGAAATTAATGCAATAATCGGGACGTCCGCGCGGACGTCCGTGGGAGTCAACGCAATGGCGGACGTCACGACGGATATCCGCAGAATACCGCGGAACTCCGGTGTCCGCAGCGGATGTCCGTATCCGTGCCTCCCTTGCACAATGGCGGACGTCCCGCGCGGACTTCCGGCACGCCGGTCAGAATTCCGCCGGGACGGGGGTGCCGGAATTCCGCCGGGATAGGCGCCATTGCTAATGCTCTTAGCAGATTGATTTTATAAAAGAATCTCTTTATAACTATGAATGGAGCAGCTAATATATTACTACCATTAAATTTGTTGTTAATATACTAGTACGTATTTTCTAAACTGGCACTGTACTATGTTTGTCAAATAACGATAACTTAATTGATATATCTAAAACACACAATATGAAAGAAAAAAAAAAAGGTTAAATCACTTAACACTAGTATAGATTACTAAATTAATTTATAATCGTGTTTGGTCTATATAAGTTCTAAATTGATTTCATAGATAGGAGTAGAAGTATTTTTTACAAACTTATACTATTAGTTTTAACTTTTTATCTTTTACCACTCCCACCATCCCAGTGATTGATTTTTTTTTACCGTTATTTTGTGAAGATGACAATGCATAGTTAAAGTAAAGAGAAAGTAAAGTAAGAGAGAATAATATAGAAGATAGTTGTATCTACATTATTCTCTGATTTACTTTACTCTCTTTCCACTTTAATTATTTATTATCATTTTCTCCAAACACGTGCTGAAAACAGTCAATCACTCGAGATGAGACGAAGGGGAGTATTATTTAGTACTACCTCCGTCCCACATTAAGTGTCACATTTAGTGTGAGCACATATTTTAAGAAATGTAAAGAAAAGTGTGTTGAATAAGTTAGTGGATTATGAGTCTCACTTATATATATTAGTTTTATAATAAAATGTGAGTAGAATTGGATGGTGGAATGTGAGGTCCAATTACCATTTATGGTAAAAGTGAAATGTAACTCTTATTGTGGTACGGACTGAAATGGCAAAATGTGACACTTAATGTGAGACAGAGGTAGTACTATTTAATTTAGACCAGAAACCAATTACTAGTATTTTTTTAATTTAATTGATAATATAGTATTTCCTAAAAATATGTTTGAGAAAGTAATGAGAAATATTATATGAGTTTGGAAATAAGAAAGACTAGTAAAATTTCGTAATTGAGATATGTGCGGATATGTTTCTCAAATACTGAACATAGGTGTTCGGTTTGTAAGATTGTATCTCGAGATTAAATTTGTAGTGTGTTTAGTTTATTAAAATTGAATCTCACAACTCAATCATAAATGGATAATTATAGGATATTTAGTCATAGATAACCTCATATGACTAAAATAATCTCACGACCCAATCCTAAATTATTTCTTGATATTATTTTATCTTGAAAAACAAACACGGTAAAACAATAGTAACTCGCTTTTCAAAATGTGAGAATATGTAAAATTACTTTACAGACGAGTGTAGACTTTGTTTTTCTAAATCAAGCTAAAATGTTTTTCTCAAGTGGAAATTAATGTCCTAGTTAGTAGTTACCCATTCTTACAAAGGGGTAGAATACCATCGATATATTTTATTCTATTTTCTTAACAAAAAAGATAAGATTGCTTAAATATACTAATAGTAATATCCCAATATGAAGAGAGTATGAAATAAGGACTATAACAATGAAAATGGTATCCGATTAAATTGGAAGAAAAGTACAATTGACGTAGTATAAAATAAATAACTAGTGCATACCAAATTAGGCATGTGACATTGCAGATAACTTCAAGAATCAACCAAATCAGATCAGACATTTTGGACCTTTCTTACTTCTCTAAAAATATCCAAAAAAACAACTCTAGCTAAGCGTCCAGAAATTCATCCAGATCTACTACACTGATACAGACCAAACAGGAGAACTCATCCCAAAAGACTAGTCTGTTAGGAGAGAGAGCCCATTTTAGTCTATATACCCCACATCAGTTGCTCTCACAACCGATGTGGGAATTGAATCCGTAACATACACCCACAGGAAATAGAATAAATCCATACTCTCATTTCAACTCTGAAACCACACACACAAACACACATAGTGAAGGAGAAACAGCTAAACATACATAAAAGGAGTTACTCCATTAGGTGGCGAGATAATTACAGATCAACCTAGAGATACATAAAAAAAAATCCGCATTCGATTTTTATTTAAGCAAAGAAAAATGAAGCGGACGATCGTTCGTCGTGGTAGCTACAGGAAAGCATAGTCCCTGATCACTAAACTGTTAACTATCATAGTAGTATTATTTAGTCCGTAACACTAACACACACAAGTGGAATATATCTTATTTCAACTATAAATATACAGTTACCATAACTTTGGTTGGTAAGTCTTGAACCAGATTTGAGTATCAACCTTCATGCAAATATTAGATGCATGAGTAGGGAAATACCGACGATGACGAATATAATCTTCCAAATAATTGGTTTCCATTCTATTGGAGCAGTATGATAGTTATGAAAACCATGAACATAACCTCCATGAAAGGAGCTCGAAAACAGGTATGGGGCTCCAGAGGTGGCTCCATACACTGTGGCGTCGTGGAACCCGTGCACCTGGAGGTTGAAGATGGCCGGTATGACACCAAAGAGGGTAGACAGTGTCAGGTGGCCGAATCTTGCAGCTGACATAGGCATAGCTCTTATGATGGGGTCCAGCTCGTTTGGTTGGACATAGTTCATATCTACACGAGGAGTGGCCGTCTGTGGTCTCTGTCCCATTGGTCGATTTGGGACAAGGATTCCCGAGAGTGATCGGGACCTTGGATCACAATTTGATTTTCCCCTTCCGTATATGGGGATTAGTTTCTCCTCCTGTACAATGGCCTTGCAAACAGGGCACTCGTGGCAATGTGAGTGGAGTCGGAGCCACTGGTATAGGCACGGCCAACAGTAGAGATGGCCGCATAGCGTCACAATTGGTTCTTGCGCTAGTTCAAAACAGATGTTGCATTCAAAATTTCCTGTGTCGTAGACTAAATCAGCTGAAGAGGAGGCGTCCATCAATTCACCAAAACCGCGATCCATATGTACAGCCCGGAGTGTTGAATCTGTTAGGTCGTAACCAATGCCAAAAACAACATTCCGATTTAAATCGGTTTATACTTGATGCAAAAATCAAACTAAACAACATAATGACATATGAATACATAATTAAGGAGGAAACAAAAGTAATGACAACAGTCATCAATTCAATAGTTAAATTGATCTTCACATTAAAAAAGAAAAGCAAGAACAATACATCAAACAACTTACACAAACCCTAACTGAAGAAACTAATGACATTCTCAATGACATATAGATCAAACAATAATGTAATCTATTGGGATTCACAAAATCTTACCATGAACAATTCAAACAATTATTCAATTTAGAAAGTATGAAATCTAAATCAGATTTTAACATGCAGACAACCTAAAACAGTAAAATCAGATTCAACCTAACTTCGGATCAATCTCAAAATTTCAATCAACAACTGCAGATAATCAGATTACCGGAAAATTTTAAATTCCAGTCCACTAAACATATTAAAAGATAATTGGAACCATTCAATCACAAAACTTCAAACATTAAACAAAACCACTGTTCCCTCAATCTAAAACCATCAGAAAAAATCAAGCTACTCAGATATAATTAATCACTCACTGAATACTAAAATCCAATACACAAAACAAAAACTCACAATTCGAACACTAAAAACACACATTAGATTTTTCCCAAGGGAAAAAATTAAAAACCACAGACAAGCATCATCCGGAGAAATTAGATATTCACCAGAAAACATCAAAGCGAGCTGAAATAGATCAAAATTAGAAGGAAGATAATACAGATCAGGTAGAATTAACAATGTATGCATGAATTAAAGCTAAACGAGTAAAAATAGGGAAATCTAACCTCCTGGAGTAGTATAGCAAAATACAATAGGTAGGTGGGATTAGAAAAATATGCCGTAAATTTATTGAAGTTGTGAGCGTGGAAAAGGAAAAACTAGGAAGAAATACGATAATTTACAGGGACCAATAAGCAAATACGGATAATTTATAACATTAGCTTCAGCATCCCAACAAATGGTCGCTGAGTGCGGGCAATCGGATTTCAGGATAATAAACACAATTAAATAAATAGAAATTATAAACATTTTATTTAACCCCTTTCGACAAACTAAATACTCCTAATAAATGAGATTATAGTGCTACTAGTATTTATATTTTAATAAATCCAAGTTAGTTTACAATGATATTACCACACTTACGAAATTGCGGATTAATGTATAATATTGTTAGAGGTGGATGTGATGATGTTTCCAACAGAACTCTTTTTATCTTGTTTTATTTGTTGGTAATTAATGTTTTATACATGAGTGTCATTTGACGTGTCGCGTCAGCAACATACAATACTGATAGGGTATGTATTATGTATTGAATGATATTTTTGCGTATGTGTGTGTAGA
The DNA here is from genome assembly GCF_004379255.2 of Salvia splendens. NCBI lineage: Eukaryota > Viridiplantae > Streptophyta > Magnoliopsida > Lamiales > Lamiaceae > Salvia > Salvia splendens. The sequence continues at coordinate 12,882,195 of NC_056041.1, forward strand.
AATATTAAAATAGTCTTACATTTTTATAATTTCAAAATTATAAAAAAGAAAAATATTTAAAAAATTTATTAAGGGCTTTACTCCCACTCTACTTCGGTATAAACTGAACTTAAAACATAGACTGCTACTTTTAGCAATATCAAAAAAAAAATTCTGGGAAAATTGAAACTAACAACAATATCAAAACGCAAGTAGGTTACATCTATAAAAATCCCGATTTCCATGTTATTAAATGATTCATAAATACATTCCTTCAATGTAACACGACTTACATTTAAGAAAAGGGTGTATTTCGTGATTATTTATGTAAATTGATTGTTGTGGTTTGAATAATATGTCCAGTTCAAATAAATTACTTTGACTTGATAAACAGTAAGATGGAGTATTAAATAAGATTATTTTTCAGTTAATTTCCTCGTCTTTGATTCAATTTAACTCTACTTAGAATCTTTGAAGTTTGCAAGTAGAATAAAACAGAAGCAGATGTAAAAAATCATTTTGGTATCGCTGAATACTCTAAATTTCAATGAAAATAATATTAATACATTTTTTTGTAAATAATGGGGCTTTTGATTTTAATATTTTGTTTTTATCATTATTTTTCTTCTATAAATACATATATTCACCATTTAACATTTTTCCAAATTTAAGATTAAATTATCAATTTTTTGACTCTTTAATTGTATGATTATTTAATTATGTATTTTATTTATTATAGTTATTTTTTTTATTTCAATTATATAATTTTCTCTTTCAGTTAAAATGTTAGTACATTTTGTTTATTAGTAAATCAATTTAATTAGACTTTATAAATAAATAAAAATTTTGGAAAAGTAGACAAATAGTTTAGTGTTCAATTTCTTAGTACTCAAAAATTACGAATGCTGGATAGTGTTCAAAGATGTAGAGCTGGTATAGCCTCGGGCCCGGTCGAAACTTCGTCTTAGATTATGGTATGTTAAAGAGCCAGCAGCGGGGGACTTACACAGCCCTGTTGAAGTAAAAGAATCAAGCAAATGAAAACACGTCTCGAATCATGGCCTCGCCATTAAGCTAAAATTCTGCAACAATGTGCACCAGAGCCGGAAAGGGAATGATTACCAGGGCATCATCAATCAGCTCTGTTTTGCAACCAGTTTGATATCAGCTCCAATTTCAGCAATCTTGGCTTCCTTAGACGACTTTGCTGTTTTGGCAATTGTTAGCACGTCGAAATCCAAAGCAACCCTTCTCACTAGGCCTTCAAGCATCTGTTTTAAAAAATTTGGCATTGGGAGTTACGAAAATGTTCACAGCTTTTGTATTCCAGCTTTTGTATAACCATAATAAGTTCATCCATCACTAGGATAACAAAAGGTATATAGCAGTTGATAATGGCATTAAATACACGAGACTGAGACCAATGAAGCTTGGAAGAGAAATTCAGCAACTTGAACGTAGAAAGCCACTATTTCAAATAATGAAATACAAGAATACATACCAGTGAGCCAATTGCCACCATAGCCCGAAATCTGGAATCGGAATCAACTGTTTCCCCTTCAGCCATCTACAATAGATGACAGAAGAATGCAACAATTAAAATATTAGTTACATCCATAAAACTTCAGCTCACTGCTCCAGCTAAACATGCTGTGACTCAAGTGCACAAATTCAAGACACCCATCCATTTCAATGTCTTCCATCATGAAATGGACAAACACCAGCAAAGAAAGGATACCTCTAGTGCTGCCGAAAGAACTTGAGATTGGCCTTCCTCATCCTTCTTCTCAATCAAAAGAACAGCATAACTGCAGAAATCAATAGTTATCAACTCCAAGAAATTTAGAACATTACTGATATTGCTCTAAAGTTAGCAATTTTACTTGTAAATGATCTTAAATCGCAAGTTCTATAATGAGATAATAAGTACTCCATATAACTCATCATTCTCTCTCAAACAAAATGGAAAGAGCATCTGGCATAGATTAAAGTCAAAGTAAACCAAGACAATTCACTAAATCTGCCACTTACTTGAGGATCAAAGTTGCATAGGACAATTGGACATTCTTATTTGAAGATGAACAACAGCATGATAATGCATCGAGAACCTACAAGATCAAAATATCAAAACATTACCATAAATAAGTAAAAGCCTGTGCGAGTACCAGATGAGACAAATGGAACATAGAGACAATTGGGAAACGAAGCAAGTTGGGAAAGAGAAAAAAAGTCACATACTCAACAACATATCTATATTAGCCACCCAGACACAACCTACCCCTCCCCCACCCTTGGCAGTCTGTTCTGCAAATAAACCCATGCAACCTATCCACCACCCGCATCAGATCTTAATCTCTTTCCTCTCACAGTGTCACACAACCACCACCATCATGCACTCGCCGCCGCCGTCGATATTTTCCTGCTGCCCCGCTCTCTAGTTTCTTTTGTTATTAACCATTTTTGCTTTCATTTTTTGGGGTATTTAGGTCAATTTGAAATTATCTTTTGAAGTTGGTGACTGAAAACAAAATTCCACAATCCAGAACGATTATGGCAATATTTGGTTCCACAACATATGCCACTAGAATGAAGGGTGTTTTCTGCCTAATATCGCTCTTACCTCAGCACGATGATTTAATAACCATTCATAGTAGCAAGTGTTTTTGAAAAGATTAGTAACTGCACGGAGGCAGGTAAGCAGATTTGCAGGAAGCGGAGGACTCGCAGTCACCTTCTTTATCACCTCAATGACTATATCTGATAAGAAAAAATTCACGAATGAGGCAGTAACAAATGAATAAGGCAAAAAACTTTAACATAATAAACACAAGACCCGGCCTTCTAGAAACAGCACCTAAGCACAGTCAAGCTAGTAGCAGCCCCAAAAAATAATATACAGAGTATAGATCTATATACCATGTGGAAAACAAGAAAATAAAACATGACATGGCAGAGCATTCAACAACAACTGGGACCTATTTGGTGAAACAGATATGAAAAAGAAAGTGAAATAAATAATCACTGAGCTAATCTCATTAGTACCATCTTGATTCTTGACGTGCTGCATAAGCTTCGCTGCTCCATCAGGGTGCAGCACAATCATCCTTACTACATCAATAACTGCAACAATGGTTTTTAGATTAGTAAGAGACGAAAATAAAAGCCACTGTGTTGGAAAAGTGTTTTTTTTGTCACTAGAAAAGGCCCTGAAAGCAGCCTTCCTTTTTAAGATAGAAAAGTCTTTCACACAGTTTTCTCCTTTATCATTTCCCACACAGTTTTAACTGCTCAAGCCCAACCCTGAGTCAAAGTCAACATGAGCAGCTCCAGCTTATCTGATTGTCCATCCAAATCATCCTAATGCATAAAATTCCTCAAAACGAACACTAGAATTTTCCACATTATCACATTACCATGTTTCTACAGATAAGTGCTTAAACTATAAGCATATGCAAATATGCATGTGCACCTGCACGTTTCTGCACACACACAAAACATGTTGATAGCTTATGTATGTAGATACTATCAAACTATAGATCTAAAGATATACCTGGAAAAAGCAAAGCAACTGGCCATGTTTTCAGAACTTGCAACATCAATGCCACGTCAACATCTGCAAATCTACTGCTATGGTAGTGTGATGTGTCTTTCAAGATCTTAACAATGGCATTAAATCTTGACATATCACTGTCACTCAATGATAAATGTTTCTTTTCCTACATGAATGCAAAAACAAGTGTCAGACAGAAAAAAGGCAAGCTAAACATAAATTAATCAGTGCGAGGCAATTAACATTTACAAGGTCAAAGGAAGAGGTGGCAGCAAAAATTAGAAGTAACCCGCGGAAAGTAAAACAATTCCATAGCTGACACCATATAACACGAGGAAACAATAATCAGACTATGAAGCAAACAGCTTACCGGGTCAGACAGCAGAGAACTGTTAAACTCAGAGATCTTCTTTAGGATTCCATCAAACTGAGCTGTGTCGAATGCAAGCATCCCTCTCTACACAACAAAAACAAGTATTAAGCATACAAGAGAAAGTAAACAGCAAAAAGATTTTTTTTTAATTTCATGATCCAACAACCACTATTATATGGTAACAAGCATTTATTAAAGCAGTATATGCGTAATAACTGAAACTAGTAGAAAAATATAGTGGACTATTGCATCTAAACAACATAGGCAGTAATCCTTATCGCTGCAGATAAAATAACTCATTTAACCTTTAACGTTACAGTTGGAAATTGATGCCAGAAGTAACCCTTGAAACAATGTCTTAATTGGTCATCTTCAAGTTATGAGCAAGGTATCTTCATCATCCAATTAGTGAAAGAAGATCCACATTTCTGATAGATTATATACCATAGGCATTTATCACTCTTTAAATGACATATGAAAAAACAAGACAGTGTTATCTCCTAAAAATCAGAAGTGGAACACTTTGAAGCAGGGAGACAAAGACAGTTTCCTGAGTTTAGTGGGTTGTGTTTTAAATGTTAACATGGTTCACCTAACTTCCTAATATTTAACCAAAATAATGTCAACAAGACTAGACTTCCCAGTGTTTTTCCCAAGAATTCTCAATTTGTTCACTATCAATAAAACATCCCACAAACTGTTTCAAACACCTTCTGATGCAAAAAAAATCACATGATCTAACCAAACCAAACCAAAGCATATGAACATGATTTATAGCCTACCACAAAGAATTAAGCTCAATAGAGGAAAAACATAAAATAATTAAAGTTGACAAAAATTACTTTTGGAATGTGCTTGTAAGAAGGCTTTGCCGATGATGCATCTGCATTAATACAAGTAACTATTACAACCTCGTCCACTAATAATCGCAGTAAAATGGAAAAAGAGAACACAAATTCAAGGATAACAACCTGGGAATTTTGATGGTGCTCCAGGAACATAAGCATTGGCTGAAGAATTAGAACAGAAAAATAAATGGTCTTACATCAAAAACTTATCCAAATTGACATAACAAACATTAGGCCTTACATCCAGTATAAGGGTCTCGAAACAATGGATCTGGAGTAAAATCCTTTTGTCCTGTGTTTTGCAGAATAAATTCTACAATCTGTTGCCGGTAAGAAAGTGGCAAGTTTTCATTGAGAAGCCACTTATCAGCAACATCATATGGATTTTCTGTAGCACAGAGGTGTTTGCAACGTCAAAAGACTGATTTAAGTACACCACAATTGTTCACAGAGAGAGAAAGAGAACAGAATAAGAAGAAACAAAAAGGGCCACAAGAAGATATTGAACTACAATATTTGGATTGCACCCATACTCACATTACAAGCCGAATTTGATAAGCCAAAGGTACAAGGATTCCTATATACTCCCTCCGTCCCATAAGAATATGCACTTTTGGTTGAACACATTAATGCACAATTGGTTAAAGTATTGTTAGTTGAGAATGGGGTCACACCTCATTAGAGAGAAAGGAGTTTCCAAAATTAGAAAGTGCATATTCTTGTGGGACGGACTAAAAAGGAAAGAGTGCATATTCTTGTGGGACAGAGGGAGTGTTACCAAAAAAAGTTTATGTTCTCAAAAGAGCATACCTGAGCGATTGTAGGGAAGTTTTCGTATAGGTTCACCGTCCCCAATGTCAACATCGAATACTGAAGGACATGCCATGTAACTTGTTATTTAGGGGGGCGGGGAAGGGGGGTAAAAAATGAGATAAAAGATGATGAGAGTAAAAATGCAAGGCTAACCATGGTCATACTGAACGCCATTGAGCACAGGGGATTTCATATTATCATCAGGTCCGTCTACTACTTCACCAATCTAGATTGGAAATGAGGATGAAGTACATATGAGGCAGTTTGGAAAGCACAACCAGATAATTGAGTAAAACGATAATTTACAGAAACTGATTATAATTAGAAGCTTCGAAAGGAAGAGATTAACAAAATTGAAGGGCAATTCATGGCAAGGTAGTCGTTTTGACTCTTGACGAATGTGAAATAGCCTAGTGCCTGAACCACAAAATGCAATTACCTTATCCCACTTCTGTTCTCTCATATTCCAAGCATAGGCCACACCATTATCTCCTTCTCGAACTACCTTTGTCTGTCCATCACTACTTCCTGATCATTTACAATTGAAACAGTTTTGCATGCATAAATATAGTAGAAGCCCAGCATAATACACATTCGGAGGATCATAAACTCTAAATAGATACAGTAGAAAATAATTATGCCAAACATACCTGGAGTCTTTAATGAATCTAGACCTGGCAACTCTTCCAATTTCAGGCCTCCAACTCTTTTCCTAATGCATGCAAGGTGAAAAGCATCAGCCATAGAAAATGCACAGAAGATGTTTCTAAATGACTCTAAAGCTAGTCTCTAGGTCACGGACGGTCTACCAAATTGAAACACAAAGCTTTAAACTTAAATTAATGTCATTCTTTTAAATCCACAAAACTACTATCATCTTCAATCTCTCCATGCATAATTAAACAATACTTCAACATCTTGAAAATTCTCCCTTTTGTTTTCTCCAAACAAACAAACAGAGTGCATACATAGGCTTTCTGCCTGAACTTGGTATCACCACTATACCCATAGCCACACATAATAAGTACAAGAACAGTGTACAGATATAGAAGTATCATGTTGATCCCTTGAGCATATCTAGAAAACACATCCAATTAGAGTTGTTTAGATGTGAATGTTTAAATTCTAGTAATATGTATAATTCAGCTTAAACAATACAATGAGCACCATAATTTGTCAATTTCTTGACCAAGTGACAATAGAGATGGGGCATGGATACCTGCTGAGTTTGTATTGAGAAATTTGAGAAGCAAATGAGTCAAGATCTACAGTGTCAGCAGTCCTTTCATGATCTATGGTCCAGATACGCACAATTCCATCAGAGCAAGCAGTCACAATATCGCCATTTTCCAAGAATTTAGCATCCCAGACGCAACCAGGATGCTCTATGCTCTGCACACAAATTCCATCTGCAATAAAAAACATTATTTTTCATGCTAGATAAGGAAGTTTGAATCATGGCATTACATGCACACTGCAACAATGATACGATATATATAGAGGGTCGCACTAGGATAAAACTATCCCATTGGTGCACAACTAAGAACTAAATAATTCATTGAATCACAAAATAGATTGTCTGGATTCTGTTTCCCGAATATCAGTACAAAAAATCATATCAGGGGTAATAAAGGAAACTATATTATTTGTGCAGTTATTATGTAAAGCTAACCAATTTCTCTCTCCTAGAAAATATCTCAAAAATTTGAACTCCACATAACTCTCTCGATTTGAATTATTTGTTCACAAAAGATATATATCAAATTTAAACGGTAATTTGATGAGAATTATAGCGGCATCCTAATTGCACATGTTCAGTTGAAGAAACTTGATAAAAAAAATTTACATGTTCATATATTTGTGTGTTTAGTTATACTGATATTTATAATTTGATATTACATGGACGTTTATGTTGATATAGATAGGCTTCAATTCATCTTTACACAGTATATCAATTTATATATATTAGTATATCCTTCTGGCAATGTCAGTAGAATGACCTATATCACTTTAATCACTTGCCCTATATCTATATGGTAAATAAAAAAGATAATTATGAGAAAATTTCGACCCAAAATTACTTAAGCCACTAACATCTTAAATGCATCATCCTAATGTGAAGAACATAAATATCTGAAACATATCAAAATATGCATATTAATACAAGAAAGATTCGCATTTGATTATGGAAATGTGGAGTAACTTAGGACATACCATAACTACCATAGTTTTAATGAACCATCATACCCTTTTCTATTTAAATTTTACAAAATATTGCTACATGGCATGCGGTGAAACCATTAGATCAATAAATCAAATGAATATTATTGGTTCTTAATGTGATTTGAATTGTGGTTTTTTTAATACAGCCCTATGCATACATAATCAACCAACCAAACTTGGACAAGTTGCTATCATCTCTGATTATCGACTCTGAATAAATAGGAAATATTGAGGAAAATTTTCAGCAACATTTATCTAATTTTGAGTAAAGAAGGACCATCACGTAGACTATATAAATTTGATCGAATACTCTATGTCTGTTGACATATTACTACCCAACAACCAATCGGAAGACAACTTTAAGCCATAAAATATACACAAACGTAAGCAGGACCAAACATCACAAGTAGATAAATGTATTTGCTGATCACATCCATGATCCATGGCAGACGCAATCATCATAAATAAATAAATAAATAACAATTAGGACAGTCAAATCCAAAGAAAAGTTTTCACATTCGACCCGGTAGTCAACCAACAAGCAAAGCAACAAAGAGCTGATTGTTCGCACATTGTCCATAGAACGGAAAATTAATCCATGGGACTCATCAAATATTGGCCAAATCAAGTATGCATTAAAACCGGAAAGAAAATAGTTTTTAAAAAGGAGTTAATTAATTCGTGGAAACTGGCAACAGAGGAAAAGGAAGAAAAAAGAGAATCACCTTTCCATATCTTTGCTGAACAATCCTCGCTAGCACTGACTATAAGGCCAGATGCATGAGCATCTACGGAATAAACAATGGATGTATGACCAGCCATCTCCATTAGAAGCTCCCCACTAAGGGCCCATAGCCTGATTGTACTGCCATATAGAATGTAAATAACGATCAGGAGTTCAGAATGAAGACATACACAGAGGGTAAAAGAAAACAAAATTCATAATCTTCACTAACGGCCAAAACTAAATAAGAAGTTGTTGTACAATACAATGTAGCAATATCAGTATCGAACTATAAATTATGTGAAAAAGATGGTAACACTTTTAACATGTGAGTAGCCAGCCACCGGGCAAAGAAGATATCAATTCAATTGTAGATATAAACCCTCTTTCAATGTTATATGTCTCTCATTAGCATGTCTGCTAAGGAAGCATCTTACCCATCATGAGATGCAGAAAGAATTCCTAAGTTTGGCATAATAGCCACTCCTCGAACAGTATCTGCAAAATATGAAATGCAGCAAATCAGAATTCATTAGTGAAGGAAAGTAATTAAAAGATTAAATTAATGTCTTCCTCATTTCAGTTAAATCATTACCAAAAATTAAGATCAATCTAAAATCAACCTTCATTAACCTTAATAGATTTTTTCTGTAATGCTCAAGAATTAGCATGTCTAGGAGTGTAAATGCCCAAACCACATCATTATTCATGAACTACTCTAGGATGATCCTAGAGTAGTTTACAAGCTCAAATATACCACTCTCAAATAGGCACACAAGCTCTAGGTTATCCGTCAAGTAATTGAGCCCCAGTTAAGCTAAAGATGTTAAAGCTCGGTGAAGATCAAGTTTACAATTTTTAGTCAAGAACTCAAGATCGACCTTAATCACACCTCTAGGCATGGAAAACCATCGCCTCAACTGGTTCGCATATACCTTAACTAAGTTCTAGGTCCATGAAGTGGTCTCCTGTCTTGTTGCTGACAACCCAGACACAAAGATGCACAATTGACTATTGCATATGCCACAAGATAGGTAAACCCAAATTATAGCACTTGATTGTCTTTTCATAAGAGCTTCAGGTTTTAAAGTGCACACTTTTATACTCCCTCCGTCCCATGCTACTCGCACTTTTCATTTTAGGCCGTAAATTTGGGATTGATTTTTTTGTGTAAGTAAAAAAGAATTTTAGGTGTAATGAGACATCACTTAATAAAAGAGCTCTTAACTTAAACTAACATATTAATTAAATGCATTAATTCTAACTTAAATTATAAATAGTGTAAGGACTTTGTGACGAGCCGAAAAGCAAACGTGCGAGTAGCACGGGACGGAGGGAGTATAATAAAACTGAACACACATGCTGCATCATGCATATTTAAAAAGAATTGACAGTAAGAACATAAGAGCTTAATTTACCATCAATAGCAAAGAAGCCACAATTGTCACACAGGAATATCCGAGACGAAGACCAATGTGTAGATTACATTTGAAAATGCTATATCAGATTGCATGACATTTTAAGAGCAACAAAATCAGTAGTATTACTAGAAAATTAATAAATAAATACAAAGGGAGACTGGAGGAAGGAGAATCTACAAAGAATATTAAGAGCATTATTTAACACCTAAAGCCAAATAATTATACACAGTAATACTCAAGACGAACACTAATATATAAATTACTAGTACATTTTAGTAAGCTTGAGCTTGTATTAGTCGTGAATCAAAATGAAAAGCAACAAAAATATTGGCATTACCAGAAACTTGATGAATTACGGGGACAAAAGAAGTGGAAGGGTTGGTGATAAAATAACCTGTATGTCCTTGAAAAGTATGGATACAAGACTTCCCTTTCCAAAGCTTCAAAGTCATGTCACTGGAACCTGCATTAACCATTATAACATATTGTAATTAAATGCTGAAATAAATATCTACCTTGCAAGGTCATCGATCTCAAGTCAAGCTATACAAACATGTTAGCTCCACTAGAAATTTAAGATGTCAAATTTTTTGGCCACTGAATATAGTTAATAGTTTTATCTGGAACAAAACCAAAAGTAGCTTGAGATAAGTTTACAATTGGATTGCAATTTTTTTCCATAAAAAGATTATCAGAATAACAATTTCACTAAAAAACTGCACACTGAACCATAATTGATGCGAGGAAAGCAATCAAGATAATATAGTAAACAGTGTTGTCAAAATGTCGTTCGGGTCGCCCGGGTCGCCTGGGTCGAGACCATCACCGCCCCAACATGGGTGGGTTGATCGAGATACAGGGTCGCCGTTGGGTCGCCTGGGTCGAGTGGGTCGCCCTAAACATATGCTATCTCTGATTTTCTCAAATCTCTCACATGTTTTCTGACTCTCTGAATCACAATTCTCTATATATATGCATGCACCACATCAAACTTTTCAAACCTACTTTCTACACTTTAGATTCGGCCTCTTCACTCCTAAACAAATAAACAATTCAAAGATCTTTTGCTGGCACCCTTCATATATTCCTTTGTTTTGATATTTTCAGACAATGGTATCAATTATTTATTGTGTTAAGACTAATGAATTGTTTTGATATTTTGATCATTTCTATTTTCCACTTTATCTATTCACATGAATTGCGTCTACATTTATATTATTTGATATATTATAAACATTAGAGCAATATATTTATTTTATTTAATATTAAAAGGCAAAACAATTTGCCTAGATTTGTGGGTCTCTCGACCCAGTCGACTCGTCGACCCGCGACCCGAATATTTACCTCATCGACCCGATGCGCCCCGCGACCCTAACAACACTGATAGTAAAGTAACTAAAACCAAAAGACAGTTGGTGAAGTTAATAAAAGAAGGGATGAAGTCATTGCCTGTAACAAGCTCGCCAGAGGGCAACTTAATAACTGCTTGAATTGCTGCCTTGTGAGCTTCCCATTCCTCAACTTGTTGGCTTCCCCTCCACCGTCTCAATGTACTAAGAAAAAGCAACCGCATCAATCCAGTTAGAAGTGCAGCAAACAAAAAAGTCCCTTAACATAATTGGGAGGGGGGGGTCTCAGTATAAGCTCTTGTAAAATGTTTGAGAGTGCTGAGTGAAATATAAGAAGCAAGCTTATAAGCTCCCAAATATGTGAAGGAACTTATAAGCTTACCTTCAGGGGGAAAGGAGAAAGATGTAACCTATTTTAAGATTTCAATAAAACTCCGTTATTCAAATTAAAGTAACTGGATTATCATTATTATAATAATATAATCAAATACAAGATGGTGATTTTTTATTCAAAACCTCAATCACTCATTTTTTGAACAGATTTCTTATCTTATAAGCTCCAGCCATGACACAGGATCTTTCTATCTATAAATAAACTATATATATATATATGTGAATAAATAGTTCTATGTCAAAAACAGTGCACCACATAAAATCAGCCAAGTGACCAGTTGCGTTACTAATCCATCTAAATTGAAGAGAGACCAGTCACGTCAATCGAAGAGAGAGCAGTGGCATCAGAATACTTCGGTGTTGGAATCACCGCAAAACAAGAACATTCTGCATGTGTTTCTGTAAATGCCATTTCTACAAGTCTTGAGTAAATCTATATATATATATATATATATGCAGTACCCAAAGTGACTGCCTAAGGCCAAGGATGTGCAGTTGTGCACCCTCAACAAGTGGCTAGTTGGGTTCCTACAGCATTATCTACAAAATAATATGACGAATAACTATCACAGCAGGGATTAGACATCTAGGAATGAACTTAATCGTGTTTGTTACTTTAGTTAGGCCCAACTAAAATAACTGCCACAGCTGGGATCATAATCAATAATCATGAAAAACATCATCATCATTCAGAAAAAATAGCATACCAGTCCACGGATGATGACACGACATCTGAACCATCCAATGCAATGCCTGTCACTTGCAATTTATGACCCTTGAGCGTATGCACTTTCTCTCCCGTCATCAGGTTCCAGACGAAAAGCAAAGTGTCCATCCCACCAGACATAATTCCACCCTCTGGAAAATCTTCATTTGGAGGAATCCAAGCCAATGGCCCCACAAAACTAGTGTGGCCCAACAATATCTTTGACATTGTATAATTGCGCTTTTGTGATTCATCCAAGGTCCAGAATTTAACTGTTCTGTCTCTTGAAGAAGTTGCTATGCCAGCATTCCCGCATATGCATATACCTCGAGCCTAAAGATGTCGAAGTTCACAAAGCACATGGAGTTCAGTTGTACTCATTACGAAGACAACCAGCTAGGGTCGATCAAAACTACTACATTAAACATCAAAATATGACAGAAATGCATACTCGTACAGTATTAGTACTTCAATCCAGTTCATCTGGCCATTAAGCAGTTGGGAACAAGCACCAAAAACAAAAAAAACACCTTAATTCTGTTTCAAAACTGTACACCAGTATATGAAAAACAGCACATGCTCGAATCATTGGTGTGATCGATCAAATTAAGAATAACTAACTTGAAGAAGGTCCGAATAAACAAAAATTTCACAGTCAACTGTAGGGATGTCAATGTAGCCCGTAACCCGTGGGTTGGCCCGAATAGCCCGCCAAATTTATAGGGTTAGGGTTGAAAATTTCTAGCCCGATAAAATCAAAACCCGATTAGCCCGCACCCGATTAACCCGCAACCCATTAGGGCCAGACCCGAAAACCCGATGGGCTGGCCCGAAAACCCGATAAAATTTATATTATTCTATTTTTTTACCTCCTAATTCGACATTTTATTGATTAATTTTAACTAAAAAAATAACTTTCAATTTTATATTAAATATACAAATTATATATTGAATTTTTATTAATATAATAATTGATAAATAAATTAAAAACTTCAAATTCACAAAAAAATATTTAAATTTCTAAAACATGCATTAAAATTGTATGAAAGATCTCAAATATTAGTATTTGATCATGTTTATGATTGAGTTTAAGCATATATATCAAATATATCATAATTAAATGTTTTACATTGTATGAATATTAGTAATTTTAATCATTATTTATTGGATTGATCGCATGTTAATATTATCGGTAGCAACCCGATTAACCCGCTGGGCTAGCCCGAAACCCGAGCTTTTAGGGTTAGGGCTGAGCTTTTATAACCCGAAAGAAATCACAACCCGATTAGCCCGCACCCGATTGACCCGCAACCCGAGTAGGGTTGGCCCGAAACCCGACGGGCCGACCCGATTAACATCCCTAGTCAACTGTACGTGATTGAAATAAAATGCACCCAATCACTTTGTGAGTCGATAATAACATATCAAAAGTTCAAAACAGCACACAGCTATTATCAAAAAAACTAAACACACTATACTCGTAATACAGAAATTGGGAGATCATACATCATCCTCGTGGCCTCGAAGTTGGCACCTCAACAGATACTCTTTGAAATCGATATCCATAGAATTTGAAGCCATTCCTCGATTCGCGGCACGATAACTGTAGGGTTTAATTGATGTTCCTCTGCTGACACAAATGAAATTTTGAAAACATATTAAGCTGAAAATTAGGCAAATTGCCAACGGAGATTAAAAAAATAGGCGCAAATGATGACTTACATCAGTGAATTTCAGGATTATAATGAGAGATTTGGGAACAGAAGTTGCTTTCCAGTATGTTGTTCGCGCAATGAAACTATTCCAGCCGTAAAAATTATGAGAATCGGAGGTTGCTACGCAAGTTAGTGAAGACGAGCAATCTCTCTCTATTGAATTCTTGACGTGGGCTAATTGCTAATGGGTTTTGGTAACGGGCCTAGCTCCCTTGAGCCCAATCATAATAGGCCTAAGGATCCCCCTTGTATTTCGCTATATCTGGTTCACTGTTTTAGGAATTTTAAATCGATTTCACACGTGTTGCTTGAATTCATCCAAATGACGATTTTCTGGGGATGGAGGAAAAATCAGGGAGAATATTCTACATAGTGACACGTTTCTTTTTATCACATAATTTAAGAAAATAACATTTAATTAATTAAATAAAAATAAATAAAGTAATGTATGAAATAGAATAAAGTAAGAAAATTAGGGTTTAGGGCATCCTAATAAAAGTACGAATTATATATTAAGAGACAGAGGAGTACAAATTTTAATAGTATTATTATATTTAGAATGTGTTATGGAAATATTATCGTACTAATTGCATTCAAATCAAAAATAATACAAGTTTTAATACAGAATTGATGGAGTAGAAAATATAGAGAGAAAAAATAATTGAAGGGAAGAGTCAGACCCGGCGATAAAAAATTACCAAACTAGAAATGACTAATTTTTGTGAACAGAGCAAAATGACAAAAATAGCACGATTGGTTGCATACGGATGGAGTAATATAATTTTATTCCTCCATAAACAATAGTCATGTAGGGTACAATAATTGTGTTTTACTATAAAGAGAAACTACATTTGTTAGTTTCTGGACAATGCACTAATATCATTTGCCCCTATTGTTTAAAAGTATTATCAAATGCTTATGGACATTGATATAATATCGTTGAAATGACTTTTGCACTTTGTAAGACCTTTTTTTTACTAAAATGTCTTCAAGCTATATAGTTTATTTATGTCTTTTATTCATCACATAGAGAACCATCACTTTAGTTCAAAATTTTAAGACAAATTTTAAAAGAGAAAATAGTTAGTTATAAGTAATGAGTTAGTATTACCCTTAATTGATATTTTATATTCACAATATTGATATTCTAGACTCTGGATCATCTTGTTCCTTAGTTTGATGATTCAATTATGACAAATATTTAGTAACAATTAGCATTTTAAGGTTAGTTAACATTTTAATAACATCATATATGCTGTGTATAGGATGCTATTACATTCCGTGCAACACACAAAATTATACCCATATGTAATGAAGCAACAAAATAGGAGGTGGTGAAGAGGGGACATGATAGGTGAAGGCTTGCACAAGGGTCGGAACCCGCCGGTTCCGGGCCCGAACCGGCGGGTCAAGGGTCGGAAAATTCGCGAACCTGAACCGGCCCGCCTAGCTCCCGGCGGTTCCGGTTCAGGTTCAAAAAAACGGCGGGTTACGCGCCGGTTCAAAACCGGCGGTTTTCGGCTCGAACCGCCGGTTCCGGGCCCGAACCGGCGGGTTGACGATTTTTTTTATTTTTATTTTTTTGCATTTTTCAACTTTTCAATTTTAATCAAATTACATTACACTTTTCAAGTTTGCTTTTGTATGCAATGTGAGTAAATAAAATTGAAAAAAATACGGCTAAAGTTGCAATTTTATTGAAATTGCATATTTACAAATTACACGTTACAAGTTACAACAATTACAAATTGAAAACATATGGCGGTCTTGAAGTCTTAAACAAAATTTAAATACAAATGAGACTACTAGTGAAGAACTAATTACAAATGACAAGAAACGACGTTGAAGTTCTTAAACGTATAAGTGTATTATATATATACTCTTAACCGGCGAAGAAGATCTTTCTACATAACTAAATTAAGGACACCTTTAGCAATTCAACTTTAAATGTTGAGTTTCGTCTAACAATCAACAATTATAGTAGAATTGTCAAAAGTTTCCCTCATTAAGCCGTATAGAGAAATATACTTCATCGACTAGAGTATATACAAATACAATTATGCAATTGTATTTGCATATTTTTAAAGTAGGAATTAATGGGAAAAAAAAAAGAAATAAAAGAAAAAGGACTTGAGCTCAATTTAAATTAAAAATTTAAGTTGAGGTGCTTACGTATCCCAATTGCTCATTTGCATTAGGGAATCAAAGTCCACGTAGTTCTCTTACCTTACATACCTATTTGGCTTGGCCGGCGGCGGTTGACGGTTGGCCTAATCTTCATCCCCGGTGAATTCATCTTGTGATCCCTCTTGACGATCATTCCAATCATCAAGTAACATCACGGCTTCCATATTTTTCGCCGAGAGCTTACTTCTTGATTCATCCAAAACGCGCGAGCCAACACTAAAAGCGGACTCGACGGCGACGGTGGAAGCCGGAACAGAAAAAATCTCCTTGGCCATTGAAGCAAGGATGGGAAAATCTTTCTCGTGGGTTCCCCACCAATCGAGGATGTCGATTTGGGCGGGAGGAGTAGGACCTTCATCACCAAAGGAAAAGAGTGATTCAAAATATAAATCTAATTCACTGACCATACCTGAGGACCTTCCGCCGGTGCTGTAGTTGTATAGGTCGGCTAGTTGGGATTGCGCGTCGGGGTCATCATAATCGGCGGTTTTTCCACGAAACCGGCGGGTTGGTCCACGGTTTTCGGACACAAACCGCCGGTTTCTGACCTCACCTAGCCCCCTACGCCTGAAAAGCTTCCGGAACCGGCGGAAACCGGTCGGAACCGCCGGTTCAAACCGACGGTTTTCCTCCAAAACCGGCGGTTTTCGCCCAAAACCGGCGAACCGCCGGTTCATACCTATCCCTACTTTGAACCCCTACGAACCCTAGCCGTTCGACCCTTTGAACCGGCGGTTCGAACCGCCGAACCGCCGGTTCACGGTTCAAGTTATGCCCGAACCTGAACCGGCCCTTATGACCCTCCGACCCTTCAACCGGTTCAACCCGCCGGTTCCGGGCCCGGTTCCGGTTCATGAACCGGCGGGCCCGAACCGGCGGTTAACCGGCGGGCCGGGCCGGATTGTGCATGCCTCCGTGAATCTTAACTCTATAAAAGTTAAAACTGTTTCACAGTATATAGATATAGATTAAGAAACAAAACATCCCTTTCTTCATTAAAAAGGTAGCCGGTCATAATAACAGAATCAACCAGAAAAAGTCAAATTCTACGCTCGATACGTACATTCACACTCTCTACTATTAATATTGGTAGTACTATTAGTCTTGAGCAAATACCAGGCTCTTTCCACTTCTAGTCTTCATCCATACTATACCAACGAGCCGAAATTCTAGTACATACAAATTCAACAAGTACTACTACTATTACTACAAGTCTTCCCACATATCCCTTTTTCATGTGGTATTGACATCTCGTCATGACATTTCAACCTTGTCTACGTATCCCTTCTTCATGTCGCATTTCCAACTTCTACCTTTTTAACAAGGCACACTTGTTTTTTCTCCTCACCTCCACCGTACGTATCATCACTTTCTTGAGTTCTTCCCCATTTCTCCCTCCAAATTCGTTGTCGGGGTGGGCATGAGCACCAGTAGCTTGACATCGCCGCTCCAAAACGAACAACTCGTTTCGGCCATTCTTGATGTGCACAAGGACGCTACCAACAACGAAAAAATTTTGGAGTTCGCCCGCAGGCACTATGTGAGCAGGCTCGTGACGCCCGAGTTTTCGCTTGTTCCGTCGATCCTTCACAACTTCTTCGATGATTTATCGCATCTTTACACGGAGCATGTGATGACGGGTGAGATGCTACGGTCCTTGGACAAAGCCTTCACTCAGAAGCTCCACCGCATCGCTGCCTACAAGAAGGCGTCTGCTGTTTTCTTCACAGCCGCGGCTGTGATCTGCGTCTGGGCCGCGGCAGCCAATGCCGATTCCAACAGGCCGGCTGCCGCGGCTGCTACGGCCTCCTCCTTCATGTTTGTGCTACTTTTGGAGTTGAGTGAACTACATAAAATGTCTCTGACGTTTTCATTTGTTGCACTCCAGTCCCCTGATAAAAAAAATATCGCCACAAGACTCTGACCTTTAACATAATCACATATTATGTTTTTTTACAATATTGCCCTTAAGCCCTAAAAGGGCATTTCGGCCAGTTCATTGACCATTCTGACAGCGGCCTGGCCTGCATGCTGCTAATTTTACTGTTCATGACAAAAAAAAAAACTCTTTGTCCCTTTTTCCCTAATTTTGTATCTCATTTTAAATAAAGTGAGATTGACAGGTAGATCTCTATCTTCATAAAAACCCACATAATGCACCATCATATGAGATATATATAGTATCTTTATTTTATTTTATTTTTTATTTTATAATTCAGTAATTGGAAGGCTACAACAGTTAGCTGGAGAAGAAAACTCCTTTTCACACGATGCTTGGGTTTCAGGCATCATCGTAAGGCCATCCACAACGCTGTTCCTATACCGTTCCTAAACCGTTCCTTAAACCACTATTTGAGGGCCCCACTGTACTTTTTTACTCCATTCCTTAACTAAGGAACGGAACCTGCAACCCTCGTTCCTTAACCGTTCCTTAACCGTTCCTTAAATTACTATTCATTCAATTTCATTTTTTTTAATTTCAACTCAATTCAATTAAAAAAACAAACACATTTTATTAAAAAACACACAACATTAAAACAAAGTTACAACTTAAACTTAAAAAAATAAAAAGCACACAATTAAAATCATAAAAAAATAAAAGTACACAATTTTAATAATTTCATCCGCCAAAGTTTGCCCAAATGTGCTCAATTAGATCATGTTGGAGTTGGGTGTGGGCGCTAGAGTCGCGTGTCCTTGCACGAATAGATAACCGTTCTTGTATAGACGGATGCGCTCCACTTCGAGGCGGACTACTTGCGGTTGAGCTTCCGGGGGATTCGGGGTCGAACCAATTTCCCGCCTCGGGTCCTTCGTCTTGGACAATCATGTTGTGCAAGATTATGCACGTATACATGATGTCGACCATGTTCTCCATGAACCACGTACGAGCCGGGGCTTTGATGATGTTGAAGCGCGCTTGGAGAACCCCGAACGCCCTCTCCACATCCTTGCGAGCAGCCTCCTGCTTCTGCGCAAAAAGAGCCTGCTTTGGGTTCGCAGACCCACTGCACGTCTTCACGAAGGTAGGCCACTTCGGGTAGATGCCATCGGCGAGATAGTACCCCATTTTATAAAGCCGATTGTTGGCGACGAAGTTGATGGCCGGCGCTTTACCATCCAAAACTTCGGTCAAGAGGTCGGACTGGTTGAGCACGTTTACGTCGTTGTTCGACCCGGGGACCCCGAAGTACGCGTGCCAGATCCAAAGGCGGTAGTCGGCAACGGCCTCGAGTATAACGGTTGGGTGGGTACCTTTGTGGCCGCTCGTGTAGGACCCCTTCCACGCCACCGGGCAATTCTTCCATTGCCAGTGCATGCAATCGACGCTGCCGAGCATCCCTGGGAATCCGTGCACTGTTTCGTGAAGGTCGAGAAGGAACTGACAATCGGCCGTGCTTGGCCTCCGGAGAAATTCGTCGGTGAAGGCTGCCCGGACGCCTTTGCAGAATTTGAGCAAGCACATTCGCCCAGTGCTATCTCCGATGTGGAGGTATTCGTCGAACATGTCGGCCGTTTGTCCAGTCGCAAGCTGGCGGATTGCTGCAGTACATTTCTGCAGCGTCGTGTGGCTGGGACGTCCGACCGCGTCGAACCCTTCCTGGAAGAACTCTTCCCGGGCTGCCAAAGTATTCGCGATGTGGAGAAATAACGGTTTCCCCATGCGGAAACGGCGACGGAAGTACGTATCTCCCCAAACCGGGTTATCGCAGAAGTAGTCGCGTACTAACCTTGCGGCGGCTTCCTCCCGGTTACGATGGATGTACGTACGAGAGCGACGTTGGGGCGGAGCGGCTTCTTCCGCCTCCCGTCGTCGATCTTCTTCAAGTGATTGTTCCAATATTTGACGCATTTGTTCATAAGGATCCATTAGTTTGATTAAATTTGGGAGAAGGAAAATAGAGTTGATTTGAGATGAAAATTGGGGTGGAAATAGAGAGAAATAGATGTGTGTTTGTGATTGAAATGAGTATGAAATAGGAGTATTTATAGAGTAAATAAATAAATAATAAAAAAAAACCAAACGGCTATAAAATTAACGGTCTCATTACCGTTAATAAAAAAAAAATTTATTTTTTTTTTATTAAATTCGAATTTTTTTTTAAAAAAAATGAATTATTGCGTCATCGGGACGAAGCCCACTCGCGGGGCAGCGAGTGGGCTTCACGCGTCGAATGGGAGTCCGACGGCACCGCGTTGCGGGTGCTCTAACCACCACCGACGGATCCAAGACAGAGAATAATTCATTGTTAAAAATTAAATCGGTGTAATGAATTTTGGTTGAAAGTAGAGCTCAAAATCCCCAAAATATAGAATATCCAATATACACAAAAATTATCCAGAAATGAAAAATGGAGGATTTCTTCCCTATCTTCACTGCCAACTGCCGCAAACTCCCAAAAATTGAGCTCCAAATCCTCCAAAAATGTCGATTCCGATCAATTCCCTTAAACCCCAATTGCAATCACTCGTCTTCCCCGCTCGCGCAATCACACACTAACCAATCACTCTAAAACCCCCAATTCCGCTCCGCGCCAAACCCTGCCAATGACGAGCCAAGAAATCGACATGGTGAAGACCAAAGACGGATTCTACGCCGCCAAGGCGAAGAAAGTCGTCATCTTGTGGGACCTCGACAACAAGCCGCCACGCGGGCCGCCGTACGAGGCGACGCAAGCCTTGAAATCCATGGCGAAGAAATTCAGCAACGTAAAGAAATTGTTACATGTATTAAATTAGTGGAAGAATACCTAAGCATTAGATTGGATATTAAAATAAAATTAAAGGATAAAAGGTGATGTCTGCACAAGTGCAGAGCTGAGCTTTATTATATATTAAAATGAAACTTTGATTAGACAAAAGTGCA
Organism: Salvia splendens; assembly: GCF_004379255.2. Lineage (NCBI taxonomy): Eukaryota > Viridiplantae > Streptophyta > Magnoliopsida > Lamiales > Lamiaceae > Salvia > Salvia splendens. The sequence goes on from NC_056041.1 coordinate 12,903,343, forward strand.
TAGCTAATGTCTGCAAAAGTGCAGGTGTGTGCAGAGTAGGTCTACACACAACGGTAATATGACTGAAATGCCCTTCAAGACATTTGGGTTTTTTTGTCCGAAAAATGGCTACAAATATACGATATGTAATTATGTTTAAGGTCAGAGTCTTGTGGTGATTTTTTTTTGTCAGGGGTCTGGAGTGCAACAAATGAGAACGTCAGAGACATTTTATGTAGTTCACTCTTTGAAGTTTAATCGTCTTAATTAGGTGTTCTTTGATACAGAGAAGATTACTATGATTATACTTATATATTGTATATAGTTATTCAGTCTAAGTGTTTTATTTGATTAATATACCAAAACGAGGTTTGGTGATGATGTGGAAAAAAACATTTGAGAAATTAGAGGGTCTCAAAACCTTTCATTTTCTTAAGTCTTTTGGCTTTTCAATTTAAGGTAACCTCCAAGTGGTTTATTTAAGTCTTTTAACTTTTCAATTTAAGGTAACCTCCAAGTGGTTTATGAGGATCCTTAATGCCAAGACTTTTGAAGTGGTCTCTCCTATCCTATAAATAGATGGGTTTGAGAGATGAGAAGGACACACCAACAAATCGTTCTCTCTTCTCTCTAGTTCAAGCATTCTAGTTCGCATTAGGAGCATTGCATTGCTCGGTTCTCGCCTCCAATTCAAGTTCGCCGGAACCTATGAGTTTGAGGTGCTTCAACTCGATAGGAGGAAAGTCGTTTCATCTTTGGGGACATTACACCAATCCGTGAGCACTAGCCGGGGCGTATTTCGTCTTGCGTTGAGAGGGTCACCTCGACTCGACTTGAAGAATACTATAGTTTGCATCTCTCTACGTTCGTTGTAATTTATATTATTACATTTACCTTACAGTTTTTGTTCTTTTGTAATAGCAAGGGTTGCCCGTGTAAAGGCTGCAATATTTCCAAAAGATGAACCATTTGAGGCAACATGTGCTAACTGCTAACAAATTATGGAGCTAAAGCATTTTGATCCGCATGGATTCAGCTAAGAGGTAACCGATCATCAAAGTTTCAGTCCACAATCACTTTGAATGTCTAACTATGAAGGAAATAACTAGTTAGGATCGAGTTCCTAAAGACATGATAATCATCGATTAAAAAAAGAGTCAAAAATATTAATCCCTCAGGTCCTATTAATTTTCTCTTTATAGTTAGGATCGAGTTCCTAAAGACATGATAATCATCGATTAAAAAAAGAGTCAAAAATATTAATCCCTCAGGTCCTATTAATTTTCTCTTTTTGTCATTTTTATCTGATCGTTAATTAATTGTATCTTTCCATTTTTGTTGGTAAGTGGACTTCATATTTCATTAACCCATTTCATTTACATTTATTATAAAACTAAGGAGTGTTGAAACGAGTACCAGTGGATACCCAAACCCGATTTTGCGGGTACCCGTACTCGAAAACTTTAATATTATACTACCCAATCCCGACCCGTATAGTTATACGGATCCGATACCCGCATCGGGTATCTCAAACCCGCAGGCATAATTTGAATTGTGTATTCAATGGTATTATGCTTTTAGTTTTCGCTTCTAATACAATAATTTTATGTACATGTTTGTAATTCTAGAATGGATTTTGGGATTGTTGCTAGTTGCTACACTATGATTTTAGATTTGTATTTTTTTTTTACTTTGTTGTATTTGCATAATTTCCAACTATTAACTATGCACAAATATGGTGATTTCTCATCTCTTAAATATAATATGACTACGTATGAAATATAATGCAAATCTAAATTTCAAATAAGCAAATATGATAGAAACATCAAACATGTTTAAAATTAAATCACCATTCAAAAGTTTAACATAAACTGATTATATATAAACTTGAAACTAATTAACTAAAATAAAATATTTTAAAACCCTAACCCTAAAAATAACGGGTATTATCGGGTTTAACGGGTATACCCGCAAAAATTTAAAACAAACTATCCAATCCCGCTCTGTTTCCCTTTGTCGTCGGGTAACGGGTATGGTTGAGGGTTTCCTGATATCTGCTACCCGTTTCGACACCCCTAAAACTATTAATCACTTGATCATCCAAAAAAAATAAACTAATTTTACCATTTTGAGATGTCCACTTAAAAATAGACCGATTCTATGTAAGGAAAATTTTAAACAACTAATAATATAGACCTCACAATCTGTTAATACTAGTTCCACCACATTTTATCTCATTTACTTTACTAATTGCACATTAAAACTCATGTCATTTACAAAGTGGTCTATTTTTTACTTTTTGTGGACGGGAGGAGTATATAAAAGTAGGAGTGTATTCCACTAACTTTTTCCTCCCATTTTTTTTAATAAAATTAAACAATTTTTTAAAATCTGTCTCGATCAAAAAATTGAAGAATTAAGAGCATCCACAGTGGTTATAGCCCAGCAATAGCCCAGCCATAGCCTAACCACAAACTCCTCCTGCCACTTCATCAATACTAAAAATCCTCATGTCACATCAGAAATAGCACAGCCATAGCCTAGTCATATCATAAATAGCCCAGCCACATCAATAGCCACATCACTAATAACACAATATACGGAATTTAATTTACGAGACATATACGAGAAACATTAATAATACTATTTTAATTTTTTAAAAAAATACAACAAATTAAAAAAAGTACAAAAATTTTAAAAAAGTACATTAATAAAAAAAATTACATTCATAATCGAAAAAGTACATTGCTTAAAAAAAATCACTCGCCGGCTCCCTCGCCTCCGTCGTCGCCGTCACCACCGCCAACGCCGCCTCCACTGCCACCGCCGCTGCCGCCTCCACGCAGATCGTCATTCATGCTCTCGAGCAATGTGAAGAGAAATCTCTTCTCCTGGGGGTCCGTCGCCGCTCGCCATTCAGCTAACGTCTTCACCATCATCTGGCGCGTTTGTTGACGCGCGAAGTACTTGAGATCCTCTGTAGACTGGCGGTCAAAGGGGGATGCCGACTGGACCTCCTGGGAACCCCCGGCGAACCCCCAGCGGGGCGAGGTCGGCGGCCGAACGAATGAGGGTTGGGGAGCACCTGGTCCGTCTCACGGAGGTTGTGGGAACCACCGCTGCTGCCGCTGTAATCCCCGGTATAGTTCAATCGTTGCTTCTTCGGCCAGCCAGCGTCGACACCTACTCGGAATTTCTCGGAGTCGTTCAGCACAAGATAGCAGTTCCAGTAGGTGAAGTCCTTATACAACCCGGGCTGGGGGGAAGGCTTTCTCCGCTATCCTCCTGCAGTCGTCCTCCGTTTGGCCACTACTCTGCATGCGGAGGGCGTTGGCGTACAAACCCGAAAATCGAGAGACGGTAGCCCTGATTCGGTTCCACGCCTTCCGGCAATCCTCCCCGTTGTGTGGCCTCCCCTCCGGGCAAAATAGCTGGTAGGCTGCTGCTACCTTGCCCCACACGTTGACGATCCTCTGGTTATTAGAAACAAGAGGATCGTCGCAAACACTCACCCACGCCTTTGACAGCGCAACATTCTCCTCGTCCGTCCACCTTCTCCGTACCGTGGGGTCATCCCCACCCGGCTGCGACGACTCCCCGACCTTCTTTCCCTTGCCCTTCTTCTTTGGGGCGCCACTACCCTGCACTGCTCCCCCCGTTTGAACGGGAGTTTCCGGAACTCCGAGACTATCAAACCCCAAATCCGACAACGCAAAATCATCAAAACCGCTCGGCGTGAACTGCGCATCCGTTGGGGTCGATGTGTGCGACGAAGCAGTCAAAAAATCAAAATTGGGGCGATAGACGTCCCCCCGCGTCACCTGCGTCGCCGAACCTCCCCCGGGTATCATCTGCATATTGGGTGCCCACCCCGGCATCATCTGCATATTGGGTGCCCAACCCCGCATCGCTGGAACCCCCCCCCCCCCCCCAGCGCGCGCGGACTCCCTCCGGTCGGCATCCCGGGTAGCATTTGCTGCCACGGGTACATGTTGTAGTATCCGGGCATCTGATTCCATCCGCCTCCAACGGGGATTGGGGGAGTTTGAGAACCGCTCGTCCCTGAACTAGGCTCATTGTTCAAATCCATTTCTCAGTGTTGATCTTGTACAGAAATTAAGATAGAGAGAGTACTCGTTAATACAAGTGGTGCGAATGAAAATGAAGTGCAAATCGCGTATATATAATGTTTCGAAAAATAAAAATAAAAAATAAAAAATCCGTTGGGCTATGCGCTGGGCGATCCGGGCGCTGCAATGGAGCCGAGCGGATCGCCCAGTGCATAGCCCAGCGGTTTTCGACCGCCTAGCGCTAGGCGAAATTGATTTCCGAAAAACCGCTCGATGGTTTTCGGATTCTCCAATGGTTCGCCTAGCGCCGACGCTCGGCTAGGCGGTGCGCTAGGCACCATTGTGGATGCTCTAAGGGCATCCGCAGTGGTGCGGATGTCCCGGCGGAATTCCCAAAAACACCTACTGCCACGTCATACGGACTTCTCACTGCACTGCCACGTCATACGGACTTCCCACTGCACAGTGGCGGAATTCCCCTGCGGAATTCCCGACGGAATTCTCACATTAAAAAAATTCACAAATTCACAAATTAAACAATTTCCGGAAGTAAACAATTTACGTAATTAAAATTTCGACGAAAATAAGGAAAAAATTCCATTAAAATAAGAAAAGTACATTTCACCAATTAAAAAAAATACATTTCAATAATTAAAAACTACATCAACGACGAGCGGTATATATAGACATTAAAAAATGAAATAAAGCGGAATTCCGCGGGAGTCGACGCAATGGCGGACGTCCCCGCGGAATTCCGCTTAACGCCGCGGACCTGCGACGTCCTCTGTCCAATTCCTTATCCATGGCGGGCACGCCTAATGACGGACGTCCGCGACGAAATTCTGGGACGTCCGTGGGAATTCCGCGCGGAAGTCCACCATTGCGGATGCTCCGTGGGAGTAGCTGAGAGTAGACAATAGACCATCTAAAAATTAATGAGGACATAAGGGAGTAGCAGAGAGTAGCCAATAGACCATCTGAAAAACTTAGTCAGTAAGCATGACATAGCTATAACCAAACAGAATTATGTACCAGTCACCTTATACACAATTGAGTCCCTTCGGGGACATCCGATAAAATTGGAACGATACAGAGAAGATTAGCATGGCCCCTGCGCAAGGATGACACCTTATACACAATTGACTTGTACACAACAACGCTAGTTGGTAGAAGCAACCTATTTTACCTTGTTTGACTTTAAAATAGGTCTTATGTATTTTGATATTTTTGTAAAACAAATCTAATGTGCATAAATTTTTTCGAACAAGATTGTAGATGGCAAAAACGAGAGGTCAACAACAACCCTATAAAATCAAACATAAAAAAATACTGTCACATGAAGTCGAAATCTTATTACTAGTATTTCTCCAGGAATACTATTTTAGATTGAGGCCTATACATATATGGAGATTATTAACAGCTGAAGGTTATCAATTTGCTGGTGAACAAAACTTTAAAGCTCTTATGACTTATTTACTTTATTTTATCTCCTATAATATTTTTATTATAGTTAGCTTATTGAATATTTATTTCTTACTTAATTGTTTGTGTCTAAAAGAAATGTCTTAAGACTAATAGGACAAATAAAGTATTTAACATGAAACATTTCAAATAGAAAAGTAGTACAAGTTAGTAGAATATAAAATTCATTTGTAAAAGATAGTGAAAGTGAAATAAGTCTCTTATTTTGAATTTTTATTTTATCTCCTATAATATTTTTATTATAGTTAGCTTTTTAAATATTCATTTCTTAACTTGTTGGTGTCTAAAAGAAATGTCTTAAGACTAATATAGGACGAATAAAGTATTTAATAGGAAACATTTCAAATAGAAAAATATTAGTAGGAGTTAGTAGAATATAAAATTTATTTATAAAATATAATGAAAGTGAAATAACTCATTTAATTATGAAGTTTTCAAAAGGGCAATATGAGAATTTTAGTGAATAAATAGAGAGAATGAAATACAGAAATCTATTGTAAAAAAACAGATAAAACAAAAACTACTCCTAAAGCCTTTAATTATCATGTCACATTCGCATACAAAGGAGCAAAGAAATTCCAAATCATGAAAGATAATTTTGAAGCAACATAGAGCCACATTTTTTTATTAACAGACACTAGCTAAACAAATGTAATTGATATATCTATCATACAAACATCCCAGAACAAAAAAATAATAGTAATAAATAAATTAATAATAATAAATAAATAAAAGAACCAAATAAGATGGGATTATATTTATGAAGGTTGTCTATATATTGTTGGGCAAATGATGATTAAATACTTTTCATTAGAATCTAGTATATGAACACATGATATACTAATTACAAGAAGATAAAAGGTAAAGTATGCTCACAATCACCATTACAGATATAGTAATACTAGCAACTATTACACAAAAAAACAGAAAACACAAAATGAAATGCCAATAATCACCTCATCACAGATGAAGAATCAAAGAAATTTGAAGATGAGTAAAAAGATTGAACTTTGAACCAACATAAAGCCACATTTCTTAGCAACAGAAACTATTATAGCGAATGCAATTAGTCAGGCTAACATCCAAATATTCCTTGTCTAAAGATCAATAAAACAAATGATCCAACATTCTTCACATTGTTCAATTGTTGGGATGTCTGATAATCCGTTGCAGAATTACAGTTCTAGCCCTGCGAATGTCCCTGCTACACTTATCAGCCTGCACTTCCAATTCCTCAATATTCTTTGTAAACACCACCAATTTCTTCCTCATCTCCTCCACACTAACCTTCACAGCATCTTCATTCATGGCAAAATCCGCCATTTTCATGAGTGATTCGATCTCAATCTCCAACCTATCAACCAGCACTCGAATGTTATCCAAATCCTTAATAGCAATGTAGGTGCCAACATTCATACAGTTGATGATCTCCTTCTGCCCCCTCAAAGCATTCTGATAGTTCTTGAGCAGAGATTCCATCCATCTTCCCATTGACCCCAACGGGATAGAGGCGGCTGCTGCTAGGGCAGCTGCCACAGGCGGGGCAGCCATGGCAGCAGCCACCACCGAGCAGATCAGCACAGCAGCAAATGTAGCTGCAAAGATCACCGTGGACACCTTCCTCCACGCGTGAACGGACTTGAGCTTCTTGTCGAGCTTGTTCTTCCTCGACTGCAGCCTCTCCAGCATCACAATCTGCTGCCTGTAGACAGACTCGAAGATCGTGAAGAACTCCTCCGTGAATGGATCCCCTGCTTCCTTGAAGTTCCTCAACTCGAGCAGCGTCTTCGTATACCTCCCCTCCTCCTCCTCTTCCTCGAACTGCTGGAGGGCAATGTGGATAAGCAGCTGCCTGTCTCTTGCAGATTTGAGGCACTTCTCTAAAGCCGTGCAGAAATCGAGGATCTTGAGGCTGTTCTCAAAGTATTCCTCGACGAACTCGAACAGCTCCTGATTCTTCCAAATATCCTTCTTGCAGTCCAAGATCACCTTCACCACTTCTTGATTCATGTCAAGGAGGCAGGCTGTGACCTCTCGTAGGGAATCAAACGACATCGCTCTGACCTCAACTCCGGCAGCTAGGGCGCTGATAGCGTTGTTTGTTCGACAATGGAGGGCTGCATCGAAGGCTTGCACGTCAGCATCGATCTTGCACGCAGCCTCGTATGAATTCAGCTCCGTTGCGAAATGCAGATTGCTGATGTCGTTTGCAGCAGAGGTTTCTCCCTGGCTCTTGCTCATGTGGCTCCCCATTTTCTCAAGAATCCTAATCTAGAACGGACAAGAACCGAACTTTGCTGGAAAACACACACGCACACACTTAACACGCACAAACAGTAGACAGATTGCAGAACTCTTTGCTTCAATTCTTTGACTTTACTATTGGGGATCGGATTGGATTAATCGATTCAAGAGCTTCTTCATGGGCAATTTATCAAACAGGTATGAGTCAATCAATATCTGAGAGAGAGGATCAAACAAGCTTGAACCAAAAAGGGATAAACTCGTGGAAACTACAAACTAACCAAAAGTAGAAAGATTCAAATTATTAAGCAAGGTACATAACACACCTGTTAGATCTCTTGACAATTGAGCTAGAAAAAAAAAAGCGCCGTGCAAAGCCTTGAAAAGGAATCACAGAGCAGATAGCAAGTCCCGTTACAGAAATTAAAGAGATGTATCCTCAATCCAATGGTTAGGGCTTATCGTTTATCTGGAGAAATCGATCTGATCTAATGTAATGCAGCAGATGAAGAAGCCTATAGGAGGAATAAATGAAGAGAGTTGAGGGCAAAATGGAGAGTATAACTTGCACGCATAAGACAATGTACGCAGAAATCGTAAAGAGATACGCGGGAAGCAATGAGAGACTTTTTCCCAAAGGAAAAAGAGGTGGAAGAAGCGCCATTCATTTTGCTGATGCATATAATAATATAAACTGGAGAGAGAGAGAGAGAGAGACGAGTGTTGCATTGCTGAACCGCGTAAAGGAACACGACTTTGTGAAGTTACGCCATAGCTGAAGATTTCGCACCACGACTGTGATCCTTTCTTTGCAAGTGAACGGAGGAATATACAACCCAAATTTACAAGGGAAAGTGACGTCACTGTCTAATTTGCAACTCTGTATTTTTGTGTAGAGTTAAATCATTTTAGATCCTTTCCTAAAAAAATAATCTCATATTTCCATTTCTGTTCATTGACAATAATTAAACTCACCTAAAATAAAAAAAAATCACGCTTTATTTATTTCTCAATTTTTATTTTCTATTCTTATACTTAATCCATATTTTCTCGCTCTCTACTATTTTACCCATTTTATTTGCTCGTGCTTTACCAATTTCTTATTGAAACATGTAGTATCATCTAGTTTTAGATGTTTTTCGTGATGACAACCAATTTCTTCTTGATTAAAGGAGAAACCAGCACCCTTCGGTACAGCAATAGAAACAGGGAGGGAACATTTAAAGAAATGAAGAAGAATCAAAATCTCAAAAATTACGAAAACAAGTCTACAAGTGAAGGAGTGTGAAGACTATCTTCTACTACTAAGAAAATGTGACAAGTCTCAGCGGTTATAAGCTTCGTTTGCTCCAAATGTTTCAGCACGATTCACACATATCTACTACCAATACCGCAACTATCTGATAATACTCCCTCATTTCAGTTGCAAAATCGAGCCTCGAATGCATAATCTCATCTCTCGCCATCAACCGAATCGCGCTACTTTGTGTAAAGATATACCAAGGTGAAGACGAATAAACCCGACATCTGTATAATTTATCATGACAACAGGATCATAATAGGAAAGATGGAATTTACCAAAAGAATATTTTAATACTAATATACTGTAGGAATAAAGGGGGATAGGGGAGGAAATTGAAAATAAGATTTCACAACTTTTTTAGGTAAAAAAAAAATCACTCCTTAGGTCTGTTTTAATAAATTAGAATCTTGAAAAAAAGAGAAATTTGAATTAAAGAAAATAAGAAGCATATTCTTTATTATTCCTTGAAACATGAGGGATGATCTCCCAGAATTCAAGATTTGAAAACATGAAACAACCAGAGAACGTAAAAGCTGTGCTGCAAGCAGTCAATGGAGGAATTTGGCATCAACAAGCAGATAGATGCAGAAAGAAAGAGAGGAAGATACCATCGAAAAAGATGCTCCATAATATGGAAGAGCAGCAGGTATGAATCTTTCGTACTCATTATGTCTGAAAGGTCGAACTGGAATCTGAATATTTTAACATAATAGGAAATGATTCAGAGAACTAGATATTACAATCATAACAAATTGGTTGTTGATTAAATACTAGACATATAACATGAAAGAGGTGCTTGAATTTAAAATCAAGCCAGTTATATTAAAAAACAAACAAGAGAAATCAGCACCAAGCATCACAGGATTAAATGGACATGCTGGAAAACTGACTCCTCAAACAGAGAGCGAAAAACTATTAATCAAATGGCTATATTAGATAAATGGACATGCTGGAAAACTTTGTACAGAATATCAGAAAAAAAAATAGATGCGAGATTATATTTACGTGGTTTTGGAAGTCCCAACAGCATTTACATTTATGGTGAATATGTGTGTTCATAGAAAGTACCGAATAAATTTCCATATGCTTTATAAAATGTAACACCTTGCTCAAGAGTAACCAGCTGCAGCTATCTAGAGATAACAGCATGTTCTTTCATCATATCACAAAACAGTCAAAGCATTCACCATATCCAACTTAGCATGTGGAAAGGCCAGAAGATAATTTATAATTCACAATAAAGCCTGAGATTTGTATTGTAAATATCGCCAGTGATGTTTGACTACAACTAACACAATTAAATTCATAGGAAGGAGAAAGACTCTTAATTAGAACAACTCGTTGTGGAATGCTTATAACTCAAAGGACACATAATCTACAAAGAGGGAACTACCTGCTTTGATAGACTTAAGGCAGTATACCCAAGTCTCTGGTACTCAACTTTGAACTGGAAAACACCATAAACATCGGGAACCTTGAAAGATGTATAATAAAGGCCCTGTAGAAAATAACGATTGATTACATGTTGCAAAGAAACACATCATGGCCAAGTCTTACATGCTGCATTAAACAAACTAGCACCTTCTCATTGCTTGACAGGGTTTTCAGCACATATGGGCTCATCATGTAAAACTGAACCTGCATATCACCAGCCACATATGGTTCCCAACTACTGCCAGACCACTCATATACTTCCACGGAGTATTCCTTCAATGATTAAAGAGTCACTAACTGAACCATGTCACTTCAATTTATTTATTCTCGTATGCACTAAATCCAGAAAAAGACTATTACCAGGTCATCTTTGATTCTGTACATTGAAGGTTCATCAGTCTCACCAACTTTATTATGTCTTACATTCACAGCCTAAAAATATGAGAATCCCTCCCCAATATCAAAGTAAAGAAATTTTACACAAAATAATACTACTGTGAATTAACATGAAACTGTAATACCAAACAGGCTAGCTAATCCAGAGAAAGAGCAAACCTTCAGATGACCTCTTTCATGGAACACCCATTTGCTAAGTTCAACAAAAAATTGCTCATTCCCACATTTCTCGTGTCTGTCGTAGGTGAAATAGAACAGTCATTTTATCTTCAGATAATAATAAGTAAATAAATAATTACATTCATCGAGGAAGATGACCTTACTATCTGTCTCAAAACAAAAATTATATTCCCGATAGATAACAGTACTGACAGCATACACTCCCACTTCCCCACACATGCCCCCCCTCCCCCCATCAGCCCTTCTTATGAGATCACAAAATCACTTGCCACTATAGAGATCTGATCTCTTGATGCAAATCATGCAACAGCTGATAAAAAGACTCATTACTCATATAATCACAATCTACCAATTTACTGAAAATCAAAATCCTAAAAGGTCAAATCAAAGATTTAAAAAATATTCCAGCTTCATATACAGGATTGCATTCACTTACTTGGTAGTGCTTCCAGCTTTCTGTACTCCAGAGCGGAAGAACCTGAACAAAAGATAAATTATTATAAATTGTGTTACAGCATGTTAAGTGACCCATGTCACTACTAACCTGTCACTGAACACAGTAAGTGAACCCGATATCAGAATCCGAGCATTGTTTCTTGCCTGAAAAGGGATGCATATAATTTCTCATACGAAAAATCAATAACTCGAGGTGTCTAAAATGATAATCCAAATTCACAAGCCAGAAGATGAACCAAACATTTCATTGCGCACAACATATTTATTTTTGTTCTTTTCCCAATTGGGTACATATTCAAAGACGGTTTATGCACTGACATTGAAGGACCATTTCACTAGGAAGTTTGGTTTTAAACCTTGACATAGGGTATACACTGGTAAAATGCAACCACTTTGGGCCTCTTCCTAAAGAGTGTAGGCCAAAGAAAAACCAGCTAGAGTTCAGAAAATATACATTGGTACTTTGGATTTTTAAGCACACTTGTTGACTTCACCAAGTCAGGACATAATCTAGATATATAAGCTAAGCAATTAAATATGTAATCACGACTTTCATTCGGCCCAAACTTGGCTTTGTTCAGATTTATCTACCACAATAAGTTAAACGACAATTTCATGGTCAATAGGTTGATCATGAGAATAATGCAAGACAATCAATAAAGCAGCAATTTGCTTCAAAGGGATTTAAAAGGTAACAACAACTCTCTTGCTGACCAGTGAGGAAACAAGTGCGTCAAATATCAAAGAAGCATATGTACTACCAGCAAAATTAGCACAGTGTAGTACAAGTGAAGTTTCCACTGACTAGTTTTTTACTTAATGGAGGTTGGATGTGCTAAGGTGCACAACAAACAGTATGCTATAAGCGCGGGATGCTGGTTTCTTCAGTTAAAAATAATTTTCAGTTAGAAGACAATTTGAAATCACTTTCTAGGTAACTAAGCCCAAACCCATGTATGGGAACATTTGGCAAATTATCAGTCAGGAAATTGGTGAAATGATATACCTGGACTACAGAAACCAAAGAGATTGCTGACCCAATCAAAGTGGGAGGACTTGATAACTTGGATTTTGGATTCGCCGAGTATGCTGCTGGTGAAGCAGAGAGAACTTTTGTCACCTGCAAAATAGAGCAAGTATGTATAATATATCAAATTGGATAATATCTAAATTCAGTAAACATAGCTCTTATGCTTTTCCAAAGTAGAAATGTTACCAAGCTACTTGAAGGATTTATAGAGTGACCAATTCCCTTAAATAGAACAGGATCCTGCAGTAAAATCAGAACACATAAACGGAGGAATGTTTGGGTGGCTTATAGGAGTTGGTTGAATATTGCTAAAAAACAAGTAATGCTTCATATGTCAGATGAAATTTGTGGTGGTCAATAATTTATGGAATATATTTTGATGATATCTGGAAGAAGATATACCTCTATTTTCCTGCTCCCCAAGATAACCTCGGAATTTATAAAGTCATCACTGGCAATCAATGTATGATGCCCTTCTGTCTCAGAAACTGCATGATTTGTGTGGTCAATTACCATAGCTGCTGGGTCCTAGCATCCAAACACAAAATTTCACACATTTCCCGGATGATATATGAAAACGAATAATGCATCAGTTTTCATATTAATCATCTAAAATAAACAGAAAAAATCGAAGATAAAGAGTGTGCTATAGAAGCAGAACGACAAAAATAACCCTCACCTCATCGAAATCAACCCCGCATTCCACAGCTATCTCTCTAATCAAGTCTGAAGCCGATGTATCCGCAGCCAGAATTAAATCATGACCGGAATCAACAAATTCTAGCAATGACGCAGCATCAACGGACCCGCCAAACCCTAATTTTGCACCAAGCAAAATATTAAGAACAAAGACAACTCAATAAAAGCTAATCGAAACAAATATCTTACACCAAATTGGAGTGCCCATCACATACAACAGTAACTCATGAATTTTCAATTTTTCATACGAAATTCATAAATACAAGCAATTTTAAAAGGACATCCACATTTGCAGTAGTGCAATTTGCTCACTCACGATCAATTGTCGGGGCGAAGAGAACAACGGCGTCATACAAATACTGTCCATATCTCTGCAGAGCGAGCTTGGGATCATCAGCTAGCTTGAAATCGAGATCAAATCCTCTGGTCTCCAACGACTTGAAGAAGATGGAATGCGACGACTTAATCGCGAAGTCGTCGAGCAGGACCAGAACACGGCGATCCGTGGGTCTGTCTTCAGAGAATGCGGAGCATATGATCGCGAAAAATGGAACAGAGACCAAGAATAAACAGAGAGATATCTTGATCATGGCGCTCGATCTCGAAAATGAAGGGTTTTAGCTATTGAGTTTCCGCAAATCACACGTTGTGTGAGACTTGAGGGTGTGTTCGCAGCCCGATCCCAGATTTTTATTTTTTTTCCTACTCAATTTAGTTTCTAAATAAATGAAAATCGTGTTCTCAATTTTCTAGTTCTAAACAATTGAAATCGTGTTGGTAAATCATTTGACGAGATGGCACGTGATTTGTAACAAAAATATACTACTTGGGTATATATTTCGAGAATCTGAGAAGGAGTCTTTTAAAAAATATTTATAATAGCTTTGCCCTAAAGGCCTAAACTAGTCAAATGGCGTAAACAACTACAGTATGTATTTATTGTAACAAAACAAAGCACTTAAATGAATCGACAACATACTTGTTTAATTGTTGCATGATTAGAAGTACAACACGATAAAGGTAACTACATACTTATGATAAAATGCAACTTTATCATTGAACTGTTTCTTGATTTTCACTTCATTTCAAGCACATTAAGTGTTGAATGCAAGATTAACTCACATTTCAAGCACATATAATAAATCATCGAATTGAAGTTTTTAGCTACATGCTAATTGGTAAAGTGAATGAACTCATATTAAAAACTCATATTTACAACAACTAAAAGAAAATAAAAAAACTTAAACTCCTATTATAAACAATTAAAATGAAAAAGATGTAGTATAAACTAAACTCAATGCACTCAAATGAGTCAACCCTATGAAATTTTAACTTATATGGATTATGAGTACTGGTAAATATTGGTAAATATGCAATTTATGGCTAATGATAGACACCAATCAAGCTACAACTTGCATAGACAGTGAATATTTGTTATATTTGTTGCATTTGACGGTGAGATGGGATTGTTCCTAAGCCTACGATTTAAGAGAGAGAGAAATATGTATGACCCAAGGTATGATTATAAAGACATTGAGATTAAATGTGTATTGAGAGTTAAAGATGGATTTCGATGTATAAATTTCGCAATATCTTTTCTTTTCTTTTTTTTAAATGATTAAAAGAACATAAATTTAAAGGTCGTGCCACGGAGAACTCGAACCCGAGTTCTTTGGCCTTAGACATTATTAACCTCTCTACAGCAATATCTTATCGTTGGTTTCTTATTAGGGGGTGAGGTCTTCACAAGCATACATTTCATATTTGCTATGTAACATTTACGTCGCTTGATGTTCACAGAGAATTTATCATTCAATGATATCTCTTTAATCATTCATCACACAAATCGGCGAATAAAAAGATAGGAAAATTCCACAAGGATCAACTGCAAATCACGATGCCTAAAACCCCACAGCAAAACCCAATCCCTATCGATAATAAAGACTAAACTACCTTAAATCGTGAATAATAATATAGGTAATTTATTGAGATAAATTCTTCAAATCATTGGAATCCAGAAAAACAATGATGAAAATATATGAATTTCGAAGATTTAGGGTTAGAGTTGGCAAAATATCAAAGTATTTCTAGCGAAACTACGTCGGGTCAAACGTCCTTTTGTATTTAATAGAATAAAATCGGGCCAAACGTTGTATCCAAGTCATTTTTTTTGTCAGCCACATCACACATCTCAACTTACTACTTAGCTAGTGATCAATCGAAAACAACAATTAAACAAGTATGTTGTCGATTCATTTTAGTGCTTTGTTTTGTTTCAATAAATACATACTGTACGCTCACGTGATCAGGAATGGGAATATGAATGGAATCTGAATGTACGGGCATTACAAAATCGAAGAAAAGCACTCGATTGCATTGGTGCCCTCTCGTATGTTAAATTCAGACCGTCACTTGCAACAACTTCCATTCTTCGTGCACTAAAACTCCTCGGCGACAATCCGCTTCCCCCTAATTCCGTGGCCGATTATGCTAATTTCCGCCGTCGAAGTATAACGGTACTGATTCCACCTGCTATCTTCATATGCGATTACTTAGAAATCTAGTTAATTTTCCCTTTTACTATTTTTTGGGGTTTTAATTCAGTTACCCTTTTTCGAAATATTCTTTTTTGCTAGGAGATTTGAGCATTTGCATGTGCTGTTGCGATGTGAGTTTCTTTGGGTTCTAATAATTTTTAATTATATTCTCGATAGATCGGGTCGGTTCAGTGTGTTCAATTTCAATAGCTCTTATAGATTGAACTAGAAGAGCTTAAGAGCATCCACAACCGCACAATTATGGGCCCGACCCCACTTTTTATGCATGCTCTCTGGCAATAGCACAACACTCACAGCTGTGCTCTTCCGCGAGGATGAGCACAATTCAATTTAAAATTCAATTAAACAAAAATATTTCCATAATATGAAAATTCATTAAAAAACTGAAATAACATTACAAATTACAAATAAATTTAAGAAGACATAATTAAAAGCCTAAAAATTTAAAATTACATAATTAAAATCCTAAAAATTAAAAATTACATAATTAAAATCCTAAAATTAAAAAAACCACTACGCGTTGCCGAATTTCGCCCACATGTGTTTGATTAGGTCTTCTTGTAGCTTAATGTGGGTTCGGGTATCGCGCATTGTGTGTCTTGTCTCGATGTTCTGGCCCACCGTCGTATGCACACCTCGGCGTGGGGGAGACTTCACGGTTGAGCTTCCGGCTTCATCCTCGTCGTAGAAGCTAGCCGCCCTCGGTCCTTCGTCGGCTATAATCATGTTGTGTAAGATAATACACGTGAACATGATGTCGACAATATTATTGACGTACCACAGCCGAGCCGCGGCCTTCACAATATTGAATCGGGCTTGAAGGACCCCGAAGGCTCTTTCGACATCTTTCCGTGCGGACTCTTGACGTTGCGCAAAAAGAACCCGTCTCGGGTCGTGCGGGTTGCTGAGCGTCTTCACGAAAGTCGACCACCTTAGGTAGATACCATCATCGAGATAGTAACCCATGTGGTATGCATTTCCGTTGACTGTGAAGTCGATCGTCGGTGCTACACCATTCATCACATCATTGAAGAGTGGTGAAGAATAGAGCACGTTCAAGTCGTTGTTGGATCCGGCTAAGGTCTTGGCCATCTGAGCCCGCGTTTGTTGACGGGCGAAGAAGGCGAGATCGGCTGTCGACTGGCCAACAGCGGGGGATGCCGACTGGACCTCCTGGGACCCCCCGGTGACCCCCCTCTATTCCCGTTGCACCCGCCTTTGACCAGCCGGGCGAGTTCGGCGAGCGAACGATGGAGGGGACGAGAGCTCCTGAGCACCCTCGGGGAGGTCGTGGGAACCGCCGTTGCTACCGCTATAATCACCGGTATAGTTCAGTCGCTGCTTCTTCGGCCAGCCAACGTCGACACCTGCCCGGAACTTCTCGGAGTCTGTCAGCACCTCATAGCAGTTCCAGTAGGTGAACTCCTTATAGAGCTCGGGCACGGGGAAGGCTTTATCCGCTATCCTCCTGCAGTCCTCGTCAGTTTGGCCACTGCTCTGCATGCGGAGGGCGTTGGCGTACAAGCCCAAAAATCGGGAGACCCCAGCCCTGATTCGGTCTCACGCCTTCCGGCACTCCTCCCAGTTGCGTGGCCTCCCCTCCGGGCAAAATGTCTTGTAGGCTGCTGCTATTTTGACCCACAAGTTGATGATCCTCTGATTGTTCGAAGTGAGGGGATCATCGCAAACACTCACCCACGCCTTGGACAGCGCGATGTTCTCCGCATCCGTCCACTTCCTTCGTACCTGGCTGTCGACATCAACCGGCTGCGACGACTCGCCGACCCTTTTGCCCTTCCCCTTCTTCTTTGGGCCGGCCCAACCCCGCCCTACTCCCCCCGTTTGAACGGGAGTTTCCGGAACCTCAAGAAGATCAAACCCCAACTCCTCTAGGAGAAATTCTCAAATTGCGTGAACTGCGTCTCCGATGAGGTCGATGTGTGCGAAGAAGCAGTCGAAAAATCAAAACTGGGCGATAGATGTTGTCCCCCCCCCCCCCGCGTCCCCTGCGTCACGGGCTGCATCGCCGGTACCACCCGGCATCATCTGCATCTCGGGTGCCCACCCCGACATCATCTGCATACCGGGATGCATTCCCGGTACTCCCTGCCGTCCCGGCATACTACCCCCACCTGCCATCCGGTGCATACTACCCCCGGCTGCCATCCCGGGCATCATCTGCTGCCACGGGTACATGTTGTAGTACCCGGGCATCGGACCCCATCCACCTCCCACGGGTACCGAGGGAGTTTTAGACCCGCTCGTCACTGGAGTACCTTCGTTGTTGCTCTTGTACATAAATTAAGATAGAGAGAATACTCGTTAAAACAGGTGGTGCAAATGAAAATGACGTGCAAATATCGTATATATAGTGTTTCGAAAATTAAATAAAAAAAATCCGCTCGCCGATCGCTCGCCGATCCGGAGCCTGCAATGGCGGCCAGCGCTCGCCGATTTTTCAGCCGAAATTCGGCTAGCCGGTTACAATGGTTCAACGAGCGGACCGGCTAGTGCCGGGGATCAGCTAGCCGGTCCGCTCGTCGCCATTATGGATGCTCTAATAGCTATCCTTTCGCTATATGCTGCACATATATTAATGATTGTAGACCTAGCTAGATAACGAATTCAGTTTGATACTCTCACTACACTTCGACTTCTAGGCTCTTTAGATTGCTATTGTTATTACCGCACGAGGCATAAGAGTTTTAAATAATGAATACAAAATATAATGAATGTATAAAAAAATAAGAATTCAAAGCAAAATGAAGATTTAAAAAATAGAAATATAATTATTTTGTATCACTCTAAATGAAGAATTTACTATTCCTTAATGAATGTAACATTTAAACAATTTTAATTTATGATCCAAGTGGAGTAAAAATAATAAAATGAATGACAAAAAAAGATGTGTAACTAATGATCAAAGAGTATGAGTTAATTATAATAAAATATACAAATAAACAAAATATGTGTGAGTAAGGATGAAAGAATATAAATCACTTAAAATAACGATATTATTTTATGCATCTTGTTTGTTTTGAATAATGTGACAATTTACACTACTATATATATTAAGAAGTTATATAAATTTTATAAGTTAGATTTAATTTTAAGTATATATAATTTCTTCTTATTCCGTAATTTAATCTATAAACTTAGTAGTATTGTTTAATTAATTAGAGACTAATTAAAATATAAGAAAATTAGTCCATAATACATAAATGAAGATTCAATTAATGGTATTGCACTATTTAAAAGTGTTTCAAAACTTTTTAAAAAAGCTAGCATTTTTATACTCCCTTTGTCCAAGGAGGAAGATGATTTTAATCTACAAAAGGGTTATAAAAAATATTTAATAAATTAGTTGTTTAATTAAAATAAATTTAATTTTAAAATACATATTATAGAAAGATCATAAATTAAAAGTCAAAATTAGAACCTACTATAATTTAAGACATAGTAATAATAATAATAAAAAAACACTCAAATTGAACTCTATTTAATAAAAAAGAATATCAAATAGTATCTACTATTATTATAAATAAATTAATAAACCCTCAAAGCCTAAAGTAGCGCTCCTTCTCTCTCTCCCAAGTTGGCCCCACCGCTCCTTCCGCCGTGCCTCGCCAGTTCGTCCGCGAGCTTCTCGCCCGCCTCTCTCTTTGTTTCTCTCGCAAATCGGCGTCTCCGCGACCACCGCCTGTCCCGTCTTTCCCCTTCCTTCCGCCGTGCCCCGCCGCTCCACCGCCCTGCTTCACCACAACCTGGCCGGTTGTGGTGAGCTCCGGCATTTCAAGATTTGATTTGGTTCAACTTTCTTCATTCCCAAGATTAATTTTTTTTTATATTCAAAATCGTAAGTTTGTGGGGTTTATAATTTCATCATTGTGTCTGTATGCGGTGTTGAAGCCTGCTAACTTTGGTGGACGCTCAGGAGAAGCCTGACCAGTTCTACTGACCAGGAGGCAAATCACGGATGTGGACGAATATATTCAAAATCGTAAGTTTGTGGGGTTTATAATTTCACTGCAGTCTTAATGGTTCTAGGCATCTCTGAGCTATTTTATTGCACAGTAGTCCCGCCCTACTCAATTCTGTTGTTCGAATTTCACTTGTCATTGTTATATGCTCAAATGTGGATATAATGATATTTTCTGATCAGAGTGAGGTGTGGAATATATAACTCTGAGTTGTGTCAGCCAATCGGTCAAAAGTCTGATTCTTAATAGCTATCCTTTCGCTATATGCTGCACACATATTAATGACTGTAGACCTAGCTAGATACTCCCTCCGTCCCCGAATAAGAGTCGCTAATTTCCATTTTGGGCCGTCCCTCATTAAGAGTCACTCTTCATTTTTACCATAAATGGTAGTAGGCCCCACATTCCACTAACTCACTCCACTCACATTTTATTATAAAACCAATATAAAAATGTGGGTCCCACATTCCACTAACTTTTTCAACCAACTTTTCTCTACATTTCTTAAAACTCGTGCCCGGTCAAAGAGCGACTCCTATTAGGGGACGGAGGGAGTAACAAATTCAGTTTGATACTCTCACTGCACTTCGACTTCTAGGCTCTTTAGATTGCTGTTGTTATTGTTATTATTATTATTATTATTATCAAAAGGATCATATCATAACATACTAAGATGAATATTTCTTGATGTCAATTACCATCCTGATGCATGTGGGATTCCACTCCGATCAACATTAAAGACCCCATTTTATGGGTAGATATTAATAATTGCATCTTAATTTATGTCGGTAAAAGTGTATGGTCTTGTTTAATTCTAGATTTGAAATAATGATAAACTGATGACATAATATGGCTTAAAATGAACATATATCTAGTTGAAGACTACCATTTCTGAAAACAGTTTGCTTAAGGGATTGAGGAATCACCTTTTATCAAGCACCCGGTTAATCATGCTCCTTATGCTGATATAAGGATTTCTTTCATTATTTATAGGTATGGCGGAATCATAAGAACTATTTGTTTTCCAGTATCTTTATTTTTTCACATGTGGAAACTTAATATTCACTATAATTTGGTATCCCATCATGCAATTCAGTACTGCCATATGTGTATAGTTTCAAAAAATAACTGCTTTATTGCCCTCTATTCTTTTACATTTTGGATTGGATAAACCATTAAATGTTTTGGCACACTTGGTGTCAGGACGTGCTCAAGTCTGAACTTGCCTGAACTTGGAAATATTTCCATTATCAGGAAACTTTGCTTCTAATTACATGAGAAAAAAAATGCTTTCCTTCAAGAACGAATGAGTCTTCCCCCTGTTCATCAATACATGCATCTGCTGAACTAAGTCTGCAGAATTTATCATATTGGGTCCCTATTTTAATTTTTTTTTATGATTGCATATCTTTTTATTCTTTGAAATTATGCTTTATTGGAGTTTTTTAATCCAATTATTACTATATGTAAGTGTTTGTTTACCTCCAACATTTTCCCAGGGAGGTTTGCATTGGATATCATGGTTTCAGTTTCTTCCCAATGAATTTGATTTCAGCGCTCTACCTGATAAGAGGTGTGGTTTTGGTCTATCCTTTGCCTGTGCTGTTGCATTAATCCTAAGAGATATCGCCATGAGTGTAAATAAGTGAACTTGACTAATCAAATTGCTCGTTTCATTGTTTGAGATTTTGTTCATACATCTAGTTAGTTTAAAGAAGATATGTGCTGATCACTGCCCTTTTATTACTCTAAAGTGTGAAGGTGGACCCTAAAGATGCAGCGATGTCGGCAGTGCTCTCAGCACATCTGCAGCTGCAGAAGGAAGGGTTTCTCAGCGCATGGACTAACTCTTTCGTTGGACCTTGGGATCCTTCTCAGGGTCTGCATAATCCTGGTAAAGAATTATAAGTTGGTTAGTAAGAAATAACAATGTATTCCTCATTCCTGGTACTCAATCTTATTGATCAGATGAGAAGATTAAGCTTTGGCTTTTTCTCCCTGGTCAACACTCCTCTATCAATGAGAAGGCACAACATGCTGTTGCCACATTGAGAGGTATTGGTTCCTATATAGTAATTTTGTATGAAGTTAATTACCTCTTCACCTTTCCCCTACTGCTATTACATGTATTCATTCCTTAGAGATAATGGTGGATATTTTTTGGTAAATTAAGATATAAATATTTCATTTCAGTGCTCGCATCTGGATTCTGGGTGTCTCCTGGCGATTCCGAAGAAGTTGCTTCTGCCATATCACAGGCTTTAAGAAACTGTATTGAAAGGTTGTTCCATGTCTCTCTTTTGCTTGATTGACAAGCATAAACAGTACTTAACAATGCTTTTTCCCCTTTGACAGAGCACTTAGAGGGTTTTCATATGTACGATTTGGAGATGTGTTCTCCAAGTATCAGCCATTTACTCAGAATGAAGAACTATTCAGGTTCATTCATGTTATTAGTGCTTTTTCTTTTAAAATTTGGTATTTCATTGAATATTTGTATGTGTGGGTTTCACTAGCATAAGAATTTAACGTAGTAGATCTGGGTACTCTTCTATTTTATGTTTGCTGTTTAATGAAGCATTTAGATTTTATAAATCTTGGTTATAATACACAGAACTGGCTTTTCCACAGTTATATTCTTGGCTTAAATACAATTTTAGGTCTGTACAATTTATTGCTTTCATGTTAATGATTTTGTCCTTCAGCAGGAAGAGATTAGTGATGTTGGGCCAAACCACTGAAAAGGACATTTGTATTTTAGCTCTGATTTTTCCAGCTCATTATTGTTTGGTTTTATGGCCTGTTGCCCCCACAAGCACACACACACACACACACACACACACACACACACAAAGGGCGTTGTACTGTGCTGCTTTGGCTTGTTATAGTGCTATTCTCAGTGACCGCTGGAAAACTTGAGTAGGTTGCTGACGATTCATATCAAATCTAGGGAAGTGAGCATGTCCCAAAAAATAAAGTCCCTATTTCAATATTAAACATAGATTGCATGAGACTGGAGTTGTATCTGTGGTTAAGACTGCTAGGTTGGCTTCACCTTTGGTGACATCTCATCCCGTTTCATTACCTAGTTTTTGGATTTCTAATGTTGTTCCAGTGAGTGGTACTGTAACCAATATCAATCAACTATGGTGGATTAACTCAAACTGCCCCCTTTTGAATTTCTCATTTTCATTTTTCTACAATATTGTATGTGTCTTAGTGCTATGTTCCTACTCAAGCCATGATGACAGTTCTGGGATAAAATCCACCTCCTGAACTTGTATTTGTGTTTTGTAGGAGGGGTCAACCTGTCGCTGAGTTCATCTTTGCTGCAACAGAAGAAACAATATTTGTTCATGTTATTATATCTGCTAAGTTAGTATCTTGCATCTTGGTATTTTGATTTATCTGTATTTGCCAATAGCTTTATCTCTGGTAGTCTTTACATTGGGTCTGGACCTGATCCCTTAATATTCTTATGAGTTATGAGCATGAATTTTAGGCATGTCAGAGCTCTTTCAAATGGCGACATTGAACCTTTCCTCAGCAGTTCTAGCCGGCGTACCAATGACCAAATTCCAGGTGTGTTTTTGGTCTAATAGTCTGCTTTCCTCGTCGTATTTGACTTGCCCGAGTGAGATCTTCTCTCCTTGTCTTGAAATATGTGTTAGACGTTGTCTATTTCTGTATGTATACTCTTGCTACTTTGATAATCTAACAATCTTTTGCTTAACATGGTTAAGGTGTTAAAGTTTTGATATGAAATTTGGTTATATTTTGGTCCATTCCCTATATATATATATAAAATGTATGTGTGTACATACTGGACTAATAATAAACCCTTGAAAGTATTTAAGATACCATGATAGATGAACTCGTGAAAACCTTTTCTTTTATTATTTTTATTCATTGTCAAATATCTCAAGCTATCATGAATTTCACAGCCTGTGACTGATCTACTTAGACCCTCATAACACGGCCTTGTGTTTTAACAGTTGTTGTTTCTCCTCATGGAATGCATGGGAAGCTTACGGGATGTTGTCCTGGTGATCTTGTAAAGCAAGTGTTTCTGAGGTTGTTATAATTTCTTTTCTATGTGTATTCTGTGTTTTATTTATTTTACCTTTTCAGTTGCTTCATCCTTTACAATTGAACTTATGGTACTAATCTATTGTTTAATTTCTTTCTGGAAATTTGTTTTCATATGTGTCATAAATGTACAGCTCCGGAAAGTTTAGAGATCCAAATGGAACTTCAGGTCTCCCTTTCAAAGTTGCTCGAGGATCTGGACTGCCAACTCAACAAAGGGGACAAAATTGCTTTGTTGAAGTGTCCATTGGTTGTCAAGAAAAGTTGGCGCGGGATAATGTGATCTTGCATAGTAACTTTTCTCAGCCTCATGGCACTGAGTCTCCAGCTTCTAGACTATGTAATCAGAGGTGGCCTTTAGACAAGCTTCCAATCTCTGAAAAAAAGTTTGTCTATCCAACAGAGGCTGTTCTTGTTCCAGTTATGCAGACATCTTTTGCAAGATCATCTTTGAAAAGGTATTACTATGATCAATGAAGTATGGAAATTTCTGATTAAATAGTCTTCTGTGGAGGGTTGGATCTTTTGATAATTTATTGACTTGGATAAAAATTTGGATCTCATTAGTACTTAGCTTATGATCCAGTTTGGGGTGGTTATTCTGCTCTCATCAATTATTTTTTGTAGGCCAATATTACACTTTTTTATTATCAAAATTAAATTATCTGATTGCATTGCAATATAATAATTTTTAATAGATGAAGAAGAGTACAAATGTAAATCGATTATGAAGTTGAAACTGGAGCATCAAGAATAAGAGACAAGGTCCATATCTTTAATATTATTTTTTACCTATTGTGTGATTGTTTATTCACCAAAGGGAAGATAGAAGCATCAATTATGGCATCATCATGATCATAGGCAATACATCAAAATATTTTCCTAAATATCTCAGGCTTGACGGGATAGACTAAAAACTGAAGGTTTAAGGTTACAACCACATTATTATTGCTTGAAATCTAGGCCAATTGTACTGGACCCATCACCCGTCAGGCCAAATGGGTCTGCCCGAATTGACATCCCTAACCCTAACAGTACTTGCAAATGCATTTACTCGCACAGTTTTTGTACTTTTCAGATTCTGGCTGCAAAATTGGGCTGGACCGTCTTTGTCGGCTTCATCACTTGTTATGCATTGGTTAGCCCTAAAGTTTCTAATCTATTTATCATCTGATTTCCATATCTTTTATTGTTGGCCATCCCTGAAGTTGTGCTTTTAATCAGTTTTGATTTTGGCAGTGATGACAAAGTTGATTCAATGGATGGATCTTCTCTCGAACCAAGTGGAACTCGTTCTTACCATGGGTATCGTAGTAGTAGTAACAGTAATAGTAGTAGCTATGGCAGCATGAGTAGTTCCTCCAGTGACAGTGATCGCAAGGTCCTGGGAGCTCGTGATCTTGAGGCAGATGCAGATTCTTTAATGTCCAGACAGTCTGGTTTATCTTCCTTGGGTCAGATGCAGAATGATGTCCTTCAATTGGTAACTTTATTTTTCCCTTATAATAATTGACTAGAAAACGCAAGGATCTTTATTTTCTTTTTTCAAACTCTATTATCTTTGTAGTTTCACGTTCTTGAGCTGTCATATCTTGTAATTTTTGCTTTTTCCAGATATCTTATGATACGATTATATCTTCCGAAATATCTTCCATATCTCTATTATTATATTACTATATCTTTTCCGTATCTTTATTATCTTGTTCAATAAGTTAGGTTATTAGCGAGTATTATAAATAGGAGTCTTTGTTATCTTTTGAATCAATCATTGAAGAATACAATTATCTTTTATCGTATTTTACTTTTCTGCAATTTCTTTGTTTATTGGTTGCTCGACGGAATTCCTTCCGCGAACGGACCTCTCTTATCCGGCGATTGCTCGCCATTATTCTCCGATACGAGTTTACTCGTATCATCTGGTGCTTTCATTGTTGTCTCATCCTCCGTATTTCCCCCATCATGTCAGTCACCTACACTGACTACCACCATCACCAATTCGACAGGCAGTTCTCCTTGCTACTGCCCATGCCGAGCCCCACATCGTGTTGGTACCCTCAGAGACAAGACGTGCAATTTGGGTACTCCTATCTAGATATGGTGGCTGTCTCCAAACTGAAGACTTGGCTTGACAACACAGGTCGGTGCGTTGAAGAACTTCGACCTCCAGCACGGCCGCAACCGGATCCGGACCCCTCATATAATCAGCCGCACTACCCATGGATGCAGCCCTACCGGTACAGCCTACTACCACTCGAACCCTGCACCACATCACAGCTCCAGTCGCCATACCAGACCCAGCCACATCAAATGCAATCGGGCCCACATACCATCAACTATTACCAGTCGTTATCGTTATATCGGCAACCTCTCGATCCCCCAGATTGGCAAGATCATTCAACGACCAACGGTATCGGCCATACGGAGCCTCTCGGCATGCCACATGATCCAGTGACGCCGGATTTGGAACCACACCTATCGGTGGCTGCCTTGGTTTCAAAGCTCGAACGCCTAACCGCAGATGTCGAGCAATTGGTATCCCGGATGGATGCAAACGAACTTCGTCTGGGAGATCCACGGGCTGCCACGCAATCTCCTCTTGTCCCTACGTTCAACGTCCCGTACACGGCTCCAATATCATGTCCCCTGCAGCAGTCCCCCAAGCTTGACAATGGGCTGAATAGTGTTGAGTGTGGAAATGAGCATGACTCGGGAGTTCAAATAGGAGACGATTTTGATTCATTGGGATTAAATGAGCACATTGGGTATTCATGTGATACGAGCAGATGTTTTGTTCGTTTTTCTAACTGCGGGATGGATGCAAACGGACACCATCCACTGTCGCTCGCAGAGTCAAGGCCGTGGCCGCTGAACCCCGCTCTACAGACAGCTCCACCCTTCCTCAACCAACAGCTTGCTGCTGCCTCCGACTGGCATCCACAGAGCTTCTACTCGACACCTAACAACTCTGAATTCAGTTGTGATTCCCCAAAACTATTTGCTGATGTTACTGATGCATCAACAACACCTTGTGCATTGATAGATGGGGTGATTTTTATTAACCAGTGTGCTATTTGCTCATCAATTAAGGATATGTGTTCGGAGATCGGTTCCATCGCGAAAGTGAAGAAGGTCACCACTTTATTTAATGATGCTCGGGTATCATCCTATAATGTTGTTGAGGATGGTTCTGTTAAGCAAGGAGGTGTGTATCTATGTGCATTTTTGGGAGATAAAATTGCTCATGACCTGCCACAAGATTTGACAAAAATTGCATTTCTCTATGAGGATTTGTATGTTCGTGATGTTGATAGTATTAATCATCGATCCATATTGTTTGACACTGATGCACGGTTGATCCCTTCGCACACTGACATGCTATGTTTGGACATTTTTGGGCGTGTTCACAAGCTTTCCATTTTAGTGTTGCATCATTCAGATCCAAAGAGTCCTTCGTTGGTGATTTTTGAGGGAAATAATGGAGAGAGATGCTCAACTGTTTGGTATGCGTTTGATCCGGGAGGAGATACCTCACCAAAGCTTTTGTTCGCCACACTCTTCGTTTTGTCTTGGTTTCCACCTTGAGGACAAGGTGAATTTCAACCGTGGGGGAGTTGATACGATTATATCTTCCGAAATATCTTCCATATCTCTATTATTATATTACTATATCTTTTCCGTATCTTTATTATCTTGTTCAATAAGTTAGGTTATTAGCGAGTATTATAAATAGGAGTCTTTGTTATCTTTTGAATCAATCATTGAAGAATACAATTATCTTTTATCGTATTTTACTTTTCTGCAATTTCTTTGTTTATTGGTTGCTCGACGGAATTCCTTCCGCGAACGGACCTCTCTTATCCGGCGATTTCTCGCCATTATTCTCCGATACGAGTTTACTCGTATCATCTTATCCCTTTGTACCCTATCTTTTTACTGATCAAAATTGCTTGTTTCCCATCTAAACTGAGTTTGTTTAGTTATTTATATGTGAAATTTTAGTATATATCTTTTCACTTCCTGATTTATTAATTTTCCTTTGATGTGACTTTTTTCACTTTATAGATTGAAAAGCTTTTCATTTGGAGCATCTCATTTTTTCGTTTCCATTTCCTGCTCAGGGTTCTAAAAGGCCACGAAGTGGGACTTCAGAGTCATTTGGTCAAGCAGGCATGGTTTTGAATCCTTCCATGACTGATTATGGTACCATGGAAGCCAATATGTCTATTAATGGGGCTACAAATGAAAATGTTGGATCTCAGTGGGGATGGGACGATGATGATAGAGGCATGGGGATGGATATTCAAGCACTACTATCAGAGTTTGGCGATTTTGGTGACTTTTTTGAGAATGATGCTTTGCCGCTCGGGGAGGTAATTCTGTATCTTTTATTTTCTCTTTTGGATAAAGTAATACCAGACTACCTATTTGGCTGGATGAGAAATGCTGATTTCTAGAGCTAGGAAGCGAACCAGGCCTTGCATTTCATTTGTTAATCTTGAGTGACTGAGATCTTTATTGTTGTCTAGTTCTGGGTTGATTATATATTGTTTGTGCATATTTAGTGTCATCATTATCATCTTATTTCTGAAGTTCAGCAAAAAGCAATCAGTTTTTTATATTTGGCCCCATGGTAGAAAACATTAGGTACTCTTTTTATATCCATTAGGTGGGATCTTTACATTGTGTGTTCTTTTTTTGAGGTACGATGTGAACTTGAATTATCCTTTACAAACTTTCTTGACAGTTACGTTGCTTTTTTAGCAAGTAAGCTTAACCTTTTCAATAACAAAAGTTGTGTTTCCTTGTTTATACAATGAAGCCTCCAGGGACCGCTGAGTCTCAAGTTCTCATGTTTCCTGCACCTGATGGTGGTGAGTTGTGTAGCAGCCCCAGCACCTCAGTGATGGATGTGCCAGATCGAATGCTTGTATCGACAAGTTTTCCAACCTTTGATAACTTCAACCAACTAAATGCTCCTGATTCTGTGGAAGATTCAGTCATCAAAAACCAAGAAACCACAAAGAGTTCTGCTCCCAGTCAAGTTACTTGTATGCTGCCATCTTCCAATATTGAGTTTGATCACGTCGTAAAGGCTGAAGCACTGATGTCATTTGCCCCAGAATATGGGGGTGTGGAAGCCCCTAACAGTGAGATCTCCTCTGTGATTTTCCGAAGCCCCTACATTCCTAGATCTTGCAAAGTGGATTCTGCATCAAGCTCAAGTCATTATGTGTACTCTGCAACACCTCCTTCCCCTTGCTGTAATGGATCTCATGAGAAGTCCACCTTGCCAAGTGAGAAAGCTTGTGCAGAAAAGAAAGAATTGTGTTCTGCGATTAAATCAAAAAAATACTACACACATGTTGAAAGAGGAAAGCAGCAAACTGGTGCAAGTCATAATAGTCTTGGTAAAGGTGAAGTTGGAGGTTCATCAGCACAGTTTTTTGCTTTGAGCCAAGCAGATGTCAAACCTGTCTCAGCTAAAGCAAGTGACAGCTCACAAAAAGGAGATAATTGTCTCCCATCAGCTAGGACTGTCCTTGCAACAGAGATTGAATGCCTAGTGTGCCAGGTTTCCATGTGTAGGCTGCGACATACACTGCTTTCTTCCAGCAACATTTCAGCTTCTAGTCTGAGTGGATTATCTTGCAGCACTCAAAATCTAGGTCATAATGATTCAAGCACCATGGTGGACAATATGTCATGCAAATCTGAGTTGAAAAAGAAAGAAACAATTCCTGTTAGGATAGCTGGTGATGTAGATGGGGGAATGCTAGATGGGTCTTTGACTGCACCAGTTGGGGTTTGGCGTTCTGTTGGAATTCCTAAAGTTTCTAAGCCAAGTTCATCAAATATGGAGGTCTGCCCATCCATTCCACATAATTCATTCATGGAAGAAAGTATGCTTTCATACGGACTACGGCAGCCACTCCAGGAACTTCTTGATGGTATCGCATTCCTTGTTCAGCAAGCAACTTCATTAGTTGATGTGGCTCTGGATGCTGATTGTGGTGATGGTCCATATGGGTGGCTTGCACTTCAAGAGCAGAGGAGGCGTGGATTTTCATGTGGACCCTCTATGGTACATGCTGGCTGTGGGGGTCTTTTGGCCTCTTCCCATTCCCTGGACATTGCTGGAATGGAGCTTGTTGATCCACTCTCAGTTGATGTGAGATATGGTTATTTGTTGCAATTCATGCTGATTTTTTTATTATTGAGAAGTTCTATTTATCCAGACAAGAAAGGCCACCATTCTTTTTCCTGCTGGCCCGTTTACCTTTACTATATTTCATTCGTTAGTTTTCCTGAACAGTTGTCTCTTTTGAAATGTGTACTTCCCATTCTGTGTGATGCACATGCATGAGTGGGTGCACTCCTTTCTTGTTAAATTAGATGTGGAACACAGAATATTGTGGTCCTTATGAGTTAACCTTCATTTCCTATAGCTCTAATTTTCATTGCCGAGTAAGTACATTTACTATTGTGGGTAGGTCGTTGCTGATGAAAGTAACTTACCTCGGCACTGGTTTTCCTTTGAGCACCTTTCATAAATGGATGCAGCAGAACTACTTGTACTGTACCCTTAATGATCACAAAGACCTTTCAATGAATTTTCTATTCAATAGTATGTTGCTACTCTGCACATCTGGTCATTATTGGGCTTGTTATGACTGTTGAAAGATGGGCTTTATGTATGTAGTAGATAGTATTGTAATTTTATTTGGTGTAATGTCAGTCAACTCAGCATCATGAAAGTACAAATTCTTTTCTATCATTTGTATGCTTTTCATTAGTATGTCACGGGAGCTTCTCAGACAATACACGACTCTTATGAAAATCTATTGTCATGTTCAGGTCCAGGCATCTTTAACAATTGGTTTGCTTCAGTCTGACATAAAAGAAGCGTTGAAATCTGCATTTAGCAATGCAGATGGCCCTCTTTCTGTTATGGATTGGTGTAGGGGCCGTAACCCATCCAATGAATCGGCGATGACTTATGATGGACACTCTGCGGAGTCTATTGCTAGTGCAAGTGAATGCCGAGATTCTTCTAGTACAGTAACTTTATCTGTTGGAGATCCCATGAGCCCATCTCTGACCTCTGCTGGTGGAGCATCTGGGCTCAAAGGTATTATGCTTATAGTTCAATGATTCTTTCACCTTATTTTACCTTTTGAATAGTAATTCAGTTGCCATTACAGGTGATGGAACCAGAGGGGATGATGGAGGTACTTCTCTGATGGAGTCAGATCAGCAACACTGCTCACGGATACGGCCTACACTATCTGTTGTTCCATTTCCATCAATACTTGTTGGGTATGCATGATATCCTTGTATATTTGGTATATGTTTAAGCCAAGAGCTTAAATTTTTAACCCACATGCTACCACAGTTTGGGCTTTAGGATGCATATTGTACCTTCTTTTTTTGTTACATAGAATATGTGATAATTTCATTATATACATAGGTACCAAGATGATTGGCTCAAAACCTCAGCCGGTTCCTTGCAACTCTGGGAAAAGGCTCCTCTGGAACCTTATGCAACTGTGAAACATGTAAGACTGGTTAATCTTTATAAACTTTGATGGTCCCGTGCTCTCTTTTTTTATATATTTTTTTTATTCTCTGGTGTTAACAAGGCCTGGAAACTGCCCTCTTGACTTTTGATTTTCAGTTTGATACTATAACTGATTTACATATTTCCTTGTCTCTCTTGTAGATGAGCTATTATGTGGTATGCCCAAATATTGATCCACTTACAACAGCTGCTACTGATTTTTTTCTTCAGCTTGGAACTGGTTAGTATCATTTGTATTTCATTCAGTATTCAGCCAAAAGATTCTTCTTGTGCTTACGATGAGTCTTAGATATATAATCTTGAGAAGTATCTAATATGATACTCTGATATGTTGCCAACAATGTATAATTATCATAATATGATATCTGTCTATCATAAATAAAAAAAAACAATGCAAGATTTTGCATTCTTGAGCTAAAATTTTTATATGCTCCTCGATATTGCTTGTTCAACATGTCTGAAGAACTTAGCCACTTTATTATTTCAGTTGGTTATGAATGTAAGCTGTTTTATTACTTTTTATTTTAACCTAGTTGCTTTCTGTAGCTGTAGGTTCTTTATTTGAGCTTTTATTTTTGCCGGTTCTAGTTCTTTAATGCACACATATTAGCTGTAATTTGGTTTCACTATAAGTTTTGTTCCTTCACATGAGCTAACTCCTTATGGTTAATTGCATTATATTTGTTTATGTTTCTCTCGCTAGCTTGAAAAGTCATATCCTACTTGTGTGTTTTCTGGGTCAGATATCTAAAGTTCCCAATTCTCTCTCTCTCTCTCAAATTCAGTTTATGAAACCTGCAAGCTGGGAACACATGCACCCCAAAGTCTGGGAAATGAGATGGATATAGATTCCAAGAAAATATCACCCGGTTTTGCTCTCCTTGATTGCCCTCAATCAATGAAGATAGATACCTACAATGCATCTATGTTGGGATCAATCAGTGATTATTTCCTTTTCCTATCAAATGGCTGGGACCTGACTAGTTATTTAAAGACTCTTTCTAAGGTTCTTAAGACCTTGAAATTCGGTTCTCCTGCGCCAGTGAATTCCAAGGAAGGAAATGGCGGACCATGCACTGTAAGTTCTGAACTCTGCATTTTTTATGCTACTTACATCATCTTTCTACAACACCTTTCCATTCACAATCCCGACCCTGTATTTCATCTTAGTACCAATATGTTCTGTTTGCTACTGCAAATCAAGGCATATAGTGGTTCAATATCCAGATAAATATGTTTATTTGCATGAGATCTCCTTTTTGTTACTGTAGTGTGCAAACTAGACTTCAGGGTCTCAAAATCTTCATCACCCTGTTGACCAGTTGGCAAGTGGTTACCTCTTTCAGGAAAGATGCATAACTTTTTAGGGCTGTCACCACTTGTCACCACTTGTTATTTCAGTCTTGTTAGATTTACTATTTGATTTTCTTTTCTGTATATGCTGCATGATATTCTTAAGGATTGCAAAAGATTACCTCTTTTAACAATTTTACTTAAATGCAGAATCGAGATGTTCCATAATATGAATATTCTCTTCATTTTGGAAGTATATTGTTATTTTGATTATTAGTGTTCTCCTTTGCCGTTCTTCCTCACATTATAATTTTATGGAGTGGATAGGCATTTCAATAATGGTTTGGAGTTTCATTTATGTTCATTGAATCAGGTAGTTTATGTGGTCTGCCCCTTCCCAGAGCCTCTTGCAGTCCTACAGACTGTGGTTGAAGCTTCTATTGCTATCGGATCAGTGATTCGATCTTCTGATAAAGAAAGGCGATCCATGATGCACAATCAAGTTGCAAAAGCTTTGAGTTACCCAGCTTCTGTAGATGAATCATTTTCAAATGTTTTGACTCTTACAGGATTTAGCATCCCAAAGCTTGTATTGCAGATTGTGACTGTAGATGCCATATTTAGGGTTACTAGCCCCAAGCTAAATGAGCTGATCATTCTAAAGGAAATTGCTTTCACTGTTTACAATAAGGCTCGACGAATTTCACGAGGAGCATCTGGTGAGGCAATGTCATCATTATCTGTGCCAGGGGGTTCTCATTCAGTCTTGATGCAAATGTCTCCATCGGTTCCTGGTATGTGGAAGGATTGTGTTGGTTCTCGAATTGGAGGACCTCCTCTTCAGAGAGAGAATGAACTTGATACAAGCTTGAGACAGGGTGCTTGGGACAACTCTTGGCAGACAGCAAGGAGTGGGGGGCTTGGAGCAGATCCCAGCAGAACTGGAGATATCTTTCCTCTGGATGATATTCGTTGTTTGTTTGAACCACTTTTTATTCTTGCAGAACCTGGCTCCATCGAGCGTGGGCTTTCACCCTTTTTCGGTAATTCGGCAGATTCATCAAAGCTGTCAGATGATTGCACAAGTACTAGCTTTGTGCAAAATTCTACTTCTTCAGGAACTGGAGATAATGGGCCTGTTTCTCAGCATGATTCCTTGGATTCAGATGGTTTGACATCTGGCCACCAAAAATCAATCCCAAGTCTGCATTGTTGTTATGGATGGACTGAGGATTGGCGCTGGATGGTGTGCATATGGACAGATTCAAGGGGAGAATTGCTTGACAGTTGTGTTTACCCCTTTGGAGGAATCAGTAGTCGGCAAGACACAAAGGGTCTGCAGTCCCTTTTTGTCCAAATACTACAACAAGGATGCCAGATTCTTCAAGCTTGTTCTCCTGATGCTGGTGTAGCTAAGCCTAGAGATCTCGTGATTACACGAATTGGATGCTTTTTTGAGCTCGAGTGCCAGGGTACTGAATTAACGTTACATTTGCTAAACCAACTTATTAGCAGTTTTCCTGTACTGGGTTCTTCTATTATTATGTTTATACTTCTGCATTAGAATTGTTGGATAACGTTTAGAGTAAGACATTATATTTCTGTTTTTCGTAGTATTCTAGTTGGTTAAGATTTTTAAAGAAATTTTGAACGATTGTTTGAGTGGTTTTCACCTCAAAAAGTGCCATCTTTTTGCAGAGTGGCAGAAAGCTTTATATGCAGCTGGGGGTTCTGAGGTGAAAAAGTGGTCTCTGCAGCTCCGTCGTTCCCTTCCTGATGGAATGCCAGCTGGCAACAATGGAAATTCTTTACAACAGCAGGAGATGGGTTTAATGCAAGAGAGGGCACTTCCTTCTTCACCTAGTACATTGTACGGTCCTCATTCTAAATCTTCCTCATTCATGAAAGGTGGCATTGCACAACCTTCCTCGAGGAAGCAGCTAATGGGTGGGCATGCAGTGTTAGACAATTCGAAAGGCTTACTGCAATGGGTGCAGAGCGTCAGTTTCGTCTCAGTCTCGATTGATCACTCATTACAACTGGTGTTACAAGCAGATTCATCTCCTGGTAACTTATCGGTTCACTTTTACTCTTTGCTTTAGATTTGTATCTCAATGAGATTCATCAATGTTTTCAAGTGCCCATTTAATGTCAGTGTTTCTACTTTCTAGCATGCTAAGTCCTGGAATGTGATGTGTCTTAAATACACTCTGGACTTTGACGGTTGTCAGGACTTGAATTTCTAGGCTTGTGCTTGTGTCTGACTCCAAAAAGTTTGGTGATTGAAATATTGGTTTTTCTTGTTCTTGCATTTGTTGGCGTGTGAATGATCTTTTATCTATGTTAATCCTATTTCAACCTACTAGCTGTATATTGTTGAAAGTTTCTTCAGCCATGCTGTAATTTTTTATAAGAATCCCGTTGTTGCAGGGTCAAGTCAAGGTAGTGCCACGTCAGGTCTGTCTGGCTATCTTGAAGGATACACACCTGTGAAGTCCCTTGGGTCTACATCAGCTTCCTACCTTTTAGTCCCTTCACCGAGCATGCGCTTTCTGCCTCCTTCTGTTCTTCAGCTCCCTACGTGTCTCACTGCAGATTCCCCGCCTCTCGCTCATCTTCTACATAGCAAAGGGTCTGCAATTCCCCTGTCCACGGGTTTTGTCGTTTCAAAAGCAGTACCTTCAATGAGGAGAGATGCCAGGAGTTTATCAAAAGAAGAATGGCCTTCAGTTCTCTCTGTTAGTTTAATTGACTATTGTGGAGGTAACGTTGTCAGCCAAGAGAAGTCAGGGAAGGGTGCCAATAAGCCTGTGGGGCGAGGTGTGAGCTCTGAATCCAAAGATATCGAGGTGGAAACACACATCATTCTAGATACAATAGCAGCAGAACTCCATGCTTTGTCCTGGATGACTGCTAGCCCAGCATACTTGGAGAGAAGATCTGCTTTGCCTTTCCATTGTGACATGGTTCTGAGACTCAGAAGGCTTCTCCATTTCGCAGATAAGGAACGCTCCCGGCTTCCAGAGAAGGCACCGACATGACATAGAGGTATTGTTCGTTCGACCTTTCATAATGTACAATGTACATAATTCAGTCTCAGCTTGTATGTAATGAGGCGTTGCGCAGCCCATCACTTGTAGACTTGTAAGCATCTAGCTAGGATCGCCCCTCTCAGAAAGTTGCGCGAGTTCGTCGTTCCATCAGCATAGTCTTGACTTGTAGAGATCGAAACTAATGTTAGTGGAATCCCATAGTGAGATGCGTAAATAATTTATAGAGATTCAGATTAAACATTTTTGGCATTCAATTATGTACTCCCTCCGTCCCTATGTAGCTGAGTCGTATTCCTTTTCTGGTTGTCCCATTGTAGCCGAGTCATTTCCATTTAGGGTAAAAATTAGGGATTTTAACTACTTAATTAATGATCCCCTTATTATCATTTAAATCTAATTAATCCCATTTTAATTAAATGAGTTAGCCGCCCACCTACCCCATCCAAAAACAAATCATTTCAACTAAACGTCTTTCTCTCTCATCTTTACCATCTCTCTCTATCCCTTTTCTCGGCATTGAAGGAGAATTGAAAAACCCTAGTTCTCACTTTCAATCTTCCGCCGCCTCTCCTCCTCTGCCCCCAACGTTGACCCCTTCTCTCCTTCCACTTTAGTTCATCTTATGTATTGATTCTCACAACGCAACGCTCTGTTTTTAATTGGCTCGAGAACGACCTTAATGAGGAAAGTCAGGTTGAGCCTTGCCGCCCCCTCTCACCGCCGCCGCCCCCACCGCGATCTGACCCATCAGATGTCGCTAAAAATACCGCTACGCCAACCCAACCCGGAGCTTACCGCAACACCACCCCCACCCCCATCTCACACTTCCGGCGATTTCACCCCCACCGCGATGACAAAGAGGAGCGGTGGGTCGACTGGAGGCATCCGTGCTATAAAGCTTGGAGAGGAAGGCGACAAGTCGTCTGACAGATGAGTTGTGTGGATAATGCATGTGTGACTTGATCTGTTGTTGTGTGGACCTAGCAGATGTTGTTGGTTGAATTTGTGCATTGTTTGAGGCTGATTTTGTGCATTACAAAAAATGATTTTGCATATGTGAGTGACTTTATCTGTTGTGTGGATCTAGCATATGTTTATGTCTGGTTTTGTTTAATGTTTGTTGCTGGTTTTGTGCATTATTTGTGACTGAGATTGTGAGTTACAAAAACCTTTTAAAAAAATGATTTTGCATGTATGGATGACTTGATTTGTTATGTGAATCTAGCATATGTTTATGGCTGATTTTGTTCAATGTTTGTTGCTAATTGTGTTTATTGTTTAGATTTGAAAACATACAAAAATATGCATTAAAACAATACTTGTACAAATATGCATGTGTTTCCAGTGTTTCATAAAATGTTGGAATATTGAAATGCATGCAAGGTTTGTGCATATATAAAATGCATGTATATTGCTTACATTCAAGCGTTTATTGCACAAATATGCAAACCTTTTTAGTGATTCATCAAATTATTGATAATTGAAAGCATATAGATTGTACATACACATAATGCAGTTATTAAATATTTACATTACCTTATTGATTAAGCACTCTTTAGTCACCTCTTTGGTAATGCTTTCAATAGGCTTAGTCTCCATTGTTCCTGCCGGTCTATTTTTGCTTTTTCTTTTGAGCTGGGACCTGTTTTGTGAAGGGGAAAATTCCAATTTTTCCATCCAACAAAACCTGCCCATTGTCCCCAAATATTGGCCTTATAACTGCATACATAAACATGATCTTGGAGATGTATTTTTTGTTTTTACATGTTCGATGTGACTCACTTTCTCCAGGTGCCAAATGTACACATTGGGAACCTTGAGTGATGTAGAACCACTTCTCATCTATGTGGATGGTATTGCGCATGTTCTTAAACACAATCTTGTTTAAGATTCTGTCTAGTTCTATGGCTTATAGAGTGAATGTCAAGCGTAGAAGCTTATTCGGGGCTGTTAAGTCAAGCTGTATTGCTGAAGTATGTGACCTAATTAGCCCAACATTCACCCATCTCCAAACTGTGGTTTTACCACATCCTAATGCAACAGCTAAACTTCTAATATTGCATCTTTGAGAGAAATGCAAACCTTGCAGAACAGTCATATCTAGTTGAATAAATTTTCTGTGGTATCTAGACTTTTTACAATTTACAAACCTTATGGATTCACCTTTTTGTTGTTGTTTTGCAGCATTCCAATATCTTGTGGTAGTCTGCATCGACATGCCGAATTTCTGTTGAGCTTCTTTGAGAGTGCCACGAGGAGGTTTCCCATTCACGCACTTTTGGAGGATGAATTGAACTATCAAAGTTTTCTTCTCTGGTGAATATTCAATATGTTTTCCCATATTTTGAATGCTGGTCTGGAGTTGAAGAAATGGGAGTATGAATCGATATTTATAGACTTGGTTAATGCATTTTGTAATGGCAGCAGATGTATCTTTTGGTAGAATTTCATTTGCCGCCCCTTTAATTTTTTAGCGGCAGGCGTCACTTTAAATTTCTAGGGGTAGATGGTAATGTAACTAAACAAGAGTTCTCCACTGTATTTATCGCAATTAATTTTAGTTGAATACGTGTTAAATTTTATAGATTGTCCATTAAATTTATTGCATTTAATTTCAGTTACTCTTTTCGGATTTTTTAATTTTGTTGTGTAAAATCAGATTGTAATTATTCCTTTATTACATAGACTTTACCAGAATATATAAAAAAACATGAATTAGATTGTATTAATAATTTAATTAAGTCCTAAAGAAATTAAGTTAAATAAATGAAAATTAATCAGAATCAAAAAAGAAAAACATCACTTCACTTTATCTACTTTATTACCAATCTCACTTAACCACTAAACACTCATTTCTTAATCTCCGTGCCGAAAACTTATGTCCTACTATAAGGGGACGGAGGGAGCAGTATATTTCCATGGAGCATAATGAATGTAAGTTTGTAACACCCACCACCATTGATTAACTCTGGAAATGAATGATGGAACTTGTACCTGTGGTTCATGGTGTAACATCTAGAACATTGATTCAATTATCGTTGTTGATTTTGTGTCATTAATGTTATTATTTCAATTGTTTGAGTTGATGATAATTCTAAATTTATGCAGAAATATAAGTATATTAGTAATGACTAGTGTATACATTCTCTGTCACGAGTCCTGACAAGGTTGCTTTCCCTGGTTTTGTTTGTTTCCTTGGATAATTATATGTGGTTATTCTAGTTTAAGGCTAGTTGGCTAAAATCATTGAAAATTCACTAATTAGTTCTTAGAGATATATCCTTACATGGAGAAATGCTAAATCCATTTATACATTAAGTTCTTCATGTTATTGAGAAATAATAATCCCCATGTGTTTTTCTCTATCATAAAGTTAAATACACATTAGTTTCATTTTCCTATTTTAGGATAATTTCACTTTAGTTTTGCCATAAATCCCCATGTGTTTTGGTCTTATCAATCATACTGGAGTACAAAAATTGGAGTGAGGGAATCATTCCAAATCCTTTTCATTCCACATGTTATTTTTCGCTGGATATTAATGTTCATCTATTTTAGTGGGTAGAATGTGCTACAAATTTCATGCTTCATTTAATTATTTTTGTTATTCTTCAGACACACAATATTTAATGATGGAGTATTAATGTTTGATAATGTAAACTTATACTATAATTAAGTGAATAGTTCGTCATTTTTGTAAAGATAATGGATATAAAAATATAACCTGTCAATAGAGATTTGTAAAGTATAAATGCCTATTTGGGAAAAAATTTCAAATTCTTAACAACAAATACATCATATTTCTGCAGATGCATCATCAAGAAAGTACATGAAGAAAGATGAGAACAAACTACACACGTTACAGAATAGAGGAAAAACAGCAGTTGTTTTAGCCTCAAACCTCATTGAGATAACTACATTCAAATGTGGTGGTACTTGTTACCCAAAAATTAAAACAATCTAAGAATCCACAAAGACAGAAAAGAAAAAAAGAAAAACGAATTCCTATTCTCTAACCTTCTTTCACAGATTTAGTACTTCTTGATTTCTTTAAATCCCAAGGAGGCAGACAGCCTTTATAGTGTGATTGTAAGACGAACGATGATATCGATACATCTTTCTCCTTTGGGTGCATAGAAATCGAAGAGAAGCAGCTGAAAGAGCTTCTCAGACTCTTCTTCTCACTCTCTGAATCTTGACAGTTTGTATCATGTGGCCCCTTGCTCGTTTTTAGAGCCTCCGGGAGTATGCAGTTGCAGTATGAACCTATAAAAATACCTCTTAGAAGGAAGTTCCAATAAACCAGCATGAAGTTTTCTATGACTGACAATTAACCACATTTATTCAGCATTTTAGGACTCCTCTTAAAGTTAGTTATGATGATGCATCAAAATGAGATTAATAATGATACCTATCCTTGCCAGACGATTCACCCATTTTGGTATCCGTTTTCCAGTCAGCTTGTAGCATATATCCTCACAGAAATGGTTGCAGTTTTTGACAACCAGGTGATATGTATCACCACAGTAGTTTGTGGCCTGCTTCTCCATGAAATCTCTTACTTGGTGAGGGTTCAAATGTGTCGTGCCAATAAAAATTGACCTGCGAAACCTGAATCCAGGGCATTGCCGGGGCTCAACTTCAAATACGCCACTAGTAGGAAAGTCGTGGGCTCCAAAAGCATATTCAATGTCATACACTGCAAAAACATAATTCCTATCCACTCAGTGAATGAATGTTTCAAGTATCAAACGAGGAGATAACAAAGAAAACTACTATATAGGAAGAAAGGCAACATAAATCAAGAAGACGTTATAGAGTAAGAGAATCTCTCTACCTTCAACCCCAGAGTGAAAGACACCAAGTCCAGCCCAGTAAACATAGCCGTTGACAGGTGTTAAATCATAAACATTGAGGTAAACAGGAGTGTTTCCTTGGCTAAAGCTAGCTGATTTAACCTTAGGAAACACGCAGAACCTTGTCGTTGATTCTCCCTGCGTCTGCAGAGGCACAATTGATCTCCAACTGCTTTTGAATTTTGATTTCATGTTCAAGGGTGAAACCAGGAATGGCTTAATACCCAGTTTCAGCCTGTAACGTTATTTTAGATGTCAATAACTCTGCATCAGATTTATTTGTCTCAAATGTACACAAATGTGAACGTCCCGTACATGGAAGTTGGAAGGAACAGATCCTTAGTAATTAAGAATGTATGAATTCAAGAATATACAACTTTGATTACAAAATACATCTAATGGAAACGCCGCCTAGCCTGTAACATTATTTTAGATTTCAATAACTCTGCATCAGATTTATTTTTCTAAAATGTACATACACAAATGTGAACATCCAGTACGTGGAAGTTGGAAGAAAAAGATCCTGAGTATTTAAGAAACTATGAATTCAAGATTATCCAACTTTGATTACAAAATACTTATAATGAAAACGTCGCCTAGGCTGTCATGATATTTTCACTTCAATTCAAGGTTGGACAATATCTCCAGTTACTTATGCAGTTTCAACACCATCCTTATATGAGTGTGGTAGGCGTTCATGATTCAGGAATGTAAAGAACATTATATAACCCTGATTGGCAGGTTCAAGCAATCAAGGTATTCAAAATAAACAATGAACTCCATCATTTTTCACATAAAAAGAAAGCCAGTACTCTTAAGGGATAATATTTGCCTGTGAAATTATGTGTCATTTCATGTGAATGAAATCAACCTTGTGACTGAACAGTGAATTCAGAAGGTAGACCATCAACTCAAAAATTCAAATGTATCATTCCCAAGTGCAGCATAGATCTCAACTATTAGTAACTTTATTAAAGAAAGTATCATTTGCTGGAACTATTAGCAACTGCTTCCTTTTGTCTTTTAGAAGTTCTCAAGAATTAGCTTTTAACTACAGGAGCATAGAAAATCTTATCACACAAGATTTGGCTTTTTTATCTTTTCTTTTACAATCAAAAGGAAGATTAAAGAACCAATAATTGAGTGCAATCAACACTCATCAATTATCTTCAAACGTCTAAGCTTGAAAACAACAGCCATTCTTAATAGAGGAGGCCTACACAGTAGTAAATCATTAACTCAACTTTAGATGCATGGATATAGACAAAAGTTTTGAGGGCCATGGGCGATGTGTAAATGGGATTCCTATGAAGCGTGTAAGAATAGAGAAATAGACATCAAACTGTTTCTTATCAAACAGTAAAACATGGCAATATGCAAGAAAAGGACGTAGCAAACGAAGTAGACCCTAAAGATGAAGACGGAGATGATTTGTTTTGGAGACAATGATTCTTGGGAAGAAATGGATCAAACGAGTAAATATAAGCATTATCTACACTATTTAGCCCAAAAATGATTTGATATTGGGGTGTTATTCCTTTGCTTCAAAATATGGCAAGCTATGCTAACAGTATGAAGATGAGAAAACTAAACTAGCAGGAATATGTGGACTTCTGAAATATCCACTCCAACCATATTATACACACAGAGACACATACACATACACATACACACTTGTATAGTAGCCCATCTCCATATTTCGAGAAAGGTTAAAGTATGGTTAAAGAAATAAAATGGAGGAAATAAATTAAGGCAGAATAGCAACTTTTTTTTAAGGTACATTGTCATTTTTTGACGCGGTGGGCTGAATGATGACAACTTTAGGTCAATACACCAACAAAAGCCAACTTTCTAATCAGATAATTAAGATCAATCATCATTTTTCCTAAGATCTCTCAAAATATACACCACATCCTCATTCACCTAGGAAGAGCAATCAAATCCAGGAAGAAACTAACTATTCAGAAAGTGGTGATGATTAAGAAGATACAGAAAAAGTTGACCAAAAAATCCAACGCAAGAATCCCATCTGCCCAAGAAGCCAAGAACCATGAATGAATGAGGGACAAAAGATTGGATCTAAAACTAAACCCAGAGCAAAAATTGAATCTTTTAAGGTTCAGCCATAGATTTCCAGAAAACCAAGAAATCCATAAAGGAAAAAGAGGGTTCGAAGATACCTTACAATGCAAGGAAATCACACTCACTAAAGAAACCAACAAAGACAGGAACCGAAGCAATGCAGCGACGAAAGAAAAAGGGAAATTCTTAAGCATAAAACGAAATATGTTTAGAGGAAAATTGTTACAGTTGCAGTTCAAGAAACAGAAAGAAAAGGGAAACCCAATTCAATTATTTACCTTAACACTAGAGGGCACTCATTGTCAAGAAATGTTTCCTCCTCAACTGCAGAAAAAGCAACCGCTTTCACAGCAGAAAACTCACCTGAAAGAGGAGTGTATGTGACTGAACAATGGGCATTATTTTC
This sequence comes from Salvia splendens, assembly GCF_004379255.2. Taxonomy (NCBI): domain Eukaryota; kingdom Viridiplantae; phylum Streptophyta; class Magnoliopsida; order Lamiales; family Lamiaceae; genus Salvia; species Salvia splendens. The sequence goes on from NC_056041.1 coordinate 12,946,512, forward strand.
TCTTTGGTAGCAGATTCTGATGCAGAGAGAGAAATAGAGGGAGAGAGAGTCAGACTTCACAGCTGTCTGTCTCTTTTGAAGATTCAAAGCCTAGTTGAAAGGAAAAGAAAACAAAATAGAGGGAAAAAAGTTGACCTGTAAAAAATGCCAACTTGATTCTATATTCAAAACATTCAGATTATAGTGACAAATTAAAGTATTTTTCCTCAAGAATTTGTTGATAAATTATCTGAATCTGAACATATTTCTATATTTAAAGATATGCTTTGATCCGTGAATAAAATGCGAAGTCCCACTCAAATTTGAACATTTTGACTTGACTTTTGTTGTTTGCGCCCCCGAATAATTCGAATCGATTGATAAATTTTAGCAATTCTCCATTTGTAGATACAATTATTTCATTTTTCCCAACGAGAAATAAAGGACGGTCCAATTATAGAGTATTGAGTTGGTAAATTAATTTAATGGAATTTCCTTATGCCGTGTGACATAATAATACTCGGTCGTCTACGTGTTGCCAACTATTATGCAAATTGCAATTTAAAGAGACGCTGAAAAAGTAGGACGAAGAGATGGGAATATATAAATAAATAAATAAAAAGAAAATTTAAATTTACAAAGTCTTTAATCTTTATACTCCATCTATCATGTTAATTAGAAAACTGGAGTAGTAAATTATATGGATCGTTCCAAAATCAGTTTATAAAAATATGTATTTTTTTATTTAAGAACATCAATAATCATTCCTGATTTACTACCAACATCCCATTTATTAATTGGACGGTAAGCATCTGATCAACTAATGATCGTACATGTGAATTCGAGAGGAAAAAATCGTTATAATTTTTAGTGAAAAAACTTTTTATAATTAGTTATACTATATCACAACACCGACCAATTCTGAATTATAAAAAAATATATTGTTTAATTGATTTTATCAGAGAAATATGGTGCACAAAAGAAAAAATAGCCATAAATATCAAATGAAATTGTATGCCCCAAGTCTAAATTACACTTAAGGCAGAACTAATTTAAATTCTCAAACAAACTTAAGTTCCGAATTAGGATCAAACTTTTGTTTTGAAGTCCAATAGAAACTTTTGCTCTTAGTATCTGAGTATTTTGTCAAATATTGTGTTGTTCTTCTATATAATGACTAATGCGGCACCAAACCAACGATTAAAAAGAATAAAATTACAAAATTTGGTCGTTAATAAATTGAATATTATGTTCATTGTGAGTTTTTTTTTTGGTTTCCTCTGTTCCCCCTTAGCAGAGTTATTAACCCATATATAGACTGAACTACATGGATTGTTGTTCATTGTTCCACCTCGACAGAGTAAACTCCAAACTGTTAGCGTTAGATCACATGCATATGTTTGGATGTAAATAGGAATGGAAATAAAATGAATAAACATGAGATATAATGTAATTTTGACATTACGAAGACAGACAGAATGATGTGAATCAAATTGTACATTTTTATTCCCCTAACTTTACATGATTTATATAGTTTGATGCTTGCAAAAGTATGTTTTACGATGTAGGAATGAAGCTCGGATGGTGAAAAGCGGTTCAGAAAGCTCTCAAAATTGGCCACCCGGCCGGGTGTATTTTATGCCTAATAATTCTACCCGGCCGGGTATGATTTTCAGAATACGAAAATTCCAGCAAGTCCTCAAAATTGGCCACCCGACCGGGTGAATTTTATGTCTAATAATTCCACCCGGCCGGGTGAATAAATTCTAACTCCAATATTGCGGTTTCATAGGCGGTTTTGGAGAGAGGGGGTGATGGGACTTTTTGGGCAGAATGAAAGAAAGAAAAGAAGGAGGAAAGGTGGCAGAGCGGAATTAAATAAATACAGAGAGAAGAGGTGACGGATTGGACGTTTTTTTTGGGCAGAGGAAAAAAAGAGAGAAAATGGAGAAAGAGAGGAAGGAAGGGAGATCCAATCTTCATCATCCCGGAGGAGATTTGCTATCATCTACATATCAATTTCATGAGTTCTTCTTGTTTATTGATTGTTGATGTGTAACTAAATTCCTATGTTGCTCTTAGTATGTGAAAGATGTGGATTACTTTAGGATTCTATGGATTAATGTTTTTCTATGATCTTTTCTACGGTGCTATTTACTTTGAATGATAATTCCGGCCTGATTTATTATTCAATCTTATCTTTTAGCCAATGTCACTTTAACTTGGTTAAAAGGTGGAAACGTAGATAAAGAGTTTGAGATTTGTATCGTGTTCAACATATGAATCTTGGATAAGTTGATTTACATGTCGTTACAATAATTGTTGTACATTTACTATGCGTCTGTAGGAATGTTCAATTGATTTTGTAAATGAATTATGTACGTTGGAACTTAGAAGTTGGATTAGAGCTTACTATGCGTTTGTAGGAGTGATAATCTGATGAGTACGAATTTGATCTTAGTGTTCAGCAAGGTTAAATTCAAGCATCTATGAACATGTTCAGTGTGAGTAGAATGAACGAGTTTATTACAACTTTCATTAGATTAATCTTTAATCCATAGGGTAATTGGTCCGTTAAGTTAATTCACATCTGGAGCATATTAGGAGCAACGTTCTCTATCTCTTGAGTTTCTCTATTTTCATTCTTTAGTTTTCAATTTGTTTATTAATTTTGTCAAACCTTGTTAAATAGCCTACGCCTCCCTGTGGTTCGACACTCGAAGTACTACAATCGACTCTGTACTCTTGCAGATAGATTGTAATATTAGAGCTATTTTATTAAACTTGTGTGTTCTAAATCCATTAATATAAAAGCTCGAAAATTATACATTACGGAACTTTAGAAAAAGACAATCGTACAAGAAGATTAGAATGACTTTTAGTCATGGAGAAACGCCAAAAGAGTTTTTATAGTGAAGCAGATGCTGAGTCGTTCTTATTCGTGACGTACCGAACGAAAAAAGATCCTATGGAAGTTTACCTGTATAATGAAGCGATGATGCTATGACATGCTAGTAGAAACGTTTTTAGTTTCTACTAAGATGAGCCATCAGGGAAGGGATCCAAAGCATCTTGCTTCCCGTTCACATAGTAATCCACAACTGCATTCATTCGCCACAGCTTATCAGGGTGATAATTTACATGGATTACGACTGGCTTAAGCTTGCGCAGCTGTGAGTCTTTCCTGACGGTTTTGAAGAGAACTTTACTGTTCATGAACAAGTAATGATCCATAGTTCTTCTTGATGCATGTAGCCCCTCATAACCAGGATGCGATGGGTAGAACAGCTCTTCGTTGAAGACAGCTTGGTCCCAAGCATTCTCTCGAGCCAGCCTACCAGCCACACGGTCCAAGAGCTCTATAGAGGGGATTGTGGGTCTAATATAGAAGAATCCAGAGTTGTAAACCCATATCCTCATCGTATGAGCGTACCTAGCCCATCCCATTTCAGGTTCATCAAAAACATCATTGTACCCATAAGCTGTCATGTTATTGTGACCATCAGTCATGGACTCCACGTCCGAATCCCTGTAGAGATGCTCAAATGGATTTTGCAAGTAGACTATGTCGACATCTGAGAGCAAAACACTATATCCCATCTGCAAGAACTCCCTCAAGATCCGAAACTTCAATCCTGAGACAGCATGATTTCCTCCAGTTCTAGCAATAGATTCGAAGTTCTTATCTTCGTTTATCTCTTCTACATCTTTTTTATATACTGGAACACCATTTGCTAGGCACAAGTTGTAAATTTCCTCATCCAACGCAAAGACCAAGTAATTCGGTATCCCTACTCTTTTGATATTCGTGAACCACACCTCCAACATATCCTTAACATTTGAATTGGCAAGTGTAACAATGATTTCATGATTCACAGCAACTTTCTCCAGTAGCTTGGCCAATTTCGGGTTGACAGATTCATCAGGTACAACTGCAGGGTTGGTTCGCAATGCCTTAACAGTGCCAAAAGGCCCAGCCTTTTGCTGTTTGCCTAACACCATCACCTGTTTCTGGGCACTATCCTTCCCTTGCTCAGCAAACCGAAGCTTCTCCGTCAACTCCTTAACTTGCCTTTTCAACTCTGCATTTTTCTCTGAAGCAGTGACAAACTCTGATTTTAACAAGTTGATGCGTTCTGATGATTCACATGAAGAGGTAATAACCTGGCAGATAGATCATTCAAGGGCAAAATGAAGTTCAACATTGTTCGAGAAAATAGTTCCTCAAAAGTCAGCTGGTAAAATATAGACAACCATGACCAAGTGATAAAATATTAAAAAAAAAATACACTGATAAACTCCCTAAAGGAATACCATCCTCATCTCCTTAGTTATATGATTCATGCAAATACACCAGCCTTCACATGCACAGAGACACACAAAAGATGCACTATACATGATTCGATAAACTACGAAAATCTTTGTTAGAGATTCAAAAATTAAAACCATAACCAAAACAATTTGCATAGTTCTAAGAGACTAAAATGCACATACATAATACTCCAATAGAAGTCACTCATATTGTTCACTTTTTCATTCTTTGTGGTTGGCAAAAAACTAACAGCCGACAAGGAAGCTCAGCAAGAATGCAGCTTCTCCATTTTTCTTCAGAAAATAGCTTTATTCAATAGTTCCTATAGTCTGATCACCATCAAGTTACTAAAAACAGCGATACTTTTTCCTCTTTCGAATTCCATCACTTCATTACCTAAGTCACCGAGCTGCAGAGGATACTTCTATTCCTAATTTCCTAAATCCTACAACTTCAGTTTCAGTCAGCTCATGCAGAAGAAATGGAAAACAACACTTCAATCCAATTATAATACCAAACTAGAGCAATAAATTTAAACATCACTGATCCAATTCCAAATCAAACTCTCAATTTCTAGTCAACGCTTGTTGAAATCTCATAAAATAGCTCGAGTTCGAACAGATGGGCGGTAAAAAATTGTACCTCTGGATCGGAGGCGGCGACGCGTCGGCGACTTAGCGGCGTTGACGATAAGACGAAGAATCCGCCGGGATAGAAGAAGGCGAAGACGCAACCGAGTAATATTCCGACGAAGATGGCGGCGGCGATTCTCGATTTGCCGCCTTCCTTCTTCATCAAAGCGGTCTCTCTACGACCACCAAGCATCACTTTCTCACCAATACGCGATTGCTACAGCAAGCATTTTTCAAACACGAACTCAGCAGTGCCAGTAATTAACAACTGATAAATTAAACTAAACAATACTCCTAATCTGCATTATTTCTCTACAGCCAACTCAGGGGAGTAGACTTTTATCCTGCGCACCCATTCAACGTTATTTTTTTCTGCATTGATTATAACTACTAATCCTATTTAACAAATTACTACTAGCGTTTCATTTTACTAAAAAAATTATTCGTTTGCTTTTAGCTAATTGCTATAAAGTTCACTCAATTTTAATTTTACAGGAATAATTACATTAATTATTTTATCAAAATGCATGAAATTCGGCCTGTTCTTCAATTATGAAAAACAGTTTAGATATGAATATTCATAAATTATCTAAAAAAAACTTGGTACACCCTCAAATTTTGGTATTTGAATATCGAAAAAAATCTAGTACTACTATTTTGACACTAGGAGCTTTTGCATCTCTTCTTTATTCAGACAACTTGGAAGCAGGGGGATTCCATTTTGAGTTCAGCGAACATTGAAATAAAAGCTTCAATTGTGGAGTAGGGGATCCGCTCCGCGATTCCGGAAAATATTTATTGCCAAACCATATATAGTGGGACAAAAAGATTAACAATTAATGAGCACAGTTCACAGATAATGTTGGTCGTCTTAAATGAGAAATGAATATGCAATTTATTGAAAGCTCGACCAAGCAAGCACTAATTTACAAACATAAGAAACTGAAAATACATATCAATAATGTGACAAAGTAGTAGTAGTACTTTTTACTGTAATTAATACAGCAAAGGCACATCATCTTAATTTCTATTCACACAAAAAAATAAGAATGTGCCATCATTGATAGATAGATAAGATAGATATAGAAATATATATATATATATATACAACCATGTGAAGAGTGATTCAGTAGAGCAAAAATTCCACAAACACTAGCTAAATGTTAGACATCGATACTCGAGACTAAGTTAAAAACTGAAACAAAGTAGGAACCCATCTTCTAAAAGCGATTGAAGTTAATAGGCACAAATTGCTAAGAACTGCAACTTATTTGTCAGCCCTCGACTTCAGAATCCTAATCTGAATCTGAATCCAAATCTAAATCTAAATCTAAATCTGGAGTCTCCACATGTTGGCGAGGAGTAGGACCTCCGATTTGCCTTTGCGTAGGGTGCAGTATTTCTTTAACCATTTGATTAGCTATTAAAATAAGAGACTCAGTTAATAAGATATAGTGTGAAGTTAGAACATTACATGCTAATCAAGATCATGCTTTTTATAGATTAAAAAAAAGTAACAAAAGTAACTTCTGGTTGTCCAATTGTAACAGAAAACAAGCACCTGACAACAAAATCTTCGTGAGGATTGACCTCGTAACCTGAATTTCCGCTTCATGTTTACTCGCAAATTTCACCTGCAGGAACATATTAACATAATACGTATTAATGCCCAAGCTCAATATCTTTTCTGCTAGAAGTTGCTGGAGAAGGCTGTTACCATTTCACTACGGAAGAAAATAACAATTTGATCAAGCCTGGCCTGATGTTTCTGGAGGAAAGCCCGCAGATAATTCGTATACAACACACTTGCCCCCTACCATAATAGGACATTGGAAGGTATAAACATTCATAAATTATCACCAACAAATATCATCCTAGCTCTAGCATCTAGATACCTAAAATGAACTTAATTAGATATTGTATATAAAGAGGTTGATATTATATCACATTATCAGTTTTTTTTCCAAAGTTGTATATACCAAACAAAGTTTGATGTTGTTCAATTGGTCATAAGTAAATGCAGATGATGATCCCCTACCATTGCAATTGAAACACAGATGTACACAAGAAGGATATGATATTGACCAAAAACTAAACCACCTATGACAACAGCACCGTATAATGAAAGTTGCAATGCCCACTGCAGAAAACAATTCAGTCTGAAGCATCATTAGAAGGTAAACATAATTAGTCAGTTTTGCTTATCCGTAGGCAAACTGAAGCTTCTCTTCACCAGATAAAAAAATTGATACTAGACACATGCACCAAACACAAAAACTGCAAGTGATATATACTCATCAAATAACAAAATAAGTCATTTACGAAAAACAAAAACACTTCCAAGATATAGATTTAAAAACCTTAACAAAACCAAACAGAACTGGATTTATTCTGCTCAAACCTACCTCAACAGATGGCAGTTGAAGCCAGACAAGAAATGCAAACTTTAAATGGTAGTAGAAAGGACACCTGATAAAACAACATAAAAACCAATACCGCTGGTGTTATCAAAAGCTACAAATCAACCCTGAAAAACCAGCAGACAGTAAATTGAATTTTTTTTCTCTTCTGGGGAGGTGGGAAGGAGATTTTTCTTCAAAATAGTACCAATAGAGAAGCTTATCAGTGAAGGTCTCAGCAACCGTGAAGGATCCATATGCTGCAACCATTTACCACAATCATAATGAAATAAAAGTAACAGTGAACTCTAACAGACTGAAATGTCCTGTAACTTCGCAGAAGTAATAAACGCATACAGAAAGCACTCTTTAGATTCCTTTTTATCAGGTACCGTCAATAAAACCATAAGAGAAAGTATGTCAAATTATAAGGTCATTCAATTAACGGCCACTAGCATGCATATTAAAAAAATCACAGTTTAACATATTGGAGAACAAAAGTTGTCGACCATAAATAGACATTAAGAATCAAGTTAACCATATCACCTCACTTACCAGCCCAGTATACAAGCCATTTATGTTGGTCATCTTGATCCTTCGACTCAATGGCCTTGAACGTAGAATAAACAGGTAAGACAACCCCCACAGAGCAGCTGAAAGAAACATGCAGATTGTCAGCAAGCTATCGGCATTCATATTCTATTCATGGACGACATGACGCAAAAGTGAAAATGCTGAAAAATATATTAGCTTCAGTGATGGTTATATGCAGAAGATACAAAATGTCCTTCAAATATACAACAGCTGTGGTTAGAAACTGCCAGAAGTTAAACCCTATGGTTAAGCAATACAAAATCTCATTATGCCTATTAGCTCATACTAATCGACACTCATCTGAGAATATAATTCAAAACTCACCATGCTGTACGAACTACAATATTGGAACCAAGGGGACAGAGAAGTAATCGCAGCCCGACCTGCATTAGTACGAAGCAATAATTATATTATTTCCATATGCTCAAATGCAGGTTTTAACTAACAAATAACAATGCAGCATACAAACACATGCGCATGGAGATAAATCCTAATCGTATTTGCTGTGTCTAGACTCCATGAATGACCATGTCGATTTAATAATCAATCATTGTCACAGCAATTGCATGCCAAACAACGATTTCAAAATTTTAATTATCTAATATTTTCCGCTACTTTAAAATTTCATAATTTAAACAAGCAAAGAATAAAATAAACAGAAATCGACAGATTTACATCTAGGAATTCCTCGCAAATTAACTCAATAAAATAAATTCCGATTCCGAATAGAAGGCGAAGGTCAACAGATATGAAGAGAATTGTACGTCGGAGGAGATGCTGGATCCAAGGAAATTCATCCTTAACGAAGAGAATTCTTCACAAAATTCCTATAAGTCAATCTCACGAAATTTCAATACCCAGCTCTGACAGGGAAACCTCTCTCGTTTGCAATTTGAAATTATTCAAATAAAAATCTGAAAGAAAAATGATCAGAATGTAAAGGGCGTGTGCGTTTGAGAGAGAAGGGAGGCAGGGTTATGGTCTACGGCATTTTGATTGACTACCTCTAGCCGGTAAGGGTATATAAGTCTTTTGCTCAGGTTGCTGGGAAAAGAAATACTACTACTATCTAGCTAACCTAGAGGCAATTTTGAGGATTGAATTGAATCCATGTCTTGATTAGAGTTTACATGCATTTTATAATTTTATTACTGATTGATGTGTAATTTTTGAACTTTTATATTAATGGATTATTAACACAGAAGTTTAATAAAATAGCTCTAATATTACAATCTATCTGCAAGAGTACAGAGTCGACTGTAGTACTTCGAGTGTCGAACCACAGGGAGGCATAGGTTATTTAACAAGAATTGACAAAATTAATAAACTAAAAAATACAAACTAAAGTACGAAAATGGAGAAACTCAAGAGATAAAGAACATTGCTCCTAATATGCTCCAGATGTGAATTAACTTAACGGACCAATTAACCTATGGATTAACGATTAATCTAATGAAAGTTGTAAAAAACTCGTTCATTCTACTTGCACTGAACATGTTCGTAGATGCTTGAATTTAACCTTGCTGAACACTAAGATCAAATTCGTACTCATCAGATTATCACTCCTACAGACGCATAGTAAGCTCTAATCCAACTTCTAAGTTCCAACGTACATAATTCATTTACAAAATCAATTGAACATTCCTACAGACGCATAGTAAATGTACAACAATTATTGTAACGACATGTAAATCAACTTATCCAAGATTCATATGCTGAACACGATACAAATCTCAAACTCTTTATCTACGTTTCCACCTTTTAACCAAGTTAAAGAGACATTGGCTAAAAGATAAGATTGAATAATAAATCAGGCCGGAATTATCATTCAAAGTAAATAGCAACGTAGAAAAGATCATAGAAAAACATTAATCCATAGAATCCTAAAGTAATTCACATCTTTCACAAACTAGGAGCAACGTAGGAATTTAGTTACACATCAACAATCAATAAACAAGAAGAACTTATGAAATTGATGTGTAGATGATAGCAAATCTCCTCCGGAATGATGGAAATTGAATGGTTGCGCCTCCAATCTTCCTCTCTTCCTCTCCAATTCGCCCCAAGTTGTCCCCCTATTTGGGCATTAAAAACTCCCAATTAAACTTTCCTCTACTACTTTTTCAACTGCCACCTGTGTGGCTCCTCAATTGTCCCCTTTCTTCAGCCGTTTTTTTCTCTCTCTCCCCAATTCTTTTTCGTCTTTTTTTTTCAGTCAGAACCGTCCCCACCTTGGGAAAAGAAACTGCAATATAAACTGCCTTCGCTCATCTGCCCGGCCGGGTGGATTATTGGGCACAAAATTCACCCGGCCGGGTGACCATTTTTTAGAGCTTTCTGTCCAGCTTTTCACCCTCCGAGCTTCATTCTTTGTTTCACCATTTACTCCTCTTCCTACACCATAAAACACACTTTTGCAAGCATCAAACTATATAAATCATGTAAAGTTATAGGAATAACAATGTAAATTTGATTCACATCACTGATTTATTAGGAGTATGACATATTTGTACATTATCGAAGTTCACTTTTTCGATCATTGATGTTTATGTGTAAGAGATGAATTTTACAAAAAATAATAATTTTGTTGTGAATTTTTGTTGTATTAGGTATTCGATCACTTATAGTCATGGGTGCTATAAGTGGTTAGTATGGGTCGAAATTTGTTCAAAATAAAAAATACCCATCAAATTATAATAGTGTGCAAAAATAAACTATTATTGCTCGAAGAGTTGGTTACAAACTTACAATCTTTTACAAGCTGCTGCAGTATATGTACAAAAACGAGAATACTTTTTGAGTTCGAAATTTTTTGAACCAAGAAACATGAAAATATTGAAACAAAATTTGTAATCTTTTGTTGCAAAAATAACTAGATAGTTGAAATAGATTTAGTTAATCGTAAAACTGTACATGTAAATGCAGCAACTAGATTTGCATATTACAGCATGGGGTTAATAATCATCGCATATTCTATTGCGTTTTAGAACTACTCCTCTCCTTAATCTATACCTTGATTTCACTTCTTCCTTTTTACTTCTTTTTGTACCACTACTACAGCTTTCTGAAATCCATAGCAAAACTTACATTAGTGTTACAAAACAATGATCAATGAGATACTGATCCATTTACTGCCTCGAATTTGGGTGTTACTGTTTGTTCAATAACAAAATGATCGACGATCTTTACAGTGTTGACAGGATCGTGCTGACAAGAACGCGATCTCCATTGGTGGTGGCTAAGGTCAGGTGGTTGTTTCGATTCACCTTCCCAACTAGGATCCAGCTTCCACTCTTTCGGCACCTTCAAATTACACATGCGGGTCAACCTTAGCACACAACGATGGCAACGAAAGAAGAAAAATGGACCATTGTTTCTCACCTTATCCACAGCAAGTGTGAAAACTTCAAGATCGCCTTTTAAGTTAATATGGAACCGAGTAAACGACTTGTAGTTAGCAGTGCGGAGTGAAGAGAAAGCCTCGTCAAAGTGTATGTGAAGCCAATTGATGCAGATATATAGGTAGCTTCCAAAAATCAATGAAACGATGGGAGTTGAGAAGACCCAGTAGTAAAGGAAGACTGAAGCATAATATATCGCGGCCCCTCCACGAGAAAATGACTCCATCCCGTTCTTGCAGATAGTGTTTCTGGTGACAGCCATCACCTGAAAAACAATATTTAAAATAGGATGGAAGGGAAAGGCACATAAGATGAAGAAAGTTGTATACTGTATTCACCTCAGGGATATCAAATGCCGACATCAGATATTTAATGCATGCTGGATAAAGGCCGAGTGTCCATTGCTCAATACGTGGCCGTAGGCCAGATGGGTCGGGAAAATGCTCGCTTGCTCAATACGTGGTCGTAGGCCAGATGGGTCGAGAAAATGCTCGCTTTCCACGTATCGATACCATTCACACAGAGTATGGTATCCTGAAATGAAAATTTAAGACATAAACCGAGAAAAAATCAGTTATTTCTTGTGGGACGGACTAAAAGGAAAAAGTGCATATTCTTGTGGGACGGACTAAAAGGAAAAAGTGCATATTCTTGTGGGACGGAGGGAGGACTAAATATATAGTATCCCAACCAACAAGGCATTCACCTGAAGTTGCCAACAATTTATGCCTAATGCAAGTATCGATACCCAATTCCAAAAGCAGCATGAGAATCAAGGCAGCAGAAAGGTGAGCAGAAAAATGGAGAATGCCTACTGTAAATTTTCTCTTGCGGGGCAACTTTGAAGGCACGAAGGTGACAGCAGTAACCAACAAAAAGAAAGCACCAGCCAAAGATACATACGAGTGTCCAAGCATATAGATGAAAGCATCCCATACTGATCTGAAGAAGCTCTTCAAGTGACCAGAAAACGTATCATCCTGTAAGATGTGATCCAGCTTACACTAGAAAAGGGGGAAGGCAATCAGTCATCTTACTGTCAATTGTAAAGTTTGAACTTGATACTAAAAGCAGTTAGGATGCTCGCTTCTTGACAACTGAATCAAGGTATTCAGTGGCAATAACCAGGAAAATATTTACCTGTGGAAACATGGAAAAGGCTAGTAGAAAGTATATAATACCGCCTATGAAGTCAAACTGCCAATTTTTCTTCCGAAACTTTAATATGTTTCCAAGAGCAATCTGCACCAAGATTATAAACATATTATTAGAAAATTAGCATCTGAGAAGTAGATGCATCAATCATGAAATTGCAGATTACCCTGCTTGAGTCTTCAAAAGATGGATAAGCTGCCTTGCTTTCATAAGAAGCTTCATATAAATTATCAAAATTACTGAAAACATGAGTCGGGTGCAAAAATGCTCCGCCGCAACCATTAACAAGTAAATGATGTACATATGCGGGCTCCTCTGAGGGTACATGAGAATGGCGCATGTAATGATGCAAGTCCCCAGCCACTCGTAGTTTGCACCTCCCTTTTAAATGGTCCCGTATCAAGTGTGAAACATTCTTCCCAGTGACATCATCCCAGTACCAATCGAGTAACCAGTTAGGCTCATGAGTCATGATGATAACTGAATCACAATCCCCCACCTGTGAAGAAATACTTACAATTTAAACATCAAGTTTCACAATAAAATAAAACACAAGGTAAAAAAAAGAGCTAAAATGTAACTAACTATGAGAAGATGAGATTAGCAAAACCAAAGTAAAGGTTTGTAAAAATAAAATAATTGTGTTTGTCGATCTCCAACCACAACCACGAGTTAACATGTATGATCATGTCAGTAAATGAGATTTCTGCCTTTCTCCCTACTGTTTGCTAGTATGTTCAACATCGAGCCTCTGTATCTTCTGTTAACTGTGAAAAATTATTCCTAATTATTAGTGAATATTAATATCTAACAGACCCCTAGCTTACATGAGAAAGCACTATCACAAATATAAACAAATACAAGAGGAATAAACATTATAAGTTATAACAGCAGCACTTGCCACAAAAGCCAGATATTAAGAAATAATACCTTTTCTTTAATCAGTTCCGAAAAGAACTTGAATTGGTAGACATCAATATCAGAATGGAGAGCAAGGTCAAGGCCAAAGACCCACCATCGTTTTGGAAGCTGAAGGGCAAAATAGCTTTTCTTTTGGGGCATAAACCATCCACCTAACCAACTTTTATGACATATATACCGCATAAAGGTTTGAAGCCCATCAAACCAATCTGTAAATGAGAAGAAGACGCCATGCCAAATCTATATTAACCAGTAAAATGATCAAAACTGAAATAAAGAAGCCAAAGTAGCACTTAGTTCAAATCTGGGCAACCAACAGAAACTAAACCAACCATGATTTCCAGGTATAACAAAGCATTGAGGGCCATCATACTCCTTCAGTAGTGACATCCCACAAGGCAATTCTGGTTTATTTGCAGCTATATGCTCCTCCTTATACCACAGAGGAGGCTGAAGAGCATCTTCAAAGGGACGAAAAAGGCGTCTCTCATACGTAAATGCAGATGGATTAGGATACCTGAAATCCAGATTTGACATCCTGCTTAGTATTTAACCCTAAAATATACAGAACTTTCAGTAGTCCCAGTCTTAGTTAGAGTCCTAGAAAATAAATAGCAGAAAGAGAACTCGTTGATCTTATGCAAGATCACCCCCAATAAGGAGCAAGTTACTTCGTGGCAAAGTAATCGAGGAACCATTACTTTGAACCCTAAGAGAAGGCTGAGCAATAAGCCGTGCCACACTATATGAAGAATTGCCACCGTCGCCAGTATCGGTCATAAAATCAAACCACAACTCATCGTGTTCACTGAATTGGTCGTACAAAAGATCATATTGCTTAGCTGCATCTTCAACCTTGCTCATTGCAGCCTAATATTTGAAAATTGCAGAGTATGCAATCACACACTAAAAATCAAATAGCATATTGCAGATTTCATGATAATATACGGTAGTGACACAAGTATCACAATTAAAAGCAAGTACCTTACAAGGATGGAGCATGAGAAACAAAAGTTTGAAAAATACATGAAAAAGCTTGAAACATGTTTGAAGGAGCAATTTCATAAATTAGATATTTGAAAATTAACGGAGACCAAAAAAAAAGGAAATTATAAATGGTTAATGTACCTGCATCATACGCATGTCAAAACGCCCAACAAACACAGCAACAGATACCAGCAGATCAAAAACTGTCTTAAATAAATAAGCTGACGTCCTAAACCATATCAGAAGAAAGATTAAAATGATTGGAGGTTCCACCAAATAATATAAGCATCCATGTGGATTGTGGAACCATGCGAGAGTCTAAAACTGTACCCTGAGTACCAAGGAACCATATCCAGAAAATCAGGCTTCATTTGCTTCTTCTTCAACTTCTCGGATTCTTTTTGTGATACAGGGTGAGTAAGAACCCAACTGTTGGAGTTATCAATTAACATCACCAATTAGAATAAGACTAAAAAATGAGGATGACAACATCAGAAAATGCACCCACTTTTCTCAATGTCTGAGGGACATGTAGCCTAAAGATTTACTTAAATTGTGAGAAATGACCAAACAAAATAATTAATGGCCAGATTATCAGTAATCAAAGACTATTCCACACTCATTGTTTGCCCACCCAATGTTGCAGTCCAACTTCGCTAAGTGGAAGAAACAGAGTTATGTAGTTACTTTAACCAATACACAAGGTGATTTGTTCGGTAAACACAACACTGACATATGCTTAAATGGAGGCAAAATGCAAGGAGCCAAACGAAAAAACAAAAAAAACAAATCTGAAGTACAGCAGATGGTGTCTTGTTAACCCTCACCCTGTTGATCTCTCCACAACATAATTTGCAATATAAAGACCTATAAAAGTGAGCCACCGCTACAAGTGAGCTGGAAAATGAGCAACAAAAGAATAAGATAATTTGACATGTCGATGTAAAACAATGGCTGATGGCAGCAGATAGAGAACATACCTCTCCATAAATGACCCATTTTGACAAAAATGGATAATCATTGGCGGAACCAACTGGAGCAAACCATGATTTACAAACTTGATCTTTGAACTCATTCATGCGAACAATTTTGTAAGCCATGAATTCCTTTCTTCCTTGTTCCACAATGTAAACCAGCCAGAATTCCTTCTTTCAAATGTCTTTTCTTTAATGTTTGCTCGGTTGCCACAGTGGCTATAAAATACACAACATGCCACACTTATAACCTACACAACAATAATGGCAGCAATAAGTAACAAGGAAGTTTGACCTTTTCCAGTATACTATCAGAACTTACAGCACAATTTTGAAGGATTGTCAGAATTGCAGGTCTTCTTCCAGCCACCCGAGCAACAAGGCCAATATACCAGAGGCCAATGAATACAATGTGAAATACAAGAAGAAATAAAATGGAAGATATGTAGACGGTTAGAAACAAAGAAAGATTCATCCTCATATCAACTCCCATTGATTGAAAACTAGGAAGATGATATAAAGCAGCCACCAGTATCCATGCTATGTACCTGAAACGTGAAAGACTCAATTACTGAACCCACTATCCTAATCTCATGACCTTTGTTCTGAGTTGGTATATAGAAATAAAAATTGATGAAATCAATTGAGAATGGAAACATACCAACGACTGAAGTTTGAATAACTTGGTTTGATTGTTTTTCCTATAAAGGGGGAAGAAAAGAAATAGAAGAACCCCAGCAAGCACGCATACATAGACCACCACTTAAAATTGTTGTCTAACTTCTGAACAAGAGTGTGCATGTTATCTGATGATATGAAAAATAGGCAACCTATAAAAACAGCAATGACAACATGCCGTGAATGTTCATGCGGATACGGATACGTGTGAGTGAATATAGTCCTAAGTCCTAACTGTCTCCATCTTTAGAGTCTCCAATAAACCATGGTTTTGTTTATCAGAGCCCATGATTCTCTCTTTGTATATTTGTCACTTGTTCAAGTATTTCAGGGTCTTCTCTTGCAAGATAGAAGATACTAGTGCACAACCAAAACTAGCAAGTGGATCCTGAAATATTTCAAAAAAAACAGAAGTAAAAACAAGCATTCACTTTCTCTTTAACAAACCATTATATCATGATGTATCTATTTCAACTGGTCCAAATGAGTGACTAATCATCAGAACTTAGAATTATCTAAATTGAGTATCAGCTTGCAATGCACAGAGGCTAAAGGGGCCAATTAGGTATGGAAATCATGTAATTAAGCCACACAGATCAATCCATTTTCAAGTGACTTCTAGTTTAAATATTTAAACTAAATCATTGATTATATATTATTGTGATCCTACAGGTATAAAACTTGTTCACCACAGAATTTTATGTTCAAGTCAAAACAAGTACTAGTATTGAAACACACAATGTGAGTTGATCACGAGTTTCTTCTCTGATTACTAATTTCTTCTCTGATCACTAATTTGGCAATGGGATTCATTTTAGATTTCATAACATTTCCGTTTCTAATTTTCTTCTTCTGTAAGTCATGCCAAACCATGCAAGAAGAGACTACTGTTGATTCAGTTTGACAATCAGCCACCCATCGGCTCCTAACTCAAACACTAAGAAAAACCACCACCGCCACGAGCACTATATCAAACAACCGCAATCCAAAGCAACAACCACATAATTCACCAGTTGAAACTCCAAACTAGGGCTATCAGTAAACGTTCAACAACACATCATATGAACAAAAGCGAAAACAAAGCCTACTCGCATTAGGCTGAATTCTTACTAATCGCATTAGGCTGAATTCCTAGACTCACCTTCGTTCTCCGCCGATATCACAAAGGTCCGAAACCAAAAGCAATTCAGAATCAAGCAGCATTCAGCTATCGCGTCGTCCACGCGGTCTCCGATGCAGAAATGGTGGCTGCTCTGCTCTCTTTCCCAGCAACCAATCTCGAATGTGATAGGCAACCGAAATTTTCAAAATTCTGCGCTAAAATTGAAAATGTTAAGGATTTCCAAGATTAAGGAAGTTGAATATTGAAAGAACGAACTGAGAACCGATAAATATGTTAGAGATTCGTATTCCGTTGTCTAATATGGAGACGTAATGGAATATTTGAAGTGATTAAGAAAAAGAAAAGCCTAATGGCAGCATTTTTGGCATACGTAGAAATTATGGTATTAAATATGCCCGGTCAATGAATTTTGACCAAATAATAAATGTGACGAGACATTTAATTTTGTAAAATTAAATGACATAGCGTCGATCTACATTTTATGTAGATACATGTAGTATATTCACTTTCTCAAATCCGATTTCCGGTGAGTGAGAAATAGTGGATTAAAGTTGGGCATAATTAGTTTTTATTAAAGCTTGGAGTTGGAGCTTAGGGAATAATTAACTAGTGTTAATTATCCCACATTGGAGGATTAACACATCTTTTAATATGTATAAATTAAGTGACTTTATGTTACTTAATAATTATAGTGGACCAAGATGGGTGAAAGAGCCCACACGCGCGCACACGCGCGCGCCGCCGCCGCCTGCCCGTGCTCGTGCTCGCGGGCCGCGGGCCGCGGGCCCGGGCCCGATCCCGATCTTGGACTTAGACTTGGATCTTGGCAATTGGTCTTTGGGCTTGGGGCTTGGCCCAAACTATTCTTTTTGGACCACCGCCGAGTCAGCAATCCAAGTGGCTTGACACGTCGTCAAGCGAGGCACAGTCACGGCTGCCACGTGAGAAATCCACACGCTCCACATGCGATAGGCACACGCCTGCCACACGCTCGTAACCGACGTCGGTTACGAATCTGCCATGATGAGCCTTCATGGCTCGGTTGACCCTGCATGGTGGCTTGGCCTATAAATAGGCTAGCCATACCACTGCATTAGTACACACAATTCCAAGCATTCTCTGCATCATAAGCTCTCTCCCTCTCTGCATTGTCTTTCTGTCGAAGCTCTGCCCTCTCCTCCATCCAGTTCGCCGGAGCTCTACTGATTGCGGTGCTGCATCAAAAGAGACGTAGTCGTTTTACCTTTGGGGACGAAACGCCAAACCGAAGAGCACTACCGGGGCGTATCTCGTTTTGCGGGAAGAGGCCTCCTCGACTCGGCTAAACATTCACGGTTTATTTGTTTCATTGTAATTCAGTTCAGTTTCGTTTCTTGTATTCCTTCTTTTGGGTTGTATTACGCCCGGCTTTTATCTCTTGTAATCCCCAGAAACCAACAATCGCAAGACGAGATAACTTGCTTTTGAAGGGATTTTTGACCTCTAAACTGAACTTAAAATTTCGAAACTTAATACACCTTTGCTGGAGATGTCGACGGAATCCAACACCACCGCCGCCATTCCTTCAACCATGGCGACCACTGGACCTGTCAACACGTCGTCGACTCCGACGATGATGCCCACTCCCGGGCGCTATCCTTCTTCCTCAACAACCCCTTGGGAGTTCGTTAACCCCCTTGGGCTCACTGGTGGATCCACTTCGAGTGGGTCGGTTGGTTCCACTTTTAGTGGTTCCTTCGGGTCCTTTAATGGATCGAGTGCTGGGGCCTTCGGGTCTCACACGGGTGTTGGGGCCTTCGGGTCTCACACGAATGTTGGGGCCTTCGGGTCTCATGCGGGTGCTAGTCCCTTCGGGGCTGGTACGACCATGGCGGGCTCTATGCCCAACATGAATGGTGGGGGCTCTATGCCCAACCATGTTGTTGGCTCCTTCGGGGGCAACGGAATTGGTTCATTCCAAGGACCAAGTGCGGCACCTATGGCACCAAGAATGATGCCACCTGCCGAGAAGCCACCAAAGTTTGGAGGATCTGACTTCAAGCGGTGGTACCAGAAGATGTTGTTCTACTTGACAACATTGGGCATCGCCAACTTCCTCACGGAGAACGAGCCGCCCGCGCCAAGCGACCAAGAGACTAGGCTCGAAGTCATGGCAGACTATGAAGCTTGGAGAAAAGGGGATTATCTATGTAAAAACTTTATTTTAAGTGCATTAGATGATAGCCTCTATAATGTATACTCCAATGTAACCACATCTAAACAAATGTGGGAAAGCCTAGAGAAGAAATATAGCATAGACAATGCTGCAGGGACTGAACAGGTTGTAGCATCCAAGTTTATGGACTACAAGATGGTCGACTCTCGACCCATCATGGAGCAAGTCCAAGAGCTCCAAATGATCATCCACTCCTTAGTGGCTGAAGGGATGACATTGCCCGATAAGTTCCTAAGGTGCACGATCATTGACAAGCTCCCTCCAAGTTGGAAGGACTTCAAGAGTTATCTCAAGCACAAGCGAAAGCAGATGACCCTTGAAGACTTGATCGTGAAGTTGCGCATCGAGGCCGACGTGCGCAAAAGTGATCAAAAGGCTAAGGGCATCACCCCAAATGAGGCCAAAGCCAATCTGTTGGAGCGGGGCGGACCCTCCAACAAACGCTCTCGCCCAAACCGTCCAAACGACAAAGGGAAGGGAAAGCAGCCTTCAAAGAAGTTTGAAGGCGACTGCTACAAGTGTGGCAAACCAGACCACTTTGCTAAAGACTGCCGCAGCAAGAAGAAGAAGCCGGCTGCCCACGTCATTGAGAAGGAATTCAAGGACTGGGATGAGAACGACCTCATTGCTGTGGTCACTGAAGAGGTCAACCTTGTCAACAACAACAAGGGTGGCTGGTATATTGATACCGGCGCTACTGCACATGTTTGCGCAGATAGGAGTATGTTCTCCACCTACAACAACGTTGAAGGGAGAAAGATAAACATGGGGAATCAAGCCTCGTCTGAAATCCTCGGAGTTGGTGATGTAATCCTAAAGATGACGTCTGGCGTCTCAATCACCTTGAAGGATGCGCTGCACGTTCCGGACATCCGGAAGAACCTAGTTTCAGGATCAATACTAGTGAATAAGGGTTTTAAACTTGTATTTGAATCCGATAGGTTTGCATTGTATAAGTTTGGGAAGTCCCTCGGAAAAGGTTATGTAACCGACGGACTTTTCAAGCTTAGTATAGCAACACTGCGTGTTCCAAAGCCACTGGCTAATAAGAATAAAGCATCTACTTCCTCTTATTTGATTGAGTCTTCAAATTTGTGGCATTGTAGATTGGGACATGTGAATTCAAAAGCTATTAAAAGATTAGTGAATTTAGATTTACTAAAGGCTAATGAATTGGATACCCAAGATAAATGTGAAATTTGTCTTGAAGCAAAAATGACTAAGTTGCCGTTTCACTCGGTTGAACGAAGCACAAAACCCCTTGAATTAATTCACACGGACGTATGTGATTTAAAGATGGTGCAAACAAGAGGTGGTAAAAAGTACTTTATCACTTTCATAGATGATTGCACAAGGTATTGCTACATTTATCTTTTAAGAAGTAAAGATGAAGCAATAGAAGCGTTCAAAAATTATAAGAACGAAGTTGAGAATCAACTTGGTTGTAAAATCAAAATGATTCGAAGCGATAGAGGAGGCGAATATGTAGCCCCGTTTGAGGAGTTATGCAACGCAAGTGGTATAATTCATCAAACAACTGCTCCATATTCACCACAATCTAATGGTGTTGCAGAACGCAAAAATCGAACTCTAAAAGAGATGATGAATGCACTACTTCTAACTTCAGGATTACCACATAACATGTGGGGGGAAGCTGTTTTGACAGCCAACTATATCTTAAATAAGATCCCTCTCAAAGGAAAAGATATCACTCCTTATGAGTTGTGGAAGGGAAGGAAACCATCCTACAAATACCTCAAAGTGTGGGGGTGTTTGGCAAAGGTGATGGTTCATCCGCCCAAAGAAGTTACAATCGGACCTAAGACGGTTGATTGCATCTTCATTGGATATGCACTTAACAGTAGTGCATATCGATTTGTTGTTCACAAGTCTGAAATATCGACTATCAAAGTAGGAACAACAATTGAGTCGAGGAATGTTGTATTTCTCGAAAATACATTTCCTTGCAAAGACAAGGAAAAAGTCTCAACCAATTCTGAGACAAGAATTGAAGAAGCCACTAGTTCTAAACAAGTGGAAGAAGAAGCCACTAGTTCTAAATCAGCAGATGCGGAACCTGAATCGCGCAAGCGTGCAAGGCCCGATCCAAAAGATACAGTACTAAGACGTGGTAATAGAGTCAGAACACCAAAAACTTTTGGTCCTGACTACATTGCTTTCATGTTGGATGAAGAACCAACATCGATAAAAGTAGCATTTGCTGGCCCAGACGGGCTGCATTGGAGAGAAGCTGTTCAAAGCGAAATTGATTCAATTTTGCTATTCACACATGGGTGTTGGTTGATTTGCCCGAAGGTGCTAAACCTTTAGGATGCAAATGGGTTCTTAAAAGAAAGTTTAAGGCTGATGGAACAGTTGATAAGTGATGCGAAGCATATTTCCTATACTTTTCCCCCGTAGACTAAACATTTCTATGTAATTGTAACTCACCAAAGTGTGTTTTGAGTGTAGTTTTGGGTGTTGGAAGCTGGAAATGCGTCAGAATAGCAGGCAGAAGAAACACCCGGTCGGGCGATTCTGAGCTTCTAAAACGCCCGGTCGGGCGTTACGCATGAGGATTCCAGAAAGTTCGCCCGGTCGGGCGATTATTGACGACACAAAACGCCCGGTCGGGCGTTTCCCCACGATACCTCCAGAAGCCGTTCGCCCGGTCGGGCGATTATCCCTTCTAATTTCGCCCGGTCGGGCGTTTGGTGGTTCAACTGCATTTCAGCAGTTTTCTCGGCAGTTTTGCTGGGGAAATAAAAAGAGAAAGGAAACGGACAGAGAGGGGGAGACAGAGAAAAAGACAGAAGGAGAGAAAGGAGGAGAGGAAGAAGAGAAGGAAGACATTCCGGCCATTATTCCGACCATCCATTCCCGAATCCCAACTCCACTCGACGAGAGCATCACACCTATGGTTTTATTTCTACATTCTACCATGTGTATAGGCTAGGCTCTCTTTGTTGCTCCGAGTTGTAATCTAGGCTTGTATGAATGTTTTCACACCATCGAATCATGTGTTTTGGTACCAACAATGTTTGCTTTAATTAAAATGCTACGTTTTTGGCTAATGATGTAGTGTTGTTAAATCTTAACTATTGTCTCTTTAACATAGCTTAGGATTGATCGTTTGTTGGTATGCTTTCGATTTAGAACTGTTCAGGGGATAAATTGATAGTGGATTAGGTAAGTGATTATAGTAGACGACATTTATTCCCGCGCATCCGCAGGAACTAAATGTCGTTGAAAGTTGGTTCATGGAACAAGTGTTCAGCTGACTGTGAACTATACGTCGTAGACATGTTCAGTGCACGCGATTAGGTTGATAATTTTAATCCCGTCGTATGGTTCGTCGTAATGGTGTGTAACAACGCAAGCTTAGAAAGCAACTTGGAGTGACTTGTCTTTCTCGTGTTAAAAGTCTCATTTAAGTAGCTTAAGTTAGTTAACCATTTCAAAATCAAACAAAATCTTTTTATGCTTTGTGTAGTCATATTAAGTGTAAGCAATCTCGCCTCCCTGTGGATCGACACTTGAAATACTACTACGATACTGTATTCTTGCAGTAGTGTAGTATTATTAGAGTTTAAATAATTGAACTTGATAATCTTTATACATTGATTAAGAACTCTAAAATATCACATCAAGTTTTGGCGCCGCTGCCGGGGAGGCAATAGCTTGTTTATGCTTAAGTGTTTTAGTTTTTATTTTGTTTTGTTTGATTTTTCTTTTTGAGTTTTTTAGGTACCTTGTTCGTGTTCTACGGTGTGATAGCCATTTACCACGTCCGGACTTGAAGACGAAGGAGTGTATTATTTTAGGTAATTTTTAGCTAACTCTTAGTTTAGTTTTAGGTAGTTTTGTTTGCACACTAGCACACACGTTTTATAGGACTTACCCCGAAGTTGTCGAGAGGTCTCGCTTTCGGTAATTAGGAAATATTTTGTGCTTGTGCTTGGTGTATTTTCTGTTGTGTAGATAACATAAAAAAAAAAAAAAAGAAAGTCGTGAATGCACACGAGATCTCAGGGTACACCGCCTTTCGGATTACTCTGTTATCAAAGAAGGAAAGGGTCAGGAAGTTCAGCCGGGTTTGAAATTCAACAGGATTCGCCGAGTCCAATCAGAGATAACCCATTGTTTGAGAATAGTGACAGTGATCTGGAAGCTGAGTCGATGGCCGACAATAATAACAACAACGCTGTCCCACCACCCGTTGTGAGGTTTGGCGACACTCTTAGATCGGGAATTGAGTACCCCGGAGAGTTTGCTTATGCGAACAACAACATCAACATTCCACCTCACTACATTAGTTTGGTGAATGGGGGGAATCTTTTCCATGGACGGGATGATGAAGACCCGATGAGCCACCTCAATGCCTTCTACGAGTTGACGAACTCTCACAGACCCCCGAATGTGGAACACAATCTGATCAAGAGGGTCTTATTCCCATTCTCTCTGAGGGAGAAAGCAAGAGCTTGGTATGACTCTATACCGGGCTACAACATTGAAACATTCCAAGAGTTGAAGACGTTGTTCCTCTTAGAATATAATTCCCCGATGAAGATCGAGAAATTGAGAGAAGAGATCACTTCTTTCCATCAAAAGTATGATGAGTCCTTTGCAGAAGCTTGGAAGAGATTCACAGACCTGATAAGGAAATGCCCGAGCCATGGTCTAGCTCCGGGGCATGACCTTTTGAAATTCTACAAGGGACTCAACAATGAAGGCACGGGACTAGTTACTGCAGGCTCTAATGGAAACCTGGATGACTTAACGCATGAGGAGGTGAGAGCCTTATTCCAAAGGTTGGCTAACAATCAACGGAACTGGCACAACCCAAGGAGAGCAGCGGAGAAAGGAGGAGACACATTCGGTGCTACAAAGGATGCAGAGAGAGTATCTGCAATTGAAGCTCAATTGGCAGATATAAGCACCCAGATGTCGTCGATGACAAAGGCAGTGAAATCGCTGCAACTGACTCCTCAACCCAAAGCAGTGGCAGTGATGAGATGTGGATTGTGTCAAGGAGGGCATCATACTGATCAATGTTCTAGTATTCAAGGACCACCAATCGAGGATGTGAACTACATTGGCAACAATGGCCAAGGGTTTAACCAAGGCAACCAATACAGCAATCAGCAGAATTGGAGGCCTCAGCAATCGAACTGGAATCAAAGTGGTCCTAGCAACAACTCGGGGACCCAATGGAGGACAAACACTCAACCCCCGGGTTATGAGAAGAAGCCATCAGTCGAGGATCAATTGGGACAAGATTCTCTCGTTTATGACTAAGAGTCAAAGGGAGAATGAGAATTTCAAAGAGAAGACGGTGGAAAAGTTTGGTCAGATGGAAGCTACATTGAGGAATCTCGAGACTCAAATTGGGCAGATCGCTACAGCATCTCACACAAGAATTCCTAATGCTATCCCGAGTGATACGGTGCCCAATCCTAAAGGTTTTGAACAGTGCAAGGCAGTTAAGTTAAGAAGTGGGAAGGATCTTGAGTCTCCAATCATGCTAGATGCACAAAATGGCTCGAACATCTTGCACGCAGGGGCGGACAAGTTGTTTGGCTCACAAACCTCGCACGCAGGGGCGGACGAGGGGATTGAGTGGGCTACTACCGAAGCTAGGGAATGTCAACAAGAAAAAGAAGAGTCAACCATGAGTGATATCCACAAGAAGAATCCACTAAGTCCGGCAATGGACCCGAAGTGTCCATTTAATTTTCCAGATTTTATCCCGCCACCACCTTTCCCAGTCGAGAATAAGAAGAAGGGTAGGAAAATAATTCAAGAGAAAGGACTCGATTGGATGATGAACATTATCAGGAAAGTTAATGTAGATGTGTCCCTGGTGGATTTGTTCCTACACTTTCCTAAATTCTCCAAGTTTTTTAAGGATCTTATTGCGAAAAAGGAGAAGATACAAGACGATGGTGTGGTGAGATTGAGCGCATTTTGCTCACAATTGGTGAAGGGGAAGATACCTGCGAAGAGACGAGACCCTGGGAGTTGTGTGATCCCATGTGAGATGGGAGATAAAAAGTTCCCAAAGTGCCTACTTGATCAAGGCTCGGGAATATCATTGATGGCTCTGAAGACGGCGAGGTCAATCGGTCTACAAGCGAGGATTGAGTCAATCGATATTGAGCTACAATTGGCGGATCACTCAATTGTGAAGCCACTAGGGATCATCAAGGATGTCTTGGTGAAGGTGGACAAGTTTGTACTCCCGGTCGACTTTATTGTCTTAGAGATGGAAGAGGACAAGGACATGCCTATCCTCTTTGGTAGGCCATTTTTAGCAACCGGTGATGTTGTGATAGAGACCAAGACAAATACGGTCATGTTTCGAGTAGATGGACAGAATGTGGTGATCAAGCAAGAGAAGGCGGGGAAGCGCCTATTGGAGCCTGGATAGAGGTAGACAAGGATGAAGAAGGTCGAGCCAACGACTATAAACAAAGGCGCTGATTGGGAGGCAACCCAAGTTTTTTGTTTTTATTTTTGATTTCATATGTTGGAGGTTTTGTTTGCTCAATTCTTTCCTCCAACATTTATTTTAAATTGAGTGTTTTTTTTTTTGTAGTTTTTGTTCTTTTGTAGGAGCAACTGGGAGTTAGGATTGGAGCTTAGGAGGAAGCACACCTGCAAAGGATTTTTACACCCACCCTCCCACCCGAACGCACTATGGACGTCATGCCAAGTTTGGGGGAGTTTCCTTTCCCTTTACTTTATTTGTCTTTTTTGCATGCATTGAGGACAATGACGCATTCAAGTTGGGGGGTTATGAATGATTTGTGATGTTTGTTTTTGGGTGTTTTGCTTCATAAAGATGTTTTGAATCTATGTAGTTGACGGATGCATGCTTTATCTTCGGCTTTCTGGTTAGGAAATCTTGCTTGATCTTACTTGATCTTTGAAGCTTAGGATGAATGGAATGGGTGCATGAATTTATTTGAAAGAGCATGTTGTGATTACATCCGATTTCTTAAGTTGAGGAGAGTATGAAAATCGCATGACTTGTGGAAATTATTTTGGATTGATTTGCTTTATCGAGTGAAGTGCTTGCGTTCGTTTGTGTTAACGATTTGGGAGGATAAGGCACTAGGATGAACTCCATGGCCAAATGATCACATGCCTAGTCCATCAAATGATCCCCTAGAAGCCACCTTGAGCTTAATTTCTTATTCTTTGTGTAAACACTTAGCCAAACACTTAGCCACTGAAATAAGCCTAATTTTAGCCTCATCGATAGACCTTGCTACTATTTGGGTGCTAAATACAAGTTGAGCTTTGTGGTTTGAGTTTGAGTGTGGGTGGTGAATTGTAAAGAGTAGACATTTCTAGACTTGATAGAAGGTGAAAAGAATGAAGTTCTAAGGAAAAAAAAAAAAAACAAGAAAAAGAAAAAGACGACCTCCAAATTCACAAAAGTCGAGGTCTTTACAAAAACAAAAAAAAAGGAATAAATTGATGAAATAAAGATAGAGCTTCTATGTTTGTTTGTGTAATCTCGTCTGGAATAGATCTCAAGTTTGGGGGAGTGTGGGTTTGGTTGTAATTTTTCGTTGGTTAATCTTTGGAAGGAAGTTGTAGGAGAGAAGATTTTGGCACTCAAATGTGTAGCCTTTGAGCTCACTATCCATACTTATCCTACCTCGTCCCTAGCCCCATTACAACCTTGAAATAAGACCTTGGACCTTATCGTTGATGCTTGTGGATGTTGTGTAAAGAACTTGGTAGAGTTAAAGAGGTTCGATTTGAAATCTGTGAGTCTATGTGGTTAGTATTGCTTAATGAGTCAATGATGATGGTTTGAGTTGTTTGATCGCATGCTTGGACGTATTTTGAAGTGCACCTTAACTTGACGTTCTAGGAGGATGAGTGATTGTTCTTGAGAGTGGGAATCTCGATTGGAAATGTCGGGGGTTTAGTTCTTGTCACTCACGTCCCTACATGATTCTTGTTGATGAAAATCTCTTTGCGGTTAGACTTGGTTGAGTTTTTGTGCTTAAATGTATCTTGCTCGGGGCGAGCAATAGCTTAAGTTTGGGGGTATTTGATGCGAAGCATATTTCCTATACTTTTCCCCCGTAGACTAAACATTTCTATGTAATTGTAACTCACCAAAGTGTGTTTTGAGTGTAGTTTGGGTGTTGGAAGCTGGAAATGCGTCAGAATAGCAGGCAGAAGAAACACCCGGTCGGGCGATTCTGAGCTTCTAAAACGCCCGGTCGGGCGTTACGCATGAGGATTCCAGAAAGTTCGCCGGTCGGGCGATTATTGACGACACAAAAACGCCCGGTCGGGCGTTTCCCCACGATACCTCCAGAAGCCGTTCGCCCGGTCGGGCGATTATCCCTTCTAATTTCGCCCGGTCGGGCGTTTGGTGGTTCAACTGCATTTCAGCAGTTTTCTCGGCAGTTTTGCTGGGGAAATAAAAGAGAAAGGAAACGGACAGAGAGGGGGAGACAGAGAAAAAGACAGAAGGAGAGAAAGGAGGAGAGGAAGAAGAGAAGGAAGGCATTCCGGCCATTATTCCGACCATCCATTCCCGAATCCCGACTCCACTCGACGAGAGCATCACCCCTATGGTTATATTTCTACATTCTACCATGTGTATAGGCTAGGCTCTCTTTGTTGCTCCAAGTTGTAATCTAGGCTTGTATGGATGTTTTCACACCATCGAATCATGTGTTTTGATACCAACAATGTTTGCTTTGATTAAACTCTATGTTTTTGGCTAATGATGTAGTGTTGTTTAAATCTTAACTATTGTCTCTTTAACATGGATTAGGATTGATCGTTTGTTGGTATGCTATCGATTTAGAACTGTTCAGGGGATAAATTGATAGTGGATTAGGTAAGTGATTATAGTAGACGACATTTATTCCCGCGCATCCGCAGGAACTAAATGTCGTTGAAAGTTGGTTCATGGAACAAGTGTTCAGCTGACTGTGAACTATACGTCGTAGACATGTTCAGTGCACGCGATTAGGTTGATAATTTTAATCCCGTCGTATGGTTCGTCGTAATGGTGTGTAACAACGCAAGCTTAGAAAGCAACTTGGAGTGACTTGTCTTTCTCGTGTTAAAAGTCTCATTTAAGTAGCTTAAGTTAGTTAACCATTTCAAAATCAAACAAAATCTTTTTATGCTTTGTGTAGTCATATTAAGTGTAAGCAATCTCGCCTCCCTGTGGATCGACACTTGAAATACTACTACGATACTGTATTCTTGCAGTAGTGTAGTATTATTAGAGTTTAAATAATTGAACTTGATAATCTTTATACATTGATTAAGAACTCTAAAATATCACATCAATAAGTATAAAACCCGATTAGTAGTAAAGGGTTTTAAACAAAAGGAAGGACATGACTTCTTCGATACCTATTCACCTGCAACAAGGATTACATCTATACGAGTGCTTCTCGCTATTGCTGCATTGCACAATCTTGAGATTCATCAAATGGATGTAAAGACCGCGTTTCTAAATGGTGAACTAGAAGATGAAATCTATATGGAACAACCCGAAGGGTTTGTAGTACCTGGACAAGAGAAAAAGGTATGCAAGCTCGTAAAGTCCCTATATGGATTGAAACAAGCGCCATTGCAATGGCACTTGAAGTTTGATAATGTGATGTTATCAAATGGGTTTAAAATCAACGAGTGCGACAAGTGTGTCTACATCAAGAGCACTAATAACGGTCATGTTATAGTGTGTCTCTACGTTGATGATATGTTAATCTTGGGTAGCAACACTCAAGTAATTAACGATACAAAGGCCATGTTAAAGAGAAACTTTGACATGAAAGACATGGGTCTAGCCGATGTAATTCTTGGAATGAAGATTCTAAGAACGAATGATGGAATCATCTTAACACAATCACATTATGTTGAGAAGATATTGAATAAATTCAAAGCCTATGATGGCGCGCCGGTTAAGACTCCAATTGAACTCGACGTTCACTTGAGCAAGAACAAAGGCGAGCCCGTTGCTCAAGAAGAGTATGCACGGGTCATCGGGTGCATTATGTACTTGACTAATTGCACTCGACCTGACATCGCTTGTGCCGTGAACAAGTTGAGTCGTTACACGAGCAATCCAAGCAAAGAGCATTGGAGATCTCTTGTAAGGGTTTTGAGATATTTAAAACATACTCAAAATTATGGGCTACGCTTCTCGAGATACCCCCCGGTACTTGAAGGGTACTGTGATGCCAATTGGATATCCGATAATAGAGACTCACTTTCAACAAGTGGATATGTCTTTACTATTGGGGGTGGTGCTGTAGTATCGTGGAAATCCACAAAACAGACCTGTATAGCCCGATCAACAATGGAATCGGAGTTCATTGCCTTGGATAAGGCTGGTGAGGAAGCCGAGTGGCTTAAGAACTTCCTTGAAGACATTCCATGTTGGTCTAAGCCAGTGCCACCAGTGCTGATCCACTGCGATAGCCAAGCAGCTATTGGAAGGGCAAACAATGACTTCTATAACGGTAAGTCTCGACATATACGTCGACGACATAACACCGTGAGACATTTGATCACAACAGGGGTGATTACAATTGACTATGTGAAGTCAATAGATAATCTAGCGGATCCGCTAACCAAAGGGTTAAACCGTGATCAAATGAATAAGTTGCTAGAGAGAATGGGTTTGAAATCCACAAACTATAGAATTATCATAGTGGTAACCCAACCATGATGACTGGAGATCCCAAGAACTTGGTTCAAAGGGACAACTAAGCTATGAGAGTTCATGAGAAACACTCAACTATATCTATTCCCTAGAGAGCAATAGAGTGTTGAAGAGCTTGCCTAGTGGTAAAGGCTAAGTCTATGACTTTTAATGGTTCTTAAGGATCTCAAAGAGATGGAATTCTCAAAGAGACCAAGTATGGCAAAGTACTTGACTAAGAATCACCTATGTAAGTGCGAAGTGTGGTCGCTTCATAAAAAAAAACGCACTTATGAATCCAAAGTGGTGTTCAAGACCGCAATGGACACAAAACGTGAGAACGGATGAGGTTGAGGTGTTTAAGCGTTAACACCATTGTCTCGGTGCACGCCGTGGGGGATTAGTTCAAAGCATCGCGCTACTAAGCCGCCTGTGTATCCGATGGTGTCGACTATGGAGGGTTCAAAGTCAACAACTACCTATCCTTACGCTTATATACCTCTCGAGGGTTGAGCTTGTGTCTGCATGCATATGCATTCGGCTATTTCCACTCATGTGGGGGATTGTAGAAATCATGGTATTAAATATGCCCGGTCAATGAATTTTGACCAAATAATAAATGTGACGAGACATTTAATTTTGTGAAATTAAATGACATAGCGTCGATCTACATTTTATGTAGATAAATGTAGTATATTCACTTTCTCAAATCCGACGTCGGTTACGAATCTGCCATGATGAGCCTTCATGGCTCGGTTGACCCTGCATGGTGGCTTGGCCTATAAATAGGCTAGCCATACCACTGCATTAGTACACACAATTCCAAACATTCTCTGCATCATAAGCTCTCTCCCTCTCTGCATTGTCTTTCTGTCGAAGCTCTGCTCTCTCCTCCAGCCAGTTCGCCGGAGCTCTACTGATTGCGGTGCTGCATCAAAAGAGACGTAGTCGTTTTACCTTTGGGGACGAAACGCCAAACCGAAGAGCACTATCGGGGCGTATCTCGTCTTGCGGGAAGAGGTCTCCTCGACTCGGCTAAACATTCACGGTTTATTTGTTTCATTGTAATTCAGTTCAGTTTCGTTTCTTGTATTCCTTCTTTTGGGTTGTATTACGCCGGCTTTTATCTCTTGTAATCCCCAGAAACCAACAGCATATTCCTTGTTCATCACCGCCCTACATGTCTAAAATGATGACGTGTCCATTTCTCAATCGCATGTAGGATACCTCCGTCGTCGGGAAGCTTGCGCCGCCGCGTGATTGGACGGTGTTTTACCGTCTCCGGCGAGCTATGTTTGGACGCTTGTGCTTCGCCGGTGTATTCTCGGTGCCGATAACTGGTCGTCGGAAGAGGAGGTTATTTGATTTGGGAATTGATGATCGATTTGGGGGGAAATTTGGGGAAGAGGCACAAACGATGTCTGTAGTTAGTTATGTACTTGTTTGATATTTCACATATTTATATATAGTATTTTTGTGAGTGATAATAATTTAATCAAAACGAATGATGAATTGTGGTATTCAAATCATCGTCGACCTTCAAGTATAAATAAAAAATAAAATCGCTTAAAGAAAATATAATGCATTATTAAGAATTAAATATTTTTTGACTTGATAAGTTACAATCCTAGTATTTCACAGATGTCATAAGAAAAGAATATTAACTTAAATAAGTCGATACAAAATCTTCAAACAAAATATATTTTGTGAGGTAAAAAAAGAACAATTCATCATTACAAAATGTGTGCTGAATTAGTTAGGGTGATTAGATGACTAAGTCTTAATTACGGTGATTAATCGTTAATTAGATTATTAAATGTTTGTTGATTGATGCAGTTGTGACGGGTATTTTTTTGGGGATAAAATGACAACTGAGAGCTCAGAGATGGAATAGGTCGAAAGTTAGGAGGCCAAGCCATTTCTTCCACAGTTAAGGTAAGGCCCAAAATATATTTGGTTTTCATATCATCTATAACAGTAAAAAAAAAATACAAATCGTACTATAAATTATGTAAGTCGCCCCATTTTTATCTATTCTTGTTATAATTTTGTCTGATATTTTAATGTATATGAGTGTTCGGTTTGCAAGATTGTATTTCAGGATTAAATATATACTAGTGTGTTTGGTATTTTAGTTCATGGGATTCAACACCACAATTCAATCCTAAATGGATAATCATGGGATAATTAGTAATAGCTAACTCCCTATGACTAAAATAATCTCACAATTATATCCTAAATTGTATCTTGGTACTATTCTATTTAGGAAACCAAACACCACTTATGAGTACTAATATTATTAAGGGTTAATTATCGGAAAAACAACAAGTGTGGTCAATTTATGTTGAAAAAAATTTATAATTACTATCATAACTTTAACAAATTTCTCAATTGTTCCATAATCTCATATTTGAGAGAAATTATGTATGATGTAACAGATAAAAAATACTATGCGGACAAAATAGTCAGCTATTCAAACGACTTCGTATAATATAAGGCAACCATATTTTTTATTTTCGCACATGTATGTACCACGTCAATAAATTCAGACATGTGACACTCCAAATATTTTCGCCATATGGTAATTGAAAAAAAATATATCAAATATATGATCTAATCACTTGTTTTTTTTAAGTTATGGGATGACAAAATTGACCATGATTTTTTCGAAAATTTACTCTATTATAAAAATACGTAAAACAAGTTGCTATGTCATTTATATATACATAAATGTACTGATTTAAAGCTAAGGGCATTCGAGCAAAGCATTATACTATATAACTTTAATTGTTTAACATAAAAATTAAATACTAGAAGCTTATCGTTCTCTGAAAAAATCAAAACATGTACACTGATTAGAAGTACATTGATCTTATACAATTGTGAACTCCTACAAATTTTATATGAATATAATATTTTATTTATTTATAATATTTATAATTTTATAACATTAACTTATTTTCAAACCTCTTTTTTCAAATAAGCACTTTAGTAGCAGTTCGAAAATGATGACACCATTTAATTGAAAAACTCCTCCAAAATGAAGTACTACCTACTACTCTTCGTGAATATTCTATTTTCACTTTTGGATTGTCTTTATAATAATGATATTTCTTACACAACTCTGTGAAATTATTTTTAAAATTTTCAGACATAGCATCGTGTCAAACTCTTTTCCGCAAGTATTTTGGAATTGAAACGTCAAAAATGATAGGCCCATAAATCAGATTGGGACACCCAATATTGTGGACTCATTTGTGTTCAATAATTGGAGTGTAGTCAAGCTGTTGCAATCCAATGTATCACATGTTACTATTACACTTTGAAAAATCAAACCCGCGTGGAATTGACTCCCAGACTAAACCAAGCACCGTTGAATTTGATAACCTCTTAACAATATAAATATTTAAAATGTATACTGATAATTAATTGGATTTAATCAGCTATTTTTCGTAGCCGTTGTAGCTTACTAATTTGAGACCTAGTGTTTCATTCAGACGAATTTATTTGGTCAATAGGTTATTAATCCTTCCATCCTCAAAATTAAGATTTTGTACATGATATATATTTTAATATATAAAATTAATAAAATTATAAAAGAGGCAAAAAAAAGTAGTTGAAGAATATATCATTGGATATTGGGATCAACAATATCATTAACCATTTTGTGATTCGTGGAAAAAAAATTGACCAATTTTGTAAGACAGAAGAACAAAATGGCAAAAAATAATATTTTTTGGGGCGGGAGAGTATTACTCTATCTCTCTCCCTTTGTCCACAAAAATATTCCTTTTTTTCTATTTTGGTATAGTTTCATAAAACTACTCAACTTTCATTTATTTTTGGCAATTTTTCTCTTTTACGCGGTGTACCTCATTCTTCACTAACAATATTTCAATTAATTTTTTTTAATCACTCTCCTACTTTACTAATTTCGTATTAAAACTGATGTCATTCCCAAAATCTCTATTTTGCCTAACATTTTCTGTATTATTGGTCTCCATCAATTTATTGCTTCTCTTTTTTTAGTTTTTAGTTAGATTTTATGGCATAATTACTTTTTGGGTTCAGCATTTTGTTTAATTGGAAATATATCATTAGTATTGCCCTCCAATAAAAAGTATTCATGATTCATTAATTACTTTAATGAATACTCCATATTTTACTTTCTTTCCAGTATAATATTCACGTTTCATGGCACATAGAAAACAATTAAATCATCCCATATAACATGCTATGTTTTCTTTTTAACAACTTTGAATAAATATTTCACTTACTAATTAAATTATTTTTAAAACTTTTTTCAATACTAGTAAATAAACGTGTTGTAAACAATGCAACGTAAGCAGTGACTTATAAGTTTTTAATGTGTTAAATTTTGTAATATAATGAATATCTGCAATAAGCTCGTACAAGTCAAAGGAATCACTGGAAGCATACTTATGTGACTGAAAACGATATTTTATTTTCGTAGTCAAATTGTAGTTCAAATAAATCAAGCAGGAATTTTACTACTACTACTATGTTGCTTAAAACATCTCCAATGAAAAAAATGTATACTGAGAAGGTATATTTTTCATTTACCTTTTCAAAAAGGTTATTATACCCTTTTAAAAAGTAAGGGACTCCAAGGAAAGAATGTAAATTAAAAAGGCAAACAAAAATAACCAACTTTTTACTTTTTTTTATCAAAAAGAGGTAAATATATCTTTTCAAAAAAAAATATATAATACCTCATCAAATACATTTCCATTGGAGCATGAAATTTTATGAAGAAGAGATAAATATATTAGTTATTTCTCTTTACCTTTCCATTTATCTTTTTCCTTGGAAATGCTCTTCCAAAATGAAAAAAAAAAAAAGTAAAGGAGAGCCTCAGGGGAGGACTATAAGGCTGCAATTGATAAATTACTCTTTTATTTTGTTTGAGTTAATGTCATTTTTAGATAGAATTACAGTTTGCTTGGTTATAATTACAATTTGCATCACACTTTTGAATTTTGATATTGATATATCATATAATAATATCCAAAGAATATCATTGTCACGTTATTATTAGAAAATCAGCAAGGAATTAGCATTCAAATTAATACTGATAAGTTTTTTCTTAATTTTATGTTGATTATAAATTACATTATTTAGCTTAATTTCACGCCATTTTCAGCAGTTAACTCAGCCATTTCCCCAATGGTTTAGTTTTTCATACGTAACTATTAGGTCTAAAATTACAAAAAAAACATTGATTAAAAATCCATTGAAGTGCAAACATGTGAGAGCCAAAATACATCATTATTCTTTTTTTGTTAGTTGTCAATTTGTTTGGCAGACACGCATAAATATGAAATATGTAAAAAAAAATCTACACTTTAATCCCAATAAAAATTAAGGTTACGAAAAGAGAAAAAAATATTCTCATAATGGATTTATTAAAACACTAACTAAATTAAATTGGTCAGGCCGATCTACTGCAATGGGAAACATATACCTAAAATTAATTATTACATCGTATATATTTGGATAGACACATATCACACTCTAAGAGCATCCGCAATGGGGCGGACGATAGGCCGACCGATGCCTCGGGCTCGCCATCGTCCGTCCACTGTGGGTTCGCGGACGATGTCCGATGCATCGTCCACGCCCTATAGATCGTCCGCGGACAATAGGGCATCGTCCGCCCATTGTGGGAGACGAGGACGATGGCGCGGACGATGCAACGCGTTTTCATTTTTTTTTTAAATTTTTGTCTATTTAAACCTCGTTTGTCATTTTATACCTCGTTTGTCATTTTTGTCTATTTAAACCTCGTTTGTCATTTTTGTCTATTTAAACCTCGTTTGTCATTTTATTTTTCATACGAACATTTCTCTCATCTCTCACATTCCATATGAATATTTCGATAATCTCTCACAAACAAAAATGAACCACGACGACGACTGGAGTACCTCAGAGGGCGTTAGTCGGACCTTGACACGAGCCTTATTTGATGCCGTCAATGACGCAATGGCGGATTGCTTAGCCAAAATGCAGCGCGAGGAGGAGGCGACGGCGGCGGAGCAGATCAGATCCCCAGGACTATTCGAAGTCGGACATTTGTCCGCCGCGAACACGCCGTAGCTCACAAACGTCTATTTGCATACTATTTTGCTGAGCAACCACGATGGGGCCCGACTGTTTTTCACCGCCGGTTTAGAATGCATCGTTATCTTTTTCTCAGCATTGTCCAGACGTTGGAGTCACTTCCAGTATCGGGAAGATGGCCTCGGTAGACCCGGACTTACGCCGTTGCAGAAGTGCACGGTTGCACTCTGGCAGTTGGCCTACGACACCATGGCGGACATGTTCGATGAGTACCTTCACGTCGGGGAGACAAATGGCAGCGAGTGCCTGAAGAGATTTTGTAGGGGAGTTGTGGAGGCTTACATCGACACATATTTGCGAAAGCCGAATGCGGTGGATTGCCAGGGCCTGATGAAGATGCACGAGACGGCGCACGACTTTCCTGGGATGCTAGGGAGCATCAACTGTATGCACTGAGAGTGAAAGAATTGTCCGAGGGCGTGGAGAGGCCAATTTACTAGTGGATACAATAGCAGCCACCCGACGATGATCCTCGAAGCCGTCGCTGACTATTGGCTCTGGATCTGGCATGCTTACTTTGGTGTAGCGGGGTCGAACAACGACATCAACGTCCTCAACTCATCTACCCTCTTCACCGAGCAATGCAATGGCAACGGCCCGACCATCGAGTTCACTGCTAACAGGTGCTAATATCACATGGGGTACTACTTGGCCGATGGCATATACCCAAGGTGGTCTGTTTTTCTGAAGACGATCTGTTGCCCAATGGGTGAAAAGAGAGTTATTTGCGCAAAAGCAGGAGGCGGCACAGAAGGATGTGGAGCGGGCATTTGGTGTACTCCAATCACGCTGGGCAATAGTGAAAGGGCCGGCGCGTCTCTGGTTCAAGGAAGTCATCGCCGATGTCATGTATGCGTGCATAATCTTGCACAACATGATAGTCGAACACGAAGGTGGAAGCGTCACCGATTGGGCCGATGATGAAGGTGGATCTAGCTCCAGCACGGCGACCGCACCCCACGCTCGAGGATTACCGACGAGCTTCAATGAGGTTCTGTCTAGACAGGCCTCAATGCGCAACCAACAAGACCATGCTCAGCTCATGAACGACATGGTTGAAGAAGTTTGGGCCCGTAACCGCCATCGTTGAGAATGCGTATTTTTTTAATTCGTATTGTAATGTATTAATTTTAAATGAAATGAAGATTTTTTTTCTAATTTTTGTAATTATTTAAATATTCAAATAAAGAAAATGCTTAGGGCGGCTTATAGAGCGCCACACTGCAGGTGGAAGGATAGGAGGATAAAATGCTGACTTGGCGGTGCATAGGAGGGCGGGCTTTAGGGCGTCCCTTAGGGCGCCCCATTGCTAATGCTCTAATAAATTACATAATCTATTTTTCTACGTAGGAAAAAAGGAAAAGGAATGAAGAAAAAGATTGATCTAATTGTTCGTTAACATTTTCATTTAGTTGAGTCTTAATTAGGTAATAACTAGCTATTGAAATAATACGCGGACAAATTCGAGTTTCATTTACCTTTTCTTTGTCCTATATATGGGGTATTATACGCATCAATGATACGTCACACTAGTTAAGAATATGTTTTTTGCAATTCATATAAAAAATAAAAAATTGAATAAGGTTATATATTTGAATAAACAAATTAGCTACACTTTAAGCTTTAAGCCCTCATGATTAACGTCATCTGTGTCTGCCCGTGATTTAGGTTGTTAATTAACAATATAAATCTTAAAAATTCGCGCATTTCATTTTTCATTGTTTCTTCGGAGTAGCTAATAATTAGGGATGTCAAATCGTGCGTGTTGTGTCGTTATCGTGTCGACACGATAACAACAAACACGAACACGACCCGTTAAGAAAACTCCAAACACGAACACAAACACGACCCGCTACCCTTAGACACGAACACGACACGAACCCATTAACGACACGAACCACTTCGGGTCAACACGACACGATAACAACACATATATGACACGATACAATAACGACACTATAATAATACGAAAAATGAAAAATCTTTTTTTCACGCTAATACTAAGTTGTCACACCTCAACCCCTCTGACGTATACTCTTATAATAAATAAATCTCTTATCATAAAAGCAATCAATACACGTGTCTAATTCATAGAACATCCATATTATATAAGTTCAAACCAACACTTATCCGATACATATTTCAAAACATTCTACACAGTAGTGGAACTCTCTCACCACTCTATATACTATACATTTATCTATCTGCAAAATGATGAGGAGGAGAAGGTTGCCAATATGCGTCAGCCGCCGAACCTAATAACACGTGGAGTTCCTATGACCCATGTCAGTCAAAACTTTACTGCTATCTTATTCCTGAAAAATTTAGTGGTTTATATGAGCCACAACTCAGTATATATAAATTTCCACCTTTAATCTCACATGATACAAACATCAAACATATTCTTTCATCAATACACATATAATCAGAAACAATATATATAACATAATTTAAAAACAAACCATTTCATATTCATATGCATATGCCACTCTATTCAGTTTATTATTCTATAACAGTCAAGCCTGATATCTGCCCGGGATTCCTCTATGATTGACCCGTAGGTCCCATTATGATTTGGACTCATAGGTCCCTCTGTATTTGGACTCATAGGTCCCTCTGTAATTTCAGATCCAGTACAAGACTGTCACAGATCCTCTTTAATCACATGATTCATGTACTTTCAATACCATATGTAAAACATCAATTACATATTTCTATCATATAATTCATTTACAACATCATATTCATTGCACCAATCACATATCCATATCATATTCCACCATCTATATCAAATAACACATAATCATATTGGATCACATCATATAATCAAATCATTCATTTTGTTTAACACCTAGCATAGAAGCAAATAAAACATGTAAAATTAAAAGTGTGATTTATACACATCTGATTATAGCATATTCTACTCAAGCTTTCGACATCACCTCACACTATATGACCTTCTCCTCGCCAAAATGAATCGGACAGTAATTCCCTTACTTTTCCTTTCCCACTTTTTATTTTTCTCCCTCCTCCACAAGTTTAAAATATAGAAGCTATATAAATGATTTAGTGTCGATTATGCGACCGACTCATCATAATTTTTTTTATATTATTTAATAACCAATGTTGCTTTACGTGTCCAAATTGTAATAATACTCAAATTTCGTATCCTTACACGTAGTAAAATCATAAGCCACGCCATCCTTAAAGGATTTACAAAGAAACACCTTAAATCATATATATGTATTACACGTTTCACACACTTCTACATATTTTAATTTATTTACTATAAACATGCAATTTATATATAAGTATGTACCTTAATAGTATATTGCACATATACACACGTATTGCAAACTCATTTAAAATTAATTATTTCATATGTATAATATTTTTGTTATACTATATATATATATATATATATATATATATTTGAAAAATTACTCTATGGTACACACTTAACATGATGTATAATGACGAAAAAAATGCATGTTTCGGGTTAGGGATGTCACATAAGTGCTCCATTAGACTAAACCTAATTTAAATTTTAATATAGATAAAAAAAATAATATATTAATATATTAATATTATTTCTTAACGTGTAACACGACACGTCGTGCGTGTTGTGTCGTTATCGTGTCGACACGATAACAACAAACACGAACACGACCCGTTAAGAAAACTCCAAACACGAACACAAACACGACCCGCTACCCTTAGACACGAACACGACACGAACCCATTAACGACACGAACCACTTCGGGTCAACACGACACGATAACAACACATATATGACACGATACAATAACGACACTATAATAATACGAAAAATGAAAAATCTTTTTTTTCACGCTAATACTAAGTGCTCCATTAGACTAAACCTAATTTAAATTTTAATATAGATAAAAAAAATAATATATTAATATATTAATATTATTTCTTAACGTGTAACACGATACGAAATTTTCGTGTCGTTATCATGTCGACACAATAAGGGCATGAATAACCCCGTCCCCATTTCCGGCCCCAAGTCCCCTCCACGTCATCATTCCTCTACAGTTGCGGCCCAGGCCCCAACTCCTCTAACCCCGCAGGCCGCAACTCGGGCCGCAACTAATAAATGACACTATTCACAACTCTAACATATTTAACTCGTAAACGCAATTCGTTCAATAATTGAAATCGGGAAAATGCATTGTTCATTAGAAAATTAACATTACATTACTAGACGAAGCAAATTTAAAATACTACAAACCCGGGCCACGAGGCCCACGACTACTACTTCTTCATTTGGGCGTGAAGGTAGGCGATCATCTCACGGTGCAACTCGAGCTCGTCGTCCGACATCTTCGACGTATCCCTCACTGTCAACTCCGTCAGCTGGCTCATCCGCCATTTAATATTCATCTCCGACAAAGTGTCGGACATCTTATCCATAGACGGATTGATTGGCGGTGGCACCATGGCGGAGTTGCTCGCAGTTGCCTTCCCCTTTGCTTTTCTCTTTGCCGCCTTTGTTCCCATCGGGCGGCTCTGAATGCTAAGAGAGGAGCCGAAGACGTCGTTGTCCGTCACGTTGAGGTCGATCGATGGACCTCCATCGCTCGAAGAGTAGTTTCCGGAGGCAGAAACTTTGGTTCTCTTCGCCGCCCCAGTTGTCGTCGGCTCGGCACCGCTCGTGTACTTCGGGCTCTTCCAAACGTCGAAGTACTTGAAGGCCTTCCTCCCGTCAGCGAAGAACGCCTTCTTCGCCTTCTGGACGAGGTCCGCCTCGCTGTGCCCGCTCGGCCACATCCGGACTACGTTGGCCCACTTTCCGTTCCACTTGCTCATATCCGCATGGACTCGGCCCCAATGCTTGCGCAGCTTCACGTAGCTACGCTCGATCGACCCTTTAGGACGACCAGCGTTATACTTCTAAGCAATCCGCTTCCAGAAAGCCTTGTTGGTCTGCTGGTTGCCGATGATAGGATCCTCGGCGACGTCGATGTAGTTCCTCGCAAGCCACATTGTCTCTTGCGGACCGTACTTCTTCGGACCATCCTCCTTGTCGACCTTCTCCTTGCCACGCTCTTGAGCGGGCTCCATCTCGCTGATCTCGAATTCATCGGTGTTGACCGGCGATATTACATCAACGTTGCTACCGACTCCCAGACTAGGCTGTGGCTGCGATCGTTGCGACCTCGGTATGTACCAATTGTTCGAGTTAACGAACTCCTCCATCTCACGTTCATCGTTGTTGAACCAATCCATTTACGTCAAAATAAAGGGTATAATATAGATTGAAATGGAATGCACGTAAGATTGATGCACAAATGGAATGCTCGTATTTGTAGACACAAAATCAAAAAAAATTGGACTTGCGGCCCGGCCCGGCCCGAGAGCGTGTAACGCTGGGCCGGGACTCGCGGAGGCTGCCCGTCCCCCGAATAACGCCGTCCCAGGCCGGGCCCCGGGACGGGCACCAGGCCGGGATCGCGGCACGGGGACCGGCCAAGGCCGTGCCGCCTCCTTCTCCAACGCGCGGGACGGGCCGGGACTCGCGATTTGTGGCCCGGCCCCAAGCGTTATTCATGCTCTAAGGACACGAACCCAATAAGCTTTGACACATATCCATTATTTTCGTGCCGGTTCATGTTGTGCTAAAAATTGTCAGCCCTAAGGCAATCCACAACGCTGTTCCTATACCGTTCCTAAACCGTTCCTTAAACCACTATTTGAGGGCCCCACTGTACTTATTTACTCCATTCCTTAACTAAGGAACGGAACCTGCAACCCTCCGTTTCTTATCCGTTCCTTAATCGTTCCTTAAATTACTATTCATTCAATTTCATTTTGTATTTTTATTTCCAACCCAATTCAATTTAAATAAACACACTTTAATAAAAAACAAACACACTTTATTAAAAAACACACAACATTAAAAAAATTACAACTTAAACTTAAAAAAAATAAAAAAACACACAATAATAACACACAATTAAACGTGGGAAAATAAAAAACTACTTACTTCCGCCGGCTAATCATCCTCCGGAGGCGGTCGAGGTTGAGGGGGAGTCGGAAGGCCAAGTTGTGCTGCCATATGCACAATTCCGTTCCACCAGGCCGCGAATTGGGCGTACGAGAAGCGGGAAGTGTCCGCCATTGTGGCGGTCATGTACGCCACCATAAGTGTGTCCGAGCCTCCCCGCGAGCCCGATCCCGAGGCCGACTGGCTTGATTCGCCTCGGCCCTTCCTCGCTCTAGCCGCCTTCGCCGCCTTCGTCCCTTGCGGCCGACGGCGCCCATGGCTGGATCCCCCGTATTCGTCTGGCGTTGGATCCCCCGCACCCCCAAACACCTGCGGTTCACCCTCGCTGGCCTCACTGGTGTCACCAGACGAGTAGTTGTCGGTCGCCGTGTGCTTCGTGCGCTTTGAGGTTGAGCCCGAGCTCGAGCGGACACCGCCGGCCCACCTTTCCTCGTCCTTGACAAGCTGCCAAATATCAACATATTTGAACTGTACCTGGTAGAAGACGCGCAAAGCCGCCCTCAGAATGTCGGCGCCCGAAGCTCCGCTTTGGTAGTTCGCCTCTTCGGCCGAGTAGATGCCGCAAAATTTTTTGACCTGTACGTCGACTCGGCCAAAGTGAGCACGAAGCATTGTATATTTGCGCTTCCTGGCCCCTTTCGGCTTAATCTGGTGGTAGACATCGCGGACCTTTTTCCAGAAGCACTTGGCGGCTTGTTGATTCCCGACGATGGGATCGTACGAGACGGTGAGCCAGGCGGTGTACACCGCCTTTGTTTCTTCGTTGTTGTACGGATGCCGGCCCAGATCCTCCGGTTCCTCCTCCTCCGCCTCCTCGGCCGCCTCAGAAGCGGCCCTGGCACTTCCACCGCCTCGGCCTCCTCCCTGGGTGGGTTCAACGGGGATATTCTCCCGAATCTGGGACAAACCCTGAGAAAGGCGCGAGCCGGGTGGTCGTGCGTAGGCATCCACATCGAAAGTGGGTGGTTGGTACCCACCCGGCGTCGCCGACCCCTGGGTGCCCGGCGTCGACGACCCGGAACCACCAAGTGTGTTGTACATGGTCTGCCAATCGCCCAACGCGTTGAGATCCCACCCACCGGAGCCGTCACCGCCGTAGTTGCCGTCGCCGGATATTTTGTGTAGAGATTGAATATGAAAATTGGAGAGGAAATGATGTTGGTTGTATGTGAAATGAGAATGAAGTAGGAGTATTTATAGAATAAGACAATAAAAATAAAAATAAATAAAAAAGTTAAAAAAATGGTAATATTAACGTTATAAAAAAAATTTTAAAAAAAATTTAAAATAATTATTGCGTCAGCAGATGACGTGTCCCACTCGCGGGCCGGCGAGTGGGACTCACGCACGCAGTGGGGAGCGCCACGTCGCCGAAGCGCGTGGCGGCACAGACCGTGCCGCGTTTCGTT
Source organism: Salvia splendens (assembly GCF_004379255.2). Taxonomy (NCBI): domain Eukaryota; kingdom Viridiplantae; phylum Streptophyta; class Magnoliopsida; order Lamiales; family Lamiaceae; genus Salvia; species Salvia splendens. The sequence goes on from NC_056041.1 coordinate 12,990,160, forward strand.
CCATCGGCACCCGGCACGGAATGGGAACGGAACCGGGACGAAACCATGCGCCGCGACGCGTTCCGCGACGAAACCGTTCTGGCGGAACGGCACGCAGAACGCCGGCGGCCCGCATTGCGGGTGCTCTAAGCTAAGCTAATTAATGAAGGTACACTAAAACATTTTTAAAATAGAAAAGAATCTAAAAAATGATAGACATTTGATAATTAATTAATTAATTCGATAATTAATTAAGGTCTTATCTTAAGATGATGTACATTTTTAAGATCCTAGAGTGATAGCTAATTTATTTTTCAAGTAAATAAAACTCCTAAAAATACATCACGTGTACAAGCCTCAAGGTTTAAGTACAAATAGTTATTCCCTCATTCTTACAAGAGTATGCATTTTTGGTTGGACACATGTTTTAATTCACAATTAGTAAAATAAGAGAGATGAAAAAAAAATTATAATATTGTTAGTGAAGAATGAGTCTTACCAGAAAAAATAGTTTTAAAAATTGGAAAGTGCATACTCATGTGAGACTGACTAAAAAGGAAAGAGTTCATACTTTTATAGGACTGATAATTTTTTTTAGTAAAGGCCAAATGTAGTCCTAAACATATGACGTTTTTATGATTTTGATCCTAGACATTATGTTTTGAATTATTGCATCCCAAACATTTGAACTCGGACCATAATTAGTCCATTTTGGACGGCTCCCGTTAAAAGTAACGGTCAACGGTTGTTTAGCCGATTTTGACCAGATTAAGCATTTTTTATAATTTTTTAAATTATTTCAAAAAATAAAAAATTATTACTCTAAAAAAATTTAAAACTAAATAATCAAAACCTTTCTCCACAAACCTTTCTCCCATGAGCCACCACGACTCCCGCAATGGAAGATCGTAATGGGCCTGTCACAGGCTATCCCACCACAAATTCACAGGACAAAGGCTTCTCAGCCGCCGTCGGTCCACCGCCGGCCGACACCGCTTATCCTTAAGGGATAGAAATATAATCTCCACTCATCTCTATCACCTACAACCACCACACGAATTAATCCACTACAGATCTAAGTCCTAAGCTCAAAAATCAAAATCAAGCACGTGAATGCTAAAAAAACGATAAGTAAGCTTTTTCGAATTGTTTTTCCTTTCTGCTCCCCTCCATTCCAGTACTGTTCCGCCAAAGTGTATTCTCCTTTCAAACCCTAATTCAATGTAGTAATTGGGGATTTAGCACAAACTCTAATTTAAACTCAAATTCAGTCTAAATGCTGGAAATTAATTAATGCGAATTTGAATTGTAATTGATAGGTGTCGTCGTCGATGATGGAGGTGGGGGTGGTGCCGGAGGTTGAAGGGAGCAAGAGCGCGGCGGTGGTGGGGATGGACAGAGAAGCGATGGTGATGAGGTACATGAGAAGAAGAAAATGAGGTTCGAGAAGATGATCCGGTACTCATCGAGGAAGGCATATGAGGCCGAGAACCAAGGGGAGATTCGCGAAGCGGTCGGACCTGGAGGTGGAGTCCGCGACGTACAGCGTCGTTCCAAGCTTCGAGTGAGATCCAATCAGATGATGATGATGAAGGTTTTTTTTGTTTCGCATTTTATGTTTTAATTCATTTTTGTGTATTTTAATTTCTTCATTTTGCTAATAAAAATTAAGAGATAATTAGGGTGCTAATAATCACAATTAATAATTTAATTGGGTCAAAATCAGTTTAACAGGCGTTGACCGTTACTTTTAACTGGAACCGTCCAAAATGGACTGATTATGGCCCGAGTTCAAATGTATGGGATGCAATAATTCAAAACATAATGTCTAGACCAAAATCGTAAAACAGTCATATATGTTTAGGACTACATTTGACGTTTACTCCTTTTGTTCCCCTAGGTTCTTATAGCACACATCTTAAATTGTAGTGTTAACATCACAATGAACCTTTAATTTCTTTTCATAACTCATCTAATACTAGTACTAATTGTTTTTATTTTATTGGGTTATAATCTTCTTGCATGATTTTTTACTCACTAGTCAATAAAGATAAAGATTTGATGACACGTAACGACTTATAATTTATGATGTATACATTCAAAGTATAAATATAGTTATCAAATGTTTACATTGAAGTTTAAGTTAACTCAACCAATAACAACCGTTTTAAACTAAAATTTCAACCCTACGAACAAAGGTCAGTTTCTTTTAATAAATCACCTTATTTTACCTGCACAGTCACTACATAAAATATTATAAATTCAATGCGTAACCAATATTCCAACATAACTTACTCCCTCCGTCCTCAAAGAATATGCACTTTATGGACGGCACGGATTTTAATATAAAATTAGTAAAGTAAGAGAGGAGTAGAGAGAAAAAGTAATTAAAGTATTGTTAGTGGAGAACGAGTCTCATCTCATTAGAGAGAAAAGACTTTCCAAAATTAGAAATTGCATATTCTTGTGGAACAAACTAAAAATGAAATAGTCATATTCTTATGGGACGGAGGGAGTATTAGTTATTACTTACCTCATATGTTATTATTGTTGGGTTGCGTTGCCGCTGATCTCACACACGTAATCGAGAAAATAAAGCACGCAAACGATATAACGTGGTTCGGTGATAAACCACCTACGTCCACGGAGAAGATGACCGGAATCTTATTGATGAACTCTTTACAATTACAACGAACTCACACTCACACTCTACCGCTCACAACCGCTCGCTATCTTGAGAATTAATCTCTCTGAGTGTGTGTGTATATGGTGTAATTCTGCTACTTCACTACTGAGCTCTATCGAGCTATTTATACAAGATGCAATCAAGAAATAAAATCCAACTAACTCTATTTCCCAAGTTAGTTATAACCGCTACTTCGGCTCAAAACCGAACTCTTCCTTCTCGGCCTAGTTTCCAGCTCAAAGCCGAGCTTCCTTCTTCTGCCTTCTTCTTCTCGGCTAGTTCCAGGCTAGTTCCAGCTCGGTAAGCCGAGCTTACCGAACTCCTTTCACCGAACTCTTTTCTAGCCGAACTCCTTTCTAGCCGAACTCCTTTCTAGCCGAACTCCTTTCTAGCCGAGCTAGCTCAAAACCGAGCTTCATTTCTTGATCTCTTCTTTGAGCTGCAGCTCGGTTCCAACACTCGATCAAATCAGTAGTTTGCACGGACACACTTTCACAAATCTCCACCTTGTCCTTGCAAAACTCCATCAATATCTAGATTCCCTTCTCAATCCTGTTCCATACTTCAACATTCCACAATTTCCACCAACTTCAAGCAATGCTTGAACTTCAAAGTTGGTAGTGACTTGGTTAACATGTCTGAGGCATTTTCTTCAGTGGGAACCTTCACCACATTGATCTTCCCACTCTGAATTTCGTCTCTGATGAAGTGCCTCCTTACAATCGATATGTTTAGATCTCTCATGGAACATTTGGTGCTTGGCTAAGCATATGGCTGAATTGCTGTCACAATTAATCATTACTGCTCCCAGCTCTATCCCCAGATCTTGTAAGATTCCTTGTAGCCATTTTCCCTCCTTTGCGGCCTCTGTCAGTGCAATATATTCTGCCTCAGTTGTGGACAATGCGACCACCGGTTGTAGATTCGACTTCCAACTAATGGCTGTACCAAACAAAGTGAATATGTAGCCGCTTTGGGACTTCCTATTATCCAAGTTGGCCGCATAATCAGAATCACAGTAGCCTACAAGAATCTCATCTTTCTCAGACCATGCTTTTCCACCAAATCTCAAACCAATCATAACAGATCCTCCCAAATATTTCAAGATCCATTTCAGAGCCATCCAGTGTTCTCTACCCGGATCAGCCATGTACCTGCTAGCCACGCTTATAGCATGGGCCACATCCGGCCTTGTACATATCATCAAGTACATTATGCTTCCCACTATATTCGCATATGGTATCGCACTCATTTCCCTTCTGATTTCATCGGTTTTAGGCGCCTGTTCTTTGCTCAACTTAAAATGGCCTGCTAATGGAGTAGAGACTGCCTTTGCATTTGTCACCTGATATTTCCTTATCACTTTCTTGATGTACTCAGCTTGCACAAGCCTCAGTTCCTTCTTCTTCCTATTTCTGACAATGTCCATGCCTAGGATTCGTTTTGCCTCCCCAAGATCCTTCATCTCAAACTTTTGTTTAAGCTCATCTTTTACAATCTGCAATTCACTCAAGCTTGATCCAGCTAGTAGAATATCATCTACATACAGTAACAGGTAGGCTATTATCAAATCTCCACTTCTCTTGACATATACACAGCTATCAAAGCTGGATCTCTCAAACTCCATCAGCTCCATTTGCTCATGGAACTTCTTGTTCCACTGCCTACTGCTCTGCTTGAGCCCGTATAGGCTTTTCTTAAGTAAGCAAACCTTCTTTTCTTCTCCAGGCCTTTCAAAACCCTTAGGCTGCATCATATAGATCGTCTCCTCTAGATCCCCATGTAAAAAAGCTGTTTTTACATCGAGTTGATGCAGCTCCCAATCAAAATGAGCTGTCAAGGCCAATAAGATCCGAATGGAGGTGTGTTTTACCACTGGAGAGAACACCTCAGTGTAGTCAATACCTTCTACTTGTGTGAATCCTCTAGCTACCAACCTTGCCTTAAAACGTATGCTTTCAACTTCCCCAACTTCAACCTTCTTCTTAAATAGCCACTTGCAACTTATGAGTTTCTGAGTCCCTGGGTCATTCACCAGAATCCAAGTCCCATTTCTCAACAAGGACTCTATTTCTTCTTCCATGGCTCTGATCCACTTCTGACTTTCTTTGCATTTTATGGCTTCTTCATAGGTTGAAGGCTCTGAGAACATGAGCACCTCTGCTATACAAAGAGCAAAGAAGCTCATATCATAATCTGAAAACCTGCTGGGCAAGCCTGCATTCCTTCTTGGATTTCTTCTGTTTCCTTGATTTGATGGATCTCCACCCCTTGTGTTTTCATCTGACTGAGAACTGGAAGCTCCACCTTCTTCTTGGTGTTCAGAGATTTCAACACCCTCATCAGCATCAGACCAAGCAGATTTCTCATCAAACTCAAACTCTTGAATGCTAGAGCTACTGTCACCACCAGGGGGTGCTTTAGTTTTCTTGAATGGCATTTCTCCTTCATCGAACACTACATCTCTACTCACAATGATATTCTGACCCCCTTCATCCATATTCCATAACCTATATCCCTTCACTCCATCTTGGTATCCCAACATCACACATTTCTTGCTCTTGGTTCCAACTTATTCTGCTTGATATGTGCATAAGCCGCACACCCAAAAATCTTCAAGCCTGAGTAGTCTCCCAAAGTTCCATACCATCTCTGATCAGGAGTCTCATTAGAAATTGATGAAGAGGGGCATTTGTTAATCAGATCAGCTGCAGTAGAAACAGCCTCTGCCCAAAATTTCTTTGGCATTCCAGAGTAGAACAACATGCATCTCACTCTTTCTAGCAACGTCCTGTTCATCCTCTCTGCCAGCCCGTTCTGTTGAGGGTTCCTTGGCACGGTCCTATGCCTTCTTATCCCTTTCATTTTACAGAAGCTATCAAACTCAGTAGATAAGAACTCCATCCCATTATCAGTTCTTAAGTACTTCAGCACCGACCCTTTCTCATTTTCATATCTAGTATGCCATTCTCTAAACCTCTCAAATGCTTGAGACTTCTCTTTGAGGATGTAAACCCATACCTTTCTTGAATAGTCATCTATAATAGATATGAAATACTTACCTCCACCTATGGATTCTGCTGGAGAAGGCCCCCATAAGTCACTGTGAGCATATACAAAGGGAGCTGTTGTAGTGTGCTTTCCACCAGAGAATGGTAGCCTTTTTGCCTTTCCAAGAATACAAGACTCACATTTGTTGAGCCTCTCTGATGTCCCCAGCCTCATCGCACCCAGCCTAGCAAGCTCCTTGATGCCTTTTTCCCCCACATGCCCAAGTCTAGCATGCCACAGATCCAGGCTCTCTGACTGAGTAACATTTGCTGCATTAATCACGGTTTCACCCACCAAGTAATACAGGCTATTCTTTCTTTTGGCCTCCATGACTATTCTGGGACCCTTTGTCACCCTGAGTACTCCGTTACTGGACTCAAACTTGTAGCCCTTGGACTCCAGCAGCCCTAAAGAAATCAAGTTTCTCTTGATCTGAGGTATGAACCTCACTTCTGTGAGAGTTTTTACACTACCATCACTCACCTTCAGCTTGATTTCTCCAATCCCTCTAACATCACATGTCTGATCATTCCCCAACATTACTGATCCTGTGTGTGCTGTCAACTTTTGAAACCAGGATCTGTGGGAGCATATATGAAAGGAGCAACCCGAGTCCATGATCCAACATTCTTCAATTCTTGCCCCTGAGAGTATATTCAAGGCCTCATTGGCCTCCACTTCCTGAGCAAGATCTGCAGTATTTGAACCTGCATTGATCGCTTGTTCTTGCTTCCTTTTCCAAGCAAAACATGCCTTCTTCAAGTGACCCGGCTTTCTGCAATAGTAGCAGCTTCTAATCTCCCTCTCTCCCTCAGCCTTATCTTTGTTTTGTTTCTTCTTGTTGAAAACTTTCTTGTTCTGACCCTTCTTCAAGAAAAGACTCTCAGCCACTGGATCATTTTGTCTAGTAGAAGTGGAATAATCATTCTTATGCGATTCCTTCATTTTCAGAGCAGAATGAATTTCTTCATATGTAACCTTGGACTCTCTTCCAAGTAACACCGCATCCTTGAAGTGTTCAAAACTCTTAGGAAGCGAATTCAGCAGCATCAAGGCTTTATCTTCATCCTTGATCATTTCATCGATATTTTCCAAATCATCTACACACTTACCAAATTCTTCAAGTTGCTCTGTAATTCCTCTCGCATCTGAGAATCTGAATGCAAGGAGCTTCTGCTTCAGGTGTAAACGATTTGTAATGGACTTGGTCATGTACAATGACTCAAGTTTTGTCCATACTCCCGCAGCTGTCTCCTCTTTGGAGACTTCCCTCAGAACCCTATCTGACAAATTCAAGATTAGGGTGCTGTAGGCTCTATATACTGCATATCCTGAAGCTTCCCTTTCTCTTTTCATCGACCTCCGCTTCTTTCTCGGCATCGACTTCATTCTTCAAGATATTCCATAGGCCCTGCTGCATCAAGATGGCCTTTATCTTCAACCTCCACAGCCCAAAGTCATTTTTCCCGGTGAACTTCTCCACCTCAAACTTAGCTGTAGACATTTCTCAAACAGACGGTGGGCAATCGCCAAGATCAGCTCAAGTACCGGAATTCTTGGACCCTAACTATCCCAGAAAGCAATCAAGAACTCCTTTGGGAAATTCCCACAGACGGCGCCACCTGTTGGGTTGCGTTGCCGCTGATCTCACACACGTAATCGAGAAAATAAAGCACGCAAACGATATAACGTGGTTCGGTGATAAACCACCTACGTCCACGGAGAAGATGACCGGAATCTTATTGATGAACTCTTTACAATTACAACGAACTCACACTCACACTCTACCGCTCACAACCGCTCGCTATCTTGAGAATTAATCTCTCTGAGTGTGTGTGTATATGGTGTAATTCTGCTACTTCACTACTGAGCTCTATCGAGCTATTTATACAAGATGCAATCAAGAAATAAAATCCAACTAACTCTATTTCCTAAAGTTAGTTATAACCGCTACTCGGCTCAAAACCGAACTCTTCCTTCTCGGCTAGTTCCAGCTCAAAGCCGAGCTTCCTTCTTCTGCCTTCTTCTTCTCGGCTAGTTCCAGGCTAGTTCCAGCTCGGTAAGCCGAGCTTACCGAACTCCTTTCACCGAACTCTTTTCTAGCCGAACTCCTTTCTAGCCGAACTCCTTTCTAGCCGAACTCCTTTCTAGCCGAACTAGCTCAAAACCGAGCTTCATTTCTTGATCTCTTCTTTGAGCTGCAGCTCGGTTCCAACACTCGATCAAATCAGTAGTTTGCACGGACACACTTTCACAATTATAACCCCACTTATTTTGGCTCTCTCCTCCCAAACTTTATGAATCATCTTTAACTTTTTGGATAAATATATCAGCAACAAAAATGAAATTCTTCCTTCCATTATATACTACTAATGAATTAGTACATGTTTATTAACATCTATGCCAAAGCTTGAAGTCAATTACGATGAAACAAAGAGAATATTACGCTTCCAGATATGTCCAAATCTTTTTTTGTAAAAGATATATTTTCGGAAAATGTTAACATAAACGTTCTAAATGATAATCACTTTTACAATAGTAAATATGAACAAGTGATCATCAAGTTCTAAAAGTAGATAGATCTACCCACTCATAATAATACTACACAATTATAAATTTATTGGGGTCGAAGTCAATATATTAATGTACGCAATCGACACCAAATTAATAATAATAAAAAAAAAACATGTCTAACAAGTCCAAGAAAGGGTCTCATCTAAATCTCATTAGTCATTGATAGATGACGTGAACAATTGGCTATAACTGAGCTCAAATAGTTAAAAGTTTTATTTAATTAATTGTTACCAGTACTCTCTCCGTCCCATTGAAGATGACTCACTTTCCTTTTTGGTTTATCCCAACTAAGATGACCCATTACTAAAAATGGAAACACCTTTCTCTCTACTTTATTCTCTCTCTTACTTTACTCTCTTCACTTCACACTCAAAATAAAGTTGTATAAATTCTCGTGTGCCGCCCAAGGAAGGGGTCATCTTCCTTGGGACGGAGGGAGTACTATTTTGTTCACATTCCCACTCTCTCTCTTCTATATAAATCCATCCCACATGCACCACTCACAGCAAAGCCTCTTATCCTAACCACCAAAATTCCAATTTCAAACACCGCCACTCTCATGGCTGAAAAGAGACCGGAGAATAACGGTGCCGCCACCGCCACCGCCATCGAATCCCAACTACCCACACCCATAAAACCAAAGAGAAACAAATATGCTTTGGCTTGTGCTTTCTTGGCTTCCATGACCTCCATCTTACTTGGATATGGTACATCAATTTCCCTTATAAAAATTCTCTTTACTAATTAGTTTCAACATTTACTAGTATTTTTTTTCCTTTTTTCACAAAAAAAGTAATTAAAATATTTTGGTACATGCAGATATAGGAGTAATGAGTGGAGCCATAATCTACATAAAGAGGGAAATTAAAATGACAGACGTACAAAAAGAGGTGATAATGGGAATTCTCAATGTCTACTCGCTACTCGGCTCCGCCGCCGCCGGCCGGACCTCCGACTGGCTGGGCCGCCGCTACACAATCGTCTTCGCCGGAGCTATTTTCTTCGTGGGCGCACTGCTCATGGGATTCGCCACCAACTACGCCTTCCTCATGGTCGGCCGCTTCGTTGCCGGCATAGGCGTCGGCTATGCGCTCATGATAGCGCCCGTCTACACGGCGGAGGTCGCCCCGGCCTCCGCCCGCGGCTTCCTCTCTTCCTTCCCGGAGGTCTTCATCAATTTTGGTAACTCTTTAATTTACTTTTTTTGCTAATTGTTTTATTAGTATTATTTTGGGGTTTGAGTACACTAGCGAAATTTTCAACGTGACAAAGTAAATAAGGATTTGGGTTTGTCTATTTATTTGAATTATGTGCTAATTGAGAAAAAAGTATACAACTCTTTTACTAAATATGAGCTTAAAAAGATTTTTGAATTACTTCTAACGGAAAAAATATCCATTAGTCATTTCAGAAAAATACTACTCCACACAAACGAATTTGGAAAGGTTACGGAACTAAAGATTAGTTTATTTCATATTGGTTTCTAAATATGAACGTTAAATTTCTTTTTTTTAGAAAATATTCAATATTCAATTTCTAAATATACGTAGTGGTTTTGTTGTGAGTAAAGACAATGTTAAACAGTATTTATAAAAAAATAGTTGCCGAAGCACAATTTATTAATTGTGGATTCAATTTATACTACTATATGTTTAAAATAGTTTCTATATCTTGTCTATGAGTACTATGCAATACATATATTTTTGTTTATATTTATACTACAATTTTAGGAACAATCATACGTGTATATTTATGTGTATGACAAGTTTCAGTTAGTTGAGATTATTTTATTTTAGTTCCGTTCCGGTTATTTCACGGAAGAATATTCAACGAATCAATGTAGGAAACGATTTGTTTGATTTTCTCCAATTGTTTTGAACTGTTAGAGAGATTTTGTAAACTTTATTTATTCAGCCTGTCGATGACTAAACTAGATGACAAAGATTGCATGTTTCTCAATGCATTAAATACACTAAAAATGATTCATTGTCGAAAATAATATCACAAAGATTCCAATTTTGAGTCAATTTAATTTATCTAATTCCGGAAAAGGAGGCATATTTTCTAGCCTCATATTTTAAGTAGAAGAAAATTCTGCATTTCATGGGTCCAATTAATCGTCCACCCACATCTTGCAAAGACACGCGTGCACATCTCCATGGACACCTCGAGAGTCAATAATAAGAGAAAAAAAAAAGTTAAGTAGAAGAAAATTCAGTATAAACATACCATGTGTGAGTTGTTGCAGACAAAAATCTTGAATTTGAGTTTATAACTAGAATTAAGGAAGAAATAAGTATATTCACTTGCCTTTTAAAAAAGGGGAGATAAGTAATAATATTATTATTTACTTTTATGATTTAAAGTCTCACTTTAATTTGATATAAATGGTTCTTATTTTTATACACTCCTTGTGTCTTACCGTCCCAAACTATTTACATCATTAAATAACAATATAAATAGATCTTATTTTTATACCCTCCTTGTGTCTTACCGTCCCAAACTATTTACATCATTAAATAACAATATAAATAGATCTTATTTTTATACCCTCCTTGTGTCTTACAGTCCCAAACTATTTACATCATTAAATAACAAGTCACTTAGTCACCATTGTGTAACGAATCAGTAAGTATAAGTATATTGTTGTTTTTATTAGTAGTAGTAATATTTGTTTTTAATCACAGGCATATTACTCGGCTATGTTTCAAACTACGGCTTCTCGAAGCTCCCCGCCGACATAGGATGGCGACTCATGCTCGGAATCGGCGCCATCCCGGCCGTCTTCATTGCCATCGGCGTCCTCGCAATGCCGGAGTCCCCTCGCTGGCTCGTGATGCAGGGCCGCCTCGGCGACGCCAAGCGCGTCCTCGACAAAACCTCCGACTCCCCCGCGGAGTCCAAGCAGCGCCTCGTCGAGATCAAGGAAGCCGCCGGCATCCCCGAGCACTGCACCGACGACATCGTGGCCGTCTCCAAAAAGAGCCACGGCAGCGGCGTGTGGCGCGAGCTCCTCCTCCACCCGACCCCCGCCGTCCGCCACATCCTCATCTGCGGCGCTGGCATCCACTTCTTCCAGCAGGCCAGCGGCATCGACTCCGTCGTCCTCTACGGCCCGGACATCTTCAAAAAGGCCGGGCTCGAGTCCGACACCGACCAACTGCTAGCCACCATGGCCGTCGGATTCACCAAGACGATCTTCATCTTGGTGGCCACCTTCTATTTGGATAAGGTCGGGAGGCGGCCGCTGCTCCTGTCCAGCGTGGCAGGGATGATCGTGTCCAGCATGGCGCTCGGGGCAGGGCTGACCGTTATTGACCACTCGGAACGGAGGGTGGGGTGGGCCCTAGCGCTCTCCATAACAACGGTTTTATCCTACGTGGCGTTCTTCTCCATCGGGATGGGGCCCATCACGTGGGTCTACACCTCCGAGATATTCCCTCTGAGGCTGCGGGCGCAGGGTGCAAGCATAGCTGTGGCAGTGAATCGCGTCACCAGCGGGGTGATTTCGATGACGTTTATATCCCTGCGTGACGCCATTACATATGGAGGGGCGTTTTCCTCTACGGTGGGGTTGCGGTCGTGGCATTTTTGGTATTTTACACTTTGTACCCTGAGACGCAGGGGAAGACGCTCGAGGAGATGGAGGGCTTGTTTGGGACGTTTTTTAAATGGAGGACTACGCTTAAGGAGTTTGACGAGAAGAAGACCGAAAACGAGGGGCATATCCAAATGCGGAGGAATTAAAAGTGGTGGCGTGTAAATATAGGGCTCTGGCGAGGGCAAATTTGTCATTTCACTTGAGTGTGTTGTTTTTGCCTTCTTATTTCGTGTAGGGCTTTTAGCCCTTGTGTTTGCTTTATGCAGCTATACATGAATATCATAGTACTAAGACCATCCACAACGCGTCTCGCGCCGGGCTCGCGTCTCGTCTCGGAGAGACGAGACCCCCGCGAGACGCATTGCAGCGCCCATCTCGTCTCCAGCTCGCGCCCGTCTCGTCGCGTAGCTCGTCTCGGCGAGACACGAGACGAGATGTCTCGCCACGCGCCAGGGACACGTGGCACGTCCCCATGCGTGCGTGACGCCCACTCGCTGGCCCGCGAGTGGGCGTCGTCACTGATGACGCAATAATTCATTTTTTTAAAAAAAAATCGATTTTTAATAAAAAATATTTTTTTTTCAAACGGTAATATTACCGTTAAATATTTATTTTCATTTTTAAATTTTTAATTTTTTTACTCTATAAATAATTCTATTCCATACTCATTTCAAACACAAACACACATCTATTCCTCTCAAATCCTCTCTATCACTCCAATTTCCATCTTCAATCAACTCAACAAATGGATCCTTTTGAGCAAATGCGCCAATTAATGGAACAATCACTCGAAGAAGATCGACGACGAGAGGCGGAGGAAGCCGCACCACCCACACCCAACTCCAAGAGGATCTAATTGAGCACATTTGGGAAAACTTTGGCGGAGAAGATTAAATTATGTCATTTTTATTTTTTTAGAATTTTAATTATGTCTTCGTTTTTTTTAATGTTAAGTTGTAATATTGTTTTAATTTTAATAAAGTGTGTTTGTTTAAATTGAATTGGGTTTTAAAAAAAATTATATATTAAATTGAATGAATAGTAATTAAGAGACGGTATAGAGACGGTTAAGAGACGGAGCGTTGCAGGTTCCGTCTCTTAGTTAAGAGATGGAGGAAAAAAGGACAGTGGGGCCCTCAAATAGTGCTCAAATAGTAGTTAAGAGACGGTTTAAGAGACGGTATAGAGACAGCGTTGTGGATGGCCTAATAATCATCTTCTTAATGTGTAAAAAGTGAGGTAGTGACAAAATATACAGTATACATTTTGTTGATCCAAGAATATTCAAAAGTATTTTCGAAATAAAAAAGATTAGCATCATATATATATTTATATATAAAATAGAACAAAAGATATAAAAAGGAAATGAATACATCCCTCTATATATATATATATATTCATATCCTTTTTACCTATTTTGTTCTATTGTTCTTTTTAATCTCGTCCATTCAATTTCAAGATTTGATAGCCCAAAATAATGCCTCATGAATTTAAATTTAATCATTAAAAAATTGAAAAGGCTACATTTGGTATACACAAAAGTGTTTGTTATGGTAATTTCCTTGATTTTCTCTTCCAAAATCTTAGCAGTTTCTGTCAATGACTCCATTCAACACATGAAGGTTCCAAAATCGTTTCTGTTTTTCATAATGGAAGAAAACCGTTTGATTATTAATTCTCTAACAATACCGATTTGAAGAATACCTGCTTGCATTTTACAGCATCGGAGAAGAGGCAACGTGTTCCATCATTTGAAGAATACCTGCTTGCATTTTACAGCATCGGAGAAGAGGCAACGTGTTCCATCGGCATACAACCGTTTCATAAAGTAAGTTCATTTCACAATATCCAAATCCAAAAATAATGAAGTTTATTTATTTTCCAATTTAATTTGCTTCAACATCTATATGTATAATAACTTTGCAGAGAGGAGATTCAGAGGATACGATTATTAAATTCGATGATGGATTTCATGCCTATTGTCCACTCGCTTTGTATTAATTTTGTGGGATTGATAATACTCCATATATATGTTCACTAAAACAAAATTTGGGTTTGATGTATCCCTGTTGGTAAATTAATGTAATATGTTCTCCCTTTCTAATTTGATTTTAATCAGTTGAGAGTTCTGAAGTCTTATGTATTTTTTTTTCCTGCAATGATTTTCAAGGCTAGTTGTTTACAGAAATTTCCAGTTGCTTGAGTAATTCATTGTGTTATGTTTTGTTTTGTTACACAAATTAGTGAGTAAAATATCAGTCCACGTTTCTTGTTTTTACCCAAGTGTTTACCAATCATTGGAGTTTATTCATCTAGGGTGTAGAAATTAAAGCAGTAAGATTGTACTCCCTCCGTCCCCGAATAAGAGTCGCTAATTTCTTTTTTGGGCCGTCCCCCATTAAGAGTCGGTCTTCATTTTTACCATAAATGTTAGTAGGTCCCACATTCCACTAACTCACTCCACTAACATTTTATTATAAAACCAATATAAAAAAGCGGGTCCTACATTCCACTAACTTTTTCAACCAACTTTTCTTTACATTTCTTAAAACTCGTGCCCGGTCAAACAACGACTCCTATTAGGGGACGGAGGGAGTATTTTTTAACGGATGCGCATAATGTACATATGTGATTGTGTAATGGTTGTTTTATGTGAAATAATGGACGATTTGTGAGCTGTAATGTAAATGTTTGTTGACCAGTGTAATTTACCCGACCGAGATTGATTGTTCGGTGCACGTTTATTATTTTCCCCAGGGTTTAGCAATCCTTGGGGCTAGGGTGTAGTACGCATTGAGTCCACGAGTTTCAGTCATTCATCTAAGGTTTAGGAATCATATCCGCTAGGTAGTAGTTTTTAACTGATATACATAATGTACATATTATAGTATATAATGGTTGTTTTAGGTTGTGTAATGCATGTTTTTTTATATATAATGTACTTTTTAACTCACCAATTTAATTTAAGTTTGGTTGTGTTTGATTGTTCGGCGCACGTTTCTTGTTTTCCCAAAGGATTTATCAATTATTGGGGCTAGGGTGTAGTATGTACTAATTCTTAAAACCGTCGTCAAAGTACACGAGTTTCAGTCATTCATCTAGGGGGTAGAAATCATATCGGCTGGGTAGCAGTTTTTAACTGATACACATAATATACATATTATATTATATAATTATTGTTTTAGGGTCTGTAATGCACGATTTGTGATCTATAATGTATATTTTTTCTGACCAGTTTACTTTAATTTTGGCCTGGTTTGCTTTTTCGGCGCACGTTTCTTGTTTTCCCAAAGGGTTTAGCAATCATTGTGGCTAGGGTGTAGTGTGTACTAAGTAATAAAATCATTACTAAACACCACTAGTTTCAGTCATTCAACGAGGGTTTAGATATCATCTCGGCTAGGGAGTAGTTGTTTCTGATTCACATAATGTATATATTATACTAAATAATGGTTGTTTTAGTATCAGTAATGGAGGAGACATGAGCTGTAATATATATGTTTGCTGAGCCATTTTTTTCTCGCTTTTTGTATAGTGGTGGTTGTACAAAAACCAAGGGTCACGCTAGCAGCTCAGCCAGCCGTCTGATTTCCAAGAGATGCTACTATGCCTCTTAGACGGTGTAAAGCGTGCGATGAGATGGGCCATAACGACTCAAGAAATTGTCCAATGCTTAAAGAGATGGCGATGGAGAAAGAGACGCGGAAGAGCAAGATGCCAGCTTGATGTCTTTTTAGTTTTTTAGTCGGATTAGTCGTGTGATTCAATTGGTGGTCTTAGTTTTATTAGTAATCACACTGTGAACATTTTATACATTTTATTATTGCATTATTAATCTGTTTTCGTCCATTATCGTTAAAGAAGTTCTTCATTATTGGATTCTAGCACTTCAGTTAATCTACATAGATGTTCCATTGCAGTTCATTATTAGCCACATTATCTATATTATACGTTGCTTTATCTACATTAAAACGCACTTAATGTGTTGTACACATTATGTTTGCATTTGTAATCGGTTGTCGGTCATTATTGGTAAAGAAGTTTTATAATATCGGAGTGCACTGGACCCAATATAGTTATTCCATTACAGTTCATTATTAGACACATTATGTACATTATACATTGCATTACGAAACCGATAATGTACATTGTTGACCTTTAAGTTTTACATTATTATGCACACACTTAATGGATTGTACATTATGAATATACTACTGCTACGACCAATACTATCATTATTGGGTTATTTATATCCATTACTTTCATTCTATTGGTCATTATTATTAAAATAAAGTTAACTCTATCTACATTGTATTCCTATTTTACGTTTCTATGGAGCGATGTTTCAATATTCTTTAAAGTTGAACAATTAAATGTGCCGAGTTAATGTCATCAAACACTATCACCAAATAATTGTTTCTGCTTGCAAAAAGCACATAACAAATGGTTCAAAAGATACCAAGCCATAATTCGGCTGTGTCCACTTTCCAACACGAGTTCTATAAAAAACCCGACAGTTTAAAGAACCACTCCAGCTAATAAATATCCACTCAACAGCCATAACCTCACTCACCCCAGCCTACACGCTCACTCACTCCAACCCATAATGGTCGACCCACTCTTCAGGCGCTGTACTTGGCCCTGCCTCGGCCAATCTTTCCATCAATTTCGTGGCTAGTGCCACGGGTATTATGTCATCGACAACATCGTCTATGTCCAGTCGCAGCTGCTTCTCTGCTGTGGGATCGTCAACATACAACATCAGAACATTATTATAACGAACATAATAATGCATAATATTTGATATATAATGTACCAAATAAATAATGCACAGTACCAAATAAATAATGTACAATTTCAAACAAATAATGTACATGCAAACTTTTGAGTTATGGTAAGCAGCAATTCACCCATATACACAATAATTTTCATAATGCATACTACATTGCAAATAATGACAACTACTTGATACATAATGCACAACCTCCGTCAAATAATGCACATATTTATATTCCATTCACCAATTTTCCCACACCAGCCAGTAAGCAGATACATAATGCAAAATACTTGACAAATAATGCATCACAGAACATAAATAATGTAAATTTTTATTCAACTAATGCGCACATTGATACTTCATTGAGTTAGTCTCCCATGTATAAGAGCACTTAAAAAGGTAAAACCACACGACTGATAATGACAAAGCAGCAATTCACTCATATACCCAATAATTCTCATAATGCATACTATATTGCAAATAATGACAACTACTTGATACATAATGTACAACCTCAATCAAATAATACACATATTTATATTTCATTCACCAATTTTTCCACACCAGCGAGTAAACAGAGAAATAATGCCAAAGACTAGACGCTCACTCACTCCAACCCATAATAGAGAAATAATGCCAAAGACTAGAGGCTCACTCACTCCAGCCCATAATGCTCCCCTATATTAGACTCGATATGATAAGTCTTAAATCACCTTTATGTATTTTTCAAATTCATAGAGATGAAACTTTATTTCCAATTATGAAATGCTACTTTATTTCCTGTGAAAGAGGGCCACAGACGTTTCATATCCAACTTTTATAAATGTTTCCTATTAAAAACCATTTTGAATAATTTGTGGATGTAATTTTGAGAGCTTTCGTTTTTATAAAATAATTGTCCCCAAATAAATGTGTCCTCAAACAACACTTTTTAAAACTAATCATTTTGTTGATTAATGATACTATTTCAGTTTGTTTTCATCGATAGAGTACCTTTAAATTGCCACAAACTGGTATATCTTCGATTTATAGTTTAAGGAGAAAATTTTAATGAAAAATACTACTATTACTACTGAAAAGATTATAATTTATCTTTTTATTTGTGACTCGAATAATTGTTATTCAACACATAAATCCTTTACGTTGATAACTTAAACTAATTGAAAATAATAAATATATAAACAGCAATTATAATTATTCAACTGAAAGTATTTGTCTGTGAATTGGGATTACTCTAGTCGCTAAGATAAAGTCTGAAAACCTTAACGACCGAAGAACATTAACTAGAGAGGGTTATTTTAATTAAAAGTTACAAAAAATAATTACCTCTACTAGTACTATTATTTATTAATTACAAACTTATATCTTGTTCAATTTTTATTCATCAGTTATCATTAAAATCTAATAATTCAAAATTAAAGTTCCATATTTAACTCAGTCGAATATTGATTTAATTATTTGCTTAAAACGAGAATAAAGACGTACGGATATAGTTGTATATTTAACGTTGTATGAATTTTTAATGTTTATTCCTTTCTTTGGAAACAAGGATTAAAGGAATTAATTTCAAACAGGGGCGAGTGAAAAATTGACACCAATTTTCCGCTTCAATTGACATTTGACACGGATCGAGAACAGTCGGTGACTGCATCATCATTCCTTCTCAACATTCTTTCTTCCCTCAAAAATAGCTACTTTATTAATCTTCCACATCACTTTTACCCAATTCTGGATCTGGGCTTCTTAAAATTCCAATCTTTTCAATTTCTTTCCCCCCTAATAAACAATAACCTGCACGGAATTCTCTACAAAAGGGGGGAAGAAAGGTATTGAAAGGGAAAGGGAAGAATGCATGTCATTAGAGACAAGGTTTACGATAAATTATCGAGTTTCTTTTCCGATTCGCAGACATCCAATGAGGTGGTAGATCAAGAACCTGAGGTACCTTTCATAGGCTTTTTCCTAAATATATTTTTGAATATATGAACGTGAGTTTGATTGGAATTGATTTTGAGCGATTTGATGATTTTGGCAAAAAAATCATATGATCCATGTGTTAAGGCTTTGAATTTAGATTTTTTTGGTGCAATACTGCAATGTGGTGTGTTTTGAGATTTGTTTTGGTAATTAGATATGCTCTATTGGGAACTTTTTAGGTTATGATGCAGGAATATTGCTCAATTGATCCTGATTCTGTTAGGGCTTATAATAGGTTTGATCGAGCTGAAACACCTGAAATGTCGAAATTAGAATTGTGATCTGGTGGGAAAAGGCAATGTCAATCAGCTTCCTTTTTTTCATAAATTCATCTATTTTTTGGTTAAATGACCTTGAAGGATAAATTCAGCTTAATACCTAATTCTTTAGTGATGAATGTACCTGGACAAGAATGTGAGTTGGACTTGAAAAGCTGTCTCGTTTGGTTCAACTGGAATTGTAATTAGATAAAAACTTTGATGTTATTGGAATTCTTGAATGTAAATGGAGAATTAATGTGGCGTTGGATAAACAAGAGTAGCTCTCTAGCTGGGATAATGTGCTTGATTATTCTTTCTTGAAATTTGAAAAGTGCTGATTATATTACATGTTGTTTGTTACTTTGTTATATTCTCGTGTGTTATAATATCTGAAGGCTTAAGCATCGTAAGTGATTCTGTAGTTGATATTCATTGTTTCTAGATTCTCGACAATTATCTACACTGTGCAGATATTTTTTTATAATACTAGGTTCTATATGTGTAGGCCAGGTTGCATGCTAAGAATGGAAAGTCGCCGTCTTCTATGCTTTCCTTTCTCCCCTCAGCCAGTTTCAGCTGGAACCGACCAAATGAGCAAGCTAACGGAGTTACGTCTACTGGTTCACAGTCGTTTCAATGGAGAAGTAAAAGTTTTTCTCTGAAAGATAAACCCTTGGATAGGACAGAAAGCTATGATGATTTTCAAAAAGAAAATAGTGGACATGGCTCAGTGAGGAGCCAGAATCTTGATTCATTTGGCAGCCAATTAGAAAATTCAGTACCTGATGCTGAGAGAAGCACTAGTAGTGGCTCTAGCTCTGATACATTTGAAGATGTCTTTACGCCACATAGTTTTGAGAAGTCCTTGCCCAGCTTTGTCGATGAATCTGTGTTCATCTCTCCAGATTTATATGAGTTCCTCGAGGCATCACTCCCTAACATAGTGAAAGGTTGCCAATGGGCTCTACTGTACAGGTAAAATCGATTTATATTTGTTGATACTGCATTCAGTTATGTAATTCACAATCAGGGCTTGATGTACGCTCTATAATTTACTGAATGAAGGGCAGTACGGCAAGACATGGCATATCACTAAACACACTTATCCGAAAGAGTGCTGATCTGAACGGTCCAAGTTTATTGGTATGTTGACCTGTATATCTACCTGCTTACAGATTTATTTGAAACTTCTAATCATTTAAAACTGATCCATACTTTGTCTTCAGATCTCCGGAGACAAGAAGGGTGCTGTATTTGGTGGCTTATTTGATTGCCCTTTAAAGGCTACTTCAAAAAGAAAATATCAAGTATGTCATATGCTTCTCTCAGCTATGGAAATCATGTTCTGAATTACTGTTTTCGAATTCCAGTACATTTGACCTTCTTACGCCGTTATTACCTATTGCCCTCTACTTGACAGGGAACAAGTCAAAGTTTTGTTTTCACGACAATATATGGTGAATCAAGGCTATTCAGAGCAACTGGTAAGCACATCCCATTGTAACCATATTAAGAGTGTGCTTTATCTTAGCAGGATGTTACCCGGTTCACACGATTAATTCTTTGGATTCATAGATATTTTTATCATATGTGGACTACGGTTAGGTTTTACTTACGTAGATGCTAACTGTCTCTGAGGGTAACTAAAATGAACAAAAGATTGTGATTCATATTTAGAGGATGCGTGCTAGATTGCATTGTTGAAATGAATAATTTTTCATAAACATATATTTATAGTATTGCCTGATTGCTATGCTTAAACATCAATAGGAGTTCACTTGAAACATGTTGTATCGCTAGTCACTATTATAATCTCAGAACTGACTACCTTTATCCGTTTGTTTGTATAGGTGCGAATAGATACTTCTATTTGTGCTTGAATGATTTGATTGCTTTTGGAGGAGGTGCCAGCTTTGCTCTGCGCTTGAACGAAGATCTGTAAGTTCTTTTACCACATGGCTACGCACTTATGGGGTGTTTGGCTAAGTTTATTTGATAAAGCATGCCAACTCCTATATCTTATTTATAAGATTTTAGGCCTTTTTGTAAAATATGCTGTTGGATCTTGAATCCTTGATTGAGCTTAACACCATGTTAGTAATAGTAAAGGTGCAATTACAACTACTAGAAATAAAAGTGGTTTTCCTAGACAATAATTCTCTTTCCAATGAAGAAATGAAGAGCCCTCTTACATACTTTCAAGAAGAGTTTATAAGCTAGTCTCAGACTTATTTTTTGCTCCTCCATCGTAGATTATCTGGAACCAGTGGACCTTGTGAAACATTTGGGAACTCATGTTTAGCTCATGATCAAGAGTTTGTATTGAAGGATGTAGAGGTACTCATTCTAGCTATTTACCCTTCATAACTTGTATTTTAACTTAATGCGTCTCAATTAGAATTGAAATACTTGTACTAACAAATATACTGGTTTTTGCTGATCTTGTTGTTATTCCTCTTGCAGCTGTGGGGTTTTACACATGCATCTCAATACCTTACATGAAAGCAAAGCAAAAGACCACAGTTTGTTATTGTGTTGCAACTTTATACTATGGAAGACCAATTCTTTCATTTTAATTAATCTATTTTTTCTCCGAACATGTACAAGTAGGGCCATTACATGTGTAGCCCCATTGGTTGGTAGAAATTAAACTCGATATTTATCTTGTGTTGTAATGAGCAACAATTCCTTACTAGTTTGACAGGTCTTATAATATCCAAATTTATATATTTATTCCTTTCAAATTTATAATTTTATAATATCCAAAAGCTTCGACGCTATATCATCATTAGCTACACTGAAAAAATCGATTACAGGTTTGATAATTTGATGTATTATTGAAGAAATGTGAGAGTAGATATAGATGTATAACTACAGCTTATGCAAGAATCCAGTGAAAAGATACATGGCAATGCTAAATTTTCAAGAATTGATTTGCTTAATGTAAGAAGCTTGCTTAGACTCAACAAAATTCTTTATGGTTGAGGCATTGCCTTGTAAAACAACCCTTCCATCTTCCATGTAGACGGCACCATCTGCATACTCGAGTTCTTCTAAACGATGAGTAACCCACAATGCTGTAGTTCCTTTGGAACTAGCCACAGAGCTTTTAACTGCTTTTACAACCCCAGCCTATCAAAAAGTAGCAAATAATCTTTGTTCACATTTTGAATGATGCATCCTCAACATAGTAGGCTGATACATATACTGATATAAGCTAGAGTCCATGTTCAAATACACTTGGGTATGCAGCAATACTAGGTTAATTGCGACATCATATCATGTTAATCAACAATTATATGAAGCCATGACCTCAAATTAAGCAAGAATGTAGATCACAACAAAACTAACTTATTTGACATCTTAAGAATATACATATATCTTGTAATAATGGAGTGCTCATTTCAGTTGGAAGAAGAAGGCAGAAGTCGGTAAGCTCGGCTAGAAAGGAGTTCGGTAAGCTCGGCTAGAAAGGAGTTCGGTAAGCTCAGCTAGAAGGGAGCTCGGTAAGGAAGCTCGGTAAGGAAGCTCGGTAAGGAAGCTCGGCTTTGAGCTGGAATGAGCCGAGAAGAGAGTTCGGTCTTGAGCCGAGAAGGGAGTTCGGTATTGAGCCGAGAAGGAAGAAGCAACCAGTTCGGTCTGAGCCGAGAAGGAAGAAGCAGTTAGTTAGCCGAGGTGTAGCGGTTATTCTTCTTGTTTTCTTGATTCTTGTTGTAGTTAGTTAGTAGCAGTTGCTACTTGTTTGTAGAGCTTTAAATAGCTCAAATCCGTGTATGTAGTTAGAGTAGTTTTATCAATAAAGAGTTTTCCAGTTTCTCTCCAAGATTATCATCTTCAATACTCAAAGTGTGAGTGTGTGTGTTTCTGCAGTGTGTGATCTCATACAACAGTGAGTGTGTGTGTGATCTTCTTGAGTGTGTGAAAGCCTTGTGTGCGTAAATCCCAACAAGTGGCGCCGTCTGTGGGAAAGGGATATTGAAGCTGATTTGCAGAGGATCAAACGGTTTCAGAGATGGCAGCAAGGCTTGATGCAGAAAAATTCACAGGCAAGAATGATTATAGCCTGTGGAAGATGAAGATGAAGGCGGTTTTGATTCAACAAGGCTTGGCCGCAGTTCTTGCAAAACCAGAGGAGAAAGGAAAGGCTCCAGTGCTTGATGATAAAGCTCAGGCAAAGATGGAGGAGATGCAGCTCAAGGCACATTCTGCAGTGATTCTGTGCCTTGGAGATAAGGTCTTGAGGGAAGTTCAAGAAGCCAAGACTGCGGTGGAGATCTTGGACAAGTTAGATGAAGTTTACTTGGCCAAATCCTTGGCTAACCGGCTGTATCTCAAGAAGAGGCTGTATGCCTATAGTTTTTCTGGAGATAGGTCCATCATTGAGCAGCTAGAGGAGTTCAACAAGATCATTGATGACCTGGGATCTGTTGATGTCAAGATTTCAGATGAGGATAAGGCCATTCTCACATTGAATGCCTTGCCTAGCTCGTATGACCAGCTAAGTGATGCAATTATCTATGGAAGAGATAAACCTATCACCTATGCAGAAGTCTATTCAGCCTTGATGGCCAAAGAACTCCAGAAGACAGCCAACAGAGGCTCTGCAAGCTCCAATGTTCAAGCTGCAGAGGCCTTGAATGTGAAGAAGTTTCAAGAAGCAGAACTTCAAGAAGAAGTTTGAGGGCTCTAAACCCTCAAGTTCTGATGCTCAGAAGGAAACCAGAGCTTGCTATTGGTGCAAGAAACCTGGACATTTGAAGAAAGATTGTCATGCATGGAAGAGAAAGATAGCCTCTGAGGGACACAACCAATCTGATTGTGTGGAGAGTGCTGATCCCCCGGCTCAACTTATGAATATTAGTGACAGTGGGGTCAGTCACAGGTGGATAATGGACTCGGGGTGCAGCTTCCATATGTGCCCCAATAGAAGCTGGTTTCATGATCTTCAAGAAGCATCGGGTACGGTTGTTCTTGGAAACAATCATATTTGTCAGATCAGAGGAATAGGGAAGGTAAAGCTAAGCCTACAAGATGGCTCTATAAAGATCCTAACTGGGGTGAGGTATATTCCAGAAGTGAAGAGGAATCTCATCTCATTGGGAATGCTGGAGCAGAAAGGGTTCACCATATTGATGAGTCAAGGAAAATTGTTTGTTAAATCTGAAGATGCAGTGATGATGGAGGCTGACAGAGAGCATATTCTCTATTATCTGAAGGCTAAGGCTGTTGATGGAGAAAGCAATGCAGTGTCAGATGATTCCATAATGCTATGGCACAAGAGATTGGGCTACCCAGCTGAAGGAAGCTTGAAAGAACTCATCAAGAAGGGTCTGATCTCTGGAGATTTCAACAAGATGAACCCCTGTGAGCAGTGTATACTTGGAAAGGCTAAGAAGGCACCCTATCCTACAGGTATTCACTCTTCTACAGCCCCTTTAGACTACATACATAGTGATCTTTGGGGGCCTTCACCGGTGTGTTCAATTGGTGGAGGAAAGTATTATCTAGCTATCATTGATGACTATACAAGGAAGTTGTGGGTATATATTCTTAAAGAAAAATCTGAAACACTCACAAAGTTCAAGATATGGTGTAAGGAGGTTGAGCTAGAGAAGGGTAGAAGTGTTAAATGCTTAAGAACAGACAATGGCCTAGAATTCTTGTCTGCGGAGTTTGATCTGTTTTGTAAAGAGAAGGGTATGAAGAGGCATAGGACTGTTCCTGGTAATCCTCAGCAAAATGGTGTTGTGGAGAGGATGAATAGGACAATCCTAGAGAGGGTGAGGTGCCTACTTCTTGGTTCTGGTTTGAGCAGCAGGTTCTGGGGTGAGGCTGTGTATACAGCAGCCGATCTCATCAATAAATGCCCATCTACTGCCCTGAAATCTGAAACTCCTGATTACATGTGGTATGGAGCTCATAGTGACTACTCAAAGTACAAGGTGTTTGGGTGTGTGGCCTATGCTCATGCTAGGCAAAGCAAGCTTGAAGCTAGGGCTCTGAAATGTATTATGTTGGGGTATCAGAGGGGTGTTAAGGGGTATAGGCTCTGGTGTATTGAGCCCGGTAAGCAGAAGGTCTTGGTGAGTAGGGATGTGGTGTTCTTGGAGGATCAGATGCCATACCTGAAAGATAAGCTGGACTCCAGTGAAGATGAGGGTGATTTCTTCAAGGTGGAGTCTGTGGGGGTTGGTCTAGGAGCAGGTGGAGTTATTGACTCAGGGAGTGAGTCTGATTCAGATAAAGAAGAGGCTCCAACTCAGGGCAACCAGGCTGGTGAGTCTATATCAGACTCTATCAGAGACTATCAGCTTGCAAGGGACAGAGTTAGAAGAGAAACAAGGCCACCAACAAAGTTCTCTGATGTTGTGTATTATGCTCTGTGTGCAGCTGAAAGTATTGATGGCGCAGATCCACTCACATATAAAGAAGCTATGCAGAGTAAAGATAGAGAAAGATGGATTGAAGCCATGAATGAGGAAATAGAGTCTTTACTCAAGAACAAAACATGGATTTTGGTGGACAAATCCAAGCTGAGTACAGATGGTAAGGAAAGGAGGCTAGTAAGCTGTAAGTGGTTGTTTAAAAGAAAGATTGAGACCACTGATAAGGATAGAGTCAGGTTCAAGGCAAGGCTGGTGGCTAGAGGCTTTACACAGCAGGAGGGAATCGATTTCAATGAAGTGTTTGCACCTGTTGTGAAGCACACTTCAATTAGGATCCTATTGGCTGTGGTGAATCAGCTTGACTGGGAGCTACAACAGCTTGATGTGAAGACAGTCTTCCTAAATAGAGATCTAGAGGAAACTATCTTCATGGAACAGCCAGAGGGCTATGTGAAGATTGGAGAAGAAGGCAAGGTGTGCCTGTTACAGAAAAGTCTTTATGGACTTAAGCAAAGTCCTAGACAGTGGAATAAGAAGTTTGATGCACAGATGAAGAAGATTGGCTTCTCCAAGTCAGAATATGATGATTGCATTTACATCAATAAGGCAGGCAAGACTCCCATTGCCTACCTATTACTCTATGTGGATGATATGCTACTTGCAGGGCCTTCTATGACAGAAATTCAGAAAGTTAAACAAGATCTGAAGTCAAGCTTTGAAATGAAGGATCTAGGAGAGTCAAGGAAGATCCTAGGCATACATATTCAGAGAGATAGAGGCTGCAAGAAGCTGTGGATGCTGCAAACTGACTATATTGAGAAAGTTTTGCAGAGATTCAAAATGGAAAATGCAAAAGCTGCATCAACTCCTCTGTCCCAGAGTTTTAAGCTTTCAAAGGAGCAGGCCCCTAAAACTAAGCAAGAGGCTGATGAGATGGAGGCTATCCCTTATGCTAGTGTGGTTGGAAGTGTTATGTATACTATGATTTGTACAAGACCAGATCTTGCCCATGCTATCTCAGTGACTAGCAGATACATGGCAGACCCGGGGAAGGAGCATTGGAATGCTCTTAAGTGGATATTGAGGTACATGAAGTCAACTAAGGACTGGGGGATTGTCTTCAATGGCTGGGAAGGTGAATCTGAGGAGGTTGTGCAGGGCTATTGTGATGCAGACTATGCTGCAAACCTGGACAACAGGAAGTCCCAAACAGGTTATCTTTTCACCATGTTTAGAACTGTAATCAGCTGGAAATCAGGGTTGCAAAGTGTTGTTGCTCTCTCAACAACAGAATCAGAGTATATAGCTCTCACTGCAGCTGTACAGGAGAGCTTTTGGATTCAGGGAGTGATTTCTGACTTTGGTTTTGACCAAAAGACAATGGTGATTCATTGTGACAGCAGCTCAGCTATGTGCTTGGCTAAACATCCGGGTTTTCATGAAAGGAGCAAGCACATAGACATAAAGTTGCATTTTATTCGAGATGAGATCGAAAAGGGGAGAGTGAAGGTGATTAAGATTAACACCTTGCACAATCCGGCTGACATGCTAACAAAGTCTCTAGGTAGAGACAAGTTTGATCATTGCAAGAAGTTGATCAATGTTTGTGCAAGAACTGAGATGAGCCCTCAGGTGGAGAATTGTAATAATGGAGTGCTCATTTCAGTTGGAAGAAGAAGGCAGAAGTCGGTAAGCTCGGCTAGAAAGGAGTTCGGTAAGCTCGGCTAGAAAGGAGTTCGGTAAGCTCAGCTAGAAGGGAGCTCGGTAAGGAAGCTCGGTAAGGAAGCTCGGTAAGGAAGCTCGGCTTTGAGCTGGAATGAGCCGAGAAGAGAGTTCGGTCTTGAGCCGAGAAGGGAGTTCGGTATTGAGCCGAGAAGGAAGAAGCAACCAGTTCGGTCTGAGCCGAGAAGGAAGAAGCAGTTAGTTAGCCGAGATGTAGCGGTTATTCTTCTTGTTTTCTTGATTCTTGTTGTAGTTAGTTAGTAGCAGTTGCTACTTGTTTGTAGAGCTTTAAATAGCTCAAATCCGTGTATGTAGTTTAGAGTAGTTTTATCAATAAAGAGTTTTCCAGTTTCTCTCCAAGATTATCATCTTCAATACTCAAAGTGTGAGTGTGTGTGTTTCTGCAGTGTGTGATCTCATACAACAGTGAGTGTGTGTGTGATCTTCTTGAGTGTGTGAAAGCCTTGTGTGCGTAAATCCCAACATATCTAATGCTGAATATACTTAGATCGTTCTAACCACTATATTTTGATTCCAGGCAGCAACCTAAATGAATATCCTGAACTTAATAATATGTAAAGACCAATGCACATGCAGCCGTGCATATATCTTACCAGCCATATAGCACAACATACCAATACAAGCAAAGTGAAAGTGTGAGGATGTGTTTTCCGTAGGATCATTACCAGTAGAAGTGAGTCCAACATCTGTAGGATAGGTGTGGATACCTCACCTTTCTTATTTTTGGTAAAAAATTTGGATATCTCAATTTTACTTTTCTGTGAAATGTTTTAAACTTGTGACTCTTCTATGCATTTTCAGGATTTCAGAGAGTGGCTTTGGTTATTTATTTTAGGATTTCACCCGTAGTCCAGTAATACTTTACTTCAGATAGCACAAGTTGTGAGAGACCATTAAATTCTTATCCCTGTCATTCCACAAACAACTGAAAAAAGAAACTAGGCCATTAGCCATACCTGATCATCTTCATCCAAGAATGATGTAAGTTCATCTAGTAACAATACTTTGCATGCTTCCGCCAGAGCGCCAGCTACAGCAACCCTTTGCTTCTGACCACCACTAAGGGTCTGAACGGGTCTCTAGATGTTTGAAAACAACAGTCAGATTTGCAGAAATATTTAGCTCATAAACATTAAAATAATTTATCTTATTTTGACATACTTTCAAATATTCATACATGCCTACAGCATCCAAAGCTTCAGCCACTCTAGATGTAATCTCATCATTGTCTATATTGAATTTGCCAAGGCCAAAAGCCACATCCGCCTCCACAGTGGGCATAACTACCTGCCAAAAGAATGGGGAGACTACAAAATGGCTTATAAAAATAATTTCTGACTTAACACAGATTTGACATGTAGCTACACATGGCCATTTCTGATGACAAAAACTGAAATGGTAGAAGCCCTTCAAAAGTTTAAGTTTTCTGACGTATCCTGTGCATTACCTAATTAGATCCACGACAATGCCTCCGTTTCTCTAATATTAACCATATACAAGAGGAGAAGAAGTTAAATAAGTGTTTATCATGTAGCTCCTACATATTACTTGTTGAAGAATGATGGCATGTCCCATAATTTATTCCAACCAACATAAATCACAAGAGTCACAACGAACTGCACAACACCTTTGTAAAGTTTTCCTAAATATATTAGCTTAGTGTTCTAAAGTGCTGGTGGCTTATATCAAAACATTTTAACTTATGAAAAAGACAAACAAAAAGGGATTTATGGCAATCTGACTACACCAGAGAAATAATTTACAGAGTTACAAACGTGACATGTACTTGATCGTTACCTGATGATCAGGATTCTGGAATACAAAACTCCTGGGCTTCTTCACATGCAAATACCCACCACCTGGATTCAATAAACCACCCAAAATCTGCAATGTGTTGTGTTTAAATTAAGAAATTAGGGTTCATGAGATTAGAGAAATCAATTCCCCAATATCGCAACCTCACACTTCCCCATACATGTTTGCATCATAATACATCATGCACAGAGGTGAAACAGCACGCAAATAAAACAAATTAATGCTAATTCCAATATAGGTATCTCCCCAAATATCCAGGAAATAAGTTGTCTAGAATTTCAACAAACAATTGACAACAATATACACACATTACATGCGTCAAAAATCAAAATCGTTATATACCTTTAGAAGTGTAGATTTCCCGCAGCCATTGGGACCCAGAAGCATCCAGAACTGGCCGGAGGGGATGGTGAGAGAGCAATCGTTGATAATAGGGACAAAATTTCCCTGCCGAGTCCTGACGGAGTAGCTTAGATTCCGACATTCTATTGCTGTGCTGTTAGCAACTGCGGTGGAGACGGAAGCTGCGGCGTAATTTTCTCCGGTAGAGTGAGCACGGGGAACCGGAAATTGCACCGCCGCTGTGGCGCGAACCACGGCGGTGGCATTCATTACGATAAATATTTGTTATAATAATAAGAAGGTTATATATTTATTTGACTCATATGCTGCGATGATTTTTAAGATAAAATATACTCCCACTCTGCATTGTTTGTCTACGATTTTTGCTTATTTCAAATTTAGCATACTTTTATCTCTTTATTACCAAAGCAATTAATAATTCCCAACAGAAAATATTAATAAGGTGTTTATATTCTGACTTCGAAATTAACATGACATATTTTAAGTATTTCACTAGTTTAGAAACAAGTAGGATGGATTAGTATGAAATCATAACATCAAATATAAGTGGAACGAAATAAAATCGAGCTACATTTTTACAAGTTGATGGATCACACCACACATTGCAACTCTGTTTCTCAGTTCTATCTGAAAAGGTTTAAACGAAACCACAAAAAATATAAATTAAATAAATTAACAGGAGCATCGATCCCCATCAAAATAAATAGCACCTATATTTTCGTGGTTTTCTCCTCATTTCCCAGCTACAAGATACAAGCGTCAAAAACCATAACGAGACCAAGATTATACAACTTCCTCATTTCTCAATGCCTTGCTGGAGATATTGAATCAAATCGTATCCAGCCGTCGTCCACTTATTGTAGGCATCGGTGCATATGCGAATCATAAAATTGGCTGCTTCGCGCTCGCTCATCTCTGGATGGAACCTCTTTCGAAGATTTCCAATAGGATCTCCTCTGCTGAAGCAAGGCAACCCGCTGTCGAGCATCATGGCCACTGTACTTAGGATCCCATCCATGTAGCGTCGTGCAGCAAGGTAACCCTTTACACACAAGCTGTGCAAGGAAAGATGACAACGTTAGCTAGCATCAAGCATAATTCTTGAAAAGAGAGACAGACCAAGATATTACTAACACATTACCTTACGAACTGGTACCACGTATCACTTTTCATCACCCCTGATGGGTCGAGTAGTTGAGTCATCTCATGACTCAGTTTGAAGTGAGCACTTTCAAACCTCATGTTTCCACCAGGAGAAGTTTCCAAGATAAAACCAAAATCAATATGAACGAGCCTACCTACACTGCATTCGCAAAGAATCGCAACAGGCTTAGTATAATGTAAAAGGTATATATTAAAACTAACTGCACAACTGAACCAACATAGATTTTCATGCTATATAAGTTGACTGTCAATGGATTTTAATCATCAATCACATTTTTTTCACTCTGAATCATCAGAGACTGTAAATCTCTAATGCATCCTGATAACATGGTGTGTCTAATCCTTCAACAAAAAAATAATTCCCATCTCCTTAGGATAGATCAAAATATTTGTAGAATGTAAGAAAATAAAGCACAAGATGATTCATGCCAAAAAATAATGGCAATCTAAATACTGAACTTTGGAGACTAAAAGGATGGAATTGTGAACCACAGAATCCATCTATGGATTTAAAATGACCAAGTAAAGCTTTGGGTTATTGTATTTTAAGCATTGATGCGCATATGCACTTACCTGTCAAACAAAAGATTCCCATTATGCCTATCTTTTGGTTGAAGCAAGAGGCTAGCAACTGCATATCCAGCACTGCTAATGAGAAAATTCTCCCTAGCAGTTTCAAAGCTGGGTGATCCAACTGGCCCAAAGTCCTGTTGAAATATCTCATATAGACCACCATCAGTGGTCTCGCCCATCTGACTCCTACTTCGAGAATTAGGCACAACCTGTCAAGCATATAAGTAGGAAATTTAGGGCAAACAATGATAGGAAGCGGATATGAGAACATGTCAAGCTATTTAAGGGAATTGCTTCAGAGCTCGGCATCCATAGCTTATTCAAGAAGATGCAGTGCAGATACAGCATAGAGTACCAGCTTCTTCAAAACAATAAGTAATGTAAGTTAAATTTCCTTCTCGACAACACACAAGCCTTTACATTTTTTCAACCAGATAGGACACCAACAATACATGTCAAGCATCTTTATTAGAATGGCATTTGGTTAATTTTTTAAAATAGATTGCCTCATGACACTTTTCAAAATGAGCAATAACTTAAGTAATAATGCTGATTGGTACAATGGAGTAATCCTGAATACATCCTGAGAGTTTCTACTTAATATTAGTGTGCCTCATACTTTGTCTTTGTGAACAGCCATGTGCAAGTGAACCAGTTATTTAATATTCTCTTTATGGCCTCACAATCATGTTTGATCCATTAGAATGAGAGTCCCATTTTTCTAAGAGTCCAATAGACAATCGTGCTTGTGTCGCTAATCATCATTCTGAGTTTCACGCCTAGAACAGTTTAGTTTTGGTGCTTGCACAAATAAAATGTGTTCTGCCATATGAAATAAAACAGTATAGTCGACAAATCTCTTATTTTGTTAACTAATTCACCAAGTGGCGAGGTGCACATTAATATATTATTCATAATATTCAAGAAAAGCAAATTAGAAAGAAAGATAAAAGGCAATAGATGCATGATGAGCATTAGATTGTGAAGAAATCATCTGGTAAAAATTCAGGGACATGCCAAAAAATTGTTCATAGAAGTATAATGTAATAGATGACGTTGACACACCTCAATAATTCCTCTCTCTGGGCCAGTTGGGAGTACTCCATAAGGAAACACATAGAGACTAAGATCAACAGCTTCAAAGATGTCCTTCAAAAGTGAAATAACTTGCAAAGCAAGTACATCTTGTCGGCAGTCATCTCCAACCTACAAGCAAACCAGTTGCATCAGGATACGAACCATGTATTTTCAGATATGCTTATCTACTTCTCTTTGCTACAACTAGGAAACAAATTAACACAGATACTTTCTTAATTGCATGCAGTACTAAGCCATGCTGCAAACCACATAAAGAAGATTAACGCATGCATAATCTTAGAAGGAGAGAACAAATCAGACAGCAGACACACACAAAAGAAGTTGCATCCTTATTTCAAATCACTTACTGCCTAGAATGCCTCTTAAACAGTTTTCTAGTGAGGTCTTGGTTCATTACGTGCTAGGTTGCAAGATAACCAGCATTTCCACATAGCAGATAGTAAAGCACATAGTCCAATTAGGAAGGATATAAAATCAGAGTATGAGATCATTAAGAAGTGCACCAAAAGATATGGGTATAGCTGAGCCAGGATGTATGGCTAAAAAGCTGCCTACATGGTCCCACATTAGTAAATCACAAAATAAAGATTTAGGTTCAAGGGCCCCACATGTATATATATTTAAAGTCTGCACAAACTTTGCAACAGATAGCCTCAGGTCAAATACACAACTGCCTTTACTTCATAACTTTGATGTGTCTTCTTTACTTAGCTATTGTTCTGTCATAAGATCTTCCTGTTGTTGCTAATACATCAACCACTTTTTGATCTTATCTTCATCAACCACTATTGTTCTGTCCTTATAAACTATAAACAGGTATTGTGTGCCTAGACAAACTCCAGTAGCCATTAGTTTTGATCCAAACTTGAATTGAACTATGATAGCATTCAAATACATACAAGCTCACTGGTCCAACGGATCAGCAGTTCATGGAGTTAATACCTTGAGATGAACTATGCTAAGCACCCAATCCATTCAGAATGTCACATACCTTGAAAATACAAGCTTGAGGCTTTATATCATTATGATCCCCATCCCGGTCCACGACATTGAATGTTATCATTATAGGGACTTTTGCTGCTGATTGTAAAGGTATTCCACTATCAACCTGTATACCCCTTACAAGTTTGCCGGGAGCTGTAGGTAGGTAGAGGTCATCTCCATCAACTTGGATTTTCTCCAATTCTCTATCAATATTAAAATAAATATCTTGCCATTAACATTAAATAGGAGAAACAACAAGCAAAATTTGAAGTGTAATTCCTACTTTCTTATGCCAGCTCGCCTATCCTCTTTTGGAATTGGAAAGAGGACACCGGATATAGATGTAACCTTGTCAAAGAAATCAAATTCTCTTTGAAAAATAGCACGCGCTTTGGGACTGAAACCATCAATTATTTTTTCTCTTACTACTGGAAGCAAAGCTTGAAAGGCGACAGTCTGGAGAAAAAGAGAGGAAACAATTAATTATGTGCCCTACTCCCATATAAATAGGTGAGATCCTGTCCCAATTCGGAAACATAATCCTATCCCAATTAGGAAACATAATCTATACAGATTCAAGGCATACTAACAAGTATAAAAAAGACCACAGCTTCAGAACTAAACTAAGATAGAAATTGTGAAACAGAAACTGATTACTAAAGTATTTCCAAGGGAAACTATCATACTTGAGGACTGTTATAGAATGGATATATTGCAAGCCATCTATGATCAATCAACAAACAAAATCAATCTTCATATATGTGACTATATATGACAATCATATAAAGAAGTGCTTGGAATTCTGCAGAGGATCAATATAACATGCAGAAACATCTATGCTCTATGACTATTAACATAATTATCATGGATTTAGAAAAATACACACCAACGATTATAATGACGAATGTGTAATAAAAAAATGTATTTTGTTCTTTTCTGCATCAGAAGAAGTATACCGTGGGAGATGGCAAAGGTGCATCTTTTGCCCCTGCTCCTGCCCCGGCCCCTGCCTCAGGAACACAGGCTTCTTCACCCTGTAAGGAAAATCCTGTCATAAATAACTCGAACAATAGATAAATTGCATAATATGCTGTATACCATCAGTAATATTTTCACCTGTAAGTGCCATATCAGAATATGGGCAAAGATATCACTTCGTTGAGCAGCTCTAAGAAGGTAACCCTCGACCAACTTCTGCATAATTGCTAACATGTAAAGTACATTTCTGATATAATATTCAAGGTAAAGTGAGAACGCTAAAAAATTTTCTTATTTGAGTGATGATTTCAAGTAAGATCATTTTCTTAAACATGCAAATACTAGTAGTTTCTATTATACTCCCTCCGTCCCACTCAAGATGTCCACTTTCTATATTTGGAAATAAATCTCTCTCTCTCCTCTCTCATTAAAATATTCAATCACCTTTTCCACTCTACTTTGTCACAAAAAATTACTCCACCTAAAACTTTGTGCCACTCAAGAATGTGGACATCTTGAGTGGGACGGAGGGAGTACATATCAAGGGCGACTCAAAAGACATGGACACATGGCACCAAACTAATAATACCACCTAGCTTGCAGTTTTAATATGTAGACTTCTTTACTTCACAATATCACTCTGCTATATGCCACCAAAATGCAATCACAAGAAAGCAAGCCATCATACCCCTTCATCATGTCTTAGTGCCTGCACCAACTGAGGCATAAAGAATGTCACTCTATCAGGAGGATAAGATTCCAACACCCTGAGAACATAAGCCATGACTCGAGGGTGGCCTTTATATGCTGGGGTAAGGAACTCTAAAGCTTGCGTAATTGAACAAGCTGCCCAGTGTGGTAATTGTTGCAGAAGTGTTGAATTGTCGTCTACCGCTTTGGGGGTTATGAAATAAGGCAAAGCTTCTGGAATACTGCGAATCTCCGCTATATGTGACTAAGAAGAAGAAAAACAATGCACAGGTTAAAACCATGTCAAAACAAATTAATAAAGATGGAAAATACAACCAATATGCGATGTGTTTTGACATGAAAAGTCTCATCTACATCTTTCAGCTTATACATTATAGTCTTACTCGAGATGGGAACTCTGAAACTGTATTAAGAACATACTAATAGGCTCAGAAAGGAGTTGCTTGTTGTAAGGCTTTCTTGCTTTAATTATAGACTCTTATTGAATTTTTGTGTGTGTGAATTGACTCACTCCTGAACTAATATGTTATGCTAGCATGTAAAGTTATTTAGTCTCAGGAAAGTTCATAAGTGTACATGGACTAGCTGCGTGATTTCAGTCTTCAGAGAAGAATTTGCTGGAAATCGTGCACCTAATGACATAGCAATCCGAGGATCGACGGTAAAAGCAATCCTTGCACACTCAGCCCATTTGTCGGAGCTAATTTTAAGCCGGGAAGAGCTTTCCCTGTACACGAGTTTAGTATTGGAGATATCATATATATCACCACAACTAACTAAACTAAAAGAAAATTCAATGAAATAGTTTGAGAAGGTCAACGATCATTACTTTGATCCAACAGGATGAGCCCAAACCTCAAGTCTGTCTGCTTCGTGTTGGCATAACATAAGAAGTAACTGTCTCCGCTTCTCTCGCCCAACAGCATAGTTATCCATCTGACCCCAGATAGGATGATAGTGATCCTTCTGCAGAACATAAGAATTTTCCCCAGCTTCGTAAAACCCGTGCATAAAGAATATCAAATGTTTTATGGTGTAGGTGCGTGCACTTCAGGATTTTTATAATTACTTACAGAGTCATTTGTGGAGCTGCCATTTTCAACTCCCCGAGCTTTCGTTTCATGGTGTGTTGGGTCAACCCGCTCAGAAAGATGATGGACAAACACTAAAACGGATTGAGCTTCACTCTGGGCAAAATATTTGTTTCTCGAATCATACCACTCTGGCTGGTGAGCAAACCACCCTAAGGCAGCTCTTTTGAAACAGAAAAAAATGATAAAAAAGGAATAGAATCAGAGGTCTACACTGAGTCAAAGTAATCAAACAATTGAAAAAAATGTTCAAGTCAGCTCAGTGTAAAGATACACTCAGTTAAGATGTCAAAAATAGATTTATGAACATGACAAAATGCTATACCTATATATTCTATCTTCCAGCAACTGAAGCCCTGATCTGAAGTTCTGAAGGTTTCCCTGTGTATGACACGAACAAAATTTCACGCCGAAAAGCATAAGAGTGAAGAAAGTTCCTACGGCAACTGGATGTCGAGTAAAATTCCAGGGGAGTTTTGTTGTCCCTTGTAACATCCGGCCAAGTAGCAAAAGCTGTTCAACACTGTCATGCCGAACTACCTGAAAAGACAATATTTCAAAGCAACAAGTTAGCGTGCATTCATAAGTGCGTTACAGCTTAAGGATCCCACGACAAAAATATTTTTGTCATGCAACATTTCTAACTTGTCATCTTTGGCAGCTTATTTAGTATAGAATTAAAGCGTAACATTTGGGATCAGAATTAAAATTTGATACAGATGACAGAGGCTTTGAATAAGACCTATGAGAGTAGATAGCAGAATCTTACTTCAAACCGATCAATAAAAAATCCAAGCCACAGTCTATGCGCCATTATTTGTTCAACCGGGTCCTTCTCTGGCCTCAACTGGGGCTCACCAGCTACAAGTTGGGGCCTCAATTTCGCAGAAGGTCCAGAACACCTTACATCCGAAGCAAATAGGCCTCGCTTAGTGTCTATTGTCCATAGCCATGCATCTACCAGCTCAGCAAGAACTACAGAACCCAACTGAGGAGCAGCAGAAACCAGCCATGTCCAGATGAACACGCCAGTCTCCACAGCGTCAAGTGTGGTTATGTAAGCTGGACACCAGCAAAGAAGGCGCAGAAGTTGAGAAAAACTCTCAGGATTTGATTTTGAATCTGAATCCTGATAAAATATGTTAAATCATGTTTTAAAAAGACAGAAAATTGAAGTCGTAACTAATATAAGGAGAAGTTTAGAAAAAGTTATTACCAGATTGGAAAGAAGCAAAGCAGTGGCTTGAGAACAAGTTTCACGGAAAGATGATTTATCTACTTCTTCCCCTTTCTCTGCAACAGTTACAAACTTCTGAAGCAGCTTTACGAATTTGGAAAGCAATACCTCATTGAAGGATTCTTTTTTGGTATGTGGTGGCTGTGCCGACCCATCTGGATTATCTTGATTTAGACTACCAGTAGATTGATCAAGACCACCAATGCTCTCATATAATCTTCTCATTCCAGCAATTTCTCCTGCATGGTTACACTTAGCTGTCGCACTGACCATACCAGTACCAAGAACCTCCAAATTGAATCCATCCATCAACTTCAGGTTTCCACCCGACGCGGCGGCGGCGGCGGCCATAACTGCTGGAATATTTGCAGTTTTTGGACCGTTCCAACAATCATTTTTACCAGTGCCTATCCGTATCTCAGACAATAGAGAAACAACATCAGCTGCTGGCTGTGTTCTCTGCCAAGTATTAGCCTTGCAAAGGTTTTCCTGAATATAGAAAGGGTACAAGAAGAGCTGAGATTCCATTTAGAAAGATTGAGGGAAAAAAATAAGAAAATGCAATGATATAGATGCCTTCCAGTAAAGAAAGTTACAAACCTGAAGAAGACCCTGACTAGTGCACGGAGCATGTGAAAGCGACACAACAATCCACTCACGGACAACCTTTTGGTACAAAGTGCGGACACTGGTAACGTAGGCAGGATCACTCACAACAGCAGAAGGTGGATCATTATGCATTGAAAGCAGAAGAGCATCCAAACAAGATGAATTCCACAATATCTGCAAGACATGTAAACCATACGCAGGTATTCTTAGAATGTGAGCTAGAAAATGAAGTGTGAGATGATGACACAACCATATGGCATTTTACCTGAGGTAATCTCTCTCTGAGTTGAGTTAACAAAGTATTAGATATATCTCGTACATGCTCATCCCTTTGGGACAAGTTTTTTATTAGAAAACAGGCATGAACCGAGAGAGTAGACTCCCTAATCTCAGCTTCAGGCCCTGTCTCAGATGCTCTATCCTCCTACAGAAGGTTGATATAGACCATGACATTTAGGGAAGGAATCTCGATAATAGAATAAAGAAAAGCATATTGAGAAAGAAACAAACAGAATAACAAATAACTTACAAGCTTAGAGCACATTATATAAATTAAATTGCAAAACTATTCTTATAAAGGTCACCAGAATTAAGTACAAGTTATGCCAGAAGTTATGGAAAAAAAACGAAATATCCCAATAAGACCACAAAATTGTCAATATAATGTCCAAAAGAATAAGCCAAACTTGTGCAGATCCACAAACAAGACAAAACAGAAGAGAGGATGAGAAGGAGAATACCAGCCAAGTTATTGCTGTTTCAAATGCTCGATGAACAATAGCAGTCAAACACTGAGATACAGCAGGCATAAGATTAGGACTTCTTAGGTATTCAAAGGCGCAGCTGAAGGCACTCCGAGAGCCAGTTGCATTTGGGTTTCCATTCAGAATACCTCCATTGCTGCTAAATCGTATTATCTCTAGATATGCTACTGCTAAAAGATAGGTTGCTTTCACACCTGCAGAAGTCAAATATGGTATCCAAATTTTTAGGATTGGAGCCAATCACTTAATTAATAGAACGTTGACTGATTTCAATACATCCAAATATAGGAGTCTGATTTGCCTAAATAAAATATGCTATTCAAAGACCTGAGATTGTACTCATTGCAGAAACCTCCACCCGCCCTCCCAAAGCAGCAGCAAGAGCACTTCTTTGAGTTACAGCAGCTTTCTCATTCCCACTTCCTCGACGACTACCTGGGTTGTGCAGAGCATTGAGTTCCAACTCATCTTCAAGCCATTTCACAGAGCTCACAACCTGAACACACAATTTTTGCCATCAGAAAAATTAGTTTTAACAAAGTACTTGGTACACGTAACTAAAACATCAATAATGGCCCCAAGTAACGCATATAAAATCAAACAACAAGAATATCCAAACAATACCATAAACTTGACGTAACAGACATTCAAGGAATGATTTGACCTGTTAAAGGGACCTTATACAGTTATACTCCACCTTATCAACTTTGATTTCATTTTAGAAACTAATTAAAAAAAGAGTTTTTAATCATCATTGTACATCTCCATAGTGAAGTGAACAAAGAAGTTGTTCAACAAAAGGTCAAAGGACTCTAATATTGATTCTTGAAGTTCAAGAGTATCACTCTACAGTACATGCTAAGCATAAACTTAAGATAAATGAACAAAAATACCCTCTGAAATAAGAGTATGCCCAATGTCTTAGTTGCTTTACCTG
Organism: Salvia splendens; assembly: GCF_004379255.2. Taxonomy (NCBI): domain Eukaryota; kingdom Viridiplantae; phylum Streptophyta; class Magnoliopsida; order Lamiales; family Lamiaceae; genus Salvia; species Salvia splendens. Next base: position 13,029,518 of record NC_056041.1, read on the forward strand.
AACATGCAGTGCATGCTATCATTCTCTTTTTTTCCTATTTTTCACAGTGAATTCTAAATTCCTGATAGCATGAAAAGGAAATACATCAAGCATTCTTAGTTTCTTACTACCATCTTTCTTTCCAATTCAGATCCTTGAGCCGAGAAAAAGGACTGGACATATATGGCATCATTTGTAATATTCAAGCAATTAATCTACAGAGAAAAGAGAGATCCGGACACAAAACAATTCATGGTTTAACAATTAAACGGCATTTTAATCATACTGTTTAGGATTCAAAAGTTCAAAGCCAGGTAAACTCCAATTTTATTTGTTGATAGGGACAAATGGACTTTATTAAGTGGAGTATATATTTTACTATATCTGCAAGATGTAGGAAATAAAAGTGAATGCAAAATAAAGTTAAAATCACCATGGTTCCACCAGAACAAGCTTGCACGACTATATTTGAGTATGTAGGAAAATCCAATTATTTCTTTTTTATTTTCAAATCAATAAAGTTTCCCCCATAAAAAAAGGTGGCCAAGAGCGAAGATAACTAAGTGCTTATTTAATAACTACTAGGTTAACTTACGAGAGGTGGGGTCCCTTGAGAAATACGCTGAACAGCAGCAGACCATAATGAATTCCACATGTATGGTCCACCCACAGCTTGGAGAGCAGTGGTACCCACACTGCCTGCACTATTAAGTGAAGTTGAAACTGACTTTGACGTAGCTGCAGTTTTCTGTATCGGAGGTGCTAAGCCAAAGAGCGCAATATAGAACCACAAGTTACGAAATAGCTTTAAGAGTGAAGGTTCTATATCTACACAAGGATCAAAATCAGAACATATTTCAGCCACAGCAGGAAGAAGAGGACCAAGAAAATCTGCTCCACTCCTGAAATATTGATTTAACTAGTTAGTAAGTCACTCACGAATTAGTATCCAAAAACTGAATTTTTACAAACAACAATTGCTAAACTTTACCTTCCACTTTTGGACTCTGCCGCCAGGCCGACATCTGAGCAAAGTGATAGTAAACGGTGACGGTAATCAGACCGCAACTTATTACATGTAATACCACTTGCAATCAACAAAAATCCTGCAGGTAACGTCTAGAGGTGATTGAATCAGTGAGCAACTATTTGCTACAGCAGAATTCTACCCCTCATGGAGTATCCTACCAATATTCAGATGCAATGTCGAAACATACCTCAATGCGTTCCGTTGTCGCCTCAGGTGCCTGGGTTTTACTTTCAGCAGAGCCAACTTCTGAGAGTTTGCCCATGTAGCTTCGAGACATTAAAACCACTGCTTCACGGTAAGACTTCTCAAAACCTAAACTCGCCATGCGAGAAACAGCATCAAGAAGCTGCAGTAACTCAACAAAAGCAGGTTGAGAAAATAATGCAAGATAAAATTTATAAGAAAAGGCAAATAAGCTCAAGAGAAAGTATAAGGATTTTATGTTAAAGAGATTGGAACTTACGCGAAGCCTCAATAATCCAGGAGTCGAAGCATCACCTTCTTCTAAGCTTTCAATAAAAAGGGGTAGTATCATATCTACAACTTCATGCTTCCTAACGGAAACGTTGAGCTCAGCCAACAAATGTATGATGTTCAGCTGTATAGGTGGGGTTGCTGGCTTCTCTTTTCCATCCTGATAAAGCACATAAGAATGTCAAGCCAAAAACAGAAGAATGTGTGGGTGTCTTGGTCAAATTGGCCTCACTGAAATTTAGTTTGTCCACTGTTTTAATCAATAATTCAATAAAATGTTTTGCATCTTATTGTTAACATAAAAGAAACAGTTGCCAGCCTGGAATAGTGTTAACAGATACTAACCTCTTCGTCGTAATCGTTTCGTTCACGAATACTAGTTGCCAGTCCCATGATAAAGGTATCCAAGGGAGCCCGATCCCTGGACCAACCGAATTCAATTAACTCACAACATGTTTTCAAGACACTATTGAACATAGATCCTTGACTGCTAGCTGAAGTATCGGCCTGTTCACAGAAGATCACAAGGAAGAAAAAAAAAAGATTGTTTTATGATATTAACAATCATATGGAGCAAATCCAGCCAAAGACTGAGTATACCTGAGCGCAAGTAGCCAGCACAAGGGGTTTAAAACGAATTAGCAGAACCCGGAGGAGCTGACCTCCACGAATAACAGCAGCTTGAGAGATGCCAGAAATCAAACAGTCAAAAAGATCTTCACAAGCTCTCAATTTACGCCACACGGAGAACAAGCATGCCTCTGCCGCCTCAATTAACAATCCAAGAGCTCCATGCAACAATTTTTTTGAAGACTTTCCTTCTGTGTCAAGAGATGCGAGAGTCTTAATTTGCAGCAACGCAGCCGCTTGATACACTGACAGCTTTCTGTTTATCCTGACTTTCAGCAACTGCCCCTGCTCCGACCAATCGCGCTTCCGTATCTGTCAATGCCACAAACAATTTCAACGGTAATTGTTTATGCGTTAATTTCAATATATATTTAGCAGTACCAAATTTAATGGCAACCACCTTGACACGGAATTGTGCAAGTTTACTAGAGTTAGTCATTACCTTCAAGAAATCAGCCATTGAGCTAAGTTGACTCTTTGCTATTCCTCGCACTTGCTCTGTGAGGCGGGGATCAATAGCCACCTTGCTGCATACATGTCCAATCAACTTGAAAACAATTTCTTGTTTTTCAAGACCCTCCACCGGCTCCTCCTCAAAGAATTTTAAGTTCTTCTTATAAGCTGCAGGAGCAGATAAGTCCCCATTCGCCACAATACCAGAGCTGCTTGATGAATCTGCAGAAACATTAGGGGACTGATTATAGTTCCCACTCAACGGAGAGCCCTGCGCCGAACCTACATCAGGGGTCAAAATTCCTTCCTTTGGAGAAGTAGGAATCCCAACATCAAAGCGATCAAGAAGAACGCGTATCAATTTATTGGCATCGGCGGGAAGAATCGGAGGGAAATTCGAACACAGAGCATTCAAGAACACCCTAGATATGCTTGAATCAGCATTTGCTATCGTCTGAAGTACAATTTCCCCCGTGAATCCCGCAACATCACTAGAAAAATTAGGAGATAGTTCGGCCGCATTCGAAATGTAACTCATGAAATCGGTGAAAAACGAAGAAACATCCGCGGGATAAAACGCCTGCGGCCAGAATTTGGGATTAAAGGTCAAAGGAATTGAGCGGTAAAACGCGAGAATCAGCGACTTGGGGGTTTCGTGTTCCGAATTCGGGCATTTCGAAAGGAATCGCGCGACCGCGAGTATCGCATGGAGTTGAGACCTGGAAACAGTCGGCGATCCCGTCACCAGCGACTCCGCCGGCGGGCAGCGGCTGCAAATCCACGCTATCTTATTACCAAATTGCGCAGGATTCTGCGCGATTAAATCGCAGAGCTCCACCAACGACTCCATTGCTCGAAATCTAACTCCGATTCGTGTAGATTCTCAAAATTCCAATTCAATTCTCATTGATCAAAAGCAGCAGGTGCCGCCGAGAATTACAACAACTGAATGCGGTGAGTTTCGGAACGGAATCCAGCAAAATTAGGGTTTATGAACAGCGGCGGAGATGGGGAACAGATGCCGGGGATGAAACGGCGCCGTATGGAGACTTTCGCTCTTCGTCTTCGCCCCGAGTTGTGCAGCGTTGAGGGCACACATTACCGCGCCTCCGTTTTTTCAGATCTTTTTGTGTTTGTCTGTGCCTGCCTTTTTCTTTTTTTGTTTTATAATTTTTTTTTATTTTGTGTATCAAATTCTATTTTTTCCCTTTTTTGTATAACTCCAAAAAACTAGGAAAAAGGGATGGTACGGCTTGTTCTCGTAATTTTGTATATTCTCTTAAAATTACTACTAGTAATTTAAATCAACTAAGTTGATGAACTAAATTATACTATACCTCTAATGAGATGGATGAACTAAATTATACTATACCTCTAATGAGATGGAGCTCAATCTCCCCTAAATATTCTAATTACTTATTTTCTCTACCTCTTTCTTACTTTTTTATTTTACATTAAAATTTGGGTCGAATCTAAAATGCATATTCATAGAGACGGAGAGAGTACAAAATTATTCCTATGTCAAATTTACCAACGGTTTATTATGATTTTAATTTTATTTTTCTGCAACAAAATGAATTTGATTGGCGGCAGCCGGCCGTCTTATTTCATTAGTTGCGGGCGTAATTCGATCGATTAGAGCATCCTTAACGCTTTGGGCCGGGCCGCAATGAGCGAGTCCTAGCCCGGGCGTTGCGTTGGAGGAGAGGAAGATGCGGCCGGTGCCGGTCCCGGGGCCGCAGTTGCGGACTGAGGACGCTCCCGGGGTCCGGCCCGGCCTAGGGTTAATTGGTTCGGAACGGGCCGCAACGCGGTCCGACCCAGCGTTAATTCGTGTTCGGGTCGGGTCGGGCCGCAACTCTTTTTTTAATTCGAAAATTTATTTATAAATGCCACTCTATCCATTTTCATATCCATTCAACTTCATTTCTCTTCCTAAAATTCGAAAAAATGTCTCTTCGTCAAAGATTATTCGATGCTCAAATGTCCCGAATGTTAGAAGAGGCGGTACCGACAATCCAAGAAGAAATCAACAACGAAGTCGAACGCTACCAAGCTGCTATTCAAGCTTGGAACGAACAACAAGTCCGGGTACCACGTACCCGGATGTGTATTCACCGAGACCGTGAACAAGCTGCTTTGCGGCTTTTCACATATTATTTCTCTAGCGATCCGCGATGGAGTGATCAGATGTTCCGTCGCCGGTTCCGGATGCGGAGGCCTTTGTTCTTGCGCATTGTCAACGCAGTTGTAGCTCGTGACTCGTATTTCTGCCAAACCACAGATGCTGTGGGCCGGCAAAGTATATCGACTTTGCAGAAATGCACGTCTGCCATGCGTCAACTCGCTGGACGGGATTGCCTAGCTAAATTCTGTCGGGCAGTCATCGAAGCATTCAAGGATACATACATGAGAAAGCCAACGACCGACGACGTTAGAAAGTTGGTGAACTTGCACGAGCGGACCCACGGCTTCCCGGGGATGCTTGGCAGCATCGACTGTAAGCACTGGTAGTGGAAGAATTGTCCAAAGGCTTGGAGAGGACAATAATACACTAGCGGGCACAAGGGCACACATCCCACGATTGTGTTGGAGGCCATTGCCGACCAACGATTGTGGATCTGGCATGCCTACTTTGGTGTCGCGGGGTCGAACAACGACCTCAATGTGTTGAACGAGTCTCCATTGTTCAATGACTTGTGTGCCGGGCGAGCGCCGAACGTAGAGTTCACGGCCAACCACCGTCGGTATAGTATGGGGTACTATCTGGCAGATGGGATCTACCCTTGATGGCTCGTGTTTGTGAAGACTATCACATGTCCGACAACGGATCGGAGGGCATTGTTTGCCGAAAAGCAAGAGGCGGCTCGGAAAGATGTGGAGTGTGCATTCGGAGTCCTCCAAGCACGATGGGCTATTGTGAAGGGAGCAGCCCGTGATTGGCAGCGTCCACTAATCGCCGACATCATGCATGCATGTATCATAATGCATAACATGATCGTTGAGGACGAGGAATAAAATGTTACTTTGTGGAGCGACGATCCGCTCTCCAGCACCGGGAGTGACTACACTGTCACCCTGTTAAGATCGTCGACTGCAACATTAGTTTGATATTGTCCGCTTTGGGTCAAGCCCGCACGGATTTATTTTTGGGTCACTCCCAAAAGGCCTCAAACTAATTGGGGTTGGACATGAATTATATACACCTTCCAACTTCCCCTACTCATCCGATGTGGGATGGGTTTGTACCCCAACAAACCTCCCCTCAAACCGAGACCACATCGGGAACGCAGTCGACACGAACATGGGTCGTTCCAGCCCTGTCCCCTGGGTCATCCTGGGCCCGACTCTAACCTGAGTCCTTCAGAGCCCAACCCTAACCGGGGCTCATCCAGGCACAACCCACGAACATGGGTCGTTCCAGCCCTGGCCTCTGGTTCATCCTGGACCCGACCCTAACCGGGGTTCATCCAGGCACAACCCATAGCCACCTGGGCTCTGATACCACTTGTTAGGATCGTCGACTGCAACATTAGTTTGATATTGTCCGCTTTGGGTCAAGCCCGCACGGATTTGTTTTTGGGTCACTCCCAAAAGGCCTCAAACTAATTGGGGTTGGACGGGAATTATATACACCTTCAACTTCCCCCCTCATCCGATGTGGGATGGGTTTGTAACCCAACACACCCGCCCCGCCTGTGCATGACCTTCCTCCCGACATTCGCAATGTCATAGCCCGTTCAGCTGCGATGCGCCAAGACGAACTACACACTCCCTCCAAGCCGGTCTAATTGAAGAGATTTGGACACGCACCAACGTTTTCCAGCATTGGCGTTATGTTTTAATATTTTTTTTTGTATTTTTAAATTTCTATGTTGTAATTTTCAATTTTCGATCGAAGAACAACTTTTTTGTGTTTTAAATTTCCGGCGTTTTTTATTTTACGAGTAAAATAGATTAAAGTTGTGAATAGTGACATTTATTAGTTGTGGCCCGGGTTGGGGGCCTGCAGGGTTAGAGCAGTTGTGGTCTGGGACTCAAATTTACGGGAATGATGATGTGGAGGGGACTTGGGGCCTGAATCCGGGCCGGGGTTAAGGATGTTCTTAAAACATCGGTTGTGAAAATATAAATTTTAGAGTAAAGGCCAAAATTGGTCCTGAACATATAACCATTTTACGATTTTGGTCCTAAACATTATCTTTTGAATTTTTTGGTCTTGCACATATGGACATTTGATCATTTTGGTCCTGCACATATGGAAATTTGATCATTTTGGTCCTCCGTCAACATTTTCGTTAAAAACTAACGGTCAACATTATCTTTTGGATTTTTTGGTCCTGCACATATGAATATTTGATCATTTTGGTCCTGCACATATGGAATTTTGATCATTTTGGTCCTCCGTCAACATTTTCGTTAAAAACTAACGGTCAACGGCCGATTTTTGACTAAAACAATGGGTTGGGTCGGGTGTGGTTTGGGTTACACGTTAAGAAAAAAAATAATTATTTTTTATTAATTAAAAAATTATAAAACTTTAATTTTTAGTTATTTTTGTTGATTAAAAATATTATAACGACTAAAACATGATGTTATTATACGATTTAAACATGATATTACACGATAAAATAAAAAATTACCAAATTAAAATAATCATTTTTTAATCAAAACAATAAAATTAAAGTATACTAATATTAAATCTATATAATAAAATTAAATAATTAAAAAATTATTTTTAATAAAATCTAAGCATAATATTTTCTTCAAATTCATGAAAAAATTAATTAAAAATTACTATACTTTAATTTTATTAATTAAAAAATATTAATTAATTTTTTAAGAATATTATGCTTAGATTTTAACGAAAATATTATGCTTAGATTTTAAGAAAATATTATTTTTTTTCTTAACGTGTAACCCAAACCCGACCCAAACACGACCCGACCCAACCCATTGTTTTAGTCAAAAATCGGCCGTTGACCGTTAGTTTTTAACGAAAATATTGACGGATGACCAAAATGATCAAAATTCCATATGTGCAGGACCAAAATGATCAAATGTCCATATGTGCAGGACCAAAAAATCCAAAAGATAATGTTGACCGTTAGTTTTTAACGGAAATATTGACGGAGGACCAAAATGATCAAATGTCCATATGTGCAGGACCAAAAAATCCAAAAGATAATGTTTAGGACCAAAATCGTAAAATGACTATATGTTCAGGACCAATTTTGGCCTTTACTCTAAATTTTATATGGTTCAAGATATTATGAATATTGATGAAAATTTGTTTTTTATAAATTTTAAAGTTTATATTTTCTACTGTATCATATTTTAAGTGGTCTGAATTTTGGTTTTCAATTTAATTTTGATTCACTCCCAGCAATTATATTTGTGTATGTTACTAAGTTCTTAGCATGGTGGAATGATTCAATCATTATGTGTATTTTTATCATATGTATCTTTCTACTAATGAATCTATCTAGCACAGTAGATAACATTCGTATGGTTGGAATAATGATTTACCTGAAGGGGTGTGCTCAGAAGCGTGCGTTCTAACGGATTACATAAAACTTGGTCTATTTAGCAGATTATTTAAATAAACTCTATTCCCATAATTCCCACATGCATCATGCTCACAACTTGAATTTAAACATGCTTTGGCACAAATAATCCCTAAAACATGCATGCTACGGAGTTAGCCAATTTACCTCGTTGATTCACTTAAGAATCGAAGATGGTTTGCGTCTTCTCCACGTGAAGATTTTAAGTACTCGACCTCGGATCTTCTGACTGGTATCCCTGACTGTAATCTGATATTTGTGTGAGCAAATCTCATCAAAATACTAGGACTTGAATAAAGAAGACAAAATTCTGCTCACAGAAGGAGAGCAAAAATCGTTCATCTCCTTGGAATAGGGGGATGAAAATTGTCAAATAAAACAAGTGTATTTTCTGTCTCTTTTATTCTCCTATTTATATTAACTCACATATTGGGCCCAGCCAGGGATCTAAGGAAGAATTTGGATATGACCTCCCCCAATTAGCTTTTTACTAATTAAATTGAACCAATAATTTAATATGAGCTTATATTGGAATATTACAGTCAGCCACTAAAGAAGTAATATTGCACTGCCCATCCAAATCCGAAATTACAAGTATTCCGGGTTTCCATTTGTTTGTCATTTATTTCCCGCGTTTAAGATATAAACATCCATTAATTAATCAATGTCTGCTATAGACTTAATTAATTAACATATTATAAACTCCAAGAGTGGACTTAGCAAGAAACGCTTATTTATTATTCATAGAGTAATCAAACTCCAACTAGCTAGGTTCCGAATAATAAAAACTTGTTTCGAGCTCCTCTTGTGGATGTTATCAAACAAGACTCACCTTGCGCACGATTCAATATAATAGCAATCATAGCACCGCTAGATATTAATCGCCACTACCCAAGATACCAGGATCGTTGGGTTACGAAAACCCGCACCTATTGGTAAGTCAAAGTAGTAGATAATCAATATCGTATGCTCAGTGCTAACGTACATTGATTAAGAAATTAATTATCAAGACCTCGTCTTTCAGTAGATAGCATAAAGACCCGTCTTGCTGTTTTAGATCCAATTCAGTGCTATACCACACCAACGCCATCTAATTTCAATAAGGCTTAGAAATAATCGGACTGACATTGCAACCTTTCACGATAGGTAGTCTAGGCCTATTTAGGTTGTGAAATTCTTATATTTATTTGTTCAGAACTGACCGTGTTACCTTAATATGGACGACACCCACAACCGGTCTACTAAAACAAAGACTTAGACTTTGTTACGTTCGCTTATACATTTAAATATGCAATAAACATCCATTAAATGTAAACCATAACAACATTATGACAAAAATAATCTATTGCATTCATTGGAAACGAATATATAGAGTTTACAGTATTCAATCACTCGAAAGGTGATTTATAGTATACAAAACCCTAACATTACCTAGGGCAAGTATTTCGGTCATCGGTTAGTCGGTTAACCGATGACCGAACCGAATATCACATTTCTCGGTTAACCGATAACCGAATATCACATTTTTCGGTTCGGTTCCAAAAGTAAGGCGTCTACCCGGTTATTGGTTCGGTTCGGTTTGGTTCAATCGGTTAGAACCGGTTAGAACTGAATTACTCATTTAAATATTTGTTTTTATTAAATATTAATTCTTTTCTTTTATTAATTCCTTTCTAATACAAAGTACCTACATAATTTTTTCTACAAATTTAAATACAAAAAATGCAATGCAGCGCAAGTGGTGGCCAGGATGGGAATTTTTCGTATGCAATGTCCAAGGATCGATACCTGTGAACTGCATAATTTTTTTTATTCGGTCATTCGGTCCCGGTTCGGGTTACCGAACCGACCCTATTCGGTTAGGAACCGAACCGAGGCCAATTCGGTTTCGGTGATTCAATCTCGGTTACTTTTATGCTCGGCTAACCGTGTCATCGGTTCGGTTCTAACCGAACCGAGCGAATTACATGCCCTAGATTTACCATTATAATAATGATAGACGTTGTTTATAACTTTTAACAAGAACTTATTAATGATTTATTATTATAATAATGATGGATGTTGTTCGTAACAGAAAGTTGTACCAACCCTCTCGCATCTCTTCTCTCTTTTATTATCGTTGTGGCTTGCTCAAGTTGGATTGTCGAACTGATCCGGCTAGCCAATTGTGTGCCCTTCTACCTATGAGGACAAGTTAGTGATCCAATGGATATTTGGCCTGATCAACTCAACCTACTCCTTCTCGAGTGAGATGAAAAAAGACTCGAAAGCGCGCTTTCAAAACTTTAACCCACAATACTATTAACTAGTATATGGAAGTAAGGATCGATCCCACTGAGATAATGTGTTTGACATTTGCTTGCGAGACACGAAATGGGAATGACTGCTGCCACGCTTTCTAGGGGTGGGTTAAGTTAACTACGGGACTTGAGGAATTGAAACTACTCAACTGATCAACTCATGAAAGCTAAACAGTCTACTTGATCAACTTAATTGAACTTTCCATAAATGGACAAATAGATTAAACGGGGGATTGTCAGTCCCGTGCAAAGTGTACGATAATGTAAAACATTTTTAACAGCTTCATCTTCTTTACAAAATCAACATGGAAAACAGAGTAGAAGAAAACAGATCTGAGAAGGTACGGAGGACGAAACATCAAAACAACTCATAAAATTAAATCTACTCCTAAAATCTAAACTACGACTACGTAAACAAGAAACTACCCCATAATCATGCAGAAATAAAACAGTAACTACCAGATATAAACAGAAACGTGAATTGAAAACTTAGATCTGACCAAACCAACATGAAATAAAACACTAGAGTCGAGATGTGCAACATAAAACATAAATCAAGACAGATCGGAAACAACACGCACGAAAATAGAACACATAAACTGGAAATGAGAACATAACTTCAAATCTACTAAATCAAACATCAAAAGTAGATAACATCCATTAATGAACTACAAAAGCATGAAATTGTTTCATCACCCCTTATCGGAGTGGAATAACAGAACCGAAAGATTAAAACTAAATACCAACACCAAAACGCCAACTAAACTAAACTAAACTAAACTAGAACAAGACCAGGTGTGTGTGTGATGAAAACAGAAAGATGAAGTGTTTGGAGCTCCCAATTCCAACTCTAGAAGAGAGCCGAAAACTAATGAGTGACACCGATCGAAGCTCCCCTCCTTCCTCCTTCTCTATGTCTATTTATACGAAGGAGTGAGGTCTGGATACTTAGGGCATTTGTTATTTGAAAGCTCGTCTTTACCATTTGCCTTTGAGGATTTTTCTTGTGCGACGCATTAGTCTTCTCATTGGTTGTTCCGCTGCGTGTCATTTGCTTCAACTTGATCCATTTGTGCAGCAATTTGGCTCCTTCTCCTGATCCGTTCATCCGCCCAGTTGATTAACTCAGTTTCTGAACATGGTGGACTTACACACACACCTGGCTCAAAATTGGACGCTAGTTTACAAAATTCGATGCAGTTTTAAGGTAGGAAACATGCGTGAAACGAGCCTTATCAGTAACTTACCTAATAATAAAACGATTAATTAGCTACAGATTAATATGTTTATTATTGCCAACGAAGGTATGTTCTATGTTGGCACTGAGAATGAATTCTCCCTAATACCATGTTTATCGATATTTGTAGGTCGACCACCATGTCATTTATATATTTAAAAAAATAAAATTGAACTTCTCTTTCTCATGTGGTCTCATTTACTTCCACCTTCACACTCCATCACTGTCTCTTCTAGCAACCAGTGTGGCTGTGTCAAATTATACAATCTCATTAATTGATATATATTTATTTTAAAAAATATATAAATTGTATTAAAAAATTATTAGTTTTTTATCCTTTGTAAATAGATATCACATTTTGTTTAGTCTTGCACACAAACGAAATCTCATTTTTTTCTCCTCATATAATTAATATTCTTTGATATAAATTTTAGTATCACCTGTTGCTCAGTGTGGAGAATGATGATAATATATATGATCTGATTATCCAAATTTCTATTCAATCTTTCCCAAAAAGTAGGTATTTTTAATTTTGTATTTGAATTATTGTAATTTATGTTTTTTATTTGAAACTAATTAAATATTCAAAAATAAGAAAAACATTTGAACTTTAACAAAGCTTGTTTTACTAATTTTCAAAATATTTTTTCAACAATATAATTTATTTGTTTCCAATATTACTTATTATCCACATTACATTAGTTATGTTTGATTATTTTTTAAAATGTAAATATTTTACCAATTGATTGTATTCTTAGAGTTATACTCCGTAATTATATTATTCATAAGATCTATCATTCATAATATTATTTTCCACAATCCCTATTAATTTATGTAATTTTAGTATTGTTTATTATTCACGACAATTCACTTTATTTTTGTTTATTGGAAAAAAATAAGTTTTATAATCACCAAATAATTATTCATATAAAAGATTTATTAATAGCGATAATGACACGCTGACACTTCACCTACATTGCCGAATGCCGACTCGTTTAATATTGACATTGCTTTCTTTATAAATATCTTTGGTGTATGTCGCTCTTATTCTAAATATTTTCCTTCTATTACTCCTACATTGTACCCCAAAATTATTAATGCACCCTTGTTTGAGTCCCCAAATATCAAAACTATTAGTGGAATAATTCTTAAATATGTGTGGAACTCGGCAATGATGAAAAAAATGTAAGAATAATATCTTGAAAATTTAGCTAAAAATGATTTACAATTGTGATAAACAACATTAGAAGAACTCGAACAATTACTAAATTCACTTGGCATACATAGTAAGACCCACAAAAAAAGGTTAATGCTACATAAAATAATTGTCAAATTTTATCAACCATTGTTACAATAAACATTAGGCTTGTATTAAAATTACTATAAATATACAAATATTATTTTTTCAACAATATTATTTTAGCAATGAACCAAAACTTATACTAGTACTCACTATAATTAAGAACACACAGTTATAAACACATGTTACTATTAACAGAAGAAGTGATTCACACAATTATAAACACATGATTAACCGAAGATGTGATTCACTCTAATTATAAACACATGTTAAAAAATGAAAGGTATTGAATGACTTGAACCTTATTGATGGACCGAAAATCATGTCTATGAAAATTAATACTCTTGTTTGACTTGCTAGATAAAATATTATTAAAATATAGAATTAAGTTATAAATTATTTTAGTTCGAAGGGATTAATCATGACATGATTATTTATGTAGAATCAAGTTGAGAAATTCAATCTCATTAACCAAACACAATTCATATTTAATCTCAAAATATAATATTGCAAACGAGCCGCCCCATACTATCATTACATATCTATTGGTATTTTTTTATTTAATTTGCACTAACATATAGTGCATACTACTATGATTTTGAAAAATCTTTTTTATGTATTTAATATTTTTGGAATGTATGATATTGATACCATCTTCTCAATTTGGCCTGTAATATTTACAGTAGAATTGAAAAAATAATTGAAACCCTAGGAAACTCGTATCTCTATCTCTATCTCTATCTCCAGATTCCACCTTCCCTCCTCCGTCGAAATCTCACTCGGCCGCAAACTCACACAGTTTTCAATTCCTTATAATCTCTCTATCCATCTCTCTCTTCACTGTCAAACTGCCGTTTGTTACCGCCGCAATAAATCGGTCGTCGCCGGCCACAGTCAGTCACCTCTCATTCCTCCAGCTTCCCTCTGCACACCTCACACCTCCACCATCCGTACCGCCCCAGTCCCGACGGGTTAAGGTCCTTGTGTAGTTTTCTTGTTTTGCTCGATTACGCACTTTTCAGATCATGATTGAATTGCATGTTTCTTTTTGGTTTTGGTTGTATTTATGTTTATTTGTGTGTGTGGTTGTCTCTCGCGTTTGTGAAATAGTACTTCATCAATCGATCTTGGCATGTGAGCTAAACCAAATATTATTAAAACGTTGTTACTTGAACGGAAAAAACAAATAAATTTGTAAGCTTATGTTGCAGTTTGGCATATAGATCTCAGAGATTATATTTACATATGCTTGTTTTTCTTCTCGTTTGCTATCTCATCTGCAATAGAAAGAACAATTTTTAGTATTGCCTTCAATTAAACATTTTCTCTCATTTTCAAGTTGGTGTATATAGGTTATAGATAGTTTGCCTGGAGTTAAGCATATATGGCTAATTGACATTTTCCTTGGGCTGGGTTTATTCTTATATCTACTAATAAGTTATTTCACATTCTTCTTACTCGTATTCTTTAGTTTATGGTATTTTGACCTTTTGAGTTAGGTTTTATTTGTCTTATGAGTTGTTTCTTATTTGTTAAATTGCAGTTAGCTGTGATTCCCTGTTATATAGAGCTTGATAGCTTGTGTGGATCTAGTTTCTTTGAAAAACACAGAGGTACCCAATAAGCCTTACTGTTATGAATAAGCATTTATGTAAACACTTATCTGTCGCAAGCATAAAGTAAGTATAAAAACATATTTTGATATAGTCAGTTCACACTTATTTTGAAATGCCACTGTGTGTTTTATTCTATGTTGATCTTATTTGTTGAATGCTGACCTGATCGGCTCCTGAGGCTGTTTCCTATTTCTTGTCTCATTTGAAGTTCTAAGGTTGAGAGCATTGGCTCATTTTCTTTGCTCCAGGAACAATAGAGTTCTTCCATCTTCCATCTCCCATCTCCTTTTGTAGATAGATTATTCTTAAATTTCCTATTCTTGTGCAGATTTCTTTTCAGTAGGATATTGCTTTATCTCTTTGCTGTATTGCTGACTCCAGTATTTTTCAGGTCCTGTTATTGCTAGTTTTTACACATGTATAGCTGGCTTTGTTTTTGAGAAATAGAACGACTCTGCATTTTTATTCTTGTACTGGATTGACTGCAGCTTATTCTTTCATTTTTTGACAAAATCTTCATCTTTATTGCTAAACCGAATTAGAATGAGCAAGATGGATTTTATCTGCTACCTTGTGTTCTAGAGTAGTATGCTCTCTCCTTTGCAGTCATTATAATCTCTAGCCATTTCTGGAATGCAGCCATCGGATTAGTGCAGTCTATCAGAAAAGTACGCTTAGCTTCTTTGTATATTTTTTATTAACACATGTAACCCACAAACTATAACAAAATTTGAAAAATTAAAAGATAACAAACTAAAATGGTGATACCAATATAAGAAAGAAAAATGAAGAACATAGCTATAAACATGAAGTTGAGAGAGAACAATGGTAGGCAGAAAATAAGTTTACAAAAATGATTTTCAATCAATGAATAGAGTTGGTATTTATAGAGGTTTAAAACTTCCTGTGTAGGCCAAAACTTCTTTGATAAGCTAAAAGTCTTTGCAGAGCTCAAGGCACAAGACCCGTCAGTGCTGAATATCTCTGTAGAGTTCAAGGCTTCAATACAGACATGCTTTTGCAGCTACAATGTAGAGCACAATGCTCATGATAAACGTGCTTTTGTCAGTTTATAATATAAAAGTTTAACATAAATTTTTATAATATGCAGGAGATAAGTATGATGTATTCTCTAAAGTATTTCTTGATGTTTCCCGCCAAAATCGTTGAGGATGGCATTTTTTGTGAATTCTCAGAAAACTCTCCTTTTTGTATATGTAAAAGATAGATTGCATGCTCCATTATTGAAGGCAGTTGTTGATGTGGCTTCCCTCTGCAGACTTCAGATGGACAATATAGTGGATTCCTTGACTACTGCCCATCAAGAGTTCATTTCTGCAGCAGCTAGTACATTGGAAGCAAAGGAGAACTCAGGTGGTCAAAAAACTCCTGCCACTGATACTGCATTAGAGAATTTCAAGCAAAGATGGGAGCTTTTCCGAGTTGCTTGTGATCAAGCTGAAGAATTTGTGGAATCTGTTAAGCAAAGAATTGGGTCCGAGTGTCTTGTGGACGAGGCTACTGGCTCTGTTGCTCCTAAACCTGGCCAGCCTGCTCCAAGTGGTCTTCCACCGATCAGTGCTGTTCGCTTGGAGCAAATGAGTAAAGCTGTTAGATTGCTGGTGATTGAACTGCAACAAGGGTCTGGGGCTGGAGGTGGCACGTCGCATCCTAACTCTGCCGCTCCTTTTGATGCTAGATTTACCGAAGATCCTGCACAATAGGTACTTTCAGTCATTTGATTATTGTTCTGATTTCAGAACTGTTTCTGAATAATAGTTGTATCTTGTCCTACTAGAAAGAGTTTTTACTCTCAATTCTAAGTGAAATGCCTATCATTATTGTGATATCAAAGTGAACGTAAAGTAAAACTTGGACACTTGGTAGCTAGACAAAAAAACTCAAACCATGATTATACCAATTAAGAGGTCTAATTGGACTAATATTTGTAAGTTATGTATTAAGATCCCATATCATATTTGTAAGAGGTCTATGATGGACCAAATTTTTGTGTAATCATGATGGTAGACCTGCAAAGAAATGCTCAGAGGTTCATAATGAAGTTATAATTGGCTCTTCTCCACAGTTCTGTTCTCAATTATCTCCTCTATTGGCATCATATTGCGTGGTTTACTTATTAGATCTCCAGAACTATTTCCCCCCCTATTGCCCTAGTATATCGATTGATTAAGCTGTACTAACTTATATTTATGGCTTGGTAGGTGAAACCAACCTCTGGTGCAAGATTATTCTTCTTAGCCTTTTCAAAAGAATTCAGCGTAGGAAGATAGGCATTTATGCCCCTGATGTTATCTAATCCGGATGAAGGTTCCAGTCTCCAGTCTGTGTAATTAGGCAAAATTGGCAGTCACGGCTAGACTGTGATATCTGAAAATGATGAAGAATGAAACACACGGTCTGAATGATACTTGTGGCTTACTATGTGTTGTTTGGGGAAGCATTGAAACTTAGATACTGTAATGTTGTTTCACTTTTCTTGAGACAGAGCAACACCATTACCATTTACCAAAAGAGGATGTATGTGATTCTGATACTCCACTGTTTTTGAAGCCATATGTGTGATATGTGAAGTAATTTGGCTGATGCTCCAGTTTCCACAAATTTATTGTTGCCTATTTTAGTTTTGTTGATAATTATTGTTGGAAGTGGGAACTAATGGTGAGGGACGTCCGGTAAGCTATCCGTCGTTGTCTTTTGCCGCGTGTGAGGCTTATGTTGAGTTGAATCTTGATAAAAAGTGATAAATGTATCATAATATGTCTAGTCTGGTGAATGTTTGTTATCCAGAAATAAATTGTGGCGCTTATTTTATACAATGGTGTTGTAAATACATAATCCCAAAGAAACTTCTGGAATTGTTAATTGATGGTATAGGTTTTGAAATAGACAGGTTACATATTTGTCCTTGACCAAATTGTGGTTCTGCAGGGAATTAATATACTAGTATTTCGTTTTAATAACTTTTGATTTTTGGATGAATTTTAAAACAAAATTGTACTATATTTAAGAAGAAAAAAAATGATGATGTTGCAGCATTCGATTTCTAATTTCTTTTGCAAGTGAGATAATCTACGGTGATGTAATTATGTAAAATTGGCAAATTACGAGTTCGACATGTTTATTAGTACAAAATAGTACAGTAATAAAATTTACGGAATTTGTTGTGAAATTAATGTCAATAGTACTTTATAGAAATAATTGAATCAAACTATCTAGTAGTAAAATAAAATAAATCAATGTAATAGGGTCCGGCCCGGCCCGGCCCGCATTGTTACCCAAATTCAGCAATAAAATTAGGACGCGTTCGGTGTGGCTGAAGTCACCAGAAATTGATTTATTTCTGGCCAATTATGTTATTCGTTGTGTGTTGTTTCTTTCGTATGGCCTCACATAAATGATGATGCCTGCACTGTATGTCTCTTAAATGACATTACCAAAGTCTACACAACAGGCGTGTTCTCTATTTTTTGAACAAGAATTAAACCAAAAAATGAGAAGTGTCCATTCCCAAATTACCCCTCTCAGCTAATTTTCCCCCCTTTCCCGTCACTCATTTTTGAACATTCCAGATTTGTGTAAATCCCTAACCCTAGCCAGCGGTGGCGTCGAATCTCTCATCCCGTTTCCAAGATTTATTCACGCCGTCAACACAAGGTAATCGGAAGCTCTTATCCCGTTTCCAAGCTTTGATTCTGTGTTTGGTTGAATTCGGGTACCAATCTCTAGTACCCCGCGATTCACCGTCGATATTTTTCGGACTATCAAGTGACAAGGGAATTTGGGGTTTTTATAGGTTGTTGGAAAACCAACATAGCTACATCTACGACCTAGCAATAAACAGATCACTTACAAAGGTACATCTGCCCCGTCGGGGTGAGCATCTTCGGTTTGCAATTGAGCTTGCATTTGTAATGAAATCTGCGTGCTTTGCTGTGCTAACTTCAATACGTGGGGTGCTTTGAATATCTACACCGCCATTGTTGCCCGAGTTGCTTGATACATACACATTACTCGCGGTGCTATTGGAGGCCTTTCATCAATGAGCGTCGGAACCGTGTTGTGCCTCACCCATTACACCTGCAAAAAAAGTCCATGTATTGAACCCCATCAAATGTGAGACGTGTTCGATGTGATACGATACGACGGAGCACGCAATTGCACTTTGGTGATGATTTTACCCAAAATCGAATGGGGTGGGGAGAGATTACCCCGAGTTGAAGCTCCAGTCTACTGCGTGCGGTGTGTGATTTCGAATGGGAGGACGACTCATTGCTATGAAAAAAATGAATCCACCCAACAGGCAAACCGTGTGTTGTTCAGAATGCGCGCGGAGTTGAAAATTCAGAATGCGCTTAGGGTTAATATGGGAAATTCGGGGTGAATGGACGCCCAATTAAATAATGCAGAATTAATGTTACATTCAAAACACAACCCATATCTGAAAAGGTGAACACCAGTGTATACTCTAGTGCAAGTGGGTCAGGCCTTATCAAGTCTGTGTTTGTTTTAATTCTGCCCAGCCCAAACTGTCTTAGCGAACGAATCCTTAATAAGAACATAGGCATTGCGATTTAAGGTAAAACAGGCCTCTCTACATCTCTCTCCCATGTATCTTACTCATGCAGAGCAGGTGTTGCTGAAGCAGGCACAATTTACGTGTGACTTCATTTCCTATTGTTTTCTTCCTGTTTTTTCTCCCCAACCCTAACTCTCTCTTTCTACTTATTTTGTACTTTTTCGCTTTCCTTGATTCAATTTTCACTATTTTCTCTCTAATTTTCGCAATATGATGCATTATTAATTAAGTAGACTTTTGTTGTCTCCATTTTATTCTAGGCGTTCCAATAAGCTGGACATGGATTTCGTTCATCTGGCCACCTTCCTTCGCAGGATCGAATCAAAGTTAGCACCTCTTTTTATTTTGTAGTTTCTCAAATTGAATTTGTTTGATTTTTGTAAATTGTTGTTTCTATTGTTTAGTGATCCTTGTGCTTGTAGTAATAGGGTTCCATGTTTTTGTTTTCGTACTTTTGTTATTAGAGGAATTTGGTGTAGATTAATTTTTGAGTTTGGATGTTTGCAGAGCTTTGGATTTGGGGGATCGGATGCAGAAGGGTTACAAAAGGATATGGTCGGTAAGTGAGTGCAGTCTTCTGCTAATTAATTGTTGAAGTTATACTACTCCTAGTATATTTTCGTGTTATTGTAATGTGGATGCAACTCAGAGTACTTCACATGTCATAGAGTATAGGTGTGAGATTATGTTAGCGAATCGTCTTTCTGGTTTAGTTCAATTTGGATTTTCCGTAACAGGTTTGTTCTTTACTAGCAATAAAATTGCGCCAAACTACTGAAAATTTGAAAACACAAATTTGGTCAGCATAGTGCTGTACGGTTCCCAGAATTGACAGAGGATTCATTTTGTTTTCACTCAGTCGTTCTTGTCAAACCAATTTAACCTTCAAAAGAAAGACAAGACACTTTTGCTCATTTCCCAGGTTTGGCTGGGGAAGTTAACAAACAGCCATCACGTGATGCTGGGAAATTCTTTGCTTTGGGCCTTTGTGCTTAGTATCTACATGTATTTGCTTTGTGGCAATATATTCTCAAACTTTAGGTGTTATTTTGTCTGAACATATTGCAGAGTGGCGACCTTGGCCTTTACTTACTTTGGCTTATCATGCATCTGATTGTTAGCATATGGTACTTTGCTGTGGATTTGGTGAACTCGCTTGAGAGCTACCTTATCTCCAGTGGTTTCATGAAGCAGTATAAAGATCTTGACATCAGTAAAGTTAGGTACCTGGCTGTTGTTCTGGACAGCGAAGAAGCTCTTGACACTATGAAAGTTCTTGAGCTACTGAGGTGGCTCACGGCTATGGGATTGAGAAATGTGTGCCTCTATGATCCAGAAGGTACAGGGGCTAAGATACTGTAAAAATCCTGATCGTGAATTGGTGATCCATGTTAAATATTTGTGTTTACATCTTTCTGGGCATAATGGTGATTGACTGTTTCTTTGCGCTGTAGGAGTGCTGAAGAGATCCAAAGATGCCCTATCTCTATGGTTGAGAAGTGAAGTAATGCCAAATGTATTGATCTCGATCTACGTTTTCTAAATTCTAGGTCGCTAACTCATTCTGCAGTTGGCCATCAACTAAGATGCCCATATCAATAAATGGACCAATTGGTTCACTTGAACTCGATGTCCATTAAGATCTTATAATTTGTCGTCCTCTTACAATTTCATGTTATATATCTTGTTAGCAAGTGATATACTTTAAGTTTCATGGGTGTTACACGGGTAATGGAAATGGCATTATGAATGGTGGCCTCTAATACGAAAATCAATGTTTTTTTGTGCAGGGAGCTAACGGGGATGCACTTGTTAAGCAGAAATACCTGAGCTTGGAAGTTATTTCTTTTACTGATGGGAAACATGCAGTTGCAAAAGCAGCAAATTTTCTTCTAAAAAAACATCATCTAAATGCTGATGCTGAGGTTCCTGAGTTGACAGAGTCTGATATGGCAGATGCTCTTGCAGAAATAGGTGTGTTTTCTCTTAATGTTGTTTGTTTATTATTTAATTACTTTTCTGTACAAATGTATATACATAGATATAATGCCCCCTGGTTATGATGGGATAATTTTGGTGAGACAGGGTATGCGGCACCAGAACCTGACTTGATGTTGATTTATGGACCTGTGAGATGTCACCTGGGTTTCCCAGCATGGAGACTTCGTTATACTGAGATTGTGTGAGTGTTTGCATTCCACTTCTTGAAAATCCACCCAGTTAATTTTATCACTTTTTTGGAATCATTACAATGAGAAATCTTCTTCAGCAATGCATTTTCCTATATTAAAGAACTTATCATAACTTCAGTTGCATCAACAAAAGGAACAGATTTGCATATACCACCCTAATTTATATACCCTACCGTATTAGAAGTGTGATTCCAATCAATAGCATTATAGGAGTATCTCCTATTGCATAATTGCATTTCAACCAAAAAGGGAAAAGCAGTTTCAGTTTTTTTTTTTATCTCTGTTTTTGAATTCAACAATAAACTTTTCATCCATTTCTTTTTATTGCAGGCACATGGGACCCCTCAAGTCTATGAAATATGGCGCCTTAATAAAAGCCATTCGTAGGTACACTATGGTGCGTCAGAACTACGGTATGTATAACCATCAACTTCTGATGATATATATATGTTCTATCTGCAAGTATAAAACTTAATAGAAAAATCTTTGCAGTTCAACTCTTCAAAGCTCATTTGAAGAGGGATCATTGAAATTGAGGCCATAATTTGTTGGAAGTCAATTCCGCTATTTTTTTTTTCATGTTATCCAATATGCATACACTTAATAAGATCAAAATGACATTTTAAAAGTACTCCAACTTAACTGGTGCTCTGGTGTATCTCAAGTAAAATGTCATTTGAAATAACATTTCAATATTTTGGAAATTACATAAATTTATGGTAGGAATAAACTATACTCCTATAAGGTTCAGTTTCCCCCTCTCTGACTTTTCATCCCTCGTCTCAGGTACATGAATTGGTGTATCTCAAGTGACATTTTCTCCAGAGCCATTTAGAAGAATAAGATACTTGTTGCACCATATACGTAAGCAGCAATGCTCGGAATTGTATGCTATTTTGGCATTGTGTGATACCTATAAATGCTACTCAATCAACTGTATTACTGCTATAAATCAAATATCTTATCTTTCTCTCTCCTATAACACTATTTTCTGCTGCAACCATTATTGACCTAAAGCAAGGATGAACAATCCAATAACAAATGGACGAACAATAATTTCTTGCATTACATTATCGAATGAGAGAAATGTTGATTATGCTACACAATTCCACCGGTATTTGTTTTACAATGGTACAATTGATGTAAAACCTGAAATGATCTAATTGTGACTCGAACATGGCCTGAAGTTCAGTACTCTGTTTCCAAAACCCCATCAATAAGACCAAACTCCATGGCCTGCAAATAAGCAAGAGAGGTAAGTGCTCCAAAGTGAACAATAAACCGACAATTCAAAGCAAGTTTGCGAAATGGCTGGAGCATAAGGAATATGGAGTCACTTATTGCTTCAATAGATCGGTTTTTAATCAGCTACATTTTTTACTACTTGATATGCTACCTCTAATTTCTAATCCACAAAAACCCACCCACTCTCAACTTGTGGTTGGTACCTCTAAAACCTAACTCTTACTAACCTTTTTTAAATTTCAAGAAAACAGAGTATTCATACAAAAGCCAGCAAAACATCACCTCAGACACAGATAAGAATCGGTCTCTTTCTGTGTACTGTTGTACTTTCTCAAGAGATTGTCCAGTGAAGGCAGCATACATTTTGTCAATTTTCTGCATTCGATAGTCATGAGGATAAAGTTAGACTGATATAATGCCTGCTAAATCAGAAGGTAGTGATTTGCGTACTGTTGAGTACATTCATCTAATATCCAGGTAAATTATTTCAACTCATAAGATATAGTGTTAAATTAAGACGCAATGGCCTCGAGACATACAATTATCCTAGCACTATTTTGATGCTAGCTAGAGAAAATACTATCCTGGTACATCTAGGACATGAAAAGTCATAAATTTTGGTAAGGTTCTAAAGAAAGTTGATGTTATAGAAGCATGTCAGTGGAGAGGTATCATCAAACCTTTTTACAGTACATTTTAGCCACTTTAGGGAAAGATTCCAACATCTACCATACCAGATCTTACAGCAATATGATACATTAGAAACAAATGCAAAAGTAGATTTCACAACATCCAGTAAAATTATACTCCCTCCGTCCTATAGAAAAATAGTCCTTATCCATTTATAGAAACATTTTCTCCTTCTCTTTCACTACTTTATCATTTATGGGCCGCACCATTCACAACATTATTTCAACTACTTTTTCTCATTCTCTCTTATTTTAACAGTTACACATTAAAACCCATTTCATCCTAAATGGCCTATTTCTATGAGACGGAGGGAGTAGTATATAATCTAGAAACATACTCAGTATTAAAAATGTTAGAAAGAGGCAAAAGTGTACTTACATGGCGAGATTGAACTGCTTCATTTACTTGGCGCCTTACATCTTCCACATGGCCCTACAATCAGAACTAGCAGGTCAGCTCAAATTAACAAATTAATAAATAAAAATATCAAGAAGAAATTTATCTGGATTGAACACAGCTCAATATAAAATCATAAAATTTCCATCATGCTAGTGTTACTAAGTTCAAAATTTTTCTCATGATTGATGATTCACAGGGCATCCACTGCTGCCTATTTTATGGCCAGGGGTGGTCTAAAAGAGGGCATGTTACTGGACAGAATGCTCTGATAAGTGTTAATGCCAACTAGAGCACAAGATCAACCTAAAGTCAACATCAACTAAAATTTGATGATCACGAGTAGCCCAAACTAGTGGATTAAATATAATACTTTGTAAGTCACTAACATAAATATGGGCATACGGCTTCATTTTATTGATTCTCTTTTCTATGCAAAAAAAAAAATATGATGCCATAATTTTTGAGCTTATATATGCAAATATTTTGGGATGGAAATATTATGTTATCTAGTCCTCTTCATGTTTCACTCTCCAAATTCCAATTTCAAATCTCACAATTGATGATCTATTCCTAAAATTTCTCCAAAATAAATACACATGAAAGGATAAGCTCATACCCCGCACCCACTTTGGGGTTGATGTATCATAATACGAGCATTTGGCATGGAATATCGCATTCCTTTTTCACCACCAGCAAGAAGAAGAGCACCTTGGCTTGCAGCTACTCCAAAACATACTGTTCCAACCTTGGGCTTTATCTGAACAAATAGTTAGATACAAAAAAGTTATCATTACAAAAGTTCAAAGCAACGGCAAAATATGCACGGTGAGATATGCATCAACTCCAACATTCATTGAACATGAGAGGAAATAGGAAAACCAGTTGCAAAATCTAATTAGCTATCTTACCCAGGACATGCAGTCATATATTGCCAAGACAGAGTAGGTACTCCCACCCGGGCAGTTCAGATACATCTAATAAAGGAAGAAAAAGTTAATATACATCACCAGCTCATTCAGATAAGCCTCAGTAGTTATGCTTGAGATATATTCTGCGTGAGATCTAAAGGTTATATATGTACCAAAATATCCGATTCTTCATCAATTGTTGCCAAAGTCACTAGTTGAGATATCACTCTCTGAGCTACTTGGGAATTGATTGGCTGCCCAATGAAGATTATGCGGTTTCTGAATAAAACTGTAGATAGATCCAGAGGCCCTCCTGGAGTAATGACGGCTGGCATAACTGGCGGATTTCCCTTTTTGGCTTCTATAACAGAATTACTGACAGGGGAAATATTTAGGCGAAAATTTCCAAGTAAAAGACCAAGTGAAAGAAGAAATAGAAAGTGAATATAAGATCAGACAAATAGGACTGAATTAGAAATGATGGATCATAAACAACGTGATTAAATTTTAATCTAGTAAAGCTAATCACTAGGAACAGATGGCCTAAAAGTTTTGAAGAAATTTACGTCCAGCTAAAATTTCCCCTGACAGCTATATAACCATCTCCACTACATCAAAGCAGAATTTTCTTCAGGCATCAGAGTGGTATATAACCCTGAGAAGAATTATGCAAAACACTGCTATACCAGAATGAAGCTAGTATGGACACAAGAACAAAGCATTGAACATTGCAATAAATATCACATTTATGATCTGAGGCAGTATCTTCTGGCTTTCAGGTCTCCACAGTCCGCACAAATAAATTTACACAAACCTGGTTGTATAAACTAAGCTACTCCGTCACTTTGTGATTACAATTTACACATGTACTTCAAAGACCCAGGAAAGCCAAGATTCAGTAAGCAATTGCATGTTTAGTCATTTTCAGATGCATCAATAATTTTGTTGTTCTACTATGTCTTTTCTACATGTTATGCAAGTACAAGAGGTGGAGACTGCTCTCTTCAGTCATGCTTATTATTAATAAGAGTATTAAACACACAACTTTTGACCAAAAAATCAGATTAAGCACGGCGAGCAGATTTTCAGAATCATCAATACTCCTCAAACACACCTCAAAGTCCATCTAAAACATATATGTACAATATCTCAAAGATAGAAAAACTAACCTCAGGTTAGAATAATCACCCTGTTCAAGCTTTAAAGGCAATTTGTTTTGTCTACTCGAAAATCCTGGAAATATCAAATGTCATTCTTAGTCATCCCATTCTCCAATCCCCCACACTCACTCCCCTGAATCCCCAGTAAATGAGGAGTAAAAAGTAAAGAAAAAAATGAATTATCCCGCCAAACTACTATTGTATAGTAACCAAAAAAGATAAGCAATCACAATTGTAGTTTAAAATCATAACTAAACTCAGATTTAAAATTTTATCATATGACACTATGGCTGCAAAGAACATACCGATGGATGAAGAATCGCGGTAGGAGCATGAAAGAGCTGATGCTACAGGTCTCAAAATGAAGTTTCTGCTCAAAAACAACAAGAAAAAAGGTACCAGTTACAAAAAAGGGGGAAAATTTAGTTCACTCGATGCAGTAGATTAAAAAAACACGGAGTAATTACAGAAGAACAGCAGTGTTTCGAAAAAAATTACCTGCGCTGGAACAAGTGAGAGGTTGGGAATCTTCCACGGGGAGAAGCAATCGACATATTAAGCGGCGTCGCCATTGCTGATGTTACCATCCTTCCGATGATAAACGAAAATGGCGAAGAAACGGATACTGTTTTGTGTTGGGGGTTTGGGTATCGACCCTTCTCTTCTCCTCTTCAGCTTTTAAAGTCGCGTTTTAAGAAGTCGACTCTCTGCAGGAAACCTATTTGTTTTTCTTTATTTCGTTATACTAGTATTTTTTGTCATTTTAAAAATATGGAAATTTATTATTCCATAACTTGTGGGTTTTAAGATATTAAAATAGACAGTACATTTTTTTGGTGTGTGAATATTTTTTGTTGGGGCTTATTTATATTGTGAATTAAAAGATAGGCACAGCTCTGATTGTGAAATTTAGGGAAAGTGCATGACTTGTTTGGAATTCGATTATTTTTCTAACAACGGTTTACAACCACTTTTCAATATGAAATATCAGAAGCTAATTTGGATATATTAAAATTATGTAATTACTAACGTTCATCAAAGTGGACTCAATTCATTATATTAATATTGGGCCACTTTATTTTATTAGTCCAATAAATATCAAGCACATGCTCTACAGTTTGGTGATTTATTCGTTACTTGTTTCAGTACAGTGGACTCAATCCATTATATTATTGGCCACTTTTGTGTTATTAGTCCAATAAATATCAACACATGCACTACATTTTGGTGATGATTTGACGACGCCAGTCACACAAAATAGTTTTACTTCAACTATTTGATTAAAATTAAAATTTACATCATTTTTTAATATATATGTCTCATAAAACTTTTACAGTAATACCAGTATTTGTTATTGTTCCATCGAAAAATCCAAAATAAGTTTGGATTTGATAAATGGTATAGGGTTGGAGAAGTTTTCTACACCAGAACTTATTTTTAACGTATGGTTGGAGATTGTCTAATTTCAGCCCTTGTATTTTATCTCAATCTAATTTATGACTACTAGTAGTATTTATAAAAAAAAGGGGATTGTTGGTTTGTTTCACGTGCCAAAACTAATAATCTACCTTCATACTTTTAGAGTGGACCTGTAATATACAGATGCGTTGGCATGCACCATATGATGGGATATATCACATTCATTTTTTAATTATTGAAATTTATATGAGCCTATAAAGGAACCACACTATCATGTTTACAAGTCAACTAGAGCTATGTAGAAGTTCCACCCCTATTTTCATAATGATATGCTTAACATATTTTGACTACAAAAAAAGCACCTCACGTAGGAATAGATTGGTGGCATAATATATATGCTTGCTATTTTCCTTCATGAAATGCTAATAGGTTGGTGCTCGGTAAACTCTGTATCTTAATCTTCTATGGTGGTTAAATACAGAAATTGATGGAATAGGGCAAACTCAACATTATAAGCCAATACATTTATAACTCCACTAAACAGAGCTTATACTATTACTTACGTAGTAACATGATTTGGAGCTTGACTTATGAATTTACAGCAAAGCTCAAAAATCTTCATGATCTCAAAAGTAGATTTGCTTTTCTAGTCAATAAAAATCCAACCAACTTTTGGTAACTATGCATATAGGGATGGATTCATTTTCAACTCACAAATATTGTTCAAAATCAAAACATTTGCTATCCATTGGATCTTGTAATCTAACGGTTAGATTTATGCCACGTGTCATCTAATAAAGTAGATTATTAGTCTAATGATGTAACTTAGCTAATAATGTACTATTTAGTAAAATAATGTAGAATTTTAGTTTAATAATATAACTTGACCAATAATGTAACATCTTAGTCTAATAATGTAGCTTATCACAACCATCCAATCCCGTTAAAAAAAGTTAATGTACAACGTAATTATTTACTAAAATTTTGAA
This sequence comes from Salvia splendens, assembly GCF_004379255.2. Classification (NCBI taxonomy): domain Eukaryota; kingdom Viridiplantae; phylum Streptophyta; class Magnoliopsida; order Lamiales; family Lamiaceae; genus Salvia; species Salvia splendens. The sequence continues at coordinate 13,057,703 of NC_056041.1, forward strand.
CTGTCTTATAACAAATAAAACTTGTTAAATAGTTTTATGTGTATTAATAATTAGATCACAAGTTATTTTTAATTATTAAGTTTAAAATTTTAAACAACACCATTTAAAAAGCTTGCTTATAGCATGCAGCTCAAGCTTGGATTTATTATGATCCAAAAGGCTGAATTATCATTAAACCTTTTTTCATTTTAATTTTAGAAGATAAGAGCATCCGCAGCGGTCAGACACGGCGTCCGTCCGGCCGAGCCAGCGGCGAGGCGGAACGCTGTTCGCCGCTGGCGCGGCGCTGCTCTTAGCTAAGAGTACGTCCGTGCCAGCGAGCAACTGGTGTGGTTCTCCTGATTGGCCCCGTTGGCAAATTCAATTTTTTTTAAAAAAATCGGATTTTAATTAAAAAATTTGATTAAAAATAAAAAAAATATTTTCCCACATCCCAAAAAATTATATCCGTTTTCTCCCCACTTTTAATTTATTTTTCAAAATTTTCCCCCAAAAATACACATTTTCAACTATAAATACCTCCACTTCCACACAAAAAATTTCACACCACACTACACAATTCTCATCTAAATTCTCTCATTTCCATTCTTACAATTCTCAATCTTTCTTTCACTCTTACAACAAAAAAATATCCGGCTCCGGCGATCACCCCTCTGGCTCCCACGGTTGGAACCCCGAATGGTTCGGTTCACAACCATTTCCTAGTCCGGAAGCGTAATTTTCGGCCCCTGCTCAAACCCAAAGTTCGCAAGCTCCGAGTGGCTACCGGCCTTACCCGGTCGACGACCAAGATGCCTCCGATGGGCAATACGGGTGGGCACCCGAACCACCCGTACCTAGAGCGGGAGTGAGCGGCGGCTCTCAAACTTCTCCTCTTCCTACTCGTGGTGTCCGCACCCCGTACACTCCGGGGGAGATGGATCAATTATTCAAAGCGTTTTTGTCTATCTCCGAAGATCCGGTGATTGGCACTAACCAATCCAGGGACCATTTTTGGTGGCGCATCTGTCGCCGGTACAATAAAAATTGGCAGGTTGGAACAATCGAGCGCAACGAGAGTATGGTGCGCAATGCCATATACAGAGCCAACGAAGAAATCCAAAAGTTCCAGGGGTATTAACTCCAGGAAGAGCGGTCGGTAGGGAGCGACAGAAGCGAGGTCGACATCATCAGTGCCGCGTTGGCGACCTACCAATCCCAACACTACAAACCGTTCAAGTACCTCAAATCTCAATGTTTGGCAGGAGGTGCGTGTGCATCCAAAGTATAGGGGAGACGTATCATCCTCCTCTAGCTCCTCCAGAAAACGGTCGAGGTCGGTATCCCTATCCGACGCCAGCTCCGATGAGGTATCCACCCAACTCGTCGGAGCTAACTTGGGTAGCCCCGACGCCGGCCCGAGTAGTTCCCAACGCCGGCCGCAAGGAAGGAAGAAGTCGACGGCCAACCGCCGTCGCGCCGCGACTCCATTTGCCCCCGCTCCCGCTCCCTTTGTGCCACCTCAACCCCCCACCAACTCGTTGTGGGGGTTTTGACCCAACTCAATTTGGCCGATAGGTCAACTATGACCCCCGAGCAACTTCGATCGCATGTGGCAATGATACAGGGTCTCCAAAGAACATTGGGGGTAGAGCCAGATGAATAGTCTTCCACGAGGGTATTTTTAGCCTTTAATTATGTAATTTTTATTTTTTAGGAGTTTAATTATGTAATGTTTATTTTTTAGGTGTCTAATTATGTAATTTTTAATTTTTATGATTTTAATTATGTAATTTTTAATTTTTAGAATTTTAATTATGTAATTTTTAATTTTTTTGTAATTTGTAATATTATTTCGGGTATTTTTAATGCATTTTAATTTTGTGGAAATGTTTTTATTTAAATTGAATAATAGAATGGTGAGACCCTTAAGCTTGTCCTCGAGGAAGAGCACAAATGTGAGTGTTTTGCTCTTGCCTAAGAGCAAGGAGTAAAAAAATAATAAAAGTGGGTCCGGGCTCATATTCGTGCTCGTTGGCAAGAGTACGGATGTGGATACTTTAATGCAAGTTTATCAAGAAATGCAATGCATGAAAGTACACACCTCTTCATTATTCACTGAACACATATCTAATACTCCGAATTCCCAAGATTTGCCCAAATCTTTATAATAGTTGGACTGGAAACGTGGCCAAAAGAAACATATACACATTATGTAGGGAGTGAATAAAATCTAAATAATAAAACGGCCATATTTTTATATATCTGAAAATATACAAAAAAAAATTTAAAAAAAAAATTAGAATCCCAAAAATCTGGCCGTTTTTTGTTACCGTTTTCTAGATTTTTTTTTTCCAAAATCATCTATAAATACACACATTCATCATCTATTTTTCACCTCTAATCATCTCTCATTCATATTTTTTCATACAACTTATATCTACATCTTCCTCTCTCACTAAAACCCTCAAATGGATTTCACCCATCTCATTGCGGAAGCGGAGTGCGAAGAACAAGAATACTATGAACAACATCGTGCCGCCTATGAAGCCTATGTCGCAGCGAATACCCCCACCCCTCCTCCTCAACCAACTAGATTAACTCGCCGATACATCCATCGTGACCGGGAGGGAGCCAACGAAAGGCTCGTTGCCGACTATTTTTCCGACCAGCCGCGGTTTCCGGAAGATTACTTTCGGCGCCGTTTTCGCATATCAAAACGCTTGTTTATGCCTATTGTCAACACATTGTCCGCCCGTGTTGAATACTTTCAAACAAGTACAGACGTAGCCAGTCGGCAAAGTCTCTCGGCGTTGCAGAAGTGTACGTGTGCCATCTGACAACTTGCTACTGGGCAAACGGCTGACCTCTTCAACGAGTATTTGCATGTCGGTGAGTCCATTGGAATCATTTGCCTTAAAAAATTTCGCGAGGGCATTCGTTCAGCTTTCGGGGATGAATTCCTTCGGGCACCCACCACCGATGATTGCCAACGGTTGCTTCGTCTTCACGAAACAGTCCATGGTTTTCCCGGTATGCTTGGCAGCATTGACTGCATTCATTGGAGGTGAAAGAATTGCCCGACTGCTTGGAGGGGGCAACACTTAAGCGGCCACAAAGGCGGCGACCCAACACTTATACTTGAAGCGGTCGCCGACTATCGCCTATGGATTTGACATGCATATTTCGGTGTTGTCGGATCCAACAATGACTGGAACGTGCTCTATTCTTCACCACTCTTCAATGATGTGTTGAATGGTGTAGCACCGGCGATCGACTACACCGTCAACGGAAATACATACCACATGGGTTACTATCTCGCCGATGGTATTTACCCAAGGTTGTCGACTTTCGTGAAGACGCTCAGCGACCCGTAAGACCCGAGACGGGTTCTTTTTGTGCAGCGTCAAGAGTCCGCTCGTAAAGACGCCGAAAGAGCTTTTGGGGTCCTTCAAGCCTGATTCAACATTGTGAAGGCCCCGTCTCGGCTGTGGTACGTGAAAAATATCGCCGACATCATGTACACGTGTATTATCTTACACAACATGATTATAGCCGACGAAGGACCGAGGGCGGCTAGCTTTCACGATGAGGATGAAGCTAGAAGCTCAACCGCGAGGTCTCTCCAACGCCGAGGTGTGCATACGACGGTGGGTGAGAAGATCGAAACAAGGCACACAATGTGCGATACCCGAACCCACGTTGAGCTACAAGAAGACCTACTCAAACACATTTGGGCGAAATTCGGCCACGAGTAGTGGATTTTTTTATTTTATGAATTTAATTATGTAATTTTTAATTTTTAGGATTTAAATTATGTAATTTTTAATTTTTAAGACTTTAATTATGAAAATTTTAATTTTAGGATTTTAATTATGTAATTTTTAATTTTTTTGTAATTTAATAATATTATTTCGGTTATTTTTAATGCATTTTAATATTGTGGAAATGTTTTTATTTAAATTGAATAATAGAATGGTGGGACTTTTGAGCTTGTCCTTGCGGAAGAGTACGGATGCGGGGGTTGTGCTCTTGCCTAAGAGCAGAGAGTAAAAGTGGGTCCGGGCCCACATCCGTGCTCATTGGCAAGAGCACGGATTGGATGCTCTAAGTGATATACACTGTAACCACTAGTTAATTTAGGAAATAAAACTGCAATTGTATGTTTTGGAACATGACTTAGCCAGCACTATTTTTTTCAAAGGTTCACAGCCTCCTAAGGTGTGATTTTCATTATAGAATCATTATCTCTCCTTACCAAAAACAGTACTCACGGTTTCATGAATCAATCTATAAATACTAAGTCAGAGGTTGTAACATTTAGCAACTCAAGATGAAAACCAGACACTTCTCATCGTTGCCTTTTCTCTTCCTCGTATTGGTAGTGTATCGTAGTAGTAGTAGTTGCTGTTGTTTTTTAAAATCGAAACTCAACTTTTTCTTGTTCATTTCAATTAATTTTCCCACCACTCTTTCATTTTTCTTCTTCCAAAATTTGTTTTAATGAGTACTATATTTTTGCAGCTTGCTTGTGTAGGCGGTGCAAGGAGAGGGCACGAAGAATATTGGAAGAGTACGGTGAGTGATGAGGAGATGCCTAAGACAATACGTGATTTGATGAGTCCAAGCCCGAACTCTGATTCCATAGATTTGGATCGTTTTGTTAGAAACTTCGAGACCAAACCTAATGTCATTATATATCATCCTCGTCGTGTTCATTCTGAACAATTGAAGCCACAAGCTTTGCTTTGAAAGATTGAAGATGTACTTCAATCATGAATATAAAATGGATCAAGCAAATCGCAGTCTTTGAGTTTGGTTAATGGTTACGCTATCGCTATGTGCATCATAATAAATTTTCACATGTAATTCTCTATTTTTAGATGGCGTAGTTGGTTCATCATGGCCCTATATTCCTTTATTTTTACACTATTATTTGTAGTATTTATTATTGATGTCGTGCATATTTTTTAAAATGACGACTATATGTAATCACAAATGTATATATATATATAATGGCATATTTTTATAAAAGAAGCGAATTTTATTAAAATAAATTAGGGACACACTCAATTATGAGTTTGTTATAATTTGTATCCAACTTTGACAAGAGAATACGTTAATTATATAATGATAAATTGATAATATCGATAACGGTGCATAAATATAGAATTTTGTTTAGTAAGTTTGATTTTTTTTAATATAAATATTAGTAAGTTTGATTTTTTGCATAAATACCTATGATTCTAATAAATATTAGTACCATTATTCAAATTATATTATTTATACTTATCAAAACTATTTGACATTAGCATTATTAACCATGGTTTAGTGGAATCGATAGAGGAAGAGAGTTTATGGGCATATCCTAACAATCGGCCTGAACGGAATATGTTAGAAATTTATTTTAGTTATTATGTGCCAAAAAGTATACTACTAATAATTATCATTATCACTATACAATATGTTAGTGTATTAATTATTGAGTAAAGGCCAAAATTGGTCCTGAACATATAGCCATTTTACGATTTTGGTCCTAAACATTATCTTTTGGATTTTTTGGTCCTGCACATATGGACATTTGATCATTTTGGTCCTGCACATATGGAAATTTGATCATTTTGGTCCCCCGTCAACATTTTCGTTAAAAACTAACGGTCAACATTATCTTTTGGATTTTTTGGTCCTGCACATATGGATATTTGATCATTTTGGTCCTGCACATATGGAATTTTGATCATTTTGGTCATCCGTCAACATTTTCGTTAAAAACTAACGGTCAACGGCCGATTTTTGACTAAAACAATGGGTTGGGTCGGGTCGTGTTTGGGTCGGGTTTGGGTTACACGTTAAGAAAAAAAATAATTATTTTTTATTAATTAAAAAATTATAAAACTTTAATTTTTAGTTATTTTTGTTGATTAAAAATATTATAACGACTAAAACATGATGTTATTATACGATTTAAACATGATATTACACAATAAAATAAAAAATTACCAAATTAAAATAATCATTTTTTAATCAAAATAATAAAATTAAAGTATATTAATATTAAATCTATATAATAAAATTAAATAATTAAAAAATTATTTTTAATAAAATCTAAGCATAATATTTTCTTCAAATTCATGAAAAAATTAATTAAAAAATACTATACTTTAATTTTATTAATTAAAAAATATTAATTAATTTTTTAAGAATATTATGCTTAGATTTTAAGAAAATATTATTTTTTTCTTAACGTATAACCCAAACCCGACCCAAACACGACCCGACCCAACCCATTGTTTTAGTAAAAAATCGGCCGTTGACCGTTAGTTTTTAATGAAAATGTTGACGGAGGACCAAAATGATCAAAATTCCATATGTGCAGGACCAAAATGATCAAATGTCCATATGTGCAGGACCAAAAAATCCAAAAGATAATGTTGACCGTTAGTTTTTAACGGAAATATTGACGGAGGACCAAAATGATCAAATGTCCATATGTGCAGGACCAAAAAATCCAAAAGATAATGTTTAGGACCAAAATCGTAAAATGGCTATATGTTCATGACCAATTTTGGCATTTACTCTTAATTATTTATAGCTAAAATTTTCATAAACAAGTTGTGGGCTATCTATATTAATTATCGTTGGGCCTGAATGAGAAAAAAGAGAAAGCGAAAAAGCCCTAGAAAATTCTCCATCCTTATTTCTTCATCTCCTCTGTTTCCTTCTCCCTGAAGCGCGAACAAATTCCTCCACGAACTCTCCAGCGTTGCCTTTTTCTGAGCTAACATTTGTTGGTAAAGTTACTAGGTTCATATGAGGTTCACCAAGCAAAAGCGGCACCGCAAAGCTGTGCGATTTTTCACGTCCTGCTTCGGGTTTCGGGAGCCGTTCAAAGTCCTATGCGACGGGACCTTCGTGCACCATCTTATAGCAAATGTAATTGCTCCAGCTGATACCGCATTGACGAATATCCTTGGCGCGCCCGTCAAAATATTCACCACCAGGTCTTGCCCAGGCCTTGATTGTCTCTTCGCGGCGTTTCTTTTCAATGCTTTATTAGTAGTTTTTAGGATGTTCTGACCGCGAATTGTGAGCTTAATTTATTGATTTGGTTAACAAAGGGCTTTTTTATTTATTTGGTGCAGATGTGTTGTTGCGGAGCTGAAAAGCCTCGGTAGCTCTTACTCTGACTCGGTCGATGCTGCGCGTAGCCTGATGGTTGCAAGGTTAGTTTTTTCAAAAATTATGCCTCCTGTTATGCTATCCTTAGTCCTCACTATCATTTAGTTAATGGTCAAAAAATTCAAAACTATGCCACTTGTTTCTCAGATTGGTGAAGCAAATATTTTATAGAAATTTATGTTTAAGAAGGGTTAATGCCCAATATTGTGGAGAGGAAAACGAATCATCCCCAATCTTGAGTTCGCTTGTGTCGTTCAGAGTTAACGGTGATGAGAAGGAGATAAACATGTCTGGTCCGTCTGGATGTAGTCAAAGAACAAAAAGGGCCGTGGTTTTGCTTTGATAAATTGAAGATATGTGGAAATGATAAAAAAAAGTATAAACTTGATATATTAGAACATGCTATGCTATCTCAAGCTACGGACAGCCTCACATTCAAATCACCAGTTCACCAATCACCATTTGAATCCAGTGTTTGTTCTCTTTTCTGTTTGAGTTCTCTTGTTGATCCTAGATTAAGATGGACTATAGTTGCATAATTGCAATTCATATGAAAGGCTCTGGGCGTTGTAAGTTAGATAGGGAATTTGTGATTTGAGTATGGTACTGTATTCCAGTCATTGTGTGACAATGTTGCTATGTACTATGACAAGCTTCATATGGCTAGTCAGTTTTAATTAAGAAACTATCCAAAAAAGAATTGTCTCATAGATCTTTTCCCTTTGAATAATTTACCTTATTTACTCATCCCACTATAAGACCCTTTTGGTTGCTCTTAGGGTCATTCTTTCACATTAACTATTAATCATCCTTCAACATTTATAGATTGAAACCTGGAATGAGAGTGTCTTGCAAACTGTTTGAACTTTGTCTCTGAATGGTAATGTTTCTGTTTTATAGATGTGATCATGAAAAGCGGAAGAGTGCTATAGCATGCATAACAGAAGTTATTGGAGAAAAAAACACTGAGCATTTCTTTGTCGCCACACAGGATGCGGAGCTGAGGAAAAAGTTTCAACAGGTTCCTATTTCAATGTTAGAATAATCGTGAAATATTTTTTTAATATGAATGTGTCTCAAGAAGTAAACATCTCCTTATCTTAAATGCTACATACGAATATACGACTTGTCTTAGTCATACATACTTCTTAACTGCCATTTACTAACTTTTAGCGGGCAGATTCCAGGTGTGCCTCTAGTATATGCTCTCAGAAATGCTCTCTTTCTTGAACGCCCTTCAGCTTTTCAGCAAGAGTCTGCAAAGGCTGCTGAAGAGGAACGGTCACGTATGACTGAGTTGGAGTTGAAGATGCTAAAGTTAAAGAAGAAAAAGGTAGCTAATGATGAAGGAAGGAATTCTTCTGAAACAGAAGAAGAACAGATTTTAGAGACACTGATTCCCAGGACAGATGTTAAGATGACTAGAATTGATAAAGCCGATAAAGCTCAATTCAAGCGGAAGAGAGCTAAGGTTAATTATTTGGACTCTCACTCTTGCTTTCTTATGTAGTACTACTATATGGAGTATATCTCAGTGACAACAATGTTAAGTATTGTCTAATGAATACCTTGTTTATGCACTATTGTTGTCTTGTCCAGGGCCCAAATCCTCTATCATGCAAGAAGAAAAAGAAACAAGGAAATACAGATACTGCTTCACAAAAGGTCCATTTAAAATGCACTTTGCCTGCTAATAATCATCTGGGAAGTATCATTATATCAATGTTGCTTTTTTTTTCTACCCAAACATGGTAATAGACTTAGTTTTATTTGGAGTTTGGAAATGATAATTAGCATATTGTTGATTTCACTGGAGTCTAATCAATTGTGTGAGCAATTGAACTTCAATCAAGTCCAAAGGAAACTTGGCATATAGTCAATCAGTTCCTTTTTTCAAATACATGTATCAACCCAATGAGTTTCTAGTTGCAACTTTTAGCAGGACTATGATTGATGTAGTAGTATAATATACAACCAATAATTCCAAAATATATTTGGGTGTATTCCTGATTGAGATTGGGTTTTTATGCTTCTGTTATTTACTAACTACTCTGTTGTGTCATTGATCAGATGAGAAGTCAAGTTCGGTCTCAGGAAGGAGATGGTGATAATAGCGCAAGAAACAGGAAACGGAAGAGGTCGAGGAAAAACAAGACTTCCACTGAGTTGTGATGCAAATTGTATTTCTACAACTAAAACTTTCCGACTTGTACTAGAGCTTGTACCTTCAGTGACCCAAAGTTTTGAAGAGATATGTTACGATTCAATACAAATGAAATCAATTTATCTTCCTTTTGATCAATAGATGAGATTGAAATAATTGACATGTACGCCGCTATCTGTGTTGCATTAGTAGTTTTCTCTAGAAATATGAGCACACATGTTCTATATTATTCTCACCAATTTTATTGAAGATCATTACATAAACTGAAGAACGAAAGTGCATGACTAAGCAGCTCAAGCTCAAGCTCAAGCTCAAGCCTGCTGCATCAAAGCAGCCTAAGGTACACAGACAAAGTTATCAGCTGGAAAGAAATGGCACACAGGGGAGGAGCCTGGCTCGATTCCAAGCACCTTGAAGGAGACATGGTTGTGGCTCCACTGCGATGTATCCATATGGCAGACTGCAACTGCTTCTACCCGGTCACCATTCTCTCCGGTAAGTGAAACGTTAAACACCCTGCTCTGGCTCTCTTGGTAATGGCAGTAGAAAACAGCATAAGGGTAAGGCATCGTATGGCATGCCACAACCTTCGAAGCCGGATATTCCACGACCCCCATGATCTTGTACTTCTGTAGAACGGCAATGGATGGTGTGATGTGAGTGGTTGACAGAATCTTGATCTTGGTCCCTGAGCCAATGATGCTAGAAGCAAAATCAAGCATCGAGCCCCAAGATGTCGGGCAGGTCTTAGTCTCACCCTTGATGGGCTTCGTCTCACACTGGCGGAGGGTGTCCTCCATGGCAGTGGCTTGAGGCGAGCCCTGGGGGAAAGAGTAGACCTCGAGGAGGTGGTTGAGTTGGTCGGATGAGAAGGGAATGGAATCGGCTTCCTCTTTTGGGAGCAAACGAGCGGAGGCAGAGTCTAGTCCTCTGCTCGGGAAGTAGATGGGGATGGTGTTTCCTACCGTGAGATCCTCCACGAAGAAGAAGACGATGAGTGAAGGATCCATGTGGTGATGCATGTGGGGTGATGAATGAACTTGCTCAATTCTCATATCCATTTTTTGCAATCCATTTCCATTAATAGCTGCCTGCCAAATCTGTCACAGATTACATGAAATGGACCAGATTTTGTATTGAAATTCGGAGTTGAAACGTTTACCAGTAGAATGATGAGGCTGCAGAGTGGGAGCTTTACATCCATTTGAACTTCTTATGTTGATGCAAAATCTACAGATTTCAATATGTTCTATGGATTGAAATGAAATAGTAGTACTAGGTGGCAATTAAAATTTTTTTTTGGTTGAGGACTATCTTGATGGTGACAGGCTTGAAGGTATTGTTGTAATTATATGAACTTTTTTGTCCCAAACACATCAATAATGAGCAATGGGAATGAGAAGGCAATTGATTAAAAAAACACTACATATCCACCTAGCAATGTAAATCTGGTATCCTATGCAGCTATTACTAAGAAAAGGGTAAAAAAGAACTATGTGCACCCCAAAATAACCAAAATTTCAGGTTCTGTATATAGCCATAATTTTTCACTATACAAAACAAAATATGTTCGATTTACTATAACTCTTAGTAGAAAAGAACAACAATTTCACTGGATAATCGATAAATGGCTTGCATGATCTATAACATTATAGTATGGTCGTAACTTAGTATGATGCTTTCTCTCTAACTATATGTCAGGATTTGAGTTGTCTTAGACGTGCATGTGAGTTGTAATTCAAAAAATAATGTAAGACTATTATTACGTATGAAAGCCAATATTCTTGCAAACATTGGTAAACCCATACCATTCTTATTTGTTTCATTCTATATGGACAATTTCGTAATTTGATATATGTGTAGGTTTAATTTATTGCGTAAGATACAAAAATGTGATTGAGATGATCTATTTTATTCTCTGTAGATAATATCCAGTTAATACTAATATTTATATACGTTGCAGGTGAACAAACTATTGGCATGATTTGGACCAAGCATATAGCTTTCGATTGCTTTCAAAATCATACGTTAACATCTACGATCTACCGCCATTATTATATCTATCCTTTCAGAGGCAATAAAAATGATCATAGAATTCATGAATAATTTAGGCTTTAGTCATATATTCAAAGGCAATAATAATCTAGATTTATCATAATAAAAACTCGATCTAAATCACAATTTACGTAGAATCTTCATTTCATTATAGTACAAGTTGGTGGGCTTAATTATATTTTGAAAACTGTCGCTTATCATTATATTTTTTCCATCTCTATGTATTGAAAATAATGTAGGGGTCGATTTATATTTGTAAAATAAGGGCCCCCAAATTAACCGCGTATGTTTTCTCAGTTATTTGGGGCGATACTTATTTGAGCAGTTTGATTTTTTTAGTACTACAAGTTTACAACTTTTCAATTTAACTTGCCTACTTAAGAGTGTTCACAATTTGATTTAAATCCTGAATCAAATTACATTTATCTGATTTGATTTAATTTAATTTACGGTTTATTTTTTTTTATAAATTATGTTTCTGAAATTTGATACTGTATCTTTTTTTTTTGAAATAATAATCATAACATGATTGAACAATTTTCCCAGATTCATCCTTGTTAGCATCAACGTCAATATTCAAATAATATTAGTATTAAACCAAAATTATTGAATTAAATGAATTTGCTCAAGCCTGATATACCTCTACAAATATACGTTTCATAAATTTTTAAAACAATGGTAAAGAAAAGAAGATAAAATCTGAAAACTAACACAAAGTGACTAATGTAAGAAACACCTATATTATCATGGATCAACCAACTACTTAACTCAAAAGTCTGTGCCTTTAAAACATACTCCTTTAGAAAAACTATCAGCAAAACGTGACAAAACATTTGTGACAAAAAATCTGTTGCAAAGTTATATTCTTTATACACATGTCGAACCACAATTGAGTCAAAATCTTGAAGGATGTCACACACCTTTAATACTAAGGAACGACAATTAGTTGAGGTCGTCCATAATCATGACACCCCAACAAAGCTATTACTCTCTAACTCTAGTTTTTGAAAATCCCAAACCTTGGTCAGCTCTAACCTATAGAAAATGCACCAAATTTCCGCCATCAAGATGGAGCAGCTCCCAATATTAACAACAAATCCAAGTCTCCAACCCCATAGATCATTTTGAAAAAGCCCTCCACCAAAAGCTCATCCCCGAATCCCCTTCAATATAAGCATCTGTGTTAAAATTGACCGCATCCACTTGTGGAGGTTTCCATCCAATCAGCATAGCCATACTCATAGCTCCTATGCGTATTCCATATATAAAACTAAACTTTTCAGCAGTCTTGACTATTGATAATCTGAACCATGATTCTTTTCAACTTTACTTTTTATCCTTTAAAAACAAACTGACATCTCCTTTCCAAATGAACCAACTATCTATTTCAAAGTCGTGCATCAATGTTACTACTCAACAAAAGTTTAGAGTTGATGTACGGAATACTCATTCCATCAAATTTAATATGCCGCCGTATCTCAAAAAGCATGACCACATATGACATATGGACAATCATGTATAGACCACTCTTATACCCATCTTCGTTGAGAATAAGATGAAGATATTTGTTGCATCGCCTTTCTGTATTTACCAAGACGCCATTTATTATAAGGGCAACCAGAAAAACACTCATTCTCACAATACAAATATGCTGTATAACTCTTCTCAAATTAAAACAGAATTCAAATATAATACTACGATTAATACTAACATTTTACATACATACATACACAGTCAACGAACGACGACTATGAAAGCGCAACAGTTCTCAGCGATTTTGTTTAAATATAGCGACTACCGACACATTTATAGTCAGAATATCAGAACCATTGATATCTCAGCGCCAGATGAATCAACGGCACACAAAGCGTTTCACGTTGAACGAGAAAATTACCGTAGGCGGGCGTCGCAGAGGATAAGTCCTATATAGATAGATACAGCAGAAATGTACGTATCTGACAGAGTCGACTGAAAGCGGAGCTCTCAAGCAATGGATGAAAAGCGAAGAGACTCCGCCGCGAATTCGTCTCCGACGGTGTCGGCGATGGAGGCTTCACCGTCGGAGCAGCCGACTTCTCGGCGGAGAGGCGGCCAGAAGAGGAAATCGGCCCCCATCAACAACAGCGGCGGAAGCTCGGCTTCTCAAACGGCTTCTTCGAAGAGACAGGCGAGGGAGAAGCCTCCGGCGGTTCCGTTCTCTCCGATCCACATGATTGGGCCGTGCACTAGGGCGCGCGTGCAGCCGTACAATAGCAGCAGCTTGTCTGAGGCGGCTTTGCTGAAGAGCGAGGTGGAGGCTCGGGAGGCGGCGGCGGCAAGGGCTGATGAGATGAGTAGACTGACCGAGAATTGGGAGGCAATGGAGGCGAAGATTGAGGCTGAGTATGAAGCGATTAGATCGAGAGATGCGAGTGCTCACGTGGTGCCTATTCATGCCGGTGAGTCAGTGATTTGAATTACGGTGTTTCTCGCCGTGCTTGTTTGTTTTACACACTGAGACGAGTGATTGTCGAATTTAGGGCAACATTGCTCACACTCTAGTTTTCTGATTTGGGGAAATAGGTTTGGAATGCATGATAGTTGAACTAAAGGTTTAGAGTGGCAGTTAGGTTATTTTGAGAAAAAGGTAGTCTTCTTTGTATTTTGTGGTGAATTATTCTCATCCGGAGCTTGATTCTATGGTTCCCTCGAAACTAGGGTTTTGTAAGGTAATTGGAGATTGTTTTTCCACCAACATTTTTTCATATACTAGGAATTAGGGAGTCGAATTTGCCGCCTTTACTAGTGAAGTCATTCATGGATAATAAAAGCTTGATCTTTTCCCCAAATTTGGAATTTGATGAGGAAAGTAAATGGAAGTATTGGGTAAGCAATTCTCTTATTTGCTGAGGTTGTCATTAAGTAAGACTATCACCTTATATAGGTCTTCAGTCAGCGAGGGTATTCTGCTCTGAGCTTTTGTGCTATTGCAGCTACTTTCCATCATTATATTAGTGGCTTAAGATTAAGGAAAGCTCAGTTCAGGTGTAAATGCAGCATCTTTTTCTTGAAGACCTTTCTCTTTATCCTCTGGTCCATGTCAGTGTTTTCGTGGGAGGATAAGTACTATCGGATTGAAGCATTCGAAGTTCCTTTTGTCGTTTCTATTAGAAATTTCCAAAAGTCAATTTGTGTTGGATTTCAGTAGAATATTTTTCTAAATGTACTTGTGTTTCAGGTTGGTTTTCATGGACAAAAATCCATCCACTGGAAGAGAGAATGCTGCCTTCATTCTTCAATGGGAAATCAGAAAGTAGGACTCAGGAAATATATATGGAGATACGCAATTGGATAATGAAAAAGTTCCACCTGGATCCTGATGCAAAAGTTGAGCTGAAGCATCTGTCTGAACTTACTGTTGGAGAACCTGATGCTAGGCAAGAGGTGATGGAGTTTCTGGATTACTGGGGATTGATTAATTACCATCCTTTCCCAGACCGGGAGCCTGCTGCTATTAATGTTGATGTGGATGCTAACAAGGATGAATCTGGGAAAATTGAATCATTGGTTGAAAAACTCTTTAAATTTGAAGCGGTGCAATCATGGAATCCAATTGTTACCAGGATGAACATGAACAGTCCATCCTTTTCGTCTGGTTTGCTTCCAGAAACTGTTGTCACTGATGAACTAGTGAAGTCTGAAGGCCCTTCTGTCGAGTACCATTGTAACTCTTGTTCAGCGGATTGTTCACGGAAGCGATATCACTGCCAGAAGCAGGTTTCTTGTCTTTGACATTGAAGTTCCTTTCTTTCTGAATGCTTGTTCTGTTGTTATATGCATTTATGAGGATTTGTGTTTCGCTTGAGTATATTTTTCAGCACCTGGCATCATTTCTGTGTAATAGGTCCCTTCATCTTCAAGCATCGCTTGGAACTAAGAAGTATCATGTCTGTGTACTTAGGCTACAAGCATGGCTTGGAACCAAGAAATTCCATTTAATTTGGAAGTAGTGGTTTTAATATGTTAGGCCACACTTAATTCCTAATGATCAAAGATAGATAAAATCTTTGGATATCTGGTTGTTATTATTGGGCTTGAATTTGCATCAGTTTAAAAGATAATGTAGTGTTGTCCCTTCAATGCTATTAAAAAATATTCACTAGAAGGGAAACCTTATATCAATATGTAATAGTGTAGAATTACGTCAGCTCTTTATTATAGAAACAAATTAATTATTTCTGTTTATGAGTGTTGCGAACACCTAAACTTTGATTTTAGAGGTGGCCAACATCTAAAATTCGTGATTGTTTTCATTTCTTTCTGGTCAATAGCTCTTTGGACTAGTTTCATGACTATGTGTAAAGTAGAAGTTGCTTCATTCTGCTAGCGAGTCCAAACATGTATTTCTATCACATTATAGACATAGTTTTATGCCCTTGAGTGCCCGTAGTTCTATGATATGCTTATTATTACTGAATCGGACATGTAAACAGGCAGATTTTGATCTCTGTGCTGAGTGTTATAACAATGGGAAGTTTGGGTCAGATATGTCCCCACTAGATTTCATTCTTATGGAACCACCAGATGCTAGTGGTGCTAGTGGAGGGAAATGGACAGATCAAGAAACTCTTCTTCTGCTTGAAGCTATAGAATTATTTAGAGATAATTGGAGCGAGATTGCTGAGCATGTTGCAACGAAGACAAAAGCTCAGTGTATCTTGCACTTTGTTCAAATGCCAATTGAAGATACCTTTTTCAATCACGATGATGAAAACAATGACGTTCCTAAGGAAAATGGGGGCACCAGATTCCATCGGTAATAAGGACTCCACACCTGAAGCTGACAAAGATAGTGATGCTGCTCCTAAAGATGAGAGCCAAGGTGGGAGTACCGACAATCAGGACTCATCCTGTCCAATGGTTATCTCAAAGGTTAATGAGGTCAAGGAATCAGAAGCGAGTCCTGAAGCTGGAGAGAGCTTTGCATTGAAAGCTCTCAAGGAAGCATTTGAAGCCGTGTGTTCTTTTCCTTCACCTGGAGATAAATTATGCTTAGCTGAAGCTGGTAACCCTGTGATGACATTGGTATGTGGTTGTTAGTCCGTTACTCCTAAATTATTTATATATCAAGCTTGGCTTTTCTTGTGTTTCCCTCTTGTCTGTATTTGCTTGGAATCTTTTTCAAATGACCAAACTTAAATAAAATTGAGTTCTATTAGTTAAAATATTCTGCATTTTAACTTTGTTTACATTCTACTTCAACTTGATAAGTTTCTCTATTTCAGGCTGCATTTCTAGTACGACTGGTGGACCCTAACATTGCCAATGCATCAGTTTGTAGCCTATTGAAATCTCTCTCTAACGGTTATTCAGTGAGCAGCTTGCTGCCAGGCACTGCATCCCTCTGGAAGATCCTCCAAATGACAAGAAGAGTACGGCTGATGCCGAAGAGTACGTGCTTCTCAATGTTTCTTTGTCATTTTAATACTTGAAACCAGTTAGACTCTTGATTGTGTTCCTTTTTTGAATTGTGAATTTGCAGAATTTCTACTAAAGCACCAGAGCAAGAACCTCAGAAGGATAAGGATGAAAATGATGAAAAACTAGAGGAAAATCCTAATCCAGTTGTTTCACCTGATGATGGAAATGATGGCAACAAGGATCCTGCTCCTGAAGAAAATAATGGAGGAAAGGATAATTCTTCTAAGGACCGGAATGATGCAGCTTCTCCCAAACCTGACAGTACAGACAGATCTGATACTGTTAAGGAACCTGATGTAGTGGCTATGGAGGAGGATGCAAAACCAAACTCACAGAGTGCCCCTGGTAGCTCTGATTTGCCAAATGAAACAGATGCTGAAGAACCAGCAGTCTCAACATCTCAAACTGAGCTTCAATCAAGTTCTGCCACAGAAGCAGAAGGTGTAGCTGTGGATCTCTCTCACTCTAAAGAGCCTATTAAAGAAGAAGATATGGGACCTGTTTCTGGAAATAAAGAGGCTGATGCATTGGTTATCTCCAATTCAACTGAAAAAGACAACATTACAGGTATTGATTTTGCATTTTGCTTTTTTAAAAAAAAACTTGTTTTCATCATTAAGGTGATTAACCTGTCTAATGGACGGAAGATTCTTCAACTGAGTTCATTGCATCAGCTATAAAAAAGTGTCGCATTGCCTGAAATATAAATGCTTATTACCTCTTGAGATGGAACTACATAACAGCGTCTATTTGATGAAGTAGGTGATAGAGAAGCTGATGGAAGTGGTAATGAAAAGAAAAATTCTGAAGCGACAAAAAAATATCTTGATTCTGATGAGAAGCTAAAACGAGCTGCAGTGACTGCCCTATCAGCTGGAGCAGTGAAAGCAAAACTTCTTGCCGATCAAGAAGAAGATCAAATACTTCAGCTTTCCACATTTCTAATAGAAAAGCAGGTATTTTTGTGGTTGCAAGTTATTTGATGTGAACCCCTCACAGGTATACCTGGAAAGTAAACTGGTTTTTGATAAATGTCTTGCAATTGTGCAGTGTCTTGAAGCTTTCTTTTTCTTGTCATTGAGGTCATACTAGGGTTTGATGAAGTACTATTTTATCTGTTTATATGCACCTTGTATAGCTTACTGCTTTGGTTGCAGTTGTACAAGCTAGAGACCAAGTTGGCTTTCTTTGCTGATATGGAAAACGTAGGACTGAGGGTTAGGGAACTGTTGGATCGGTCGAAACAGAGGCTCTTACAAGAGAGAGCACAGATAATCGCAACACGATTTGGGATGCCACCGGGATCAGCTCGTCTAGCTTCACAGAATCTACCTCCCAACAGGGCATCAGCTGCTTTCCCCAACGCGGCCTCTAGAACCTTAATGGGCATGAACTCCCTTCGGCCACCAGTTTTCAAGACCAATGATGCCACCGAATCCTACTTCAAGCACTATGTTGACTGGAAATGCCACAGGAAGTTCAGTTGGCATGGAGTAGCCCCTGAGTTTACTGCCAATCATCTTATGCTCCAAATGTCTGCACACTTTCACTTCTACCAAGTGAGTATTTCTGCATAAATTTCTCTTTTTATGGCCTAGCTGTACAAGCATGTTTTATTGACTGAAATTCCCAAAATTGCTAATCAGGCTGATTTGTAAATGATGTTGTGGTGGTGAAAGAGGGCTTATGCTTTGACAATGCAATTACACTCCGACCGGGCTTGTAGAACATTTTATCGAACATGAACCAAAATCAGCTGAAAATGATCCAAGATGGAGGGCAGCTTAAGAGAATCCCAGCAATGCGAAGGACCTGGCATGGAAGGAAAAGCTTCAGGGATGCGTTTCGTGTGAGTGATATGAATCTGGTTTTGTAGATTATAACTGCTGCTGGATACTGTAAAATTGCCATAATTTACATCACCGCCACTCAAAACAAAACCATCTGTAGTAGTTGTGTATTGTATAATTTATATTTTTCCAACATGCTCGAGCATGTAAAAATGAAATTATTGATTAACTAACTGCTCTCTCTTATTAACCGAAGGAGATAATTAGTTGCTCAAAAGTAGGATGCAACACAGAAGGTAAAAACATGCATGTGGTATCAATCATGCATCTACGATGTAACACATGTATTATGTTGCATAATCTGATAAATATGAACGACACAACGTAACTGGCTGTGCGGATGAAGAAGTTGGTTCTAGATCGGGAGTCGCCAACGCATTTCACCAAAGAAATTTATTTATCTTTAGCACTATTTTTATATTCAATTAGTATTTTAATTTTATAAAATATGGAATTGAAGAATAACTAAAAGAATATGAAATAAATAAATTAATTAAATTGTAGTTTGATTTGAGTATGGAACAAAGCTTCTGTTTGAGATGCTGTGGTACGATTTGGAGATTTGAAATGAGGCTGAGATAACAGATGAATTAACTACCAAATAATCCCTCCGTTGTAGATTAAACTTTGAATCGACATTAGCTTTAAGGAATAGAAGAAAAGTGAGCGGTAAATTTTAGTGAGTGCTGTATTTTAGTTAAATTTGGTTGTGTAATTTCAAATTTGATTGCAGAATCAAACCATCAAATAGCATCTGTATATGTTTCGATAGTGAAGGATAAAAAAGTTCAATGTAATGTCAATAAAACATAAATTTCCCTCTTATTTAATTTTCTCATTTCTATTACAAAGAATTAACTCTTATAATAAAGTTAGTATTTTGTTTGATGGACCTAAGTTATGTATGGCAGTCAATAATGAATAACCAATTGTATATTTTTAGTTCCCACAATTCCACTCCACATATCCAACAAGCTATACCATGCATGCAAAATACTACTACACACGCTAAATCAAATACTACCATTAATGTAATAGATTAAAAAAAATGAATTGTTTGGAAAAGATTGACCAAGTAAGAATCCAAAAATAGAAATATGAGTTCCATTCCCATTTTGGTAGGAGATTTACAAGGATGTAATTGCAACCATATTTTTTGTCTTTGTTGTAACTAACCCCATGCTCCATTTCTTCTCTTCTCTCCTCTCTTTCTCAAACTAACCTGCCTTTCTCCTAAAGGTATCTCCTCTTTCTCTCTACTTCAATTTCCCTCTTGTTTTTTTTGCCTTCAAAACTTAAAATAAATAAATAAATAATTCTACCTAGCACAATTCCTTAGTAGTCAATTGTTCTCTAATCATATTAACTCCTCCGTCTGCAAAAGTTTGAATTTTGCAGACGTTAATTTGTGTTTATTTTATGAATATTTGGTTTAACGAGATGTGAATTTTGATCAGGGTTTACCTGATTGGGAGATCGGTAGGGATGCGTGTTGCTTTCTTTTGAATTTTAGAAATTAGTAATAATGTCGTCGGATTCAACTACGAGTCCATCGCCACCACCTGACTCAACGCCGGCGGCGGATTCTCAATCACCGCCACCACCGTCTACCGGTACTTCACCACCACCGCCCACTCCAACGCAGTCGTCCCCACCACCACCGACCCCCACTGAATCACCTCCGCCTCCTAAACCCTCATCGCCTCCGCCTCCATCGGGATCTGGTGGTGACAAATCCTCTCATAGTCCGCCGCCGCCGTCTGGAAATGACAAAAGCAAATCTCCGCCGCCGCCGAGGAAATCCGGAGAATCACACCAGCCACCGCCGCGATCTAAAAACGATCGCCAAAAGAGCGATCCGCAATTAGAGGATTCATCGGGGAAAAGTTACGATACGAATGAAACGGCCATAATCGCAGCTGCGGCTGCTGGAGCAGCATTACTGCTCTTCGTTTTTGTAGCTCTAATGATTTGTTGTTTGAGAAAGAAGAAGAAAACGAGGGCTGATCCGGAGATCAGATACTACAACAACAATCCTCCCCAAAACATGAGTAAAATAAAATCCCCCAATTTCTAAATGCTAATAATTCAATTTTCGAATCAATTTGACAAAACACAAAACAAACGGTTTGTTTCCGTGCAGATAATTACTATAATAACCCTTCGTCGGAATACATGGTGAAGATCCACGTACCGCCTCCGCCGGGGAGCGCCAACGTGAGCTCTGAATACGGTTGGAGGCCAGTGCCGCCGCCTCCTCCGCCAGCACTTACAAGCCAGGACATGAGCTCGGCCGGATTCTCAGGGCCATACCAAGGTGGAATGGGGGCGCCGTCACCGGCGCCGTCGCTAGGGTTCAGCCAGAGCAGCTTCACGTACGAAGATTTAGCTGCGGCGACGCGCGGGTTCGCCCAGGAATATCTGCTGGGGCAAGGGGGCTTCGGGTACGTGCACAAGGGCGTGCTGCCCAACGGGAAGGAAGTAGCGGTAAAAAGCCTTAAATCCAACAGCGGGCAGGGCGACCGCGAGTTTCACGCGGAGGTCGATATTATTAGCAGAGTGCACCACAAACACCTGGTGTCGCTGGTCGGTTATTGCACCACCGGAGCTCAAAGACTGCTCGTCTATGAATTCGTGTCTAACGGCACCCTTGAATATCATCTTCATGGTAACTCCTCTATCCCCAAGTTATCTGATCTAAAATCAAAATGTGTATTTGTTTTTTTTATCATGTTTTGTCTTATTCATCTTCCCTCCCAAACACAAACGCAGGAGCTGGTCGTCCGGTTATGGATTGGCCTACGAGACACCGGATTGGTCTGGGATCTGCTAAAGGATTCGCATACCTTCACGAGGATTGTTAGTATTTGAAAACACATTTTATTTCATACTAATATTTTATCATAATCTTAAAACTTATTATTTGATTAATATGCAGGCCATCCTCGCATTATCCACAGAGATATAAAAACTGCCAACATTTTAATAGACTCAAATTTTGAAGCAAAGGTAAGTCTCTTAGTAAATGCTGCATGCATGTTTGAATATTAATTAATAAATCATGTTGTATGAATGCAGGTAGCAGACTTTGGATTGGCCAAGCTTTCAAACGACAACTACACTCACGTATCAACTCGAATCATGGGAACATTTGGGTAAAAATTAAAAGCAATGAAATTAAATTGTTACTACCTTGCACTAATTTCAAAATACATAGGAGTTAAAATATGAATTGATATTAGGTATTTGGCTCCTGAATACGCATCGAGCGGGAAATTGACCGAGAAGTCTGACGTCTACTCATTCGGAATCATGCTGCTAGAGCTCATAACCGGAAGAAGGCCTGTCGATATCCACAGTGATGACGATAGCTTAGTCGACTGGGTAATTGAGTTTTGATTTCGCAGTTTATATATGTGAACCGGTTTAATTTGGTCTCGTGAATGCAGGCTAGGCCTATTCTGGCACAAGTTCAAGAAGGAGGCAGCTTTGAGGAATTGGTCGATCCGCGATTAGGGAGACAACTACGATCGAACAGAAATGCTTCACATGGTGTCATGCGCCGGCGCTTGCATTAGACATTCTGCTAGAGGACGCCCTAAAATGAGCCAGGTTTGTATTGAAACCCCTTCTTGTCTTATCGGCAAATTAGTGATCCTGACACCTCTATAAATAAGCGGATAACCCTTCCCTGTACAGGCTTTTTAAGGGGGGTGTGACTCATTTCTAACACTTTGATATTAGCTATTTTTTCACTTTAGCTATCTTAACATGATTAGTAAGTTATGAATGTCTTTTAATTAAGTATTGATTCTTGCTATATAGATCGTACGAGCTTTGGAAGGGGACGTGTCTCTGGAGGTCCTAAACGCGTGTGCGAAGGTGACGTCGACGCTCTCTACCAGCGGCTCGGACTACGACTTGAGGAAGTTCGGTAAGGGCGCGTTGTCGAGCCAAGAGTTCGACTCGGGAGAGTCGGTGCGGCCGAGGAGTTGAAAGAGTTGAGAATTGAGTTGATGATACGTGTATGTTGTACACTTGCAATACATATATAGGCGAAATTTGTTATTTGCTCGGACGTGAGAGGTGATGGTTAAAGACGTACAATATTGTAGCCTTTTTAAATTTCACATTTTAAAAATGTTATAAATGCCATGCAATGTAATTTTTGTCTTACATTCATGTTTACTACTTAGTCGATTTTGTTTCATCATGCCTCTATTATACTATACTATGAATAGTGACTTTTATATAATTATTTATATAAAATATGATTAAATTATAAAACTTTATTATAGAAAAGAATTTAAAAAATGAATTTGATAGGGGCTTAAGAGCATCCACAACCATGCTCTTGCCAGCGGCACGGTTGTGGGCCCGGGCGGTACTATTCATGTCTGCTCTCTGGCAAGAGCACAACACCCACAACTGTGCTGTGCTCTTCTGCAAGGACGAGCACAATTAATTTAATATTCAATTAAACATAAACATTTCCATAATACTAAAATTCATTAAAAAACATAAATAATATTACAAATGACAAATAAAATAAAAAACGACATAATTAAAATCCTAAAAATTAAAAATTACATAATTAAAATACTAAAAATTAAAAAAACCACTACTCGTTGCCGAATTTCGCCCACATGTGTTTGATTAGGTCTTCTTGTAGCTGAATGTGGGTTCGGGTATCGCGCATTGTGTGCCTTGTCTCGATCCTCTGGCCAACCGTCGTATGCTCACCTCGGCGTGGGGGAGACCTCGCTGTTGAGCTTCCGGCTTCATCCTCGTCGTAGAAGCTAGCCGCCCTTGGCCCTTCGTCGGCTATAATCATGTTGTGTAAGATAATACACGTGAACATGATGTCGGCGATATTATTCACGTACCACAGCCGAGCCGGGGCCTTCACAATGTTAAATCGGGCTTGAAGGACCCCGAAGGCTCTTTCAACGTCTTTCCGCGCGGACTCTTGACGCTGCGCAAAAAGAACCCGCCTCGGATCGTGCGGGTTGTGGAGCGTCTTCACGAACGTCGACCACCTTGGGTAGATACCATCGGCGAGATAGTAACCCATGTGGTATGTATTTCCGTTGATGGTGAAGTCGATCGCCGGTGCTACACCATTCATCACATCATTGAAGAGTGGTGAAGAATAGAGCACGTTCAAGTCGTTGTTGGCTCCGGCAAGGCCGAAATATGCATGCCAAATCCATAGGCGATAGTCGGCGACCGCCTCAAGGATAAGTGTTGGGCCGCCGCCTTTGTGACCGCTTAAGTGTTGCCCCCTCCAAGCATTCGGGCAATTCTTCCACCTCCAATGCATGCAGTCAATGCTGCCAAGCATTCCGGGGAAGCCATGGACTGATTCGTGAAGACGCAGCAACCGTTGGCAATCATCGGTGCTGGGTGCCCGAAGGAATTCATCCCCGAAAGCTGAACGAACGCCCTCGCAAAAATTCTTTAGACAAAGGATTCCAGTGGACTCACCGATATGCAAATACTCGTCGAAGATGTCGGCCGTTTGCCCAGTAGCGAGTTGTCGGATGGCACACGTACACTTCTGCAACGGCGTGATACTTTGCCGGCCGGCTGCATCTTGACCTGTTTGGAAGAATTCAACACGTGCGGACAATGTGTTGACAATTCGCATGAACAAGCGCTTTGACATGCGAAAACAGCGCCTGAAGTAATCTGCCGGAAACCGCGGCTGGTCGGCAAAGTAGTCGGCAACGAGCCTTTCGTGGGCTCCCTCCCGGTCACGATGGATATAGCGCCGATTTGATCTGGTTCGTTGAGGAGGAGGAGCGGGGGTATTCGCCGTGACATATGCTTCATAAGCGGCACGATGTTGTTCGTAATATTCTTGTTCTTCGCGTTCCGCTTCCGCCATAATATGGGTGAAATCCATTTGAGGTTTTGAATGAGGGATGAATGTGTTGATAGTTTGTATGAGAATTTTAAGAATGAGAGATGAATGGGAGATGAATTGATGTGATAAATGGATGATGAATGTGTGTATTTATAGATGATTTTGGGGGAAAAAAAAAAAAAAAAACTCAAAAAAATTCAGAAAAAAGGGGAAAAAAACGGCCATATTTTTGGGATTTGGAATTTTTTTTAAATCATTTTATATAATTTAAAAATGATTTTTAAAATAAAAAATAATAATAATTCAAAGGCAACGGCTATGCCGTTGCCCAATCATAAGCCGCCACGTTGCCTGCATTTTTTTCTATTTTCAATTCGCAAAACCATCAACAAAAGGCGAAAAACTCTTCTTTGGTTTGATACAATGTAGCTACTCAATCGTGAGCCTCCACGTGTCAATTCACATTACTAAAAAATAAAATAAAAACGAAAAGCATAATAAGGAATTTTCATATTATTTTTTTAATTTAACTTTTAATTTTTAAAATTTAAGAGAAATAGATAAAAAAGAGGATTTGAATGATTGAAAAAGTGAAAGTGGAAAATATCATTTCAGGTTTTCGAACTATAGTAAAATATCGTACCCAATATTTGAGTAAAGTAGAAAAAATATCATACCCAATACTTAGATACCCTAATTTTATGAGAATTCAAAAATGTAATTCATAGATTGAGGGCAATTTCGAGTGAAAATAGGTCAAGTATTGAAAAACCCCTAAATTTAGGGATTACCACGTGATATTTTTAAGAGTGAACTACGAAAATGGTCCATGGACTATGGGTTTATCTCGCCCATAGTCATTGGACTTTAAAAATATCACCAGACAATCCTGGACTAAGGGTTTATCTCAAAATTGGTCATTTTGGCTTTTTTTTTCATCCGAAAATGCCTTTTTAGGGTGCTAGGCAATTTGGACTTTTTACACTTTAACTATTTAAATTTGATATTATTTCAGTGATGTACTAAATCTGTTATTATTTTAAAATTATCATTCTTCCTTCCTTTTGTCATCCTTCATTTTGTTTCTTTATTTCAATATTAGATTTAATTTTATAAAACTAAATTTAAAATTTTTAAATATCAACAATTTTTTTTAAAATTAAAATTATTAATTCATGGACATTATAAATATTGATTAACACTATTAATTTTTGTTATTTAATATAATATTCAGCTGAATTGAAGAAGTACAGAAAAATAATACTTAATCATGATGGAAATATAAGAGCTATTCTACTTAGCCTTCGTTCGGTTGTTATAATTGCTTGTGATAAAATAATTTAAGAATTAACAAAATTTTATCGATATTTAAAAATCTAAATATAAAATTTAATTTTATAAAATTAAATCTATTATTAAAATAAAGAAGCAAAATGGAGGATGAAAAAATTGAAGAAAAATGGTAATTTTGAAATAATATCATATTTAGTACATCACTGAAATAATATCAGATTTAAAAAGTTAAAAGTATAAAAAGACCAAATTGTCCAACACCTCAAAAGGGCATTTTCGGGTGGAAAAAAAGACAAAATGACCAATTTTGAGATAAACCCTTAATCCAGGGTTGTCTGGCGATATTTTTAAAGTCCATGAATTATGGGTGAGATAAACCCATAGTCCAAGAACCATTTTTATAGTTCACTCTATTTTTAAAGTTAGGGACTACTTATTTTTGTTCAAATTTGATAGTTCAAATAGCATTTATGTAATTTAGTAGTAGTAGTGTTTACTCTTTTAATTAAATGTCAAATATCATTAATACTAAGTTTAAGTTAAAGTAATATTCAGTAATTAAAAATATTAAACTTAAATAAGATATTTATTTAATCATTATAAGTAATTACGGAGTATTTGCTTAACACAAATGGGGCGAAATGAGTGGAAAATAATGCACTAATAGTTTCAGTTGACCATCACCACCCACTATTTTTCTAAACAAACTGCGACATTTTGCGAAAGAGAAATCACAAATTTACACAAACCACCAATTCCTAACAGCAATTCGTTTCAAGAAACCGCATTTTACACAAACCATCAATCCATAACTGCCATTTTTAGTGCCGGTATTTTTCTATAATATTTAAATCCATGTGTATCATCACCATATCTCCAAAAAGTGAAGGATTATTTGAACATGGCATTCAGCGCTTTGGTTAGCATTTCTTCCCACTTTTCCCCCCTTTTGTTACCTTAATCACTAACGAAGTCGCAATGTTTTGGTTGGAATTATGTTTGATGATTTCAGTTATTTTTTGCAATTAATCCTAGCATAAGGAGTACATTAAACAAATTGATGCAATGTAGAGACAATGCAATCCTTCAATGCAAAGCTCGGTGTACATCCGGAGGTTGGCCTCAGGCAGGGCTCGGAAACAGGGTGGCGAGCCCGAGGCGGCGAAAATGGGAATGCTGAAGAAGTTCACGAGGGGGCTGGGGCATTCGTTGTACCCAATAGGGATAATTGGAGGGTGTGTTGTGCTGGCTATAATGATCGCAGGTCACACAGGGATGCAGCATTTCGTGCGGTCGCCGATAGTGCATGTCACCAAGAAGAATAGGGGCTCCATGCCGGAGGTAGACAACCCGGACGCCTACATCCGAGCCGGCGACAACTTTGTCAACAAATCCTTCCTCCGTAAGGTCGGCCACCTGCAGGAGACACAGTATGGCGAATCTGGAGGCGCCAATATATACACGCGGTATGTACCACCTAATATCATTTTCACAATATAGCATTAATCTTTTTCTTTTTCTTTTTTAATTTTTTGGCAGCTCTCGTGAAAGTGATACTTTGAGAACGGTTGGAGTGGTTGAGAAGAAGTAGACAGACGGATGATGCGTCTGTGTTCTTGTTAATCTAATAAATAAGTCGAGTGGAAGTTTTGATCTATTGTAGTTAAGTTGATTTATAGTATTAGCTTGTCTTGTAAAGGTGCATTTGCACGACAGAGGTGCTTTTCTTTACTCTCTTTCAATATATATTACTCCTAATACATTATGATTTGTGCAACGTTATTTTATTTATTATTATTATTATTATTATTATTATTATTATTATTATTATTATTATTATTATATTTTGAAGTATGAAGCGAATGAATTCATGATTGCCGCGTAAATATACTTTGGGAGAGATTTTGGTTGTTAGTTTTAATTTCAGTGTATAAAAAATGGACCGAAATCATGCATCTCTATATATTTTTTATTTTTTATTTTGGTATTCGAAAAATTATTTTGTGTCACGTTCATATGTTTTTATTGTTGGATTGTGTTCTTCGTTAGCATCTAGTGCATTATTAAGTTATTATTATGATTTATGGCCATATTTAAGGGGGGAGATTAACCCAAAAATAAGATAGACAAATATCATACACTTATCCTAATTTTATCTTCTCTACCAGCAAGCAAGCGCTAATTACCACAGATTAATGAGTTCAGTGAGGTGAAATATGAGCAAAATGTAATGAATTTGATGGAGTAATTCATAAATAGTTCCTTCATTTGTTTTATTTTCAATTTGCAAAATCCATCTAAGCAAAAAGCGAAAAACTGTTCCTTGATTTGTTACAATACATATTCAACAGGCTACAGCTACTCAATCGTGAGCCTACACGTGTCGATCCACATTACTAAAAAAGGAAAATTGAAAATGAAAGGCATAATACGACGATCAAAAGTTGCAGAGACACCCTCACGCCATCATCCATGCAGTGCTCCTCTTTCTCTCTCTGCCCCTGCAAAAATACACATTTTCTGTCTCACACTCACCTCTAAAACCCTAGAGTCGCTTCTGCACTAAGTTTCTCCTCTCGGCTGCGTACATTTTCAGTTAGCCTCTTCGAATTCCGGTGCTTCTGTGTTTAGAGATGGTGCTATATGCTTCGCTATGACTTCGTTTTTAGCTATCCTCTGATTTTAAGTTTGTGGATAGTTATGTTGTTGATAGTTTAATTTTGACTGGGAGGATGCGTTTTTTCTATTTTGCTCCTGTATTTTTCAATAAATTTTTGTATATTTTGTTTTTTTTGCCTTTTCATCGTGAAGAAAATAAGGATGGAAATCGGTTGGTAGAAAGAGTTTTGGAGACTGGAAATTGGTTGACGTGATGTGTTTTACGGCTTGCTGGTTAATATGGTGTTATTGACGACGCTCTGTTATAAAAACACCTTCCATTCGAACTGTTTTTTGGTTTTTAGCTTGGTGTGAATTTCAAACTGTGGATACTTGTATACTTTCATATTTTTTCGAGACTTCGAGATGGTGTTTCGATTTTCACAGGGATGGTTTTTTTATATATATAAAAACAATTTCGCATGACTTGTTCTCGTTGTTGTTTGTTTTCTCCCCCTGGATGTTGTTTTTTTCCTCTTGCAATCCTAATTCCTAATAAGGAAAACTATAATGTTGGAAATCGGTGGAAAGAACTTTTGTAGTCGAATTTCTGTGTTTTACCTGCTTGCTGGTATAATATGTTACTGTTTTAAGACTGTTCCACTAAGAAAATAGCAATGAATAGAGGAGGTTAGAGTTTTTGGTGTTTGGATTTGAACTATAGCTCCTCTGTGGTGCTATTGACCTGAAAATAATGAAAGCAGAAAATCTCAATTGTTATCATTTCAACGAAGCTGCTATCTATGATGCTATTGACATGAAAATAGTGAAATCAGAAAATGCCAATGTTATCATTTCTTGTTTTCAACTAAACTGTTACTAGTGGTGTCATTTCTTTGTTCAAGCTTTTTTATGCATCAACTCTACTGCAGGTATTGACTGTTGGTGAAGATGTCTAACTTATCGGAAGAGGATACTACTGATATAAGTGATTCTGAGTTAGAAGAGTATGCCGATTCATGCTTTCTCCGTTTGAAGGAATCGAGCCACATTATTAGAGTGTCAGATGATGAATACAAGTGCCCTTACTGCACTCACAAAACGCAGCAGATATTTCGCTTTAAGGATCTACTTCAGCATGCTGCTGGGATAAGCCAGGGATCAAGTAAGAGGAATGCGAAGGACAGGGGAAGACATTTAGGCCTGAAGAAGTATATTCAAGAAATAAATGCTGTAAAAAATTCATCAGCGAGTGAAGTGGATAACAGAGCTCTTCATGAGAGCTGTGACAAGAATGAACTCTATGTATGTCCATGGATGGGAATTGTGGCAAATGTTCCTGTTCAGTGGAAAAATGGGCGTAATGTTGGACCAAGTGGCTCAAAACTTAGGGATATGCTAAGAAATAAAAGGTTTAATCCTGTGAGGGTAATCCCTTTGTGGAATTTTAAAGGTCACTCTGGGTATGCAATAATAGAGTTTAAATGTGAGTGGCTCGGACTCTATGATGCCTTAAGGTTCGAGAAGGCATATGAGGCTCGGCATCAAGGAAAGAGGGACTATTTTTGGGATGAAGAGAATGTGGACAAGCTATATGGTTGGGTGGCTCGAGAGGGTGATTTCCACACAGACAATGTTGTTGGTGACTATCTACAGAAGCATGGAGATCTGAAGTCAATAGCACAACGTCAAAATGAGGAGAAGATTAAAAATAGCAAACTACTCTCCCAATTGGAAAATACATTAGATGCACAAAATAGGAACCTGAAAGAAATGGAAAACAAATGCAAAGAAACTTCCATATCCCTTATCAATGTGATCGGCGAAAAGGATAAGATGATCCAAGCTTTCAATGAAGGTAAATACATTTTTTGGTGTTGATTATAGTTCTCTATCAATATATTTCTCTTGTTCTTGTCTTTCTAATATTCTCTGGTCTTCCCTTTTTTTAGTCTTGAAATAGAGCTCACGTAAATCTTACTTTTGCAACATCTATTAGAAAGAAGAAAACTGCAGCAAAGTGCTAGTGGTCAACTAGAAAAAGTTCTCCAAGAACATGGTAGAATCAACATGCAATTGGAAGTTCAGAGGAAGAAGCTGGAGGAAGAGGAGCAAGAGTTGAAGGAACGTGAAGCTCAAAATGAAAATGAGAATTTACGGCTCAACCATGAGAAGAAACAGGTAATATACCATCCTCCATGTCACATTCATTGGAAAACAGGACTCATCTCAGCTAGATTTATATCAATGGCTCATATCTGATCATGGTAAGGCTGGCTGTGTCGGTGGTCGCTTAAATCTATGTTGGGCATGTTCATTACCAATGCTCAAGTGTGTAGAATTTTCAAGATGTTATAGATGTGACTTATTTACTGCATAAGTGTTGATAATACTTCATTTTTTTTAATGTAGAATGAAATGGCAATCTTGAAATTAAAGAGGGCAGATAAAAAGATGTTACTCTTGGCAGAAGAATATAAGGTGCTGCTATTTAATTATATAACTCGAGCAAATGAATTTATGGTTTATATCTATAATTTAACTTAATTGATTCTCTTAGAAAGAGAAAGAGAATCTTCAGAGAAAAATGATTGACTTAGAAAGGGAACTTGACGAAAAGCAAGCACTGGAGTTGGAGATACGACGTCTCGCAGGGAGTCTGCAAGTAGTAAAGCACATGGGAGATGATGGTGACAAGGACATGTTGGAAAAATTTAGTGCCATACAGAAAGAACTAGAAGAGAAGGAAGAAGAACTTCAAGATCTTGATCAACTCAGTCAAGCTCTTATTGTCAAAGAACGGAAATGCAATGATGAATTGCAAGAAGCTCGGAAGGAACTAATAAATGTAAGAAATCAACATTTTCATTCTTATTTGATTTAACATCTAGGTATATGCTAACTTTGCTTCTTTTTTGCTGCTACATTACAAAATTGAAAGTATCTGCATTGTTTATGTACTTGCTGATGATGTCTCCTTTAGGAAATAAGTAAAAAGGGTTGTATATGGTGATTAGAACAGAATATATAATGCATTCCGTGATTATTTTTGAACTAGAGAATGCAAACTGTAGTAGCATCTACACTATCTCTGCATTTAATTTCTGTCAATTTTTAAACAATACAAGAATGCTTTCTGCTAGTTTATGAAGGACCAGTCTGCTCGGGCCATCATTGGGGTCAAGAGAATGGGAGGGTTAAGTAGTAAAGACTTTTTACCAGCAGCTAAAAGGATGTATTCGGATAGCAAGACAGAGCTCAGAGCTGTTGAGCTATGTACGAAATGGGAGAGTCGCATAATGGATTCTAATTGGCACCCTCTCAAGATCATCCAAACTGAAGGTGGTAAAAGTGTGAAGGTATGTGTTTCTAAAACTGAGGTATGAAACATTGTTTCCTAGTTTGCATAACTTCTACACATACCATCCCCATTAACAGAAAAAAATACAGGTTTGCCATGTGTGGACAATTAGCTCTCAAACATGGAAAAGCATTTTTTATGCATGTGAATTTGATATGTGAGTTTGTGTTGCAAAATGAATGTTTGCTATTAGCTGGAAGTTGAATTTTATAGCGTATTTCTTGAAGTATATTGACAGACTTTGCCTAAATGGCCTTTTTTGATGCTTTAAAATCCGAAAATGATGGGTGCTATTTTCTTCCCTGTCATTGTACTATTAGGCAATACTAAATGAAGAAGATGAGGAACTGGCACAGCTGAGGATTAAGTTAAGGCGAAGAAGCCTACCAAGCAGTTACAACAGCTTTGCTGGAGATGAACGAGTATAATCCAAGTGGTAGGTATGTAACCAGCGAGCTGTGGCATAACAAAGAGCAGAGAAGAGCAACCCTGAAAGAAGGTATAGCATATATCATCAAGCAACGGAGCACACTCAAAAGCAAGAGACGCTAGAGACTAGTTCCTTTACAAGTATATGTATCCCCTCATCACAAAACCTCAGTGTTCTTGTTCTGCTTTTTGTTTTTATGCGTTCTGCTGGAGTTAGATCACTGGAACTAGAATTTTGACTTTTGCCTCCATGAATGAATGGTAGAATACTTGTTTGCAAAATTCTGCAGAATACTTAGTCACAATTCACGAGTCATATAATTTGGTTTTCTATCTGTTAGTGACTCTTTGTATTCATGTTGTTTACATATTCCTTAATAATAGCCTTGTGAAAAAAGCAGTTGTTGTAGAACCTCTGCTGCTTGCAGACAATTTCACATTTTCACTACCACCTTTGTAAAATTGATATGATGATTAATTTCATGATATGAAGATTCTTGTAACAAGTGAATTGTTTTGGTTTTGGTAATGTGAGCAGGTTTGAGTGTTTCAGCTCAAATACTATTGCATAAAAATTTTCATTTATCTACTCAAACTGTCTGTTAGGCATCTCAAAGATTACAAGAAAAAAATACAACCAATAATGGTATCACAACCCATAGCTTGGACATACGAAATCTAGAAATTTGGATGGAGATATGACGACACTCATTTTCCACAAGAATCGGTCTCCAACTTCAGTTGACTCTTCTATGCCCTCCAAAAGCCCAGATCTGTCAGGGTATAAAATTAGTAATGAGATTCACAATTCATGTCTATACATAGTATGTTTTTGTTGGTGTATTTTAGAATATTCCTAAGCAGGAAAGCCATCTTGTTAGCTAAAAGGAGTTTGAATGCATAATGGTGATGATGGGCGATAAAATAAGACTAACCTTGAGGTTTGAGTCCCAACTTCCTGTACATAGGGCACTACCATCAGCAGACAGTCCCAAACAGCTGATCCGACTACCGTGAGAATTTTGAAGTTTTCCCAAGTCCAATACAACCTATTAACAGGGCAGACGGGTTGAAATTGAGTAGCATATCTAATTTTCTATTAAACCATAACAATACAGACTGAGCATACTAAAGCAAAAATATTTATACCTCGGCCAATAGAGTGTCCCAGACGTAGCAATCTCCATTGGTGTATCCAGCAAAGAGGAGACGGCCAGAAGTGGAGAATGCAATTGAAGTTACATGAGGAGCCTCATTATCAACATGTTGTTGATTGTACTCTTGTAGCTGGTGGCCTGTTCTAATGTCAAACAATCTGCAAGTTCCATCATCTGAACCCGTTCCAAATCTATACCCATCAGGAAAGAACTTCACTGAATTAACATCTCCCTCGTGGCCATGAAAAGTACGAGATGCTCGACTAGCAACACGGGTATCCCACAGACGGACTGTTGAATCACAGGAGCCAGATATGAACATTCTAGAGTTGGATCCATTTATAGAGACACTGAATCAGAAAGAAAAAAAAAAGGATTATTAAAGTCATTGACAATAAAAACAGATAAGCGCTAATGCAAAAAATTTCATGTGCGCGCTAGAAAGATAACGAGCATGCCTTAGAACGTCAGCAGTATGCCCAGACTGGAATTCACCTCCAAACACGGACGTCCTTAGGCCAGTGGTAATATCCCATAGGACACATGTTTGGTCACCAGAAGCAGTTATAAGGTGTGTATCCTCATCTGGAACATACTGGCATGATGATACATAACCCTTGTGCCCACTAAGCATTCTTGATACTGGAAGATTTCCATCCTTGTCGGTTTGAGAGTTCAGATTAAAGATAGAGCACATACTATCTAGGCCACCACAGGCAACAGATTGCCCACTGGGTGAGAAAGCACAAGTCATTACCCATGCACAAGGTAGCTTAATTGCGTGAGTCTTCTGGCTTGTGAGAGCATTCCAAACTATTAATCGTCCATCTTGAGATGCACTGACTATACGATTCCTTTCTGGAGTCCAATCCAGCGAATACACCTAAGAACCATTTCAGATTTGCTTACTAAAATGAACTCAGGATACGAAAAAAACTTGTCAAAAACATCTCTTAGGGCAGACAGTTTCTTTTTTAGTGGATGCATCAAATTTGAATTATTTCTATCAAAGCTAAGAAAGTCAAAAGTGATAATGGGATTGATTTACAGCTGACATATGTGGGATTGCCAAACAGTAAGGCTTTGTCACATTCAATCTAGTGCTACGCAGAACCTTGCAGCGAGACCTCAATTGACTAGGTAAATTCTTGGATAAATTTATGCCTCTAGTTTAACATCTATTCATGGTCATGAATCATGATATACAATATACTGTAAGAAACAATTCCAGATAATTCACCTGGGACTCGAACAAGACCTTAAGAAAAGACAAAAAATCATGACAATAAAGAGAGGCAGGGAATGCACATCTATAACCTCTTATCTTTGCAATAAAGAGAGGTTGCTTATCAAAATAATACTGAACCAACCTCATCCAAGGCAGCATACAGAATGGTCTACAAATTAACTTATTAATTTACAATTTTGATCAAATAGGTAGTATAAATAAATGATATTTTTGTAGTATATCTTTTGATACAAATATATCATTCTTTTGATAATCTAGTCTGGTAAACAATACAATTATCTCAAGCATGACATGCCGAATGTTTTATTCATATCTCACAGACCAGAATTTACAAATAGATGAACAACCAGTGTAATGGAACAATTATTGTATTCATTACCAATGATTATGAATGATTTCAATTTCCCTCACAAGAGAAAAACAACCCAATGATAACAAATTAGGTAACTGAAACTGGGAAAATGCTGGAGACGAAAAGTTACGCAAATTAGGTCATTAAAATTGGGCAAAATGTCGAAGAGAAAAAAGTGGTACATTTGAAGCAATCGAAAATATAGAAAACAAAGGATTACCTTTCCGGTGTGGCCCTGAAGAGTCCGGCAACAAACAAGATCAGTGGGTCCAAAACTCACCCGAGTTTGTCCCTGCGACCTGGCGTAGCCGGCGACTGCAACAGAGAGAAAGTTGGATGGAAATTGGAATGGTTAGATAGATCAATAGTAAGATGATAGTTAGCAGAAGAGCAATTGGATCTGCTTAGCGTAATCAGTAAGAGCTAAAACCGAGAGAATAGCAAACCATCGGTGTCGAGAAGCAGGAGCCGCTTCTGCTTCAATCTGTCCTTGAGAGAATTAACGGTTTCCGCAGCGGCCAAGTGGCGCTCCTTGAGCTCAGCGACGGACATGTTGTTTGTAAGCGAGAAATGAATTGGAAGCAGAAGAAGAAGAAGAAATGAATTAATAGCTTGAATTGAAGCCTAGGTTTGACATTTAGGCAGAATTGAGGATGGAATCGTGTAATTGGGTTGAGGGAATTGAACGAGGTTTGGGCGTGGAAGATGCCGGTGATGGAGGAGGTGAGAAATGAGTTGGACTGCAAAGACTTTACAGAGTAGAGAGAGAGACGTTGGGTTATTCACTGAAGCCGCGGGGCCCACTTTCTCGCTAACGAGGATACAAGATCTTTCCAACCGGAAGAGCATGCACAATGGCGGCGAGCGGACTGGCTACCGAGAGACGTTGGGTTATTAACTGAAGCCGCGGGGCCCACTTTCTCGCTGACGTGGATACAAGATCTTTCTAACCGTAAGAGCATCCCCGCTCGCCGAACCATTATAACCGGCTAGCCGAATTTCGGTGAAAAAATCAGCGAGCGCACGCTGATTTCCGAGCGCTGGCCGATGCGCTCGCCGATCCGCTGGCAACCATTGCAGGCTCCGAATCGGCGAGCGGATTTTTTTTTATTTAATTTTTGAAACACTATATATACGCGATATGCACGTCATTTTTATTTGCACCGCTTGTTTTAACGAGTATTCTCTCTATCTTAATTTCTGTACAAGAGCAACCACGCGAAATGGATAACAACAACGAAGGTACTCCAGTGACAAGCGAGTCTCAAACTCCCTCGGTACCCGTGGGAGGTGGATGGGGTCCGATGCCCGGGTACTACAACATGTACCCGTGGCAGCAGATGATGCCCGGGATGGCAGCCGGGGGTAGTATGCCCGGGATGGCATGCGGTATGCCGGGATGGCAGGGAGTACCAGGAATGCATCCCGGTATGCAGATGATGTCGGGGTGGGCACCCGGGATGCAGATGATGCTGGGGGTGTACCGGCGATGCAGCCCGTGACGCAGGGGACGCCGGGGGGGCAACGTCTATCGCCTTAGTTTTGATTTTTCGACAGCTTCTTCGCACACATCGACCCCATCGGAGACGCAGTTCACGCAATTTGAGACTTTCTCCTTAGAGGAGTTGGGGTTTGATCTTCTTGTGGTTCCGGAAACTCCCGTTCAAACGGGGGAGTAGAGCGGGGTCGGGGCGGCCCAAAGAAGAAGGGCAAGGGGAAGGGCAAAAGGGTCGGCGAGTAGTCGCAGCCGGTTGATGACTACAGCCAGGTACGGAGGAAGTGGACGGATGCGGAGAACGTCGCGCTATCCAAGGCGTGGGTGAGTGTTTGCGATGATTTCCTCACTTCGAACAATCAGAGGATCGTCAACTTGTGGGCCAAAATAGCAGCAGCCTACAAGGCATTTTGCCCGGAGGGGAGGCCACACAACGGGGAGGAGTGCCGGAAGGCGTGGGATCGAATCAGGGCTGGGGTCTCCAGATTTTTGGGCTTGTACGCCAACGCCCTCCTCATGCAGAGCAGTGGCCAAACTGACGAGGACTGCAGGAGGATAGCGGAGAAAGCCTTCCCCGTGCGTTGGCTCTATAAGGAGTTCACCTACTGGAACTGCTATGAGGTGCTGACATACTCCGAGAAGTTCCGGGCAGGTGTCGATGCTGGCTGGCCGAAGAAGGAGCGACTGAACTATACCGGTGATTACAGCGGCGGTTCCCACGACCTCCCCTAGGGTGCTCAGGAGCTCCCGTCCTCTCCATCGTTCGCTCGCCGAACTCGCCCGGCTGGTCAAAGGCGGGCGCAGCAGGAATCGAGGGGGGTCCCGGGAGGTCCAGTCGGCATCCCCCCTGTTGGCCAGTCGACAGCCGATCTCGCCTTCTTCGCGCGTCAACAAACGCGGGCTCAGATGGCCAAGACCTTAGCCGATTGGAAGACGCCAACTGACCCCGAGGAGAAGAGTTTTCTTCACGCAATGCTCGT
This sequence comes from Salvia splendens, assembly GCF_004379255.2. Lineage (NCBI taxonomy): Eukaryota > Viridiplantae > Streptophyta > Magnoliopsida > Lamiales > Lamiaceae > Salvia > Salvia splendens. The sequence goes on from NC_056041.1 coordinate 13,095,173, forward strand.
GAGCATGCGAGCCGATTTGAATGCCGCCGCGGCACGGTTGGGGGCGACGGCGACGAAGAGTGAGACGAAGGCGGTTTTTTTTAATTAATGTAATTTTTTAAAATTAATGTAATTTTTTTAATTAATGTACTTTTTAAATTTTAATAATATAATTGAATTTTCCCGTATCTGTGTCGTAAATTTAATTCTGTATTTTGTGTGATAGTTAATTATTTGTTTTATATAATTTTGAGTGATGTGGCCAGGCTATTGCTAGGCTATTGCTGGGCTATTTGCTTGTTTTGACGATGTGGCAGGAGGATTTTTAGAGCTGATGATGTGGCAGGAGTAGTTTGTGGCTAGGTTATGGCTGGGCTATTCTTATTGTGGATTCTCTAAGAGCATCATCAATGGCGGCTAGCGGACCGGCTAGCCGATTCCCGGCGCTGGCCGGTCCGCTCGCCGAACCATTGGAGTCGGATAGCGCCAAATCGGTGAAAAAATCGGTGAGCGGACGCCGATTCTCGGGCGTTGGCCGATCCGCTCGCCGGTCGGCTGGCCGCCATTGTAGGCGGGCGATCGGCGAGCGATCGGCCAACACTTTTTTTATTTTCGAAACACTATATATACGTGATTTGCACGTCATTTTCATTTGCACCGCTTGTTTTAACGATTTTTCTCTCTCACTTAATTTCTGTACAAGAGCAACAACGTGAAATGAGTAACGCGGGTGGTAGTAGTGTTGGTAGTGGTGGGGATGATGAGGAGTACGAACGACAAATGAACGAAGAGTTGTAGGCCTATACGTCCCACAAAATAAACTGGTTGCTACAAAGGGTCTTGCAGCCGGCGGTACCTCAACCTCCACCCGTTGTCCACCGACGAGCAGTGATTGATCGAGATCACGTAGATGCACATAAGCGGCTATATGAAGACTACTTTGCGGAGGAGCCACGGTTTGGGGCGCCTCTTTTCATGCGGAGTTTTAGGATGCGTAGGACAGTGTTTATGCGTATCGTTGATGCTTTGGAGCGTCGATATTTGTATTTCCGGTTCAGGTACGATGCGGCTGGCAGACCCGGCCACACACCTATACAAAAGTGCACTGCGGCAATCAGGCAGTTGGCCTACGGAGGCGCGGCAAACATGTAGGACGAGTACCTCCACATCGGTGAGACGACTGCCCTGGATTGTCTGAAGTATTTTTGTCAGGGCGTCATTGAAATATTCCGTGATCAGTATCTTCGAAGCCCTACCCCTGAAGAGTGCCATGATCTGATGCAGATGCACAGGGAGAAGCATGGGTTCCCCGGATGTTGGGCAGCATAGATTGTATGCATTGGGAGTGCAATAACTGCCCCGCTGCTTGGAAAGGGTTCTACACGACCGGCTACAAGGGAAAGAATCCCACGATGATCCTCGAGGCCGTAGCTGATTACCGGCTGCGGATTTGGCATCATATTTTAGGGTAGCCGAGTCGAACAACGACCTCAACTCGTCGCCCCTTTTCAACGAGCAGTGCCAGGGCGTCGGTCCGGCCATCAGTTTGATCGCCAACGGGAACTAGCATGATATGGGCTACTACTTGGCGGATGTGATATACCCTAGGTGGCCCGTCTTTGTGAAGACGATCAGATGCAAATCAGATGAGAGGAAGGCCTACTTTGCGGAACAGCAGGAGTCGGCGCACAAGGACGTGGACATTTGGTGTGTTCCAGTCTCGATGGGGGACAATTAGGGGTCCAACGCGTTTGTGGCATGTCGACTGCATTGCTGATATAATGTACGCATGTATTATCCTGCACAACATGATTGTCGAAGATGAAGATGTACAACTGACTAGTTGGGCCAATGACGATGCTAATGAAGCCGGCCCAAGCCACGGCGTGGCCGCCCCCAACGTACGAAGGGGGGTACCTCACGATGAAGTCGGCCGCCTCAAGGCACATGCCGACATGCGCCAAGTGGATGCTCATATTCGACTCCAAAATGATTTAATTGAAGAGTTGTGGGCGCAGAGGACTGCACGTCGTTAATTTTTTTTAATTAATGTACTTTTCTTTAATTTAAATATTATTATTGAATTTTCCGTATCTGTGTCGTAAATTTAATTCCGTATTTTGTGTGATTGTTAATTATTTATTTTTTATAATTTTGTTTATTGTGGCAGAAGAAGTTTTGGCTAGCCTATGGCTAGCCTAAAGCCATTGGAGATGCTCTAAAAGTTCATTGATAAAGGTGGGCAAACAGGCGAAATGTTTAAAATCTTGAAAAGCAATCGAGATAAATTCTTTTTGAATTGTTGTCACTGATAATATTATTTTTATTTTTCAACGAAATGATGTTATTTTGTTTATAAATATACAATATTGATTAACTCATTGTCGGTGACATTCGACTTAGTATGGAGTAGTATAATTTTTCGGTTGGCATATCAGATGGAGTACTAATTTCACCAAAAATATCATCACACATAATTTTGAACAAATCCAAATTTCATAATTTTTCAAATTAATCTTCAAATTTGTGAGATTTTTATTTTTCAACGAAATGATGTTATTTTGTTTATAAATATACAATATTGATTAACTCATTGTCGGTGACATTCGACTTAGTATGGAGTAGTATAATTTTTCGGTTGGCATATTAGATGGAGTACTAATTTCACCAAAAATATCATCACACATAATTTTGAATAAATCCAAATTTCATAATTTTTCAAATTAATCTTCAAATTTGTGAGATAAGCTAAAATTTAACTTAATATCATGACTTTTTCGACAATCCGATTAGCATTAAGAATCCTACTTTTTTCCAGCATTTTTAAGAAATGTGAATAAAAAATAAAAGGAATATAAATTTCATTTTTATATAGACTATATTAACTTTATATTAATAAAATATAAATGAAATGCATTAATGAAATGAAAGGAATATAAATTGCATTTTATATCGATGATAATGCTATACTTATAAAATTCTTTTTTTGGAATACACTATTGTATCGAATCTTTTGCGTAACATCACTTGAACTGCTTTGGGACAATTGATTTGGATGGCATCGAATTTTGAGGGTCCGGACCAACTTTTATTATTTTTTTACTCTCTACTTTTAGGTAAGAGCACAACACCACATCCATGCTCTTCCGCAAAGACATACTCAAGGGTCCCATAATTCTATTATCCAATTTAAATAAAAACATTTCCATAATATTAAATGCATTAAAAATACCTGGAATACTATTACAAATTATAAAAAATTTAAAAATTACATAATTAAAATCCTAAAAATTAAAAATTATATAATTAAAATCCTAAAAATTAAAAACTATATAATTAAATTCATAAAATTAAAAAAATCCACTACTCGTGGCCGAATTTCGCCCAAATGTGTTTGATTAGGTCTTCTTGTAGCTCAGTGTGGGTTCGGGTATCGCGCATTGTGTTTCTTGTTTCGATCCTCTCGCCCATCGTCGTATGCACACCTCGGCGTGGGGGAGACTTCGCGGTTGAGCTTCCGGCTTCATCTTCGTCGTAAAAGTTAGCCGCCCTCGGTCCTTCGTTAGCTATAATCATGTTGTGCAAGATAATACACGTGTACATGATGTCGGCGATATTCTTAACGTATCACAGCCGAGACAGGGCCTTCACAATGTTGAATCGGCCTTGAAGGACGCCAAAAGCTCTTTCGACGTCTTTCCGAGCAGACTCTTGACGCTGCTAAAAAAGAACCTGTCTTGGGTCTTGAGGATTGCTGAACGTCTTCACGTAAGTCAACCACCTTGGGTAGATACCATCGGCGAGATAGTAACCCATGTGGTATGCATTTTCGTTGATGGTGAAGTCGATCGCCGGTGCTACACCATTCAAAACATCATTGAAGAGTGGTGAAGAATAGAGCACGTTCAAGTCGTTGTTGGATCCAGCAATACCTAAATATGCATGCCAAATCCATAGGCGGTAGTCGGCGACCGCTTCAAGAATAAGTGTTGGGCAGCCGCCTTTGTGGTCGCTTAAGTGTTGCCCTCTCCAAGTAGTCGGGCAATTCTTCCACTTCCAATGCATGCAGTCAATGCTGCCAAGCACACTAGGAAAACCGTGGACTGTTTCGTGAAGACGAAGCAACCGTTGACAATCATCGGTGGTGGGTGCCCGAAGGAATTCCTTACCGAAAGCAGAACGAACGTCGTCGCAAAAAATTTTAAGGCATAGGATTCCAGTTGACTCACCGACATGCAAATACTCGTCGAAGAGGTCAGCTGTTTGCCCAGTAGCAAGTTGTGGGATGGCACAAGTACACTTCTGCAACGCCGAGAGACTTTGCAGACTAGTTGTGTTTCTACTTGATTGAAAGTATTCAACACGAGCGGACAATGTGTTGACAATACGCATAAACAACCGTTTTAACATGTGAAAACGGCGCCGAAAGTAATCTTCCGGAAACTGCGGCTGGTCGGAAAAATAGTCGGCAACGAGCCTTTCGTTGGCTCCCTCCCGGTCACGGGGGATGTAGCGGCGAATTGATCTAGTTGGTCGAGGAGGAGGGGCGGGGGTAGTGGCGGCGACATAGGCTTCATATGCGGCACGATATTGTTCATAGTATTCTTGTTATTCGCGCTCCGCTTCTGCCATGATATCGGTGAAATCCATTTGAGAGGGTTTGAGTGAGAAAGGAAGATGGATGAGTTGTATGAAAAAATATGAATGAGAGATGAATGAGAGATGATTTGATGTGAAAAATGGATGATGAATGTGTGTATTTATAGATGATTTTGGGAATAAAAAAAATCAAAAAAATTCAGAAAACGGTAATAAAACGGCCATATTTTTGGGAATCTGAAAATATTTTTTTAAAATTTTGCTATTATTTTCGATTTAAAAAAATGAATTTCCAACGGATAATTCGTTGGCCAATAGAAACGCGCCACGTAGCATGTTCAGCGGCACGGACGTGCTCGATGCATCGAGCAGCGCCGTGCCAGCGGCGAGAGTGCAGCAGCGGCGACAGCTGTGCCGCGCCAGCGGCATGGATGCTGTCCATCCCAGCAAGCACCGCTGCGGATGCTCTTAAACTCAATCATTTTTAAAAGATAAAACTGCAAAACGACATAATTTCATTTTGGACACATCTATTTAACTTTATTTCAAGACCGATTAATCGTTTTACTTTACCAAGAGGTAAAATTCATTCTACACTTATCCATCAAACACTGTTAATTTCATTTTGGACACATCCATTTAACTTTATTTCAAGACCGATTAATCGCTTTACTTTACCAAGAGGTAAAATTCATTCTACACTTATCCATCAAACACTGTTAAATGGACATTCATTTGATCATTTCAACAATAATTTCCACATTTTAAATGGAGTATAATTTTGGATTAGTTACATTTGAAGGCACAACTTTTAAAGCTAAATTGCATCCATGGCGTCATTTGAAGTTTCAAACTACCAATTTAACAAAATTATTGTTTACGAATTATATATGCTCTGCTATTTACAATCGGTGAATCATTTCGATTATTGAGAGCTGCAACATATTCAATGGCAACCACCACACTTTCAAGCAACAACATATTCAATGGCAACCACCACACTTGCAAGATATGAATATTCAATTAGTACTAGTAATTACTACTCCCTCCGTCCCACTTAAGATGACATGTTTTTCTTTTTAATTTGTCATAACTAAGATGACACATCCCCTTTTTTGGAACCTTACTCTCTCTAATTAATATATTCAACCACTTTTTTCCATCCCTATTAAAATATCCATCTTTCTTTCTCTCTCTATTTTAATACTTTCACCAACATTTTTTCTCCCCAATTAAACGCATTCACCAATAACTCTTAAAATCCAGTGTCGGCTAAGGAATATGACATCTTAGCCGGGACAAAGGGAGTACTATCATTCAATTAATATTGAACGTCAATTCATATGTTAAAATGTTAGTAAGCCTCATTAAAATCAAGTCTTTAATCTCTCAATTCAAAAGCTTAAATGATGATAGTTCTTTAGAGCATCCGCAACGCGTCTCGTTGCTGTCTCTATCTCGTCTCGGAGAGACGAGACGGCAGCGAGACGGCGTTGCAGGGATACGTCTCGGTCTCGTCTCGGCGGGTGTCTCGTCCCGTAGGGACGGCTGGCGCGACAGCTCGCCACGTGGCGCGCTCTGGCGCTAGGCGTGACGCCCACTTGCCAGCCCGCGAGTGGGCGTCGTCATTTTTATTTTAATTTAAAAATACGGTAATGTTACCGTTTTTTTTTACCGTTTTCAACGGTATTTTTTTATTATTTATTTATTTTTTCTTTTTTTACTCTATAAATACTCCCCTTTCATCCTCATTATACACACAAACACACATCTATTCTTCTCAAATCATCTCTCTTTCCTCTCCAATTTTCATCTCACCTCTCCAATTTTCATCTCAAAATGTCCGGCAATGGAAACGAGGGCGTCTCCGGCGGATATGACTTGAACACAATTGGCGTCTGGGGGGCATGTACAATGTCTTGGGTGCTGCCGGTTCCGATTCGTCGACGCCGGGCACCCAAGGCTCGTCGACGCCGGTGGGCCGGCGGCGTACCAACCACCCTATTTTGATGTGGATGCATACTCTCGTCCCTCCGCCCCGAGATATGGGCAATCGCAGGGATTATCCCAAATTAGGGAGGATTTTCCGGATGAACCCAATCCGGAAGGAGGACGAGGCGGTGGAAGCTCCAGGGGTCGCGCATTCGACGCCGTGGAGGAAGAGGAGGAGGCGGCCGAGGAGAAGGAGGATATAGGTCGTCATCCATACAGCCGCAATGACACGATGACTCTGTTCAACGCTTGGGTCAGCGTCTCGTATGATCCCATCATCGGGAATCAACAAACCCACAAGTGTTTTTGGGAAAAGGTCACCGATGCCTATAACGAGAACAAGCCGTCTCGGTCCCGCCGCCGCACCATGAAGATGCTCCGCAGTCATTTTGACCGAGTCGACAGAGATGTTAAAAATTTTTGCGGCATCTACAAGAATGAAGAGGCTCAATACCAAAGCGGAGCCAGTGGAGCCGACATTATGAGAGCGGCTATGCGAGTCTTTTTTTACGACAACGGCAAAAAATTCAAACATGTCGATGTTTGGGAGGCCGTCAAAGGCGTTGAAAGGTGGGCCGGTGGTGTCCAGTCCAGCACGGGCTCGAGCTCGAAACGCACCAAGCACACGGCGGGTGGCCAATACTCGTCTAATGAGGGCGGGTCAGGCAACGCCTCACAAGAGGTTGAGGGCACGACCATCGATGCAGGGGGCTCCTCTCGTGGGCATCGTCGACCGCAAGGGACCAAGGTGGCAAAGGCGGCTAGAGGGAGGAGGGGCTGAGGCGAATCAAGCCAGACGGGCACGGTCTCAGGCTCGAACACCCTATTGTCCATGTACTTGACCGCCACGATGGCTGACACTTCCTGCATGACGCCTCCCCAATATCAAGCCCATCTTGCCGGAATTGAGTATATGGCAAGACAAATTGGTATTCCGCCTCCAGGTAGCTTGAGTGCACCGCCACCGCCTTCGGGGGATGATTCGTCGGCGGAGTAGTTCTACTCAATTTCTATAAAATTGTATTTTAAATTATGTAAGTTTTTTTTTTTACGATTTTAATTATGTGCTTTTTTTATTTTTTTGAATTTTAAGTTGTAATTTTATTTTATTTAATGAAGTGTGTTTTTATTAATTGAATTTGTTGGAATAAAAAATAAAAAAATGAAATTGAATGAATAGTTAAGGGATGAGATGGTTAAGAGATGGAAGGTTGCATGTGCTGTCTCTTAGTTAAAAGATGAGATGAAAAGTACAGTGGGGCCCATGAATAGTGAAGGGATGAGACGATTAAGAGACGGATAAGAGACAGCGTTGCGGAGGGAGTTGACTTGAAAATAATCTGATTTGAGAGTAGTTGGACTGAAATAAATAAACAAACAAATAAAGTACTAGACATTAAGTTGTCAAGGTACGATGGTTGGTAATGGTATAATTAAAAAGTAATTAGAAATTATAATTCTAACGGAACTCTTTAATTATTTACTCTATTTTCCAACAATCTACTGGTACTAGATACTATCTATGATCAAATTATATTTATGTGGTTCTTTACTTCATCATTACCACACTCTGTTTTATATTTCAATCATTGCAACTTTAAAAACAAATACTTGGACCATTTTTCCCTAATCAGCCAAAACAACAAAAAATTAAAACTAAATTTACTACAAAAACAAAAAATTAATATAAAAAAACATCAACAATTACATGGATAGAGTATTCAACCCCCCAAATAACATATACACACCTCTTAAAAGTACTATTTTGCCACAATAGAATTAATTACCTCAATCGAGCTCCGAAATAATTTCGTATCGTGTTCGTGTTCGTGCGCTCCGAGAAGGGTAGCCGCAAGAACCATAGCCTGCAAAACACACAAATCATCACATCACATTATACATATATCTAAGGGAGAGAGTTTAGCTAACTCACTAGGATTAATAGCGGTGACGGCCGCCGTCTGCTTGAAGCCGCAGTCGCCGGAACTCCTGCTATAAGATTGATAAAAAAAATTCATAGCATAAGAGCGTGTGATGCAACATTTGCAGGTTCAAAACATGCACCACCGGGCCCAATCGGCCCCACAATCGATGCCTCAACCGCAAGCATAATCGAGATTCGCTTGCAGATGAGCATCGGTTATACCTGGCCTAGGCATGCACCAACCTGCTATAACCGGGCTCGGTACTGGATTGATCGTCGGAGTCATCGGAGCCGGATTCAACGGGGTCGCCACCGGCGTCGTCGGAGCCGGAGTCTTAGGACTTGTCGTTGGTGCCGGAGTCGCCGGGGTCGTAGCCGGAGTTGACGAGGTCGGGGCCGGAGTCTGACCAAAATCAACCAATACTATATCAGATTGACAATACATACTACTCCCTCCGTCCCAACTTAGTTGAGAAGTTTCTTTTCAGCACGGAAATTAAGAAATTACATTGGTTCATAGGATTGAATATATATAAAGAAACCTCATGATAAAATATCCCTAAAAGCATGTAACACATCAGTTTATATCATTCAAAGTAAAATCACTATAACAAGAAAGATATGCCTCACCTGTGTACTCTTAGCGAGTCCAACATCATAGGTCGCTGAAAGGTCGGGCATGAAGAGTCCGAACGAGCGCTCAGAGGCAGGGCCGGGTTTCAAATCCTCGTCATAGAGCGCAAATATGTAGGTATCCACGGATTTTTCCAGGCATAAGGGGTGTCCCGACCTTCGACCTTAGGTGGTTTATCAAGTTCCCATTGTAGGCTTCGCGTTTTCCAAAGTAGTACCAACTTCGTTGGAGTCTCCTTTATAAGGCCAACCTGTCTCGGCAACCACAATCTCGACATCTTTGAACCCCGACGACTTCAAGGCCGAGTAAATCGCATCAAGCTAAGATCAACAGAAGATAGTACAATTTAGCCGAGGAGGAGGAGAAGTTCGAAAGAAAGGTGTGGTGTTGGTTCACACGAAACAAAAGCAAATTCATATGGAACAGAGTAGTACAAGAAGAAAAGTTCAAAGCTGCATATCAATCTTGAAATAAATTTTGATGGCATATCTCTACATGAATGAAGATATTTTGAGTAAAAACTATTGTAGGGGAAAATCATGGTAACAAAAATATGTGAGCTCACATTTATAACAAGATAGATATTCCAAGAAACACATTCATGATTCATCACAACATCATGAAATCCAACACCAGATTTAGGTGATAAAAACATAGATATATGATAAAAATCCAAGAAATTTACCTGAGCATCCCACATGTTCATGTACTTGATGCCGGTGTTCGCGTCCGGTCGGCCAGCATTCGGTTGGAACAAACAGAAGGCCTTCGTCTCGGGCCTGGGGTCGTCCCGGTACGCAAAGAAGGGGTAAGGATTGATCATCAAGGGGGCGCCGTTCGTGCTGAGGAATTGCAGCAACCCTTTCATCGTGTCTCCGTATCCGAAAGCCCCTCCAGACGGGGGCTCCGACGCGCTTAGCACCGCCATCGAATGGACCGTCGACACCTTGATCTTCCCACCCAATGATGCTGCCATTTTGTGAGATCATCAAAAATTCCAACTCTGTTACAATAAAACTCGAATTAATTTGATCAAATTTGAATGTGGTGGTGATGAATACCAGCATTGAGGGCATTTTGGACATTTTGCATGGCGGGCACGAGCTGCGCCGCCAGAGACTGATCGGTGAGGGTGACGACCTCGTTGCCGACGGTGACGACGATGATCTTGCTGGCCGGGTAGAAGGCCAGGACGTTGGAATTGACCCAATTGCCGGCGAAATTGGGGTCGGAGGCGAGTGCCGGAATGTCGCCGTTGGCGGCGCCGATGACTATTCCGATGCCGGTGTTGGCGAGCGCCTTGATGATCGCCGGGTCCGCGCCGTACAGGCGGACCTTCTCGATGCTCGTCGACTGCAGGAGCTTCACCGTCGCCTCCAGCGGCGGCAGGTTGTCCGCCACCTGCCCGTAATTTACTCCGATGAACGACTCCGAATCTTCACAAATAAATGAGTTTTAAATTTGGTAAAAAACACGTCTTCTTTAATTGCATAAAAATAGAAACTTTCTTTTACTGATAAATAAATTACATGAAACGCTGCTTATGCTTTACAAGATGGCAAGGAATTTTTGGGAGAAAGATGAACAGTTTCTTGATTCAAACATGATGGAAATTTGAAATTATAAAATATTATCTCATTCAAGAAAATGGGCGGTGTTAAAAAAGGAATCTTGACAAGTTCATTCAAGAATGAAAGAAACACCATTGAAGTTCAGCTGAGAGAGAGAGTTAGACTTACTTGCAGAGTGAAATGAAAGCAGTAAAAAACAGAAAACTGCAGAATATGTCTGGACCTCTGACGCCATGGGTGTTTGTGTAATGACTATGTGTTTATTTTGAGGGGATGGGAATGAGGACAAAGATGAGAGGAAGAAGAAGAGGTGTGTGTATTGTAGTAAGAGAAGTGCAGCATAAATTTGGAGTGAGAGAGGGGGTTTGGAAAATAGAAACGTGGAAGATTGGGTAGTTAACATGGTGGAAGTAGACATGCCGGCGGTTCCGGTTTCGAGAAATGTGGAACCGGAACCGAACCGTGAGGCTATTTCACGGTTTCGGTTTGAAAACCGGGGGTTCTGGTTCTAAACCGCCGGTTCTCCGGCGGTTTTTTTCATGGTTCCGAACTGCCGATTTCCAGCAGTTTTTCGCGGTTCCGGCTAGATTTCACGGTTTTCCGAGGTTTTTCACTGTTCCGATTTGGAACCGTCCAGAATCGGCGGTTCCGGCACGGTTTCGGTTCATAAAATTTGGAACATGAATCGGCCCGCAGTTCAAAATATGACGGTTCCGATTCAAGAAAAAAGTCACGGTTCCGGTTCAGAATCGGAACCGGAACCGGAACCGGCGGTACGATTCTGCGGTTAACCGCCGGAACCGAAAACCTTGGGCATCTCTAGGTGGAAGAAAGAGGGGTAGAATTGGAAAGTTGAAGCAATGGAGAGAAGTATTTTTGTTCTTTCAAATACTTCTCATCTAAGGAAATTAATGACTACTTTAATTGGATTTGCTTTATGGAACACATTCAAACCCTTTCTTTAAGTACCGAAATAAAATAAAAGCAATTTTAAATGTCATTGATTTGTAACTTTGTTGTACTTATGTGAGAATGAAAATGGAATATAAAAGGAACAAATAAGATCAAAGAGGCATTTTAATAGGTAGTGTTGTGATTTAGTTAATTATTTGGATGTTGTTTGTGGAGTGGTAGTATGTTTGGCTATAAATTATTTGAACACATTTACAGCAAATAATGAGCCAAGTTGAAGTCGTTGCACTTGGACACTAAGTAAACGATCTTCTTTATCTATCTTTTTTGAGGACTCACTTTATCAACATAATTAGAGTAGGGCTACTATAAGCTTTTTCCATTCAACCATAAATTGAATGAATTTAATCATTCACTATCCTAAGTTAAAGATATACCATTAGATTCTAGGAGTATTTATAAGAAACTTTTGCATTTAGGTTTTCGAATATTCTTTTATCATATCTTTCAATAAATTGATTCTAAACACCATCTTATGTTTTTCGAATTTGAATATGCTATCTATCTTATGGATTTTAAATCTTCAATATTTATTCTTCTTTAAAAGGAACAGTGTTTTCCTCCTTTATTGTTTGAAAGAAAGCTTAATGTAGACCCTGAACTAAATTTGCCAAGAAAAGAAAGTTGGTTCGAGTGTACCTAATATCTTTATTACGTCAGATTGGGCAGAAAAATGAATACACAGTCTGAAAAATGAGTACAAACATAAGGCATCCACAACGCTGTTCCTATACCGTTCCTTAAACCACTATTTGAGGGCCCCACTGTACTTTTTTACTCCATTCCTTAACTAAGGAACGGAACCTGCAACCCTCCGTTCCTTAACCGTTCCTTAAATTACTATTCATTCTATTTCAATTTTTATTTTATTTCCAACTAAATTAAATTAAATAAACACACTTTATTAAAAAACAAACATACTTTATTAAAAAACAAACATACTTCATTAAAAACACACAATATTAAAAAAAATTACAACTTAAACGTGGGAAAATAAAAAAACTACTCCGCCGGCGAATCATCCTCCGGAGGCGGTCGAGGTTTAGGGGGAGGGGGAAGACCAAGTAGTCCTGCCATATGCACAATTCCGTTCCACCAGGCCGTGTATTGGGCGTACGAGAAGCGGGAAGTGTCCGCCATTGTGGCGGTTATGTACGCCACCATAAGTGTGTTCGAGCCTCCTTGTGAGCCCGATCCCGAGGCCGACTGGCTTGATTCTCCTCGGCCCTTCCTCGCTCTAGCCGCTTTCGCCGCCTTCGTCCCTTGCGGACGACGGCGCCCACGGCTAGATCCCTCGTACTCGGCGGCCGTAACCCCAACCTCCTGCGTGCCACGATCACTGGGCGCATCGGTGTCACCAGACGAGTACTGGCCGCTCGTCGTGTGCTTCGTCCGCTTTGAGGTTGATCCCGAGCTGGAGGGGACACCACCGGCCCACCTTTCCTCGTCCTTGACGAGCTGCCAAATATCAACATATTTGAACTGTACACCGGTGTCCTGGTGGAAGGCGCGCATAGCCGCCCTCAGTATGTCGGCGCCCGAAGCTCCGCTTTGGTAGTGCGCCGCTTCGGTGGAGTAGATCCCGCAGAATTTTTTGACCTGTAAATCGACTCGGCCAAAGTGAGCACGAAGCATTGTATATTTGCGCTTCCGGGCCCCTTTCGGCTTAGTCTCGTGGTAGACATCACGGACCTTTTCCCAGAAGCACTTGGCGGCTTGTTGGTTGCCGACGATGGGATCATATGAGACGGTGAGCCAGGCGGTGTACACCGCCTTTGTTTCTTCGTTGGTGTAGGGATGCCGGCCCAGATCCTCCGGCTCCTCCTCCTCATCCTCCTCGGGTGCCTCAGACGCAGCCCTGTAGCTTCCACCGCCTCGGCCTCCTCCCTGAGTGGGTTCAACGGGGATATCCTCCCGAATCTGGGACAAACCCTGGGAAAGCCGCGAGCCGGAGCCTCGAGCGTAGGCATCCACATCGAAAGTGGGTGGTTGGTACCCACCCGGCGTCGCCGACCCTGCGTGCCCGGCGTCGATGACCCAGAACCACCAAGTGTGTTGTACATGGTCTCCCAATCGCCGAACGCGTTGAGATCCCACCCTCCAGCGCCGCCACCACCGTAATTGCCGTCGCCGGACATTTTTTGAAGAGATAGAATATGAAAATTGGAGAGAAATTGATGTTGATGTAGGAAGAATAGATGTGTAGTTGTGTATAAAATGAATGAATTAGGTGTATTTATAGAATAAGAAAATAAAAATAAAAATTAAAAAAATTAAGAAAAGTAAAAAAAACGGTAATGTTACCGTTTAAAAAAAAAAAAATTTTAAAAATTCGATTTTTATAAAAAAAATAATTATTGCGTCATTGCTGACGTGTCCCACTCGCGGGCCGGCGAGTGGGAAGCACGCACGCACGGGGATCGGCCACGTCGCCCAGGCGCGTGGCGGCTTGTTCCGTGCCGCGTTACGTGCCGTCGGCACCCGGCACGGAATGGGAACGAGACGGGAGCGGAATGCAGCGCCGCAACGCGTTCCGCGGCGAAACCGTTCCGGCGGAACGGCACGCGGAACGGTTTCGGCACGCGTTGCGGGTGCTCTAAGGCAGATATTGAAAGTTTCGACAGACCAAAATTCAAAAATCAAACTGTTAGTGTTTGAGCTCATCAAGATCGGATTGAGCTGGTGGAAGAATCAAGTCAGGAAATAGCCGTTGGGAACCAAAACAGGAACTAGCCGTTGGAAACGGTTATAACCGTGTTCGGCAAAGGAGCTGTTCGGCCAAAGGAAGCTGTTCGGCAAAAGGAAGCTGTTCAGCAATTGGAAGCTGGTCGGCAAAAGGAAGCTGTTCAGCAATTGGAAGCTGTTCGGCAATTGGAAGCTGTTCGGCAAAAGGAAGCTGTTCAGCAATTGGAAGCTGTTCGGCAATTGGAAGCTGTTCGGCAAAGGAAGCTGTTCGGCGGTTTTCTTGATCGATACTTCTTAAGGGAGTTGCGATTCATTCCGGAACAAAACAACAACAGAAATCAAAAGTGATAGAGAGAGAATTCAAGAGAGGAAGTGTTATCTTTCAGCTGTGCGTTTTTAGCTCTCGAAGCAAGAAGTTTTCGGGCGAGTTGAGGGTTTTCCATCTTGTAAATTCTTGAGAGTTTTGAGTGCTCTCATGTTTGTAATTTCTCGAGTGATCAATAAAGAAACACACCAGATTCTGCCCGTGGATGTAGGCTTACGCCGAACCACGTAATTCGCCTGTGTTCTTCCTTGCATGTTGTCATTTCATTAATTTTGCATTTCGATCATCACAACCGTAGGTTCGTTCTTCACAACGTGGCGCCGTCTGTGGAAAATTCGTCCACTGAATTGATCGAGAAGGCATAAAGTTTTGGGAGTTCTTTCTTTGTTTCCTCAAGAAGGCGCTCAACCTGTTTGAATAATGGCTTGCAGCAAGGTTTGATGTTGAAAAGTTCACAGGCCGAAATGATTTTGGCCTATGGAGGCTGAAGATGAAAGCAATCTTGATGCAACAGGGTTTATGGGAAACCCTAAATGGTGGAGGGCAGAAAGTAATGAGGAGAAGAAGCCCGAGCCTGATGAAAAGGAGAAGGCAAAGGCTCAAGACAGAGAGTACAAGGCATATAGTACCTTGATACTCAACCTCAATGACAGAGTCCTCAGAGAAGTTTCAAAGGAGGAGACAGCGGCTGGAGTTTGGTCCAAGTTGGAGTCATTATACATGGCCAAATCCTTGGCAAATCGGCTGCACCTGAAGCAGAAGAAACTTCTCACTTTCAAGATTGCTGATGGAAAAGGTGTGTTGGAACAGCTCGAAGAATTTGGGAAAATGCATTGATGATCTTGAGAACATTGATGAAGAGATTAAAGATGAGGACAAGGCTCTGATGTTGTTGAATTCCTTGCCACCAAGTTATGAGCATTTCAAGGATGCTATACTTCTTGGTAGAGAGTCCAAGATTGGATATGAAGAGGTGTACTCTGCTCTAAAGCTCAAGGAAATCCAGAAATCTAATCCAAAGTCCACTGAAATGGTGTCTAAGAGTCTGAATGTTGCTGATCACAAGAAGAATGTGAAAAGAAAGTCACAGAAGAAAGCCTTGGAAAAACAAGACAGCTGACTGGAAAGAGACCAGATCATGCCATCACTGCAAGAAACCAGGCCACATAAAGAAGAATTGTTGGGTTTGGAAGAAGAAGCAGGCCGAGGAAGAGAATGGCAAGAACAATGCTGATATTGCAGAAGAGTTGGTGGTCCCGGAGGCTCTGTGTGTGACTGAGGACATGGAAGAACTTCCATGGATCATGGATTCTGGATTGTAGCTTCCACATGTGTCCAACTAGAAGTCATTTTGAGGAAATCAAGAATGCAGCTGGATCAGTTTTTGTTAGGAAATGACCAGATATTGCAGAATCAGAGGAATTGGGTCCATCAGGCTTAGACTTCATCATGGCTCCATCAGGTTACTCACTGGTGTGAGGTTTATTCCAGAGATTAAGAGGAATTTGATCTCTATTGGAGTGTTGGATTGCAGCAGGATATAATTGCATATTATCTGATGGGATTATGAACATCGTCAAGAATGGTGATGTTGTTATGATGGCTGAGAGAAAGAGAAGCCTATACTAATCTAAAGGCAAGTGTGGTTACTGGATCTGTGAATCTGGTGCAGGGTATTAGACTTAAGAATGTGGCATCTCAGACTCGGACACTTGGGAGAAACTGGAATTACAGAATTGGCCAAGAAGGAGCTGATTAAGCTGGAAAATCCCAATGAGCAGTTGGGTTTGTGTGTGAGCAATGTGTGCTCGGAAAGAGTAAGAAGAAACTGCCCTATGGAAGAGGATATCACAGCTCAAAGTCACCACTAGGACTATGCCACAGTGACTTGTGGGGCCCAGCTACACCAGCTTCATTGGGTGGAGGAGGTAGATACTTTCTATCCATTATTGATGATTTTTCTAGAAAATTATGGGTGTTTATCTTGAAGGAAAAATCAGAGACATTCATGAAATTCAAGGAGTGGTGTAGGGAAGTGGAGGTGGAGAAAGGGTGTTCTTTGAAGTGTTTAAGAACTGATAATGGGCTGGAATTTCTGAGTGGGGAGTTTGATTCTTTCTGCAAGCAGAAAGGTATGAAGAGACATAGGACATCTCCATCTAATCCCCAACAGAATGGAGTTGCTGAGCGCATGAATAGAACCATCCTAGAGCGAGTTAGATGTATGCTCTTTGGCTCTGGAATGGCTAAGAGATTCTGGGGTGAGGCTGTGAGTATGGCAGCAGTTCTCATCAATAGAAGTCCTTCTTCAGCTATAGCTTTTGACACTCCTGATCAGAGATGGTATGGAAAGGCCATGATTATTCGAATATGAAGATTTTGGTTGTATGGCTTATGCACACATCAAGCAAAGTAAGTTGGAGCCAAGGGCCTTGAGATGTGTGATGATTGGATACCAAAAGGGAGTGAAGGGCTACAGACTGTGGTGCATAGAGCCAGGAAATCAGAAAGTTATTATCTCTAGAGATGTGCAATTTGAAGAAAGTAGGATGCCATTTCTAGAAAAGGCTCAAGAGAGCCAGAGGCCATCTCATTCTGAGAAAGAACCAGAGCCTGAGAGGATGGTGGAGATGGGTGTTCCAGAACCTGAGGAGGGCTGAGGAATCAGTTCAGGTGGAGGTTTCTGGAGCAGATAGAATTGCTGAGCCTGAACAGCAGATGGGAAATCATAGTGAACAAGAAGAAGCAGATGCTGATGTCTTGAACCCTGAAGAAGAGCAGCAGGATTTGGGTGACTATGTTCTAGCCAGAGATAGGGTCAGAAGAATCCCTAAACCATCTACAAGATACAGTGAAGAAGAATACTTGCTATATGCACTATGTGTTGCAGAAAACATAGAGTATGCAGAGCCTTCAAGCTTCAAGGAAGCTATGAGTTCTAAGGAGAGCAAGCAGTGGATGGAGGCTATGATAGATGAAATACAGTCCCTGATCAAGAACAAGACATGGGTGCTTGTGAAGAGACCTTCCACACAAAACCAGTGAGTTGTAAGTGGATATACAAGAAAAAGTTGGAGGTTGGGAACAAGATTAGGTTCAAGGCTAGGCTTGTAGCTCGGGGGTTCACACAAGAGGAGGGAATAGACTATAATGAAGTATTTTCTCCAGTGGTAAAGCATGCCTCAATCAGAATTTTGCTAGCTATAGTTGCTCAACAGAAGTTGGTTTTGGACCAACTTGATGTGAAGACAGCCTTTTCTTCATGGAGAGCTTGAGGAAACTATATACATGAATCAGCCAGAGGGATTTGTGATACATGGGAGTGAAGATAAGGTTTGTCTACTAAAGAAAAGTCTATACGGTTTGAAGCAAGCAAGTAGACAATGGCATATCAAGTTTGATGAACATATGCAGAGTATGGGATTTATAAATTCCAGATATGATAGTTGTGTCTACTTCAAATCAAAGTCTGAGGGACCTGCTGTGTATTTGCTATTATATGTAGACGACATCTTGCTTGCTGGACCAGATAGACAGGAGCTAGATAGGGTGAAAGCCTTATTGAAAAAGGGATTTGAAATCAAGGATCTGGGGAGTGCTAGCAAGATTTTGGGAATGGATATATTCAGAAATGCAGATAAGAGGGTGTTGTGGTTGTCCCAAGAAGGCTACATTCAGAAAGTACTGCGCAAATATCAGATTGACAAGAGTAGAACAACCTCAGTGCCACTATCACAACAGACTAAGCTGTCCAAATCACAATGTCCCAGAAATCAGCAAGAAGAAAGAGAGATGAGCCAGATACCTTATTCCAACATAGTTGGGAGTGTGATGTATATGATGATATGCACAAGGCCTGATATTTCTCATGCGGTAAGCGTGGTGAGCAGATACATGTCCTGTCCGGGAAGAGAGCACTGGTTTGGCTTTGAAAGGGATTCTCAAGTATCTCAAAGGAAGTAGTGATCTGGGAATAATGTTCAAATCAGAGAATGAAGGAGATAAGGATAACATTATTGGGTTTTGCGATTCAGATTATGCAGCTAACCTTGATAATAGGCGCTCACAATCTGGGTACATATTTACCTTGTTCGGCTCCGCGGTGAGCTGGAAGTCTAATCTCCAATCCGTGGTGGCTCTATCGACGACGGAGGCAGAGTATATAGCTCTTGCTGAGGCAGTAAAGGAAAGCTTCTGGCTTAGGGTATAGTTGGTGATTTTGGGGTGAAGCAAGAGAATGTTGTGATCAAGTGCGACAGCAAATAGCGCGATTTGTCTCTCGAAACATCAGACATATCATGAACGCAGCAAACATATAGACGTGAGGCTGCATTTCATTCGAGATGAGGTTGAGAAGGGTGCGGTGAAGATTGAGAAGGTCAGCACCGAGCACAATGCGGCTGATGCACTTACTAAAGCCCTACCAGATCCAAGTTCCGACATTGCTTGGATTTGGTTGGGTGGTCCGAAATTTGTAAGTATGGGAAGGAAGGTGGAACTGGTGGTGATGGATCTTAGATTGCTCAAAGGTGGAGGATTTGTTAGTGTTTGAGCTCATCAAGATCGGATTGAGCTGGTGGAAGAATCAAGTCAGGAAATAGCCGTTGGGAACCAAAACAGGAACTAGCCGTTGGAAACGGTTATAACCGTGTTCGGCAAAAGGAGCTGTTCGGCCAAAGGAAGCTGTTCGGCAAAAGGAAGCTGTTCAGCAATTGGAAGCTGGTCGGCAAAAGGAAGCTGTTCAGCAATTGGAAGCTGTTCGGCAATTGGAAGCTGTTCGGCAAAAAGGAAGCTGTTCAGCAATTGGAAGCTGTTCGGCAATTGGAAGCTGTTCGGCAAAGGAAGCTGTTCGGCGGTTTTCTTGATCGATACTTCTTAAGGGAGTTGCGATTCATTCCGGAACAAAACAACAACAGAAATCAAAAGTGATAGAGAGAGAATTCAAGAGAGGAAGTGTTATCTTTCAGCTGTGCGTTTTTAGCTCTCGAAGCAAGAAGTTTTCGGGCGAGTTGAGGGTTTTCCATCTTGTAAATTCTTGAGAGTTTTGAGTGCTCTCATGTTTGTAATTTCTCGAGTGATCAATAAAGAAACACACCAGATTCTGCCCGTGGATGTAGGCTTACGCCGAACCACGTAATTCGCCTGTGTTCTTCCTTGCATGTTGTCATTTCATTAATTTTGCATTTCGATCATCACAACCGTAGGTTCGTTCTTCACACAAACAAAAGGTTAGGCCATGTTTTGGGCATCATTTAATGCTAGGTAATTATTAAAAAACATACTTCAAAATTTTCGAACACTATCCTCTGATAGTACTAAGTATATTGCAATTTGAATTTTTTTTTAAAAGAGTTGATGAATGGCATGAACATTAAATATTTTTAGTAAAGTTGGAAGCAAAATTTGAATCTTAACTTTATTAATGTTTATACATTTAGGTTTCAAATTGGACAAGGAATCTGAATCACCTGTAAATATGTAAAGGTGCTGGAGGAGTAATCAAGTACAGAAAAATGACAAAGAAGCCCACCATCGAAGCTAGGGATGACAAGCAGTTGCGATAATTCTCCAATCATTTACATCAAATTCAAATTTACTTTTGAGTATACGTCACACTAAAAAGTAATTTTACTCCAACCATTTACACCAAATTTAAAATTTACACCATTTTAAGTTTTTGTCTCGCAAAAATACAATCATTTACATCAAACTCAAATCTACTTTTGAGTATACGTTACACCAAAAAGTAATTTTACTCCAACCATTTACACCAAATTTAAAATTTACACCATTTTAAATTTTTGTCTCACAAAATTTTTGCAATAACACCATATTTAGTATTGTTTCACAAAAAACACCAAAAACAGATTTTAGTTTGATGTATGATTGGAGAAGATTCCTACACCAAAACTTATTTTTGGAGTATAATTGGAGATGGTTTAACTCTACATCTAAATACATTTATTAGTAGTATTAAGTATTCACTAATTATTTTATTACAGTTAACCACTAGAATCCATAACTACGTGGTGGGATGGCAAGATGCTGCACGACTAAGTTCAACTGTGATTCACCCAAAGGGCCAAAACCATAATTATCTCAATAATATAATAATGAAGACCAACTGATCATCATGTTAACACGTGTGTTGAGTTATTTTAGGGTCAATTCATTTGTCTGATAATGTAACTCTATTATGATCATTAATCTAATCCATGTCTGCTTTCACACTAACATAAAATATTGGACAACCGACAAATACACATTCAAAATTCAAAAAAATCTTTAAATTAGAGGAGAACAACGGTAAGTAAAACCAAATTCTGGAAATGAATTTTCACTAAAGGAATCAAACATAAAACAAACAAGAAAAAATTGTGAGTAGTGCCCCGAAAAAGAAAACGGAGCTTCTTCAAGAAGAAGCAAACTAGAGGGCAGAGCATAATAGCACAAAACAAAAATGATAATCAAACAAATATTGAATGGGTATGGCAGGGCAATCAACCGAAGAAGAACACTTGAAAATTCCCCAACCTTTAAAAAGAAAGGGTGACGGAGAAGGCAGCTTCAGCGATGCTCGATGGTCTTTTCAGCCACCAGAGTGGGAGACGGGAGTTGTCACAAATTGGCCATCTTTGTAAACATGGATATACTGTTGTGGTAAAGCATGCTCACCCTGCAAAGAGAACACGTAGCTTTTTGATTGATTCTACATAATTAAGTAATTTTGATGATACAATAATTTATACGGAGTAGGATATTATTATTATCTGGAACTCTATTGTGCATATTTCAAGATAGTGTTATACGGAGTACTAGTTTTTAGTAATAAAATGGTGTTTTTGGAGGATTGATCCAGCTTTAGTAGAGTAGTTTGGTGCTAGGCAGCTACAGAAAAGCATCGAAACATACCCAATCGCCGTCTGGTTCAGAACCAGGCACCAATACATTGATTTCACTCGACTTTGCTGTCGTAATAGAAGCACCCAATGCGTCTTTGCTCAGGTACAACTGGCAACCTGCAGTATTGTCTACTGAAATTGTTGGAGCTGAACCCTACACAAGGAATTGTAGATGGCTCATTTTACATTCTAGGAAGTCAGGCGTGTGTCATTAGTAGCCACGACTCACAAGTAGACACCTAAAAGAATGTTAGTGTTTTTACCTGACATTGCACCTCTACGCCGCTGCAATTGACGATCTCACAAGCTGCCACAACATCCTATTCCCCAAATTTAAGAAAACGAGTCAGTTTGACCTTACTGGCTAAAGCTTAAAGAGAGCTAAATAAGCAGCAGGATTGATACAATTCCTTCACCGACCTTGAAGACCACCCCCATTTTAGTGCAGTTATCAACTGTAATGTTGTTTACTTTGCCTGCGAGTATTCTGGATTAAGCCTTTGATGACTTGCAACAAAAGAGCTGAACTTAAAATGAATGCCAATCGTTACTTACCTTGAATCTGCAGAACTGAATTTTTGCAGCCAAACACATAGACTGTCTGCTTTGAATCACAATCATCAATTACTAGATTATTTCTTCCAATTTGATTCTCAACAACCCATCTGTGCACATCACGACAGTTAGTTGTCAAATATCTCAAAAGCAGGAAATATGCCTTTGGGTAAGCATAAACTTTTACTCACTTACGACCCATTTGAAGCTCTAATTTTGGAGGTCCTGACTTTGAGAAAGAAGATGAACCAGCACGAGTTCCCTTCTCAGGAGCAGTGACAATGCCACTTCTGTCTGCACGATTCTTGGTTTTCATATCAGCTGTGACTTTCTTCAAACCTCCAGTACAAAAAAATCCCACATAAAACGAAGAATAAACAAAAATTTCCACGAGTATGGATTTAGAGATTGGAAACTGATAATTACCTGAAGTAACTGGCTTTCCAGAATTCAGTTCTGCAAAGACAGCAGACATTCCTTCCTTGGGGGCTGTAGAAGAAGGTTGAGCTGTTTCAGAACTGAAAAGTGAAGCAGGTGGAGGGGGTGGAGGAGCAGGAGCAGGAGCGCCACGGGTCGGAGCTGCTTTTGCTGGGGCAGCGGCTGCAATCTTACCCGTGGCGTTCCATACAGGCCCAAGTGGGTAATGAGCCTTCACGTAATCCCTCAACCCTGGCAAATAAAGTTCTTTTAAAGCCTTAGCCCACTCGACATGGTTTACATCTTTGTTTCTGTATTCCACAAGGACCTGAACAAAATAAAAAAGAATTTGAACTTTCCGTCAGATAATTGTGGCTAATCTTATTAGCACAACAGAACAATTGCTGCTGATTTAAGTAGGACATAAGAGGAAGATCAACTTAAGATAATGAAAATACAAATCACACAATAGAAAAAGTTCCTATGAATAAACCATTAGCTCATCTTTTCTTTATGTTCTTGAACATGGAAGGTTCATAAGTATTAGTACCTTATTGCAATAAAACTCAGCCATTTGCCAGCTTTCTTCTACATGTGCTATAGGCATGCTCATACCTACAGCGAGATAGCATATTAGTTGTAGTTTTTTATACAAAGGCAATGGAATGAATTATGCAGGTAAGGTTCTCTTACCACAATCTTTTCCTGTGTATGCAATCCATGCCAGAGCAGACAGACTATCGGCACCAGTCTTCAAGTGGTGCGAAAAATCAGATCGCCTTCCCTCAGCCAATGCAGATGCTTTGCCAATCGCCTCGTTCAATGGCTTAAGGAATTCAATCAGACCTGCCATATCAGGTTTCTGCACAAATCACACACATAGCGAGAGAGGTTAGGCTGGCATCAAGTCTGGATACTGAAGCATCTATTCTAGGACATTCTAGCTATATTATTACTTATGTCAACATGAAGTACCTCAAAATTACCCCCAAAAAATAAAAATAAAAAGGGTAGCGATCCAAAGATGTTTATCTCATCACAACCAGCATCCACCAGAAATAGGGATGCTCCACAATCATAGAGCTCTATACCACATTGACACCTAAGATCTTGAAGCAGT
This sequence comes from Salvia splendens, assembly GCF_004379255.2. Taxonomy (NCBI): domain Eukaryota; kingdom Viridiplantae; phylum Streptophyta; class Magnoliopsida; order Lamiales; family Lamiaceae; genus Salvia; species Salvia splendens. Next base: position 13,118,848 of record NC_056041.1, read on the forward strand.
ATTCAAAAACTACGATGCATTCATCATAATACCAATCAGGCCTCTCAGCATCCCAATCAGGGATCGTCTCCTACTTTCTACTAAGTTGGCCTGATTGCACCCCTCATCAAAAAGAGGGAACTAAACAGAGTCACATTCAATCTCAAGCATTAGGTCTACTGATTTCACTACTAATTATCAAGTAATTTATGAAATAAACGAGTGACTGCTATCGCATTCTTCATGACATCAAAATAGCTACACAGAGAAATAAGCGGAAATTAAATGCGTCAATCAAAATCTTATCAGCTTCCAATCTTACGGTAAATTAAACACTTCGGAGCCTCCAAAATCAAGCATCTAAAGCGTTATAACCGATAGGTAGCAACTAACCTGAGTTTGCTTGATTTTAACAAGTAGCTCCCGCTCCACACTAAACGCCTCTGCAATAGCCTTAGACACATCTAGAACCTTTCCTCCGATCTTCTCCGCAGCGCTGGTAACTCTGGCAACATACTGCGAAATCAGATCATCAAACGCCACAATCGACGGATCCGTCGCAGCCGCATCTCCGCCATCCTCCGGCGCAGCAACCTGCCGGGATCCTCCGATCGAAAGCGACTCCAGCCGCACCACCGCGGCTTCGAGCCTCTTCACCAAACTCTCGTCCATTACAGCTTTCAATAGTCGGTCAATTCAAAAAATCTTCAATCAGCACAAGTCATACACAACGGATCTGGTGCGCGCACGAGTTCGTTGGTGTGTGTGTGTCTTCCACAAATTTCCTCGAATTTTTCAAGGAATTTTATTTGTTTCTTTTTCGCCAAAAGGTGAGGTGAGGTGAGGAGGTGAAGTCCAACTGGTACGTTTATGGTCTGAGTTGCGGAAATCACAGATAATTATTTTTTTCCGGAAAAGATATAAGTATATCTGATTTATTTAATTTTTATTTCTGTGTAATTGAGTGGAGGGAATGTGGGGATATACGTGTCGGTTGTTTATTGGTGAGGTCAGTGTTGTGGAGCACCTGTGGCAAAAGCCTAAGAGCATCCGCAGCGGTGGCGAAAGTCGCCACCGCCGTCCGCGCCGTTGGCAAGGCGAAGGACCGCCGCCACTGCAGCCGCGCCGCTGGCACGGCGCTGCTCGATGTATCGAGCACGTCCGTGCCAGCGGACGCACACGTGTCGCCCTCCCATTCGTCAACGGCATAGCCCGTTGAGGTTTAAAAAAAATTTATTTTTTTAAAAAAAATTTATTTTTTTAAAAAAAATCGGTTTTTTAATTAAAAAACCGATAAAAAATAAAAAAAAATTCACTTCTCCAAAAAAAAATATATCCGTTGATAACCGTTTTTACCACCTTTTTATTTTTTTTTTTCATTTTTTTACCCCAAAATACACACTGTCATCGATAAATACCCTCAAGTTCACTCCCAAAAATTCACACTTTCACTACACAATTCTCATCATCATTCTCTCATCTCCATTCTCATCTTCAATCTCTCATATCCATTTTCATCTTCCTCTCACACCCTACAACACCACTATGTCCGGTCACGACGACAACCCAAGCGGCTCCCACGGTTGGAACCCCGAATGGTTCGGTTCGCAACCGTTTCCTAGTCCGGATACGGAATATTCGGCCCCTCCTCAAACCCAAGATTCGGGAGTTTCGGGTGGCTACCGGCCATACCCGGTCGACGACCAAGGTGGCTCCGATGGGCGATACGGGTGGACTCCGGAGCCTAGGCCTCCCGTCCCTTCCCAAACGCAGACTCCTCCATCTGGCGCCGGTGTCCGCACACCGTACTCACCGGCGGAGATGGATAGATTGTTCAAGTCGTACTTGAAAATCTCCGAAGATGCGGTGGTTGGCACGAACCAATCCGGCGATCACTTTTGGTGGCGCGTCTCTCGGCGGTACAATGCAAACCGGCCGCCGGGAACGATCGAGCGCAACGAGAGTATGGTGCGCAACTGCATCGGCCGAGCCAACGACGAAATTGGCAATTTCAACGGCTATTTCCTCCAGGAGTCGCGGAATGCCGAGAGCGGGCGGAGCGAGGTCGACATCATCACTGCCGCGCTGAGCACCTACCAATCCATGAACGGTAAGTCGTTCAAGTACCTTAATGTTTGGCAGGAAACGAGGACGCACCCGAAGTATCTGGGAGGCGTAACATCCTCCTCTAGCGGCTTGATGCGAAGCTTATTTCCTATTCTTTACCCCGGATTTCATGTTAATTATAACTCACCAAGTCGTGCTTTGAGTGTAGTTTCGGGTGTTAGAAGCTGGAAGTTCGTCGGAAATGCATAGCTGAGATTCCAGAGAGTTCGCCCGGTCGGGCGTTTTGATGTTGCTAAACGCCCGATCGGGCGTTTCCATTTTGTGCATGCGGAGTCCAGAAAGTTCGCCCGGTCGGGCGTTCTGATTTCAACTAAACGCCCGGTCGGGCGTCTCCCGCGAAGCCATGCAGAAGCATATCGCCCGGTCGGGCGATTGGTCCTTCTAATTTCGCCCGGTCGGGCGTTCGGAGTCTCGAACAACTCCAGGCAGTTGCTCGGCAGTTTAGGATAAAAAGAAGAAAAGAAAATGAGAAGGAGAACGACAGATAGAGAGAAAAATAGAGAGAAAGGAGGAGAGGAAGAAGAGAAGGAAGGCATTCCGGCCATTATTCCGACCATCCATTCCCGAATCCCGACTCCACTCGACGAGAGCATCACACCTATGGTTTTATTTCTACATTCTACCATGTGTATAGGCTAGGCTCTCTTTGTTGCTCCCAGTTGTAATCTAGGCTTGTGTATTTGTTTTAACACCTTGAATCGTATGTTTGATACCAACATTGTGTTTGATAATTAAAATGCTACGTTTTTGGCTAATGATGTAGTGTTGTTAAATCTTAACTATTGTCTCTTTAACATAGCTTAGGATTGATCGTTTGTTGGTATGCTTTCGATTCAGAACTGTTCAGGGGATAAATTGATAGTGGATTAGGTAAGTGATTATAGTAGACGACATTTATTCCCGCGCATCCGCAGAAATTAAATGTCGTTGAAAGTTGGTTCATGGAATAAGTGTTCAGCTGACTGTGAACTATACGTCGTAGACATGTTCAGTGCACGCGATTAGGTTGATAATTATAATCCCGTCGTATGTTTCGTTGTAAATGGTGTAAAACAACGCAAGCTTAGTGAGCAACTTGGAGTGACTTGTCTTTCTCGTATTAAAAATCTCGTTTCAGTAGTTTAAGTTAGTTAACCATCTCAAAATCAAAATAAAATATTTTTATGCTTTGTGTAGTCTTATTAAGCGTAAGCAATCTCGCCTCCCTGTGGATCGACACTTGAAATACTACTACGATACTGTATTCTTGCAGTAGTGTAGTATTATTAGAGTTAAAATAATTAAACTTGATAATCTTTATGCTTTGATTAAGAACTCTAAAATATCACATCAAGTTTTGGCGCCGTTGCCGGGGAGGCAATAGCTTGTTTATGCTTAAGTGTTTTAGTTTTTATTTCGTTTTGTTTGATTTTTCTTTTTGAGTTTTTTAGGTACATTGTTCGTGTTCTACGGTGTGATAGCCATCTACCACGTCCGGACTTGAAGACGAAGGAGTGTATTATTTTAGGTAATTTTTAGCTAACTCTTAGTTTAGTTTTAGGTAGTTTTGTTTGCACACTAGCACACACGTTTTATAGGACTTACCCCGAAGTTGTCGAGAGGTCTCGCTTTCGGTAATTAGGAAATATATTGTGCTTGTGCTTGGTGTATTTTCTGTTGTGTAGGTAAAATACAAACAAAAAAAAAAAGAGAGAAAGTCGTGAATGCACACGAGATCTCAGGGTACACCGCCTTTCGGATTACTCTGTTATCAAAGAAGGAAAGGGTCAGGAAGTTCAACCGGGTTTGAAATTCAACAGGATTCGCCGAGTCCAATCAGAGATAACCCATTATTTGAGAGTAGTGACAGTGATCTAGAAGCTGAATCAATGGCTGAGAACAATGAGATTCCACCACCCGCGGTGAGGTTTGGTGACACTCTCAGGTCGGGAGTCGACTTTCTAGGAGAATTCGCCTACGCGAATGACAACGTGAACATTCCTCCTCATTACATTAGCTTGGTGAACGGGGGAAATCTCTTCCATGGGCGAGACGATGAGGATCCAATGAGCCACCTCAACGCGTTCTACGAATTGACGAACTCTCATCGACCCCCGAATGTGGACCATCATCAGATTAAGAGGGCCTTATTCCCTTTCTCACTGAGGGATAAAGCACGGGCATGGTATGATTCTATTCCGGGATACAACATAGCCACATTCCAAGAGTTGAAGATGTTGTTCCTCCTGGAATATAACTCTCCGATGAAGATTGAGAAGTTGAGAGAGGAGATCACTACCTTCCGACAGAAATATGATGAGTCTTTTGCGGAAGCGTGGAAGAGGTTCACTGAATTGCTTAGGAAATGCCCGAGCCATGGTCTTGCTCCAGGGCATGAGCTACTCAAGTTCTACAAGGGACTCAATAATGAAGGCACGGGCTTGGTGACTGCAGGCTCTAATGGGAACTTGGACGACTTAACTCACGAGGAAGTGAGAGCCCTGTTCCAAAGGTTGGCGAACAACCAAAGGAATTGGCATAATCTGAGAAGAGCGGCCGATAAGATGGGAGATACATTTGGTGCTACAAAGGATGCGGAAAGAGTGACTGCAATTGAGGCTCAACTGGCGGACATTAGCACCCAGATGTTGTCGATGACGAAGGCAGTTAAATCCCTTCAACTGACTCCTCAACCCCAAGCTGTGACGGTGATGAGATGTGGGTTGTGCCAAGGTGGGCACCATACTGATCAGTGCCCTAGTCTTCAAGGACCACCCGTGGAGGATGTGAACTATATTGGCAACAATCGCCAAGGGTTCAATCAAGGCAACCAATACAACAATCAGCAAAATTGGAGGCCTCAACAAACGGGATGGAATCAGGTTGGTCCTAGCAAACAACTCGGGCAATCAATGGAGGAACAACACTCAACCGCCGGGTTATGAGAAGAAGACAACCGTCGAGGATCAGTTGGGGCAGATTCTCTCGTTCATGACTAAAAGTCAAAAAGAGAATGAGAATTTCAAGGAGAAGACGGTGGAAAGATTTGGTCAGCTCGAAGCTTCAATGAGGAATCTCGAGACTCAAATTGGACAGATAGCTACAGCATCCCATACGAGAATTCCTAACGCCATCCCGAGTGATACGGTGCCCAATCCTAAGGGCTATGAGCAGTGCAAGGCGGTTAAGCTAAGAAGTGGCCGCAAGTTAGGTTCGACACCAGTAATTGACGGCCAAGGTACTTCCGGCATCTCACACGCAGGGGCGGATGAGATGTTAGGCTTGCATTCCTCGCACGCAGGGGCGGACGGGGCATGTAAGGGAAGTCCCGCGTTGGTGCAGGGTGCCCAACATGGTCAAGAACAAGCTGCATTTGGCAGCAAGAAGTATGGTGAAGAATCCGATTCGAGTGGAAAAATTCGAGTAGAGAAGGATATCCGCAAAAAGATCCCGCTAAGTCCGGCAATGGACCCGCAGTGTCCATTTAATTTTCCAGATTTTATCCCGCCCCCACCTTTCCCAGTCGAGAATAAGAAGAAGGGTAGAAAAATAATTCAAGAGAAAGGACTCGATTGGATGATGAACATTATCAGGAAAGTTAATGTAGATGTGTCCCTGGTGGATTTGTTCCTACACTTTCCTAAATTCTCCAAGTTTTTTAAGGATCTTATCGCGAAAAAGGAGAAGATACAAGACGATGGTGTGGTGATATTGAGCGCATTTTGCTCACAATTTGTGAAGGGAAAGATGCCGGCAAAGAGAAGAGACCCTGGAAGCTGTGTGATCCCATGTGAGATGGGAGATAAGAAGTTCCCAAAGTGCCTACTTGATCAAGGCTCGGGAATATCATTGATGGCTCTGAAAACCGCATGGTCAATCGGTCTAGAAGCGAGGATTGAACCAATCGACATTGACCTACAATTGGCGGATCATTCAATTGTGAAACCAAAAGGGATCATCGAGGATGTCTTGGTGAAGGTTGAGAGATTTGTACTCCCGGTTGACTTCATTGTCCTAGAGATGGAAGAGGACAAGGATATGCCTATCCTCTTTGGTAGGCCATTTTTAGCAACCGGTGATGTTGTGATAGAGACCAAGACAAATACGGTCATGTTTCGAGTAGATGGAGAAAATGTGGTGATCAAGCAAGAGAAGGCGGGGAAGCGCCTATTGGAGCCTGGATAGAAGGGAAAAGGATGAAGAAGGTCGAGCCAACGACTATAAACAAAGGCGCTGATTGGGAGGCAACCCAAGTTTTTATTTTTTCTTTTATCTTTTGGTTTCATATGTTGGAGGTTTTGTTTGCTCAATTCTTTCCTCCAACATTTATTTTGAATTGAGTGTTCTTTTGTAGTTTTTGTTTTTTTTTGTAGGAGCAACTGGGAGTTAGGATTGGAGCTTAGGAGGAAGCACACCTGCAAAGGATTTTTACACCCACCCTCCCACCCGAATGCACTATGGACGTCATGCCAAGTTTGGGGGAGTTTCCTTTCCCTTTACTTTATTTGTCTTCTTTGCATGCATTGAGGACAATGATGCATTCAAGTTTGGGGGGTTATGAATGATTTGTGATGTATGTTTTTTGGGTGTTTTGCGTGATAAAGATGTTTTGAATCTATGTAGTTGACGGGTGCATGCTTTATCTTCGGCTTTCTGGTTGGGAAATCTTGCTTAATTTTACTTGAACTTTGAAGCCTAGGATGAATAGAATGGGTGCATGGATCTTTGTGAAAAAGCATGTCGTGATAACATCCGATTTCTTGAGTTGAGGAGAGTATGAAAATCGCATGACTTGTGGAAATTATGTTGGATTGATTTGCTTTATCGAGTGAAGTGCTTGCGTTCGTTTGTGTTAACGATTTGGGAGGATAAGGCACTAGGATGAACTCTATGGCCAAATGATCACATGCCTAGTCCATCACATGATCCCATAGAAGCCACCTTGAGCTTAATTCTCTTTTCTTTGTGTAAACACTTAGCCAAACACTTAGCTACTTAAATAAGCCTAATTTTAGCCTCATCAATTGACCTTGCTACTATTTGAGTGCTAAATACAAGTTGAGCTTGGTGTTTTGAGTTGTGAGTGTGGGGGGTGGTGAACTGTAAAGAGTAGACTTTTCTAGACTTGATATAATGTGAAAAGAATGAAGTTCTTAGAAAAAAAAAAAAAAAGAAAAGAAAAAGACGACCTCAAAATTCGCAAAAGTCGAGGTCTTTACAAAAAAAAAAAAGAAAAAAAAAGAAAGAAAAAAATAAGTTTGATGAAATAAAGATAGAGCTTCTATAATTGTGCGATGTAATCTTGTCTAGAATAGATCTCAAGTTTGGGGGAGTTTGAGTTGGGTTGTAAAATTTTGGTTGTTCGATCTTTGGAAGGATGTTGTAGGAGGGAAGATTTTGGCACTCAAATGTGTAGCCTTTGAGCTCACTACCCATACTTATCCTACCTCGTCCCTAGCCACATTACAACCTTGAAATAAGACCTTGGACCTAATCGTTGATGCTTGTGGATGTGTGTAAATAGCTTGGTAGAGTTAAAGAAGTTCGGTTTGAAACCTGCGAGTCTATGAGATTAGTAGTGCTTGATGAGTCGATGATGACGGTTTGAGTTGTTTGATCGTATGCTCGGACTTACTTTGAAGTGCATCTTGACTTGAAAATCTAGGGGGATGAGTGATTGTTCTTGAGAGTGGGAAATCTCGATTGGAAATGTTGGGGGTTTAGATTTGTCACTCACGTCCCTACATGATTCTTTGTGATGAAAATTTCTCTGCGGGGTAGACTTGCGTTGAGTTTTTGTGCTAAAAATGTACCTTGCTCGGGGCGAGCAAGAGCTTAAGTTTGGGGGTATTTGATGCGAAGCTTATTTCCTATTCTTTACCCCGGATTTCATGTTAATTATAACTCACCAAGTCGTGCTTTGAGTGTAGTTTCGGGTGTTAGAAGCTGGAAGTTCGTCGGAAATGCATAGCTGAGATTCCAGAGAGTTCGCCCGGTCGGGCGTTTTGATGTTGCTAACGCCCGATCGGGCGTTTCCATTTTGTGCATGCGGAGTCCAGAAAGTTCGCCCGGTCGGGCGTTCTGATTTCAACTAAACGCCGGTCGGGCGTCTCCCGCGAAGCCATGCAGAAGCATATCGCCCGGTCGGGCGATTGGTCCTTCTAATTTCGCCCGGTCGGGCGTTCGGAGTCTCGAACAACTCCAGGCAGTTGCTCGGCAGTTTAGGATAAAAAGAAGAAAAGAAAATGAGAAGGAGAACGACAGATAGAGAGAAAAATAGAGAGAAAGGAGGAGAGGAAGAAGAGAAGGAAGGCATTCCGGCCATTATTCCGACCATCCATTCCCGAATCCCGACTCCACTCGACGAGAGCATCACACCTATGGTTTTATTTCTACATTCTACCATGTGTATAGGCTAGGCTCTCTTTGTTGCTCCCAGTTGTAATCTAGGCTTGTGTATTTGTTTAACACCTGAATCGTATGTTTGATACCAACATTGTGTTTGATAATTAAAATGCTACGTTTTTGGCTAATGATGTAGTGTTGTTAAATCTTAACTATTGTCTCTTTAACATAGCTTAGGATTGATCGTTTGTTGGTATGCTTCGATTTAGAACTGTTCAGGGATAAATTGATAGTGGAATTAGGTAAGTGATTATAGTAGACGACATTTATTCCCGCGCATCCGCAGGAATTAAATGTCGTTGAAAGTTGGTTCATGGAATAAGTGTTCAGCTGACTGTGAACTATACGTCGTAGACATGTTCAGTGCACGCGATTAGGTTGATAATTATAATCCCGTCGTATGTTTCGTTGTAAATGGTGTTAAAACAACGCAAGCTTAGTGAGCAACTTGGAGTGACTTGTCTTTCTCGTATTAAAAATCTCGTTTCAGTAGTTTAAGTTAGTTAACCATCTCAAAATCAAAATAAAATATTTTTATGCTTTGTGTAGTCTTATTAAGCGTAAGCAATCTCGCCTCCCTGTGGATCGACACTTGAAATACTACTACGATACTGTATTCTTGCAGTAGTGTAGTATTATTAGAGTTAAAATAATTAAACTTGATAATCTTTATGCTTTGATTAAGAACTCTAAAATATCACATCACGGCTCCTCCAAACGCTCACGGTCGGCATCCCTATCCGACGCCGGCGAAGAAGTGGCTAGCCAACTCGCCGAAGCTAACTTGTGTAGCCCCGACGCCGGACCAAGCGGTTCCCGACGCCGACCGCAAGGAAGGAAGAAGGCGGCGGCCGAACGCCGTCGCGCCGCGACTCCATCTGCCCCCGCTCCCGAACCCGCACCCTATGTTCCACCTCCACCCCCGAACAACTCGTTGTGGACCCTTTTGGCCCAACTCAATATGGCCGATAGGTTAACTATGACCCCCACGCAACTTCAAACGCACGAGTCCATGATATTGGGTCTCCAAAAATAATTGGGGTTGGTGCCGCCGGATGCGTAGTCTTCCTCGGGTAATATTAGCCAATAATTATGTAATTTTTAATTTTTAGGAGTTTAATTATGTAATTTTTACTTTTTAGTATTTTAATTATGTAATTTTTATTTTTTATGATTTTAATTATGTCTTTTTATTTTATTTGTAATTTGTAATTTTTATTGTGGTTTTTTTAATGAATTTTAGTATTATGAAAATGTTTTTGTGTAATTGAATTTTATATTAATTGTGCTCGTCCTTGCGGAAGAGCACAGTTGTGGGTGTTGTGCTCTTGCCAGAGAGCAGACATGAATAGTACCGCCCGGGCCCACAACCGTGCCGCTGGCAAGAGCACGGTTGTGGGTGCTCTAAGGTAGAAATCTTGAATGCTTGGATTCGACCGATTGCATTTGCATAAGTATCAAAATTGTAAATTGTTTGTAATATGTTTGAAGTTGTGAATATTGACTGAGGGAGAAGAGGGTTAGTTCGAATTGACATCTAAATAAGGCCACCTTTATAGTTGTCGACAGGTTAAAAGACAATTTGAGGGGATCATGATTTTGATAATGTTGGAAAGAATTAATTATAAAAGCAGTTGAAGGATATCGAAAGCAATGAGAAATAAATGTCAAGAAAAGGGTGTGAGATAGGAGATCGTTCTTGTTTGAATCAAGGCAGCAACAAATAAAATACATGTGTGAGAACTTGCTTGAATCTCACTGAAATCATAATATACTAGTACTAAACATTACCCCTTTAACTAGATGAGATGAGATGAGATGAGACCCCCCGTATCACATTTCAATTCTGAAATTATAATGCTAATCTTGATTATTTTTATTTATCATTGCTAATTATGAAATATAAAATACTTGTAAAAAATTTCAAGAATCCCCACTGCTGCCTCTGGATCCTTCCTACAACTTGAGCTTTCACAGGAGAAGGTTGTCAAAGCAAGTAAAGTAAAACACAGAAAATAGACTAGTTCAAAATCTGTGAAAACAATATAAATAAATCAAAGTTTTGTCAAATACAGTACATTGTTTCTATATCTCGCGTATATATCACCTATAAAGGGGGAGGGGAGTATTATGAAGAAAATACATGGATCACAAATATCACACTATATATATATTCACATTAACCTTTAAATGCCGACGCAGGAGAAGAAAAGTTAAAAAAGAAAATTCTCCAACTTATCTTGTTTAGAGTCGAAATGAAATTTCTTCACGATTGGGTGTTGGCAGAAAAAACCTGCAAATATCTTCCATGAAAATGCTGACTTGCCTAAGCTAAGCATGACAAAATATCGTTCTACGTCTAAACAGTGTTGAATTTTGGAATTCATATATATACTCGTATGCATCGTGCATTAATGCAAGAGGAAAACTAGATACCTTTTTATGCATCTTTAATACGATCATCTAGCTCCCCGTTGGTCTTTCTCCACCATCATTCACCACTTTCGTTTGTGCAGACGGAATTTCATTTCTGCTACTGGCTTGGAGATGATGTAACGGAGCTGTATCACGAGCAAATCGGGTTCCCTGTAGAGTAAAATAGCTGATATCTTGATGAAAAAGAACCACCTAATGCCAAATTCAAATCTAACTCCTCAACAAGCGACTAACGGGTACCAAATTATAAGTCTTTTTGCATGTATGAATGGCACTTATATGTTATATCCACTTCAGCATGTTCTTCAGATATTAATGAGGAAGGGGAAAGGTACCAGGCATGCATACTTAATTAAATACAGTCTCATAGTCGAAATATGCTAGAATTAAAGAATCCAAAGAAAAACAAGAGGTGTGTAGCTCACAGCACGGTAAGAGAATTCATCTGCCTCGAGCATGTGCACAACTTGCCCCATCTTTGGCCGTTTGTGGGCATCAATGTCTATACAGCGCAGGCAAAGTAGTAATACTCTCTTTAAAGCTCTTGGGGGAGGAGGAACACTGATCCGCGGATCCACTAACTCTTCGACACGATGACTTGCTATCATCGCTTTGAACCAGTCGATCAAGTTCGTCTGAAATAAGGAAGGAAAATAATGAAGAAAATGTAATTGCTTTTACTTGTTTAATATGCCAGTTTGTAGGAATCAAACAAAATAAATTTAGCTACAGCCGTAGTTCATTTTTCAATGACGGATGAATTGTTTCACCTCTCCAGGTGGTCTGGAATAGTCTACCGGGCTCCTGCCAGTGATTATTTCCATGAGTAGAACTCCAAAGCTGTAGACATCATTCGTTTCATTAAGCATACCGGTACTTGCATAGTCAGGGCAGACATATCTGCGGTGATTAAAGAAACAAAGAAACATTTGTGAGGCAAAAGAAGGTTATTGTTTGTTTCCTAACAGGTGAGGTTCAGAGGGAAACAAACCCAAATGTTCCCATCACACGAGTGGTGACATGGCTAGCATCTGATTCCAATAATTTGGCAAGTCCAAAATCTGATACTTTTGTATTCCATTTCCTATCCAAAAGTATGTTGCTTGATTTTACATCACGATGAACAACTTTTGGTTCCAGTCCTTCATGCAAGTACGCGAGTCTGGCAAAATTTTAAGAAATTAGCTAGTACAGTACCAAAGAGTAACACAGACATGATTATACTAAAGTAAATACTAGTACATTTAACAGTACAACTTGAGCAGCTATTTTGAAAAAGACATTGTCTAGTAGAAAAGACATGCACAATTATTGACTTCCAATGTAAGATTTTAACATGCCAATATGCAACCCAAGACAGAAAATGCTGATTAGTTAGACATAAGCAACTACTAAATACCAAAGGATTATAAGCACACAATCATATTACATGTTCAAGCATATAAAGAGGTCGACACATGAATGACAATAGGAGCAATATAACAAGTTAGGTTTCACAGAAAATACTTGCTTTTTTATCTTAGGAAGCCCTCGCAACTAGATCGTAGTATCTATCGATATACAGCACAGCAGATTGTAAAGTTAGATTGATAGAAACCAACCGCCACTTTCAATAGCTTTCTCTGCAAACCTAATAACGTAAATAAAAGCCATTGGTAGCCGTAGCTCCCATCACTTCTCTGTTTCAGATAATGGATCTTAGAACTCAACTCGGAGTTATGTAGTATATTGGTTTAGAAACAGCAGAAAGAATTGAACACATGTGCATTCAACAAGAATAGAAGACTAAATACCCAAGGATTAAGCACACAATAATATTACATGTTCAAGCATATAAAGAGGTCGACACGTGAATGACAATAGGAGCAATTTAACAAATTACGTTTCACAGAAAATACTTGTTTTTTATCTTAGGAAGCCCTCACAACTAGATCGTAGTATCTATCGATATACAGCACAGTAGATTGTAAACGTTGATTGACAGAAACCAACTGCCACTTTAAATAGCTTTCTTTGCAAACCTAATAACGTAAATAAAAGCCATTGGTAGCTCCCATCACTTGTCTGTTTAAGATAATGGATCTTAGAACTTAACTTGGAGTTATGTACATTGGTTAGAAACAGCAGAAAGAATTGAACACATGTGCATTCAACACGAATAGAAGACTAGAAACAGAAACAAGTAGTGAAATAGCCACAAGAAGGAAATAAGATATGTCGCACAATTATGGTAACTCGCAGAATTTAGATTTTAGCATGCAGCATGTAGAAATTCACTCACCCTCTGGCTGCTCCTACTGCAATTTTCATCCTGACCCCCCATGTTAGAGGGCTGACAGGGCCTACATCACCATGCAACCACTGCTCCAAATTGCCATTATCAATGTACTCGTAGACAAGCAACCTGAAAGGGAAGCACTAAATTAGTTTATTTAATAAAAGCATGCTGAAAAAAAGGGGTAACAAGTGGCTGAACAGACGGACCTTTCAGTGCCTTCCGCGCAGTAACCTATCAAACCCACAAGGTTCTTGTGTCTTACTCTCCCAATGGCTTCAACTTCCACCTTAAATTCTTTCTCTGCGTGGCCCCTGACGGGGAACGATGAAAACATATGGTATATCAAGTTTTCAATTCTTGATTATCTAACTATTCTACTGCTGTTTAGAACTGCGTACATTCACAAATTTGGATATACCCATTAATAACCTTTAATGTTCAATAATATGCATAAGATAAAAATACTTTTATATCTACAGAATTATACACACATGCCATTAAGCTAATATGTACTGGTAACATAAAACCAACCAAATATATCACCTCATCTCAATTCTCATACTCCTATCATTCTATAACATTGTACTTTGTCCAAAGTCCCGTGAATAACATGAATGATGAAATGTAGAAGTAGAACAAGAGCAAAACACAATGTGAGCATATAATAAAACACGGTAAAGATTAAAAAAAAACTAATCAGAAAGAAGAAGCACAATTAATCGGTGCTTGATTGAGAAAAAAGATCATATAGATAAGTTAATCAGAATGAGATAAAGCAATTCAACAATCTATAGATAATACTGACCGCTTGGAAAAGTGTAAAGTCAAAGTTGGCCCCGCATAAGATAAATAAGAATAGAATTAAATTAAATTAAATTAAATTAAATTAAATTAAAAGAAGCAAAAGCTAGTGATTAGTGATTACTTTGTTTTTCGGTAATCCATAGTCAACAAAGACAAAAAGATTATGTTCCCCACACACTCAATTCAACATAATTCACAAAGCTGTGATTTCATGCAATTCTATCAAAGAATCCCTACCAAACACATGTTTCTCTTCGACAAGCAATAATTACAATATTTGCTATAATTTATTAATAAGATAAAAATCACCTAGTAGGTCTACAAGAATCCACACCAACTTATATACATCATCACCATTTATTGCATAATAGTAGTAGTAGTAGTAGTAGATGTTTTAATCTTCATAGCAATTTCAAATCATTTTTCAATTTACAATGACATGATTTATGCTACATTATATACTGATAATATAACTACGACATAATCATAGAAGGGATTAGGCCAGCTTAACCGGTTCTCCCGTTCTCGGGTACCCGGAATCGGAACCGGCCGGGTAATTGAGGAACCGGAGAACCAGTTCCGGTTCCCGTACCGGTTCTAATATTTTTTAAAAATTTTCGGAACCGGATAATATATTAATTTCATATTTTTAATTTTAGTTTTAATAAAATTTAGTTTTTTTACTTAAATTAAAATTAATCCTGACTTCCTAAGGAGCCAGCAACTATGGAGTACATATTTTTCATTTGATGTCTCCTCATTTTTTGTGTATTCAATTGAGTTATAAATACATCAAAAGAATGTGCTTCAAATATAAATTCGTTTTATATGCTTTTAATTACTAACATATTGTAGAGTTTATCCAATTTTTTTCGAACATATATAGTGTATATTTTGATACACATCTATATCGTTAAGAAATAGTAGTATACGACAAAATCAAATACTACTACTTTGAAATTATATTGATTTATAAGCTTTATATACACAGACTATATACATATACGTGGGTGAAAATAGGCTAGCATATAGAAAATTAAAAATAATAAAACTACTAGTTTTGTGAATATCTCAATCATTGAAGTAATCAATTTCATGACTCATTTTTCCTTCTTATTGTTTTATTTGTTGGAAGGTATTTTGCTGAGTGAATACGAATAATAATGTAATAAAGATATTAAAGAATTGAAATTCCATAATCTGTGGACTAGGCTTAATTTGTATACCACTTTTGAGACGTAGTTGGGCATAAATCACATGATTAGTGGTCAAGAACTATATTTTTACCTCATGTTAAAAGTTACTGTAATATTTAAGATTTACAATATTTTGATTTGTATTTTTGTGTGTTTATTTAAATTTTGTAGGCATGGTTATATTTCTAGATATTGAATTATTCAAATAAATTAAAATTAAAACTATAAATCAGTTCCGGTTCAGAATCGGAACCGATCGGTTCTTACTCGACTGGTTCCGGTTCCGGTTCCGGTTCCGATTCCGAGATTCATGATAATTTGTAAACGGGTACCCGGTCAACCGGACCGGGTAGAATCGGAACCGGCCGAATAACCAGGCCTAGAAGGGATGTCATATGCATACTCAAAGCGTAACAGATTAATCTGCAACAGCAACTAAAACTGTAACTGTTGATTTTTATGTCGATATGCACAATTTGTTGCAGTGCGACACGGTTTTTTTAAGATAATTTAAGCTTTCAAGGAAATAAATGCAAAGAATTCCAAGGTTTAAATGAAAGAGTAATTGTGTCGGTGGATTTTACCTCTTATTTGATAAATTTTTTATAGCAACCACAGATCCGTCGTGCAAAACCCCACAGTAAACGACGCCGTATCCTCCTTCTCCGATTACATTCTCATCGGAGAACTGATTCGATGCCGTCTGAAGCTCCCGTAAGCTGTAACACTTCCCCCACCCAAAGCTCCCCAAACCGTCGGTTGACACCGACGACGACTCGCTTCGAGTTGTACTCGACTCGTAGCTCACCGAGCTCGCCTTTTTACTCTCCGACTCAATCTGCTCCGCCTTCACCACGTTCTCCACGACAAACACCTTCTTCTCGACGACATTCGAAATTTCATCTGCTGCGCGTTGATCCGGCTCATTAACCAGGGGAATGAGTCCGGCACCGCGTTTTGCGCCAGTACGGCGGCGCGTGCAGCTCCGGCGGCGGAGGAAGATGAAAACCAGAATGAAAACCGCCAGCGCGAGCAGGACGGTAACGATTATGACTACGTAGAGCTTCTGGTGGAGAATTGGAGTTTTGGCGGTGAAAGCGCTCCCGCCGTCGGAGTCACCGGAATCCGCCATAGATCGCGGCAATGCGGAGTTTGTTGCGTGTGTGGAAGACGACGTCAGTGCATGCCACAAAGGCTGAATTCAATGCGAGACTAAATTTTAATTGAAAAAATGGAGGTGTAAATGATAATTGGGATATCAAAACAGTGATTTATATGCATATTAGTTGATAGGGATTGGTAGCATTCAACCACAACGGATATAGGATGAAAATGAGCGAGTGCAGGGAGATGATGGTGATGAAATATTGAATTTAGTGAGTTTGAATTTGGGCTTAAGAGATTGAAAATTTTACGGAATTGCCACTGTGAGTGAGCAATGGAGGGAAATAGAGTGCACGCTATAGTGAGAGAGAGGAGCGTGCTGCCGACCGTTCGCCTGTGAAATGACATATCTGTCCCCGTGTTCTGTTGAATCAATTACTATGATGATAATAGAGTAGTTTATTTATTTTCTTATTTAGACACGTTTGAATGGTATTCTACTTATACTAGAATTTAGAGCATCTCTAATAAGCACGGACGTCAAATAGCCATCAAATAGCCTTCACATTGCCACATCATCAGCACTACAATTCTCCTGCCACATCAGCTTGCCACATCAACTGGACATCAAATAGCCCTCACATAGCCTTCACACTACCTATCCACATCACTAATAACAATTATATAATTTAATTTACACTTGTATCAACATACGGAATTTAATTTACGAGACAAATACGGGAAATTCGAATAATACTATTAAAATTTAGAAAGTACATTAATTTTAAAAAAAGTACAATAATTTTAAAAAAGTACAAAAATTAAAAAGTACAATTAAAAAAGTACAATATTTCTATATGGAAACATAAAACATTCAAGGATGTCTCTATAAAAGAGAGACAACCTAGAATGATTTTTGTCCCACATCGAATGTGAAATATAAAACATTCAAGGATATCTCTATAAAAGAGAGACAACCTAGAATGATTTTTTCCCACATCGAATGTGGAACATAAAACATTCAAAGATGTCTCTATAAAAGAGAGACAACCTAGAATGATTTTTGTCCCACATCGAATGTGAAACATAAAATATTCAAGGATGTCTCTATAAAAGAGAGACAACCTAGAATGATTTTTGTCCCACATCGAATGTGAAACATAAAACATTCAAGGATGTCTCTATAAAAGAGAGACTACCTAGAGTGGTTTTTGTCCCACATCGAATGTGGAACATAAAACATTCAAGGATGTCTCTATAAAAGAGAGACAACCTAGAATGGTTTCATAATTCGCAAGCCCATTAAATATATATGGGCTATTACGAATTTCTTGTATAAATTTATTTGGAAAAATTGTTTTTAAATATTAAAAACAATTTTCATAAATAAATAGTATTTTTAATTTTTTTTTAAATTCGAATTTTTAAAATTCGAATTAAAAAAAATAAAAAATTTGACGCCGGTTTGGCGCCGATCCGGGACGCACAATGGCGCCCGTGAGGATCGGCGTCGGAACCGGCGTCAGCGCGGGAATCGACATGGCGACGCCGATTTCGCCCACGCCGGTTCCAATGGTTCGGCGTCAAACCGGCGTGGGCGAAAAATCGGCGTCGCGGTGGTGACGCCGGTTATTGGAGATGCTCTTATATTACCTTTTGAGTTAATAAAATTATTCAAATAAATAGTGTTGATTCAAAACTCCATTGGATAAATGATCGAATTATTTTATAAGATGCATTAGTAGTATTTTTAAAAGTTGGGTATAAATCCACAAGAGAGTTATATGGTAATGGAGTAGTTCAAACACTTCAAAGCACATATCAAAACAATCGATGAGTTATATTTAGGTTAGGGAGTCAAATACTCTTTTATAAAAAAAAATTGTCACAAAATTTAATGTGAGTAGTAATTTAAAAACATATAATGACAAATATTAGGTGACAAACTAAATGATGAGTAATTTTTAGTGGACAGATAGACTATTTTTTATATTCAAGTGACTTTCCCTTTTTACACCGTAATAAATATGGCCGTTATAGGCGTGTCATCTTGTGTGAATTAAATTCATATACCTTATGTTTGGATTATTATTGTAGACATATATACAAGTGATGTATACGATTGCGACCACCAAATAAAACAAGACTAGATAAGTTTTGACATAGTTCCAAATGTAATTGCTAAATGATTAAATTAATTGCTCGCTATAATTCACGAGTGCTAACTGCATAAGAACAACAAATGCAGTATGCATCAATTCTCAATTTTTATGGGATCCAATGCTAAATAAAAGTAAACACTCATTTAATTAAATACTATTGAATTTTGACAAGTCTATTACGTTTCTTCTTGGTCCCAAGCCATTGCATTTATGCATTCAATTTATAAACATAACTTTGATGCTCGTGCAATTTCTACAGCTTCAATGAAAGTAGCTAGTAAGATTAACGCATCAGCCAAAGTTTACACATCTCATTTCATAAAACAACATACAAGCATTAGATCAAACGCAAACAACTGCTCAAAAACTGCACCAACTTCGTGCCATCGACTTAATTTTGTTGAGAATTCACCAACACGGTGCGCATCTGCATCAGTCTAGGCTAGACCCGAGTGCAAATATCCACAGCAGTTATTCATAGAAAAAAACGCGGTAAGATTAGTCATTCTGCAGCAACTCATTACAGAAGGCGCCTCGTGAAGTTTCTTGTAGTCCCGTGGTATGTCCGAACCAGCAACCCCACTCCCACCCCAACTCCGAGGCAGATCCCAAGGCCGATTCCAACTCCTACCCTTACACCGGCATTGAACCACGATAACTCCCCATCTTCGCCCTCTAAATATTCCATACCATAATAGGCGCTGCTGTGCCCTTCCTCTTCTTGCCTATAATCTTGAAAGTTCCTCAGCTGAAGAATTATTGCAAAGAAAAAGAGATCACACACAATTCACAAAGAGTTGAATAAACATTCATTCGCTTTTGGGTTTCATCATTATAGGGAGATGAATATCAAATTACTCCGTACAGAGAGGTTGGCATTTTCCTCGTCTCACTTGCTAAAACGTTGAGTAGATTTGGCCAATGGAGTTTGAGGATTCTAAAACCTTCTGCATTAAGTGTGGGGAAGTCTATCATATGGAAATACTTCTAAGTCATGGATCATGCATAGAAAGCTTTCTTGAATCAAGATGATGAGAATCATATAGGTAGGAGTTTTGATTCTTTTTAGCAGAGTTATGTGTCACAGAGATATTTAAAAAATCAATTCGGCCATACATTTCTCTGCACTCTGCACCCTCTTAACCGCACTAGGCGAGCTCTAAGTTCCTATGGATTCGGGGAATTGGAGGAGGAAACCAGAGGATAAACAAAGTCGATAAGGTGCTTAAGTTCAAAAAATGTGTTCATCTAATGATTAATGAATCAGAATATGCTATTATCCACTTCTGGTCCTCTTGAAATTTGCAACATCTCACACTATATATAAAGAAGTGGTCACACACAGAGTGCATAGAAACCTGTGCCAGCCTCTAGCAATCCAGGATATGGTTTAATATATTGCCAAAATTTATGCAAGTCAACAACAGCACCCCATTTTAATGTAGCAATCAAACAGATGGATGCATCACAAAGTGCTAAGGTAAAAAATGAGAAGATCAATACCGGCATTGTGAGCGTGGACGAACCCTCTTTATGGCTAAACGCCATCTCATATTCTGGTATAGCTTCCAGCATCCCTTTCCTCATCTGCTTCCTCCTGTGGTGGCTGAAGTGCAAAGTCTGAGTCAGTATTATAGGACTACCCGAGAAGCTACCGGCCACATAAACTTCAACAGCCGGTGCACACGCATTCTGGTTCCCTTTGAGAAATCCAGTGCCTGCAACTAAATCCGACTCACAACTCATGCTCCAAATCTGCCCCTGATGCCTATGCTCCCCTAAAGATCCATTGCTATGGCAAAGCTCTAACCTACCCATTAGCACGAGCACATTCTCACGGAAGACCTCAAACTTCACACTCCCCGTCACCCTAATGCTGTCCGTGCTCACAAACGTGATCATTTCGGACTGCTTATCCAGCCTGTCCCTTTTCAACAGGGTGGACACACCATCAGAGTATATGCTAGTCCTCACACCATTCACCTCTAGGAGAGTGTCGCGATTCAATGGGACGTGATTTAGCGTGAGGAGCTCGGGCATTGAGTCATCATCAACAACACATTTGCTCACTCTAACATAGAACACTCTCAAATCAAGCCACTGCACACTACTATGCTGGTAGGGGGGGTGCCTCGTGACGGTGTGGTGGCCGTTTTCATGTAGCTCCTCATAGGAATCCCCCATTTCTCTAAGAGAAATCAGCATCTCCTCTCCATTGACATCCATGATTTAGATAGTGAAGTTATGGAAAGTGATGGGCTATATCAGTGAGATAAACCTGAAAACATGACAGAACGGCAGTGTGAAAGCGATCCACAAGAAGAGTTCCACACATTTCAAGAACACACACACACCAGAAAAGAAAATAAATTTCAATCAAATAGAGAATAAAACCAGCAATTACTCCTACAAAATGGAAAAACTTAAGAAATTAGGCAACAAATACAAGGAAGCACAACCAAATTAGGGTAAAGAAATGAAAAGTTGAGCAAATTCTATCAATAAAACAGTGCAAGTTATGCAATGATAATCAATTGGAAAAGAAAATCGAGATAATAGGACAT
Source organism: Salvia splendens (assembly GCF_004379255.2). Classification (NCBI taxonomy): domain Eukaryota; kingdom Viridiplantae; phylum Streptophyta; class Magnoliopsida; order Lamiales; family Lamiaceae; genus Salvia; species Salvia splendens. The sequence goes on from NC_056041.1 coordinate 13,139,882, forward strand.
GGATTGCAGTGCACTACATTATCCGGATTAAGAAACCAACACATAAATAACGATAGCAAAATAAAAAAATTGAGAGTGAAAATTACGAGTTGAATAATTGGTGCGCGGTTGGCTTTATTAAGCTGAAACTAGAGTTAAAAAATGAATACTAGAAAATTGATGAGCATGAGACGGTGATGGAGGAGGAATGGAATAAAAAGCAGCAAAAATTGAGATTGGACCTCGGCAGCGAGGGAACGAAAAAACAGAAATTAATACGCAAACAAAGAAGAAAAAAACGAGTATATGAATGAGTAAAATACATAATATTGTGATTGATTGATGCCTAAAGAGACAAATTCTGCCCCCCACCTCCACGCTCAGGAGATACACCCGGAGTCATATCCATTATCAGTACCATGCAAATTAAATAGACGATGGATATTTTATTTTTAATTTTTAATTGGGTATGGCCTGGCCTTTGCAATAGATTAAATTCATACCGCCGAATATCTAATTGGGGAAGAAAACAAACACCCGAATCATGACAACATAAATAGTGTAGTAGCACGATTTAGCGCTACAAAGTGCATACGTTGACAATACAATACACATACTCCGTACTTGATTGTTTTAACATTTATTCTAACATCATCATAGAATTGATGAATTTAATTTTACATTGAAATCCAATCAAATAAAGTGAATTTGACAAAACAATATTAATTTGAGAAAAGGTAAATTACTATGATAAATAACTATGTTTCAAAGGATGCGAACAATGTGTTCGATAGTTTTGCAGGCTTTCCTCAAAGATTAGACTTGTAAACGTAATGATTTACGCTATATATGAATGATAAGTTAGCATCCACATCTGTGCTCTTGCCAATAAGCCAAAAATTGGGATTAAGAAATGAAAAAATGAGCTAAAAAGGTGAGTGATGAATTGAAAAGAAAGTGAATGCATAGGTGCTTGAAATCGCGCGGTTTATTCTCTGTAAACCCTAATTAGTTTTAAATATTATTTGTAAAATTGAAGAATTATTATTTTAAAAAAAGTTACATTTATTAATCAAAATTCACTAATCCAGTTAAAATCGCGCTTAATTGACGCTAAAAAAGGATGACTCCGGTGACGTTTACATTTGTTTGAGACCTAATTTTCAAAAAATAAATGTTCAGGACCAACTTCGTAAAATAGTAGTAATATGTTTATCATCAAATATGTACTATAGTCTTATACAAATCATACTTATACTGAATTTGTGTTTCATTTTAGTGTATTTGGTTATTTTTGTTTAGATGTGGCTAAATTGTGGGGTACAAAGTGTTTCATTATTATCTCATGCTAGTACAAAAATGTTTAAGTAGTAGTATATTATATTGGTACAATTTTTTTTATCATGATTTCATATTTTGTATATGACGTATGTAAAGAGTTAACGACAGTTCAAATACATACTATAACATAATTGAAATATGAACGGAACTTTCTATATAATTTATACACACTTCGTATATTCTGTACCAATATGAAATATTTTGTTCATATAATCACGCAAGACTTATGGCCTATTGCAATGCAAAATTTTTGGTGCAAATTTGGAAGGCACTTACCTCAAATAAAACATTAAGAAATTTAAAAGGCGCATTCACTTACCCTATAATCTATATAGCACATAAGTGTAATAATTTATCGATGAATTGATCTATATTTAAAATTTCAAAATATTCGAAAGGTTAAAAACATCAACTAAAATAATTAATGTACTAAACTACCAACATTGGTTTATAAAAAATATATAAACCATCAAATATAATTTAAAATCGTTAAATTTTGATAATTGATCAAAAGAGTAACTTGCCGGAATAGTAATTTTTGTGTTTAATTACGATAAACGTTTTTTGCGATACTTTTTTGATAATTTAGTTTTGGAAAATGCATCCCATGGCATTTTTAATAAATTTACTGATAAGTCATTTATACAATAAACGTTTATTTGCGATACTTTTTTGATAAAATAATTAATTATTTAAATAATCAAAATGTTCATTTTAGATATAAACCGATAACATTTTACTAACAATTGACCAATTTCGTCACATATAAATATTGAATAACTCTAGAAACGCATTAGCCTTAGCGGACAGCGTCACTTCACTTTCTGATCGCGAATTTGGGAACGAAATCTGCAACTGAGAGGAAATGGCATCCATCTTAGCTCGGAAATCCATATCTGCTCTTCGCGCTCGTCAGCTTGTAAGCCTATTTTCCCAATTTCTCATCCAATTCATGTTTATTTTTCTGTATTTCCCACGATTCATGGTGTTTCGTACTGTAAATTCAGATTTCAATTTTAATGCGGGGTTTTTTTGGACTCGCGACGCCATTTTCAGTAGTACTAGGTTTAAATCGACCAAATGCATATTAGACCCTCACAAATCATCTGTTTCCAATCGTCTAGGGTTTGTTCGTCTTTCAGTCTCGCTTCTCAATAATGATTGAATAGTTATAAGATTATCTTCTTTTAGAGAATTCGTCATGAAAATTGCCGGATTATTTTTTTCGTCCAAAATTTTTATTTGCCATTCTTCGAAGGTCGTTTTGCTTGTTGGTTCATTTCTTTGTATCCCATGAACAATGTTTGCCGCCTTCTCTTTGGTTGTGCAAACTGTTTAATCATTATTTTTCAGTTCACTTGTTATTTTTGTAATGTTTTGATCAATAGTTGAACTTTTGGTTGGTGTTGTTGTTCCTAAATTGTAGGCTCTGTCAGGGCAAGCATTACAGGGCTCTGCTCGTGTCGGGATTATATGCCCTGAGCGCACATTTTCCTCAAAGCATGCGTTCTCTAATGACAAAGGTTTGCAGACTCTCCTAGATACATCTCTTTCTTCATTATCAGTTTTTACAGAGTTTCGTGGTGCTTATGAAGTAGAGTTTGATTATCTACTCCGCAGAGAATGCAATCTGCGCACTAAACTTTGTTAAGAACTGGCCTGTATGACCCCTAAATCCTAATAATGGAAAATTTACCACAAGTTAAGTGTTTAACTTGCAGGCGAATAAAGAAGGCTTTCATGCCTTTTTCTCAGTACAAAATAAACTAGAACCCGGTTGCTCTCTTGTATTCATGCCAAAATATGTTGGTTTGTTGTTAAGACCACAAAGTTCCATGTGTGCTGTCACACAACAAATTTTTGGCCACAATGTAAATGGCTGCGAATGCAATTAATTTTACAAAAAAAATTGCAGCATTGATTGGATTGCAATTGGAAAATTTTAGGAGCATATGTATAATAGTGTTAGATAAAGTTATGCCATCGACTTCAATATATTAGGTAAGTTATTCCTCATTGCATCAAGTGTGGAAGTGGCAAGTGCCTTGTTGCCTAGGCACATCAGGTGAAGTGCTCAAAAGCCTCAGCGATTTGCCCATTGAAAAGCACAATGAATTTTGTGGGGGCACACAGTTGAGGCGAGCTTCTCTGTGCAGCCGCAGCAACAACATTTTCTTCTTCTCTTCTTTGAATTCTTTCATTTCTTTCTGTTTTTGTTCTTCTATGCTAGTTTTCATATCATCTTTTCCCCTTAGTAACAATAATGGGCGAAGATGAATTGAATTTCTTTCTACGACTTTTAGATACCATGAGCAACTATTTAGATTCTGGAAATATTGTGAATGCCAACATTCCTTGTATATAATTCTCTGCTTCTTGTTTACTTTAGATGATGAAGAAAGAGAGAAGCTTGCAAGGGAGATATCTAAAGATTGGAGTACTGGTACATGAGTTTCCATGCATTATTCATTTGGCTGCATTTCACTCATCTGCATTCTGTATCCGAATGTGTGACCTTATCCTTTTCTGGTGCCATCCCATAGTTTTTGACAGGAGCATAAACACGTTATTCCTCACTGAAATGGTTAGAGGTCTGATGTTGACACTCAAGTACTTCTTTGAACCGAAAGTCACAGTATGTGTACATTTTTTTTTTCTCATTGTTCCTATTTTATATTTATCTGGATGAGTTCAGTTATCGGATGAACGTTTGGTATGTCACTACCTGATGAATGATTAATTTTCTGATATTTTACTGTTGTGCAGATTAACTATCCTTTCGAGAAGGGTCCTCTAAGTCCCCGCTTTCGTGGAGAACATGCTTTGCGACGTTATTCAACTGGAGAGGAGCGTTGCATTGCTTGTAAACTATGTGAAGCTGTAAGGATCCGATTTTTTACTCTGATTTTGCCTCAGGTTATATTACTAACTGCTGCAGTAAAAATTCAAATGCTTTATTATTATATGCAGCTTTTTTTTATTACCCTTGAGATGCTCCAATGGGTTTGTCTACATGTATTTTATCCTTCAAACCTTATTACATCATAATTTTGCTGAACTACTTCGTTAAGGCATAGAAATCTCTCTTGGGATGGGTATACTTTTGCTTGTCTGTGTTGGCTATCTATGTGTCTTGTCCAGCAAGCTCTACTTAATGCCCTTATATGTCTTCCTTTACAGATCTGCCCTGCTCAAGCAATCACCATTGAAGCTGAGGCGCGTGAAGATGGGAGCAGAAGGACTACAAGGTTATTGAGTTCACCTCGAATCACTTTATCAGGGATTTAGCTCCTTCATCCATATGCTATCTTCTTAACTACTGTAATGACAGGTATGACATTGACATGACCAAGTGCATATATTGTGGTTTCTGCCAAGAAGCATGCCCTGTTGATGCCATCGTTGAAGGACCCAACTTTGAATTCGCTACTGAGACTCACGAGGTTGCTACCAATATCTGCACCTATGCCACATTAGTATGTCAACTGAGGAAATGTATGCACTAACTTCAAATTTTGTACGTCATAGGAACTTCTCTACGACAAGGAGAAGCTGCTAGAAAATGGTGACCGGTGGGAAACTGAGATTGCGGAGAACCTCCGTTCTGAAAGCCTATACCGTTGAGGAGTGGATCGGCCTCAACACCTGCAAAAAGCGTGGAGTTTGAACTCTTAATTTCTGAAACCTTTAAATAAAGGGATAATTTTGTTTATGCACCCCCTCTTGTAGCCTGATTCTTTTTCACTAGAAGGGCAAGTAAACAAAGTATTGATACAGGCGCTATTTTTGCTTCGTGTATCACTTTTGCTATATTGCTTCTACCTACACTATCGTATTCGGACAACAAACTTCGCCTCGTGTTATATCTTTTGTTGGATGGCTTTTGTAGATGAAGTTTAAGTTGATTTGTTTTTATGATTTTAGCAATCGAAAATGAAGAAGTATTGTGTGTGTATGGATTTATAGTTAATGATTATGAGCTAGAGAAGTCCTACTTATTTAGTAAAACAACATATTTAGATGATGGGCATCCATGATAACTAGGGCTGGGGAAAAATATCGAAAAAATGATATATCGCTTGTATCGTATTGAAAAATATCGAAAAATTACCGAATTTTCGGTATATCGTAATTTTCGATACGATATCGTATCGTAAGTTTTCGGTACGATAACGATATGAATTTCCTTATATTGCGATATATCGTTTTATATTGAATATACGATATATATATATATATATATATATATATATATATATATATATATATATATAGGGTTGTGATCAATTGAGATTTTTTAGCCTAATTGAGAATTGAGATGCATTATAAGCCACTCATTTTTATTAAATGAGTGGTCCAGAATTTGCCACATGGAAAATATTTTTACATTAATTAATTGTGAAAGGGCATATTTGTAATTTCATCATATATTTTATTTAATAAATATTTTTTTTATTTTTTTAAAAAAAATTATTTTTTTTCGATTTTTTATTTTTTTATTTTTTATTTATTTTATTATTTTTTTTTGTCAACTACATATACAATTCATGTCAACTACACACATGTAATGTCAACTACATATACAATTCATGTCAACTACACACATATAATGTCAACTACATATACAATTCATGTCAACTACACATATATAATGTCAATTATAAGCTATTGACATTTGATGTGCAGAGCTATTGACATTTGATGTGCAGACTACACATCGTAGTTGACATAATGTCTCAGTAGTTGACATCGCGCGAAAATTTAAAAAAAATTTAAAAAAAATTAAAAAAAATTTAAAAAATTAAAAAAATTAAAAAAATTAATTTTTTTAGTTGTTGACATTTTAATACGAGTTGTTGACATTTGATATTCTGGCTATTGAAATGAAATGACGATAATACCCCTTAGTTGACATAATCTACTTGCAGTTGACATTTCAAAATGAGTGGCTGAAAATGCATCTCAATTCTCAATTAATCTAAAAAATCTCAACCTAACAAGACCCTATATATATATAGGGGAGCACTATTCTCCTTTTCCTCTCTTACATCCTTTTTCCTTCTTAATATTAACCCTTAGATCTAGGGAATCGACGGATCATATTGAAACTAAGAATCTAATTCCGTGTTGCATTATAGAAGGTCATAGTATGCATTACAGGGGTAATATAGACATTTCAGATGTAAGATGTACCGCCATATTTTGGAATGAGCGACTTTCATGGGATTTGAAGCAACCTACTCTGCTTATTTCCTCTCTCCATACGCACACAACCGAAACCATTCACCCCACTCTCTCCACCACTAAAAACCCTAGCTCTCTCCTCCCCATCACCGTTTCTCACGATTTAGCAGTAGTCGACCAAAAATACGGCCAAAATTAGCTACCGGTGTCAACATCTACGCATAAACACCGCCTAATTTCTCATAGGTATGTTTCAACAGCGATGTAGGCATCTTAATTCGTGATTTTGCAGACGCATATTGGTAAAATCGCACTTTTCTATATGCCTGGGCGCAGACATGAGTGAAACAAGTTGGTTTTGGTTTTGGATTTCTCTTACTGTTTAGTGATTTTGGGTTCGGATAAATAGCAGTCGATTGCGGCTTCATGATTCGTTTTTTGGGTTTCAGGCAGATCGAGAATGAGTAAGAGGGGACGACCGCTTTCTCAAGTATCGGAGGACGCAGGTAAATATTCCGTCGCCAGATTCAATTCAGTATCTTTTTGGTAGATTGTGTGAAAGGGTATTAGCAACCTTGTTGAATCCACATTATCCATGTTTTGTGTTTTGGTGACTAAACCCGCGAAAGATTTGTTAATTTCAGATGTATTCGATGCATTGTGGAACTATAATCATGCATTTTTTGGCAGTAATGTCTGCATTATATGAGTTGTTTTAGTTATAAAGTGTAACACACGTTGTTTGTATTGAACAAAATTTAAATATAATATGCATTATGTAACATCTTTTATGCATTATGTTCACCTAAATTTGCATTACAGAGGTTACCAAGAATGTGGTTTCATATTTTCTGGCAGGACCTTTTTTTGTCTTATGTTGCGTAGGCAATTAATTGTGGAAGTGTAATTGTGCATTTTTGTATAGTTTAATAAATTTTGTGTGAGAAAGCGTAATATATGGCCAGTTATACTTAGTGGCCAATGCATTGTGAAACCGTTATAGTGCATTTTTTTGTAGTATTATGTGCATTATATTAGTGGTAATCTGTATCTAGCTTATACATTATGTGCGGAAAAATGTGCATTTCAATGTTGTAACACTGCATTATCAGTAATATTTAATGCATTATGCGAATATGGTGTGGATTAATTCATGTTATCTGATACGTTACGTGGTTTACATTTATTTGTAAGCATGGATATGTACACATTGTCAAACAGAATGCGGTTTAACTAATTGAAGATGTTGTGATTTCCTTTGTTTGTTCAATTTCAGAGAAGCTAGTAAGAGCTGAACTCGACGATGCAGTGGACGATTTAATTCCGGTTGCGTTGGCTCAGAAGTTGAGGGAAAGGTTGGCGGCTGCTGCCCCTAGTACGTCAACATGTGATGTTGAACAGAAACAAAGTAAGGGAAGAAAGCCTGATCGTCTTTATTGTAGGCGAACACCGTCTGAATTTCTGAGCTGCTTGAAGTAGTTAAATACAAGCAATTATGGACTGTAGGGATAGACGATTCGACTATAGGGTGATGGATGTTATTGGCTTCCTTGATTGCTTGGTTGATTTTTTTGCGTTGGAACAAACAGCTTTCCCAACTTTTTAGTAGTTTTTTGGGGATTGGACAATGATTTTTGGAAAATAGATTATGAACGGAATACATGCTATTATTCATCCGTATACTGTGTACATACCGTTTTTGAGGTGGTCTAATTTTATTTACACAATCATAATCTGTATACACAGTAAGTAATGCAAGCCATAACCCAAATAATGCACTTATTTAGAAAAATGTTATGTGCAGTACGTTTATTTATGCACTACATTATGTATACATACACATGCATTATTAACAGTGTATTATGCATTATGAGAGGTATACTGGTAATGTGGTTATTATGAGAGGTATACTGGAAATGTGTTTATTTATGCAATGCATTATGTATACATACGCATGCATTGTTAAAAATATATTATGCATTATTAACTATATATTTAAGCAGTGCATGCATTATTAACAATATATTATGCAGTGCATTATGTATACATACGCATGCATTATGCTGGTTATACACGTACGGTGTTTTATGTTTTTATGGTCAAATTTTCCTAATTATATTATCTTCATTAAATTCATACCATTACTAACAATATGTTATGCATTACTGTATACTGGTTATACGCATTATGTTGTTTTATGCAGTGCATTATGTAAACGTACGCATGCATTATTAACAATATATTTGTGCATTATGTTTATATACGCATGCAGTGCGTTTGGTTATGTGGTGCATTACATTTAATTATTACGCCATTATTTACAATATATAATGCATTAGGAGAGTTATCCTGATAATACGCGTATGTTGTTTTTGTGTAGTCGTCTAGAGGCGTGTAATTGTTTAGTGTGTTAACTACTGCTGTAATTGGTTTATTACAATTATCTTGTTTATAAGTGCATTATTTAACTAAAAGCGTGCATTATGCATCAACAAACGTTCATTATTTTGCATTGTGCATAAAAAATTATACTAATGCAACAACCACCTTTTTCAACTTCTACCAGTTCGTCAACCACACCGCTTAGATAACTTCCTACGCTTGATAGTAAAACCAGAACGAGCATTCAACTGGTCATCCTCGTCGCCCTTCTTCCTTCCTTCCCTATTGCATACAACTTGATACTAGGTCGTGACATCATCAACCTTCCTCATAGCTTGTTCCAAGGATTGGAATTTCTGACCTACAACAGGCTTAAGCTCGGGAGAACATTCAGGTACAACCTACACTGTACACAATTAGACAAAAAGGGGTCAGCATAAAATAACAACTTTGCAACATAATAATCTGACAAGTAAGGCACTATTTTCATAAATTCAATCTGTCACATATCTAAGTTGGACAAACACGTGAATTTTGCATACGTATACCACACGATATTAAAAACGTCATTTTTAATTTGGACATACTATACCCTACCCCCTAGGCTTATTAAACCCTTAGGGGAAAACAAGAAATGTGTGCCAAAGATCAAAGCTTACAACCGTATGTTAAGCCCTAGGGAAACGCAACCTAAAATCATACATATCTTTATTCGTACAAAATACACATTGCAAAATAAGATTTGTTGCATTAGACAGGCAAGACAGTGCATTACGCATATTAATTTAATGCATTATTTGGACGAACTTATTTCAGTTTACTATGTACGTTCGACACTTACGAAATTTATTTGTACATACTATACCCTACCCCCTAGGCTTATTAAACCCTTAGGGGAAAACAAGAAACGTGTGCCAAAAATCAAAGCTAAAACCCGTTACTTAAGCCCTAGTGAAACGAAACATAAAATCATACATATCTTAATTCTCACGACATACACATTGCAAATAAGATTTGTTGCATTAGACAGGCAAAACAGTGCATAACGCTTATTCATTTAATGCATTATTTGTACGAACTTATTTCAGTATACTATATACGTTCGCCACATATGTAATTTCTTTATAGGCCAAACACAAAGCTCTCTTAAACGACGTTTGTAATTTGTACATACTATCCCCTACCCCCTAGGCTTATTAAACCCTTAAGGCAAAACAAGAAACGCGTGACCTCAATCAAAGCTAAAACCCGTTAATTAAGCCCTAGGGAAACGAAACATAAAATCATACATATCTTAAATCGTACAACATACAAATTCCAAATAAGATATTATGCATCATAAAGACAATACAGTGCATTACGCATATTAAATTAATGCATTATTTGTACGAACTTATTTCAGTATACTTTATACGTTCGACACTTACGTAATTTCTTTATATGCCAAAAACAAAGCTTTCTAATACGTTGGTATTAAAGTTTACGTGCTATACCCTAGCCCCTAGGCTTATCAAACCCTAAGGGGAACCAAGCAACGTGCGCCACACATCGACAAACAGACGAAATCTTTTTACCCTATACACTCCCCTTCACGAATTATGCATTAAATAGAAACATATGTTCATTATGCTTCGTCAATATGTGCATTACATGTATCGTCTCGACCTAAAACCCTAGATACGCCGAGAACGAAACCATGGCAGAAGGTTTCACAGCAAGCGCGAATGTTTTACCAGCGGAAACACAATACATGCACAAATTGCAGATTAAATTTCAAAAAAAATGATTGCTACAACTATCACTGAAACCTCCGCAGCATAGACAAAATCAGGCATATGTATGATTTACCTTCGTCCATTGATTACGGACAAATAGGGTCGCCCAAGTCGACAATCGTGAACTTCCGCAAATTGATTTACGAGAAAATTGCAATTTTTGAGAGTTGAATCCTTGCAAAAAACTGGCGATGCAAAATCATCTACGCCTCATCCTTCGATCTGCGACGTGAGAGAAGGAAAAAACCGCAATATCTTCCAATGAGAGAATCATGGAATTACCATAACTAACAAATAAGCACTTACCAAATTTGCCCTTACTCGATTTTTTATGGAATATAATTAAATGGCATCAGCGAAAATTGTGAACCATCCGATTGATGTAATTAACGGTTGAGATTAAGAAGGAAAAAGGAGGAAATATGAGAAAAGGAAATGAATACATCCCTATATATATATATATATATATATATATATATATATATAGTAGTGATCAATGTCGAACCCTTCTTAAAAACCGAACTAGAGACCAAATCTCATCCACCCATTAATCACATCTAATGGTTATTAATAATCAAATATTATCTAATTTTTTATTGATAAAAGGGTAATTTTGGAAGATCAAATCTCTCTTCCTCCATCCTTCCTTCATCTCACTGATGCCTTCCCTTTGCGACGCCGCTGTTGTCTCGGAGAAGGTCTCACTGCCGCTGCTGTTGGCGTTCAGCCGCCATTGCTATTGGAGAAGGTCTTTGATTATATACTCATTTTCCGAGAGGTGGAGAAGTGGAAATCTGGTGCTGCTGCAGTTGATCGCGAAGACTGGGAAGCCGCAGTAGGATTGTTGTCTTTGTTGAGATGGAAGGAAAAATGGGTAGCTTATGTTGGGACCGTTGCCACAACTCGCCGGCGCGCAAGTTTCGTATCTGTAGTCTGCTCCATGGCAGATTTTGGAGGAGAAGATGATGATGATAAGAGATAATATGCAGGGAGAGAAAGTGTGGATGTTGTCTATATTCATGTCTAAATTCTTGTTATAAAAGTGAACGTCTGCCTTCAATTGTTAACTACGTGTTTGCCAAATAATCCAGCCGCACCAAATTGACTAAATCACTCCTTCATTTGACTAAATCACTATTTCATTTTATTCTATTATATTACTTCATTTGACTAAAAATACTACTTGGGAGAATTCTTCAAAAAAGAAATGCATATATTGCTTGATTCAGGCTAGAGAAGCTTCAAGAACAATTTATCGTCATCCGGTTTGATTTTGAAGGATTTCTGGTGGAAATCGTCGCTGGAAGGAATTTTGGGGAGTGGAGAAGAACAGTTGGAGAACTGGGTTGTATGTATAGTTTGCGAAGAATTAATATTGTAATGAACTAAATAACGCACTTGATGAAGTTATAACCTCAAATAATGAAGTGATATGAACATAATTGTATTATATGCATAGTTTGTGAAGAATTATAATTTTAATGAACTAAATAACGCACTTTATGAAGGAATAACATCAAGTAATGAAGTAATATGAATTGAACCGTGCTGTATGCAAAGTTTGCAAAAAAATATATTTGTAATGAACTAAATAACGTACTTGATGAAGTTATAACCACATATAATGAAGTAATTAACCACTGAAATGAAGTATCAAAACTACTGGAATGAAGTAACAAATTACAAACAAATAAATGTATCATTATATTGTCAGAAAACAAATAAATGAAGTAATAAATTACAAACTAATAGATGAAGTGATGAAACTATCTGAATTAAGTAATAGCTTGGTTAAATGAAGTATTATATAATGAATGAATAATATTAGAAATGAAAAGAACCAAATGACTATTAATATTGACGTATAACATATTGTGCTAATAAATTGAAAAATACCAGTGCATAAATTATTTCGAGTAGGTATTACTTCATTTTAGTAGGTGTTTACTTCATTGCAATAGGTTTATTACTTCAATCCAATACGTAATAAATTGAAAATGAATATATTTTTACTTCATTCTAGTACGTTTATACTTCATTCAAGTATGTGTATTACTTCATTCCATCCATTACGTAATAAATTGGAAATGCAGTAGTATAGGCTAATAATGAACAACATTAGAAAGCGTGGTACTTTATTCAATGCTCATAACAAATGTATGTCGAATACAAAATTTGATCTACTAAAATGATCATATCTTCTTTAAATATGGTGCAACCATTTTCTCAACATCAATTTCAATGTGTTTGCTTTCCTCTTCGTAATACGCTACTGTAACAATTTTGTTGTTGAAGCTTTCGTGGCTGTTTTCGGATATCATCAACGCCGAACAATATTTAGCCCTCAAGCTCTGAAGCACACCCGAACTTGATTTCTTCAAGCCACAATTCCAGCAACCTTCTCGCTCACCCTTGTATGTTTCCATATGCCGCATTAGAAATACTCCACAATCTTCAACGTTATCAACTGTCCTCCATGGCATTTTCAATCTTTGCATTTTGGAGTTGGACACGATCTTACAATAAGCGTGGAGACCATTCTTGGTGAGGCAGTGACAAAAGTATGATCTCTGCATGTACAAAACAAATACATGTCATTTATAGTTGTGTGTATTCATATGTATGTGCTATAAAATTCAATCATAAGAGAAGAATACGAACCAATGTTTCTAGAATGTGACCATAATTTATTGTGAGGTCATTGTCATCCCCGTTTGCAGAATTGTCTATTACAGCAATAGCATTTCTCTTGAAGCAAAAACAAACAGCATAATAATGTTGATTTGCACATATGGGGAACAAGACCTATTGAATGAAGTAAAGCAACATGAATGAAGTAATAAAGTATACGAATGAAGTACTATGAACAATCTGAAAAATGAAGTAACAGACAACATGATTGAAGTAATATAGTGTACGAATGAAGTAACATGCAACATGAATGAAGTAATAAAGTGTACGAATGAAGTACTATGAACAATCTGAAAAATGAAGTAACAGGCAACATGATGAAGACATAAATCAGACTTGAAGTAATACTAATGATGCTTGTACCGTGTTCACATTTTCCTATTTGAAATATGGTATTTCCTTCACCTCTCTGTCGAAGTTGTTACAGAAGTTTGCAATAACTGTGTTGACATCCATGGATTGAGGCTTTGTCACAATGGTGTACAACTACATCCATGGATTGAGCCTATGTTACTTCATTATTAATTGTTATTACTTCAATTTTAGAGTCACTTACTTCATTATAATGTTTTATTACTTCATTCCAGTCATAAACCTACTGTTTAAATAAAGCATTTATATTACTTCATCATCATAATTTATTACTTCATCTTATCAATTTACTACTTCATTAAAAAGAATATGTAGTTCATATTAATGTCGAAAGAACACATCAGTTTAGATTAATCCAAAAATCCTAAAACTATGCAATACAAGAAATAGGTAGTTCATAATTAGAGTCTGTTACTTCATTATAATGTTTTATTACTTCATTTTACAAATTTATTACTTCACTAAATAGAATATGTAGTTCATTTGAATTCAGTTAATATGCAGTTAACTTTTATCTTTGGAACCAGGGATTTCAGTAGGGATTTAAGGAGAACTACTTGGATTCTTCCTAGTTGGAGATGAAGTTTTACATATACATAACAAACACATAATTAATACACAACATATCATCCATTTAGTTCACTTAGAATACTATGTTACTTCATTATTGAGTGTTATTACTTCAATTTTAGAGTCACTTACTTCATTATAATGTTTTATTACTTCAGTTCAGTCATAAACCCTACTGCTTAAACATAACATTTATATTACTTCATCATCATAATTTATTACTTCATCTTATCAATTTACTACTTCATTAAAAAGAATATGTAGTTCATATTAATGTCGAAAGAACACAGCAGTTTAGATTAATCCAAAAATCCTAAAACTATGCAATACATGAAATAGGTAGTTCATAATTAGAGTCTGTTACTTCATTATAGTGTTTTATTACTTCATTTTACAAATTTAAATCCTAGGTTTTACCTTCTGGATCTGGAATTTTGTTTCCAGGATCTGCGTCGAGCTTGTGAGTTGCTTGTTTTTTTTTCCCCTTGTGAGTTGCTTGTTTGACCGTCTTTGATTTAGCCGGATGCTTGCGAGTATATTGTTGTGCTATTTTGACAAAAATCAGAATCAAAGTTAGGAATTAGATGAAGTAAATGAAGTAAATTAAGTGTAAGATCTTTGAAAAGCTTTAAAGTTGTATTACCTTCACCAGAAGTTCGGCCGGAACGCAACTGGCAGCCAGAATTTTCCGTCGAAGATTTTCGAGTATCAACCATTTTGAAGAGGAAGTTGTGGAGTCGTCGATTTTGGCAGAGAAGCAGCGTTTGAGCGTCGATTTGCAGTAGACATGAGAGTCGATTTGGAGAAGAAGATGAGCGTCGCTTTGTAGAAGAAGATTCGTCGCTTTGTTGTAGAAAATTCGTCAATTAGTAGAAGTATTCTGCGATTTGACGAAGAAAAGAACGGGAGAGATGATAAAGAAGAGGAGCGGCGTGAATGAGGAGAAACAAGGGTGATTTTTTTACCCTAGATGTAATTTGACCGAAATACCCCTAATTTGAAGTATATTGCTTATATAATGAAGTAGCGAAATTTATGAGACATGGTTTAATCTCATCCCTTAAAATCTAGATCTAAGTGCCCTAATTTGGTCTCTAGTTCGGTCTTTAAGACTAGATTTGTGAATAATGGAACTATATATATATATATATATATATATATATATATATATATATATATAGTTTGTATTCAAATCCTTTTCCCCTTACTAATCCTTTCTCCTTCTTAATCTCATGCGTTGATTTATGATGATTCAATGGTTTAAATCTTTGGCTGAATTTATCAAATTGAATCAATTTTTTACGTCAAAAGGGCAAAACAGAGAATCACTATTGGAGTTAGTTATGGAATGGTCCATGATTTCCTCCGATTGAGGATCTCTCCAGTTTTTCAACAAATTTTCTTCACATTTCGTTTTATTCTTTCTCCATAAGTCCGCGATTTATCGTCTCCATCGGTACGTGATTTATTTTGCTTCGATCACACGGAGATAAATTCGTTTTTCACAGCTTCATCGTCTCCATCATGCTGCGATTTATTTTGCTTCGATCACACGACGATAAATTCATTTTTCACAGCTTCATCGTATCTGAATCAAACGCATACTGATTTTGATTTTCCCCCATATTTCGATTATCAATGGAAGAAGGTAATTTACGCCCATGTTTGTTGATTTGGATGTTTTCAAGTTTTTTCCACAAATTTTCAATTTTCCATATTTCAACTTCGATTATCAATTTTCCACAAATTTTCTTCGGATTTCGTTCCATTCCTTCTCCATCAGTCCACGTTTTATTTTGTAAATGGTCCATGATTTCCTCCGTTGAGGATCTCTGCGGTTTTTCAACAAATTTTCTTCAGATTTCGTTTAATTCCTTCTCCATCAGTCTACGTTTTATTTTGTAAATTATTTTCAGACCAGTCGCCGATCCGAAACGTTGTTTAGCAGGAAATTCGTCTTGGGTTGCAGCAATTCAGCCACCAGACTCTTGCACCGAGGAAATCGTCGTGGATAGTCCGATTGTCGTCGAGCGATAAAACAATGTCGTTTGATTTTTTGCCGACGGAGAGGTTGGTGAAATTGGAGTCCTCGAGCGACGGGAGGGAGGTGAGGTAGAGCGAAACACAGCGGTAGAAGAGGTTGCGCTGGTGAGTTGAATAGTTCAACTCGGGGACTTTGAAGTGCTGGTGAACGTGAACTCGGTCGTCGATCCACATAATGTACACATAATGTACATATTGTATAGTATAATGCGTAGTTTAGTTTCTGTAATGCATTATTTGTGATATGTAATGAACATTTATACTGACGCGTTTAATTTAAGTTGTGTCGTGTTTTGATGTTTGGCACACGTTTCTTGTTTTCCCTAAGGGTTTAACAAGCCTAGGGGTTAGGGTGTAGTATGTTCTAAGTCTAAAAAACGTTTTCCAAATACACGAGCTGCAGTAATTCGTCTGGGGTTGCACATAATGTATATTTTGTATAGTATAATGCGTATTTTAGATTCTATAATGCATTATTTGTGATATGTAATGAACATTTATCCTAACCCGTTTAATTTAAGTTGTGCCGTGTGTCGTTGTTTGGCGAACGTTTCTTGTTTTCCCTAAGGGTTTGACAAGCCTAGAGGCTAGGGTGTAGTATGTTCTAAGTCTAAAAAACGTTGTCCAAATACACGAGCTGGAATAATTCGTCTGGGGTTGCACATGCATAACGCGTGGGTATATTTTAAAACAGATATACATTATGTACATATTGTGTAGTATAATGCGTAGTTTAGTTTCTGTAATGCATTGTTTGTGGTATGTAATGAACATTTATCCTTATCCGTTTAATTTAGGTTGTGCCGTGATTCGATGTTTTACGCACGTTTCTTGTTTTCCCTAAGGGTTTAACAAGCCTAGGGGCTAGGGTGTAGTATGTTCTAAGTCTAAAAAACGTTGTCCAAATACACGAGCTGCAGTAATTCGTCTGGGGTTGCACATGCATAACGCGTAGGTATTTTTTAAAACAGATATATTGTGTACATATTATGTAGTGTAATGCATAGTTTTAGTTTCTGTAATGCATTATTTGTGATATGTAATGAACATTTATCCTGCCCCGTTTCATTTAAGGTGTGTCGTGTTTCGATGTTTGGCGCACGTTTCTTGTTTTCCCTAAGGGTTTAACAAGACTAGGGGCTAGGGTCTAGTACGTACAACAGCAACCACGTGATGCATAAAATAAGATAAATAATGCATTCAAATAGCCAAATAATGTACAGAATCACTCAAGTAATGAACATATAAATATTGCATTCATTCTTAGACTCATGTACAACAACAATCTAATGATGCATAAAACATGATAAATAATGCATAGAAATAGCTAAATAATGTACAAATATTGCATTCACTGTTAGAATCATGTACAAGTTCCGTGACGGCTTCCTTCTGCCGTGGAGTTAAACTCTTTATACAATTCAGAAACTCGGTAGGGGTTCGTCGAAAATACAGATGGTCGACGTTCCTACCCCTTGGTTTCCTATCCTCCGTCTCTTCCGGAGCTGTACTAGTCCCGGCCTCTGATACTCGCTCCCGAAATTTCTGGGCAATTCCCACTGGCAGTATATCATCCACCGCCTCGTCGATGTCCAATCTTAGCTGCTTTGATGTTGTACAACATACAGAATAATAACATATAATTAGTTACATAATGTACAAACTGAATAAAATAATGTGGACAATTATACTGCATTCACTTATACACTATTGTACAGAAGCAATCAAAATAATGCCTAAAAACTGATACATAATGCATTTTAATAATCAAATAATGTTCAGAATAAATCAACAAATGCACCCATGAATATTGCAATCATCCATTGTCTCATGTCCAACAACAGTCACATAAAGCATAAACCATGATAAATAATGCACTAAAATAACTAAATAATATACATATTCGGTCAAGTAATGAACATACAAATATTTCATTCACTCTTTGACCCATGTACAACAGCAGTCACATGATGCATAAAACAGGATAAAAAATGCATTCAAATAGCCAAATAATGAACAGAATCACTCAAGTAATGAACATATAAAAATATTCCATTCACTCTTAGACTCATGTACAATAGCAGTCAAATGATGCATAAAACAAGATAAATAATACATAGAAATAGCTACATAATGTACAGATTCAGGCTAGTTATGAACATAAAAATATTTCATTCACTCTTTAACTCATGTACAACAGCAGCCACTAGATGCATGAAACATGTATATAATGCATAGAAATAGTTAAAAAATGCACAACATCAACCTAATAATGCATAACATTAACCCAGTAATGTACATTTAGAAAATAAACATTCAACCTTCGCTCATACTACAATAATGTACCACACCAACCAAATAATGCAACAATACAACAAAAATAATGAACTCAGATTGCAAGAACAAGACCTCAATCATCAAACAGTAGTTATTATACTGCAAAT
Source organism: Salvia splendens (assembly GCF_004379255.2). Lineage (NCBI taxonomy): Eukaryota > Viridiplantae > Streptophyta > Magnoliopsida > Lamiales > Lamiaceae > Salvia > Salvia splendens. Next base: position 13,158,663 of record NC_056041.1, read on the forward strand.
TTTGAAATATGCCAAAACAGGGTCCTGCAATAATCTAGTCACTAATGTCTCACATCAAACAAATAATGCATGCACTCAAACAGGCAAACAATGCACTTTGCAAATCAGGTAATAAACATACAAATAGTCCATTGACTCTTTGACCTTATACAACAACAGCAACATGCATCATGAAACATGAAATATAATGCATACCAACAGCAGTCACTTGATGGTTCTACCAGCGAACATAATGCATTCATATAGGCAAATGATGCAGAGATTATATCAGGTAATGACCAAACAAATATTCCATGTACTCTTTGACAATATAAAACATTAGTGACATGATGCATGATACATGATATATAATGCATAAAAATAGGCAATTAATGAGCAGACTCATTGAATTAATGAGCATAAAATATTGCATTCACTACTTAACCAATGACCAACGACAGTTGGTTGAAGGTTGTACCAGTGAATATATTGCATTCATATAGGCATATAATGCAGAGATTACAACAAGTAATGCACATACACATATTCCATTAAATCTTCGACAATTAAAAACAGTAGTTACATGATGCATGATACATGATACTGTAATGCATATAAATACTGATATAATGTGCAGATCCATTAGAGTAATGAACACACTAACATTGCATTCACTCATAGACTAATTTCCAGCAGCAGACACATAATGGCTACTTAAGGGTTATTAATGCACACAATTAGGTAAATAATGTACAAACGCGATTAAAAAATGCGCATATGAAGTTTGATATAAACCCAATACATCAAGCACAGAATTAGTCCAACAGTCTGTACAAACGCGATTAAAAAATGCGCATATGAAATTTGATATAAACCCAATACATCAAGCATAGAATCAGTCCAACAGTCCATGTATTCAAAATGCAAATGAAATTGTTTGCTCACCCTCCTTCTGCGATTGTTGTGAAATTGACGGACGTCCTCTTTTAGAAATTTTAAATCTGCGAAAGACACCAAATAAACATAACCCTATAAGATTTCATCTACAAAATCCCTCACTACAACTGAATGGTGAAAAACGGTTGAATCGTCGTGTGGGTGGTGTATGATGGGAAAATCAGGGATAACGCTTGATGGAACTCAGAAAGTAAACCAGTAAATTAAAGTTTGAAAAACCCTACCTCCTCGTCGACCCGCAAAAGAAACTTGCACAAAACCGGAAGGGTTGTTGGACAGTAAATCCGACATCGATTGAAGTTCAGAGAGAACGGCGGAACCTTGAGAAAAGGCGGCTAGGGTTTTGAAAGGGGATGGAAATTGGGGGGAAGAAGCGGGTAGAGAGATTGTGAGTTAATACGTTTGGCGTGAATGATGTGTAGAGTAGATGGAAGGTCGTGGGTATATCCCGCTTAAATCTCGCACATGCCGTTTTCAGGAGTTTTTGAGTGTATAAATTTACTAATTCACCCCCATGATGCACGAAATGCACCAAATAATGAACCTACGGGATCATATCTAGGCTTATAATCCGGAGCGTCCATCAATCTAATCCAACGCTCTATATTGAGAAGGAACTTAAATCTAAGGGGAGAAAAGGAGATTAACACTACCATATATATATATATATATATATATATATATAGGGTTTTAATCTATGCAAAACTGGATTTAAATACAGAAACGCAGAACAATATCATAATTAGGGCACTTTTAGGTCATAATTAGGTAATTTGTAGGTCATGCTAACAAAGCATGACCTAAAACGATCTTAGTATGACATTAAATCCAAATATTATAATATGACCTAAAATTACTTAATTATGACCTTCCGTGTTTTTGGTTAATTATTGACCATTAGATCATCTAATCCTAGGGCTGAGATTTGTTCTGCATTTCTGGATTTAAACACATACTTATTTTGATCATCTCCCTATATATATATATATATATATATATATATCGATATTTTCAGTATATCGAGTTATATCGAAAATCAATACATATTGAATTATTGATATATACCGTATATATCGAAACATATTGTAATTCAATACATATTGAAGTTTAAAATCATAAATATATATCGAAACATATTGAAATTCAATACATGTTGGAGTTTAAAATCATAAATATATATCGAAACATATTGAAATTCAATACATATTGAAGTTTAAAATCAATACATATTGAATTATCGATATATACCGTATATATCGAAATCATATCGATATTGGATATATCGTTCTGAATGATATATCGAAATATCGATACGGTAATGATATTGATATTATCCATATCAAAAGTTCGATATATCGAAACTTTCTATACGATAACGATATGAAATTCTTTCATATCAATATTTTTGATACGATATACGATACAACGTTTTCGATACGATAGTCGTATCGATCTAACCCTAATAATAATAGTTCATTTAAAATTATTAATAATATTAGTACTCTGGATAACAGTTTACATTGTTTTTGTAGATAAAATATAATACTCCATATCCTTCATTCTACAAAAATATAGGCATATAATATAATACGAGAATTAAGATAAAATTGATAGAGTAAGAGAAATAGGAGGAAAATGATAGGTAAAATAGTGTTAATGAATAGTGAAATTCACATTATTATTAGTATTTTAATGGTGGTACAAGTTATAAACAATTTGATGTAATTGAGTAATAAATTGTGATAACTTTTCATAAATGGAAATGTCATATTTTTATGGGGAGGCCGAAAATGAAATGGGCAAATATTTTTATGGGACAAAAAGTACACGACAGCACTATTAATTTCAAGGTTACAGAAACCTCACTCTCAAAAACTGAAAATGCTAAAAGCACATATTTCAAACAGAAATTCATTGAAATTCTAAAAACTGAATAAGTATAAATAACGTTCAAATAAAAGCATTGTTAAACAAGCCCTTTAATCACATATATAAATACGGCGTGAGGAGAATTGGTTACATTTTTTACATTTCCCTATTTGTAACCCATTTTCGCTTATCCTTCTTCACCGTTGTTTCGCGGCGGCGCTACCGCCGATTCGCCGGTAATCAGTGGCGGAAGAATCTATTCGGCTGTAATCCATTGCACCACTGCCTATTCGCCGGTAATCAGTGGCGGAAGAATCTGCCTGGCGGAAGAATCCGTGCCAGGCCAACTCCCAGGAGAAAGGAATCGAGCACGATGAGTTCGTTTACGTCATCAAAATTCTCAACGGGTTTGGTCTCGTTATTGCTGCGGTCAGATTCCTCCTCTCCTCTGCTGCATTCTTCTTCTTCTCCTAATAGCAGTTTTTTTAAATACTACTCCTATAATTTTATCTCATGTATTGAATTTGCAAATTCAGTGTGTAGTGTATTAGATGGGCTGAGTTAAGTTGATCTAGCAGCAATCCAGCTGTTTTATCAGTTGAAATGAAGTTTGAAACATGGGATGGATTTGATAGCTTGTATTTTCATAGTTTTAGGAATTGGTAATCTAGTGTTCTTTCCAATAAAATAAACTAACGCAAAATATATCAACTAAAATAAAAACAGATTATCAAATTCTAATATTGTCTCTTTTAAATTCTGGTTGTTCGTCAGATCTTTTAGAAAATTGTTTCATCTGAAAATGAAAAATTAGATTTCTTATAATGTCACTAATATATGTTGATCTGGTAGTAGTATGAAATATGCTATTGTGTTGATAGAATTTGGAGATATTAATGCTATATTTTTTCGATTTATTTTAGCATTTAACCTTGTCTCCTCTCACTCTGTTTTGTCAGGTGGAATTAACGAAGCAAAACCTGATTATTGCATATCCTGCTATACTTAAAATCGAAGTTGCTGCTTAAGGTCACCCAAGTCTGTGCCGCGGATGAAGATGTGCAGAAAAACCTCTGCTTATGCATCTGATCTGAATCGTAGAAGACAGATTGCTTCTCCTGAAATCAGTTATTATGTTCGACCATTCTGTTCGAATTTCCACCGTTTCAGTGGCAATGATAAACTCTTTTCATCTGAGCCACAAAGATTAGATTTCAGTTATGTTAGAGAACTAGATGATGCTATTCACTTGTTTCAGCAAATGATGAGAATGCATCCACAGCCTTCTGTTTGCATGTATAACAATCTGTTGAGTGTTATTGCAAAAATGAAGCAGTATCCCTTTGCCCTCTACGTGTTTGATGAAATGCGTCGAATAGGTGTCCCCGTGAATAGCTACACGATGAATATTACGATTAACTGTTATTGCCTTCAGAAATGTGTGAGTTTTGGTTTCTCTGTAATGGGCATCTTCTTCAAGAGCGGTTATGAACCAGATGCCACAACTTTCAACACACTTATTAGAGGGCTGGTTTTAGATAATAAAGTCTCTGATGCCATGAAAATGTTCGAAAAGATATTGAATTGTAGAATGCATGAGTATGATGATATTACGATTTTGATTGTCATAGATGGGCTTTGCAAATCTGGGCATGTTCTCCTTGCCCATGATTTGCTTCGTATACTAGAAGAGAAAACAGGATTGAGACCCAATGTTAGGGCATATAATGCAATACTTGATAGCTTATGCAAGTGTGGAATGGTCAATGATGCTTTGCAGCTCCTGTCCAAGATGGTAGGAAATGGTGTTACACCTACTATATTCTCGTATAATTCAATGATTCAGGGCTTGTGTGACGCTGGTAGACTGCAGGATGTTCAAGACTTGTTAAATCAAATGGCTGTTTCTCATATCTCTTTGGATGTCGTTACTTTTAGTATATTGATCCATGCATTTTGCAAACAAGGGAAGGTGAGAGAGGCCGAGGCTTTGTTGGAAACTATGCAGCAACATAATATTTTTCCTGATGTTGTTGCTTATAGTACCCTAATAGATGGTTACTGTTTGCGAGGGCAGATTGATAAAGCAAAACAGTTATTTGATTCTCTAGCAGACAGGGACCTCAAGCCTGATATTGTGTGCTATAACAGCTTAATAAATGGATTTTGCAAAAAGGGGAGAGTGGATGAAGCTTGGCTTCTTTTCCTTGAAGTTTCTCGTAAAGGTTTGAAGCATAATACTTTTACTTACAGTACCATGATACATGGACTATTTAGTAATGATAGATTTGCTGATGGATGGAAGCTTTTCAAGGATATGAAGGACCACCTAGCAAGTCCCAATCTGATTACTTATAATATACTATTGCATGGGCTATGTAGGAATGGGGAGATTGATGAAGCTTTTTCATTGCTGCGCATGATTGAAGGGAATGGAATCACTCCTGATATAGCCTCGTATGCTACTCTTATCAATGGATTATGCATGCATGGAGAACTTGACATTGCAAGGAATCTTTTCGACCAACTTAAGCCTCATATCAAGTTCTATAACAGCTTAATACGTGGATACTGCAAGAAGGGAAGAGTTGACGAGGCTTGGTTTCTTTTCCTTGAAGTTCCTTTTGTAGGTTTGGAGCAGAATACACATACTTATAATGCCATGATACATGGATTCCTTAGTAAAGATAGATTTGTTGATGCGTGGAAGGTTTTTAAGGATATGGAAGCCCGACGAGTAAGTCCTAACATCTTCACTTATAATATTTTATTGGATGGGTTGTGCCGAAATGGAGAGATTGATGAAGCTGTTTTATTAGTGCATAAGATCGGAGAGAGAGGATTTGATCCTGATTTAGTTTCATATGGTACTCTTATCAACGGATTATGCAAAAATGGAAAATGTGATGCTGCTATAGATCTCCTCAACCAACTTAATTCTACAGGCCCACAACCTGATGTTCGAATGTATACAATGATCATTGGCTCACTTTGTCAAAAAGGGTCAATGGAGGAAGCAAAACATTTGCTTGTAGAGATGGAGAAACGTGGTTGTGCACCCGATAGTGTGACACACAACGTTATTTCCCATGGTTTGCTAAAGAAAAAATGACCCTTAAGCCATTCATCTCATCGGTCACATCTACGTCAATGACATGTAATTTTTTTTCCCTTCTTAAGATTTTGCGGATAAATTTGCTTTAAATGCATGTTTCTGTTTGATTATGTTAATTGGTTGCTGTGCTATGGTGGCAATGGTGCCGATTGTGACTGTGACTGTGACTGTGACTGTGACTGTGTGATGTTAACTGTTACAGTAATAGTGCAAGGTTCTTATGGTAGAAGATACCATTGGCAGTGAAAGAGAGCCATCCAGAAGTATCAGCTGCTTGGAAAATTGGGCAGAGGCTATTCGTGATGCTATTTTGAGTCCAGTGTCTTGAATCATGGCAGCTTTCTCCGGTGAGTCTGTGTGTATGTTAACTGCAGTTGGTATCTGTTACCTAAATTTTTATTCATGTTCTCAGCTACATGCTCTCAACTAAATTACTTCTTTCCCCCTAATTGTTCCTATTTTATTTTTATCTGGATGAGTCGGCTATCGGATGAACCACAGTTTGGTCCATCTCTCTACCTGTTGGGTGATTAATTTTCTGATAATTTACTGTTATGCAGATTAACCATCCTTTGGATAAGGGTCCTCTAAGTCCTCGCATTCATGGAGAACATGCTTTGCGACGTTATCCAACTGGGAGGAGCGTTGCATTGCTTAGAAACTTGTGAAACTGTAAGGATCTGAATTCAAATGCTTTATTATGTGTTGCTTTTTATTACCTTTAGGCTTTGTCTGCATATATTTTTATCCTTCAAACCTTATTAGTACATCAGAAACATGCTGAACTACTTCGTTATCTATGTCTCTTGTCCAGCAAACTCTACTTGATGCCCTTATATATATTTTCCTTTACAGATCTGCCCTGCTCAAGCAATCACCATTGAAGCTGAGGCGCATGAAAATGGAAGCAGAAGGACAACTAGGTTATTGACTTCACCTCGAATCACTTTGACATGACCAAGTGCATATACTGTGGTTTCTGCCAAGAATCATGCCCAGTCGATTCCATTGTGGAAGGACCCAACTTCGAATTCGCTACTGAGACTCACGAGGTTGCTACCAAAATCTGCACCTATGCTATATTAGTGTCAACTGAGGAAATGTATACAATAGCTTCAAATTTCGACGTGATAAGAACTTCTCCACGACAAGGAGAAGCTGCTAGAAAATGGTGACCGGTGGGAAACTGAGATTGCAGAGAACTTCGGCCTGACCCCTCTAAAAAAATGTGGAGTTTGATCTCTTAATTTCTGAAACGTTTGTATAAAGGGATAATTTTGTTTATGCTGCCTCCCCATTCATTGTAGCCTGATTCTTGGTATCTTTTTTTTCACGAGAAAGGCAAGAAACAAAGTACTTATACATTTGATTTGTTTTTAGCAATCGAAAATGAAGAAGTATTGTGAGAGAGTATGGATCTATAATTAAAGATTGTGAGCTAGAGAATGTCAAATGATGTGATTAGTATACGTGAAATGTGATATTTAGACGTGGGACATCACAAAATTAAAATGAGACATATTAATATTTTAAAAAATAAAAAAAGTTAGCAATTAGTAATTTAATATTAATGAACAATAAATAATGATTATTACATTTTTTTGTAAATAAAATATACGCTGTTCATGCTATTAATTTCAAAATTACAGAAAGCGCATAGACTCTCAGAAAAATAACAAAAACTGAAAAATGCTAAAAGCATATATTTCAACAGAAATTTATTAAAAATAGAGAAAATATTCCCTAGTTTAGACATACCAAATGACATAATGAGTTGGTATGTCCAACAAATAGTTATTTGACAAATGAAACTCTAAAAAAGTCATATTCCAAGTATACATAACTCTATATGGAAACTAATTTATATAAATCCTAAACTCATTCATTATTTTAAAATATGGAAATTTCTCAATAAATTTTGAACCTTCCTTACATACTCTGGCAAGTGCATATTGAATCTTATAGGAATAATATATACGTACATTATACATACATGCCTATGCTATTTTCTTTTTATAATTTTTGAATATTTACATGCTATAAAAAATATAAAAGTTTGAAATTAATTAATCATATTAACAAAATTTAAGTTAATGGCCACACTTCTTTATTTATATACTATAATTTACATTTATCTATATATAATAACTTAACAAAAAAAATTGGTATATCATGAAATTCCAATTTAGTGACAATACAAGGATGAATTTTGTGTATTGACATGAAACAATGCGTAGAAGGAAGTTCCTATACATATACACATGATATTGTATATAAAAACTACTATATTATACATAACAGGTCATATTAATTTCTTCATATTTATTTCATTATGCGAAATACAATTTGTGAAATGATAAACAAAAGAATATTCGACATCCTCTTACTTTGGATTATACTTTTTCAATCACAATAACCCTACCTGGCCACAAGAGTGCGTTTAAATGCTAACTTTTCTTAAAAATGTCAATACAATCACATTAAAATTTCAACAGATATTCGTGTTGACATTTAAATATCAGACTTAAAATTAAAAAGGCATTTTAATTCCGTGAAAATATGAATTAACCGTTGAGTTATAACTACAGGAGCAAGTTTACGTTGCAATAATTTAAGATTGCACTGGTGAGATACTTCCTAGTCGAGCTTCATTTCATTGCAATATAGTGACCCTATACACTAAAAACCCAAACCTTGAAACCTAAATCATAAACCCTTAACTTTAAAATATACTCATCATGACCAACAACTGAACCAAATATCTATAAAATTCTCCCTCCGCCCAGTTCAATTTTACTTTGTTTATCACTTATTCTATTTTGAGGGTTTTAGATCTGTATTCGATATCTTACACTGAGTCGGCCTACTTGACAATCCTTACTGATAGTAGAGGTTTTTTTACCTGAATCTTGGCTGCATATATGATTATATGCTCATATAAAAAAAGTGCAATTTTAATTAAAAAAACATGAAGACATTCTTTTTTAAAAAAAATTGTGCAAATCTATACATATATAAAAGAGAGTTTTGGATCAATATGAGTGGCTCGCTCGATATATTTGAATCCTTAACTATAAATACTAAACTCTGAACTCTAAACCATAAATACTAAACCCTAAACCCTATTATCTTCTAGATTTGAGATCAATTAGAATGGCTCAATACACTTGAACCCTAAATCATTAATCATAAACCCTAAACGCTAAATATTGAACCCTGGATCTAAACCGATGTCTTCATCTCAATTATATGGAGATATGTATTAGTATTAATTTTCATAAACTTTCTCACTTCCTCTTCGCCTAATTATCATAAAAACAAAAAAAATATATCCAACTTCTAATTTTATTGAAATATGCATAATAATAATTTATTATTAATCGGCTAAACTGAATTACAATATAGATGAATGTTAGTTAATTTAAATTAACTAAACGTAAATAAATTAAATCAAATACTATCAATCACGAGTTCTAATTATCTGTCTCTCTCTATTTATCTTTGAAAAATGCTAAAAATACATACAGTCGATGTATATTTTGAAGCTAAGTCAAAAATAGAGAAGCCTTTACAAATGAAAGAAAACAAATCGATCTCAATTATCTTCGGAATGACGCCGACGGTCGAGGGATGGGTGAACATGGTTGTTTCCGGCTGCCGCTGCTCACTTAAGATTTTCGCCATTTATCTTTTTGTTTATGTACTTGTGCTTGTTCTTGGGGGTTTTCCATTTATTTATATAGAGCCAAATCAGTTTTGATTGGTCATGGGTGCAAATGAAAGGTTTAGCTCTAATTCCTCAAACAATAATGTATACGTTTTCATTTTCAATTGGAGCCTTTTAGCTTTCTATATTCATGTAACTATTGGCCTTCTATATTCATATTCAATTGGAGCCTTTTAGCTCTAAGCTAAGATAATAATGCATACGTTTAATACATCAAAAGTTATTATATATATTTAAATATAATTACAATGACATTCTTGTTAATTTTCCCAAAACTCCTTTTTTAAATCCCCAAAGTGTGTCATCTATTATGAGACGGAGGGAGTATGTAATAGTAACTTATATGAAAAATGATTAACTTAAAAGTAGAGGAAAAGAAACCAATGCTAATAAAAATGATTTAATTAAAATAGAAAAAATCATAGTATTGTTAAACGGCACAACTAAGACTTTAAATTTTTATAACTTATATAAAATTTTATTTTGTTTTTAATTAAATACACAACAAAAATAAAGAACATGTAAAAAGTAAGGAGAGACGAAAGAAAAGAGTACACAAATTGTACAGTTTCTAAAACAACACAATTGAGTTAATCTTAATTTCATACTATTATTATATTCCATTTTAGGTATTTTGTAAATGTAATTAATAGTAAATTGTAGTATTAGTCAAATATGTTAATAATATAAGCATCTACATAATTAATTTACCTAAATTGAGTTAACCATGATTTCATACTATTAATTCCCCTTTTTTCCTCGCAATTTATAATACTATTAATATGCTACTCAGCCGCAATTTCTGTCATGAATTTTCCAAAATATGAAACAAATCACGGAGGGAAGGAAAATAATAAATTCAAAATTAGATCGATTTTTTAACTGAGAATAGTTCAAAAAACCTTCCTGTATGCCCTACTTGTTTCTTCTATAAATAAGAGGTTGTAAACATGTAATACACATATAACAATACAATGAAAATACACGAATATGCCTAGTCTATTTCTGTCGATTAACTCTAGCCTGTTTCTTCCATTGTCTGACATGTTAATGCCGATGAACATTTCGAACCCATCCTTGCAAGTCGTCTCCCCGCCAGATTACATGTTGTAATTGGTATTCCACAATAATAGTAGCTCAAGAATTTGCATATTATGCCTAAGCAAGAGTTTTGCAAGCGCCCATCCATACTCATTATCTTCAGCTATACCAGAATTTATATGGGAATATAGAAAAATAATGGCATAAATGTGTGGGAAGAAGAAATGGCTAGGAATTCACAGAGTTTTTGAAATAGAAAAAAAAACTCTCAATAAACCTGACGTAAGGTTGACGTTTGAATACTATTTATGTTATTTCTCTAAAAACTTTTCAAATTATCAAATTTTATTAGAATATTCAGAATGGCATAATGGAATCAACAACATCTCCCCACAATGTGCAAAAAAGCATGTTATGGCCGTGGAAAAAGGGATTCAAATACGTTATAAAAATAACAAAGCGAGACAATTTTCAACACTTACTCGGAATTTGATAGCCGGATTTCGATGAGTCTAGATGTAGAATGCGTAACAATTTTTCCAGTGTCGACAACCACACCAATGATATCTGCAAAAAATATGAAGGTAAGAATCGTGGACAAAAAAAAGTGTAAAGTAAAGTTAAAGATGCTAAACTTACCAAAAAGTGGTTCATCACGTACATTACCAGTCTGCGTAATCTCTTCAAATGACTTCAAATTTAAAAGCATTTTTTGGAAATTGAGGCTCATTAACTGCAATCATTTGTGTGCTTGAAATCATCTTAATGTGGTATGCATGATTTGTAACTGGATTGCGAGGCCGATTTTGCCTCACGAGAAAATTGCATATACGAAATATACCCCATTCCCTAATTAGTGCACCAAACCTTGCGTGTAGAATTCGTGGAATAGTTGCTTGAATCCTTGTGCCCTGAACACAAAAAAGTCCATAGGTAATGGTTTCATATAACTTGCAAAAACATATCTAAAAAGCACAAAACAACATACCATTCGATCGTGAAGCACACATTCTAAACTCACGATATTGGTTTTGTCTCTAGGAGCGGCAACTTCATAGACATAGATACAACAGACTTTGATAATCGAATTAGTTTTCGTTAGTTGTAGATCATCGAGCAAGGTGTGGAATGGTTCCATGGTATCAACCTTGCTACTTGTGGAAAGAACAAAAAGATGAAGCTTAAGTTGTATAAGGTAAGTAGGTATGTGTGGATAGATCAAATCATCTAATGTCATATTTATAGGGAAAAAATGAAGCATGAGGCATCATTTTAATTAGTGGAGAAACCTAATCAGCCTGCAATTCTATTCTATGTCATATTTAGAGAAACATCCACCGTTAGAAAAAGTAAAAAAATTTCAAGGCAATCTCAAAAATTGGGGAAAAAATATAAAACTCTCAAAAGTCATTATTAAAATACCAAACCACATTATTCTATTTAATACTACTACACGTGGATTCGATGAGTACTATGGTTAGGATATTAATATTAAATGCTTTACATATAATTATGAGTTTGTGCATCATCATAGTATTATTATTATCAACATAAAATGAAAGATCGATCTCTCTTCCCTATTGTCCTTAAACGTTTCTTCTCTTCGTAACCTCTTGTTTTCTTCCCCCGTCTCCTCTTATTCTCATTCCTTGCTGGATAACTAACCGAGGCATCAAGAGCAAGGTTCTTATAATAATTTTTTCCCTACATAATGTCAAATGACAAGTCATAGAAACATTGGACCTCCAAAGTATGTGAAATAATTTTAAAATAAGGGTTAAAATTGTGAAATAAATACTGAAAATTTAATAAACGTTATTATGTACATTAAATACAAATAAGATAGTTGACTGTTTCAATTTAATTATTTCCGTTAAGAACGTTATGTCATTATTGGATAGAGAATGGTTTAATTTTATTTTATAATGTTCCTCAAGAGACTTTAATTTCTTTTAAGTTTTTAACTTAAAAAATTTAACCGACACATTCATCATTTATGCTCTTAATTGATTAATTACGTAATACTTATAAATATTCGAAGTGCCTTCCTGGAAGTGTAAATTAATTTATTATAACAACAATAAAGCTGTACACATTTTATTTAAATATTTATAATGGCATATTATAATCCCAAACCAAAATTTTTAATTCCCAAAATGCCCCCAAAACTCAACTTTTATATATGTATAGATAATACTGTTTGGCTATTAATTTAAATTTTGTTTATGTAGTAGTAGTTTATTAATTATTTCAAGTAGTCGAAAAACTGCATACGGAGTATTTATTTAACTAACGTTGTAAAAGCCCTAAAATATCAGTAAAACAGATGCGGCGTGAGCCGTGAGGCGAATTGGGTTTATCGTCGTTCTTCACCTTTTGTAAATTTTTTTTGATATTTCCCTATTTGTAGCACATTTTTTGCCTATCCTTCTTCTCCTTCGTTTCGAGGCGGCGCAACTCCGCTGCTACTCTGCCATTGCGCCACCTCCGATTCGCCGGTAATCAATGGCGCAAGAAGCCGTGCTAGGCCATCTAAAGCGCAACCAGGAGATATCAGATTCCGGAGTATTCTCCCAGGAGAAAGGAATCGACCACGAAGAGCTCGTCAACGCCATCAAAAGTCTCAACGCCTTTGGTCTCGTTATTGCTTCGGTCAGATTCCTCCTCTCCTTGCCGCTGCTTCATTCTTCTTCTTTTAATCGCAATTTTTTAAAATTTTAATTCGCTTAGAGATTTGTAGAAGTTGACAATTCAGTGTGTAGTGTATTAGATGAGTTGATTTAAGCTGATCTATTAGCAATTCAGCTGATTTATCAGTTGAAATGAAGTTTGAATTATGGTGTGGAAATTAGAATGAGATTGTGCACATGGAAGGTAATGCGATTGAGCTGATGGAGAGATTGTGTTTTATGGAACTGTGCAGGATATAAAGAGGGAGAAATGGCTGCTCTCGGAGGAGGCTCAGAGTTATGTTAAATATGGATCTGCTGAAGTGTTACTTTTTGAAGCCGTGCCTGCAGAGGGTACTGCAAAAGCTAAGTTGCAGGTAATGGGATGATTTGACTTTTGGGATGCGTATTTTTTGATGTTTCAGATAGTATGCCCTTATTTTATTTGATGGTCTTTTTGCAGGAAATCGTGAAGTCAAAATTGCCTGTGGATCTTGATGTATGCATCTATATTCGTTTTGGTTCATATGTTTTCTGTAATATATGCATGCCTCTTCCTAGTCAATGGAGTATGAGTTTATCTCCAACTTCGTAGTAGAATATGAATAGCGATTGGCTACCTAGTTATTAACTCTTATTTGTTTCACTCGATGCTGCCTGTACCTAGGTAATTGTTTTCTTCTCCATTGTAAATGCTGGTTGCCTTCCTTTTGTTTTGTACACAGGACAAAACTAAGTCACTGATTTATGACAAAGGGTGGGCTCAGGCCATGAAGAACAAATGGATAGGCCTGGAAGATTCTCAAGTGTCACGGAAGGTAATGCTGATTATGAATATCTTTTAAATACTTAATTGCAATCAGATTCAGCTGAAATATCTTGTTGGGATGTGTGTTCGTTGAAGTTATTTGTGCGTCTCTTTTTCCCTGCTTACAATTCTTAAGACTCTTAAAGTATGCCATATGTTCTCTGAATAAGATACTTACACACTGTACAAAAATGTGCTGCACTCCCTTTTCTGCATAAAAATTCCTTTCATCCCCCCTTAGCTATTTGCATCTGATGAGATGACATACTGTGAAGAAAATGTTTCAAAATTTGTATATCAATCAGAACTTCGTCAATTGACTTCAACTTATTCAAAGGCTTCAATTTTGCTAACCTATTCCTCATTGTCTAAATATTGGTCTTGTTCTTTCAAATCCATATTAGTTTTCTTCTTGCTTTAATTCCGTAGTTCATCTCCACACTTGATATTATTGGTACCCATCCATTGAATGGCCTAAATATGTCAAATGTATGCATATAATCGTTTGGACTAGATTTGATTATTGTCTTGAGCAGTTTTGCTTATTGAAGCTGGGCACGTTTAAAATATATATTGACATATACAAATTTTTAATCAATCTTGCCCTCTTTATTCTGTTGCGTCTCTTAAATGGGCACATATTTCTCCTTTTAACCCAAGCTACATATGAATGACATGGATTCATATGCCTCTAGTGTTGCTATCTTATGACTGTGTTCCCAAGATACTTCATTTCATAGATGTAAAAGGTGCTTATGTTGATGAAATTTTTTGGCTTTCATGGTGTTCTAAACTTGAACATGCTGGATGCATGCCGACTATTTGTTACTTCAATGATTTGATATAGGTCGAACATGTTGAAGACAAAGTGAAAGACTTACTAATTCAGATTCAGAATGGGGAGGTGTGTAACATATTTAATATGCTTTATGTTTTTCCTTTTACTTATTATATTAGCCTATGTATCTTTTTGTGATAGTATCTTCTTCCAATAAACCTTGATTTAGGTGCAGTCTTGGTATTGTATATATACCCGTCCTTTTGGATGCAATTTGGATCAATATATAAAATATTTGCTGTATGGTTTCTCAAAATAAATCGAAAGAGTTTAGGATTATTAAGCAGATATTAAGAATTTCTGAGATCTGTCTTTTAAAGAATGAGAACTGAATTCTGCTACAGTTCCACTGTTGATTTATGCAAATAAATATAACTTTTCCTCATTTTGGATGCAGCATATTTAGGTATATTCCTATTCCATTATTCCCATTTACAAAGCATGAACTTTTATAAACTTAATTTTTGAAACCCATATTAATATGTCATCCTTTGTCTTAATCCCGGAATCTGCTCCTTTGTGTTCTCAACCAACAGAAAAGAGGTAATATCTTGCCAAAGATACGAATGCTGAGAGTTTTTGCCTTGGAGAGATTAGTACATGAGAAATGTTCTTCATGGCAACATTTCTGTGCTCTTTGTATCTATTTTGTAAATTTGCATTATGAATTAAGATATCCCTTTCCTAACATCTGTATGAATCTCCATCCTCTGATGTAAACTGATACGATTAAAAAATTACAGGCTGTTGGTGCTAAGGATATTGATACTCTCAAGCGAAGAAAGCTTATTAGTCTCCAGTAATAACCTACATTTTTTTTGCTCTGTTACTTTGTCCTTGTTTCGCAGTATGTAATTAGTTTTTTTTTGTACCTTAATCTGTACCTCTACTTTGTGTGCTCTCTGTTTTCTTATTAATTTTGTTTCGATATAAGGATTTGGAAAGGCTATTCGCTAAAGAAAGGTCCTAATTATACTGCTACAAGGAAAAAGGCGGCAACCGATTTAGTACGTGATCATCTACAGAGGTAATAAATCACTTTTTTTCATTGTCTTTTAAGATTATTATAGCTGCAAAAAAATATGCAATTGCTTATTTCAAGTTCTAGTTGTGATTTTAAAATTGAGCATGTGCATGAGTAAGCAACAAGGTTAAACTTGTGGCCTGCTAGGTTTATTGCAGTTTTGATGGTTAAGTGCAAAGTTTAACATATCCATGATCTCAAAATTCTGCTGGGTTTGACATCAGAGTGAATATATAATATGCTTGATCAAGATTTTGCTAAACTCACCTGTTTTCATCTTGCTTGTGTTGATATGTAAATGACTTTTTTATTTGTAGCATATTTCTGCTTTACTTTTTTTAATTATTTCATTCGGAAACATATCATTCTCAGTGGGTTTATAAGGCATATATGTTAAATTTGTTGATCCAAATGGAATCATAATTTTTCAGCTGAAATTTTAATTTTTTCTCTGAAGGGATGAATGGAAGGATGTTGAGTTCAAAGAGTACAACTTCCTTGCAAAGGGTCAACCTACTGAAGGTGGCTGTCTCCATCCGTTATACAAGGCAGGGTTACCAAACTTTTTTGTACAATTGATGTAATTGACTGCTTGTAGCATCTATTCACTTTCACTCCTGATGTTGCTTAGTTACAGGTACTCCTATTAAATAATTTGGGACCAGAACATTGCACTGGATCTTGTTTCTTTAAGAAAAGTTCTCTTACTAACTTTTGGAATAGAATGTTTTAAATTTAAAATAATTATCACAAAACAGTAAAGATTCTTCAACGAGAAATCATGCAACTAGTATGTTATTAAAATTCTATTTATATACCTTTCGTGGAATAACATTTTTTTCTCTCTCCTCAATAGTTCCAATGAGAAAGTCATGCAACTAGCTTGGAGCCTACTACTCCTGTGCTTACTGCTCCTGTCTGATTGAACACATTTTCTAATTTAAGGAACTTTAGATTTTGACAATTAGTCTTCTCGTCTAAGAAAAATGTTAAACATATGCATTGGTTCCATTATAACCCCATCTCTGATTAGGTCAGTTATATATCGATGTAAGTTTGTGCAAATTCTGGTTAAATTTTTGTTTCTGTATTTCTCTTGTAAACAAAATTTTGTTTCATCTGCAGGTTAAGCAACAAATTCAGATGATATTTCTCCAAATGGGGTAAGGAATAACAACAGTAAAGGAGGCTGATTTTAATATATAATCACTTAATGTGCCAATAATTGCTGATTCTTCATTTACGGCTTGCAGATTTGAAGAGATGCCAACAAACAATTATGTGGAGAGCAGGTATAAATTTCGTACATATAATAATATTTCTGAAGTCGGAGTTGTCCTTGCTTCTATCTTACTAGATATAAATACGATATGAATGGTATATAGTATTTCTGAAGTCATATTTATCCTTGCTTCTAACTTATCTGTTCTTTTAGTAATTACAAGTAAGATAAATATGACCACCAGAAGAGTTCCATCAGCTGTTCCAGATAAGATATTTTTAAATGCTGGTTTTATGTCAATAGAGAGTTTATACAATCAGTGTTATCTTATCATCATTTGATTGTGATATTTTGAACTGATAAAGTCCACGATTGCATCAAAAAAAAGGAAATAGAATAATAGTGTACAGTAGAAGGATTTCACTTTTCATGAATTTGGAAATAAGGGCCTTCTGATTCCTTTCTTCGTACTCCTTGTTCTTGTCCTCTTTACATGAGCAATATGTTGGAAGCAAAGTCAATAACTAATGGCATAGCTGCTATCAACACTGAGAGTTGTATGTTGGATTTGCAGCTTCTGGAACTTTGACGCACTTTTCCAGCCTCAACAACACCCGGCTCGTGATTCACATGACACATTCTTTCTGAAAGGTGATTGGAATCTCATTTTAGATCTTTATCTTGGTGGGTTTGTGCATTTCAGTTTTCTTACTGTCATTGATGTTTGCAGTGCCTTCAACCACAAATAGTCTGCCTGAAGAATATGTAGAGCGAGTTAAATAGTTCACGAATCTGGTGGCTATGGGTCCGGGGAGTAGACAATTTGTTGAATAAAGACGGTAATTAGTTCAACCCCAACCCCTAAGGCAAGTAACCTACTTCTTTGTGCTCTAGGTATGGCTATGATTGGAAGAGAGAGGAGGCAAACAAGAATCTTCTGCGGACTCACACAACTGCTGTTTCCACCAGGATGCTGTATGCACTTGCCCAGGTTAGCTTTTGTTGGCCTTGTATCCTAGTTGTCTACTTGTCTTATGCATTCTTTACATATTTGGATAGGGTGGATTGTAAGAAATGCTTCTATTGTGTCTATTGTTTACTTTTCTTGATTTTACATGGAAATGTTGTCCAAGATGAGTGGGCATTTCTTTTTGTTTTTGAATTTGGGTGACTAATTGAGTGATATTCCCACCTAAAGAGGTGAGATATGAATTGTCACACCCTTCCCATTAATACATTTAAAATATACTCTATGAAAGGTATATCAGTCATATGATTCATATCTGACATTCAGTCCACAAACACAATATGCTACCAAGTTACAAATCCTCAAAGTAAATAAGTTTAACTTATCTTTTCTTTTTTTGCTATGTACACAAGTCTTGGTTGAGTTTTTGGTTTATTGCAGTTCATTTTATCTCAATTTTGGATTTATATGGCCTGGTAGGATATTTTTTTCCTTATTACTTTGTTTGCTTGAAATTAATTCGAGATCATATATTTGCACAGTAGGCTACTTTTGCCTCAGTTACTCTGGTTGCATGAAGTTTAATTTGAAATCATATATTTTGCAGGGACCTTTTACTCCAAAAAGATATTATTCTATTGACCGTGTTTTCAGAAATGAAGCTGTAGATCGAACTCATCTAGCTGAATTCCACCAGATAGAAGGTTACATTTCTGGATATTTTCAATTCCATGTTTATACAGTTACACCCTATTCTATTAATCAAGCTTTGCATTATGGTGCTAATATCGTACTGACCCCACAACACAACTTCCATATGCTGTGTTTTGGCTTGCAAATGTTTGATAGCTTAGTTGGCCATGCACCATCATGCGTATATGATTCTTGTAAAATCTGTACCATGTAAGACATGTCAAAGTTGGAAGTTAGATACTTCTGTCTTTGTTGACGTAATTACTGTGAATCCTTGCATTTTTGTTTTATTAGGAAATTGAATCGCCATAGTTTGTATGCCAACAATTTAAATCTGGTTTGCACTGCCTTTTCTGTTGTCCCCTGAACTGCACCAGTGAAATAAGTGCTATACTAATGATTGCCTTTCATTGCCTACAATTTATATGTAAATGCTGCTCTGCTTCCACAAAACTAACATCCTGTTGTTAGGCTTAATTTGCGACCGTGGGCTTTCTCTTGGACACTTGAGGGGAGTTCTTGAAGACTTCTTCTCTCGGATTGGTAAATATACTAGCTTTATGTTGATAGTAAATCACAAAATTCATTTCCTCTACAGGTTATGATTAAAAAGGCTGTTTATTGCGAGTGTGGCAAGTAAAATGTACATATTGTTAAAAGGGGTTAATCCATCTTATCAATTTCAGGGATGTCTAAGCTTAAGTTCAAACCTGCCTACAATCCTTATACTGAACCAAGCATGGAAATCTTCAGGTGATGATTTAAAAAGGCCATCTATCACAGCTGTGGCTTTACCATTAAATAAATGCAAGCTAATAATTCTTTTTCCTCCAGTTATCACGAAGGTCTGAAGAAATGGGTTGAAATTGGCAACTCTGGGATGTTTAGACCAGAAATGTTGCGGCCAATGGGACTTCCTGAAGATGTGCAGGTGATCGCATGGGGTCTTTCACTCGAGAGGTATGTGCGCTCATATCCACCTGTTCACTCTGGAACTATCAACTAGACAAGACCTTTATCCTATGATTTAGTAATTCATATAAGATGCTTCTTGCAGCTTTGCCATGACACAAATACCTACTTCTTATTGGCTATTGCTTTGTTTTCTTATTTTTCATATTTCCTTACTTGGCAGGCCAACGATGATCCTGTATGGAATTGACAATATCAGAGATCTCTTCGGCCACAAGGTAAAATGTTGTGCTTCATTGTAACGTTAACTATCAGGATAAATAAGGCATTGGATTTGGACTGAGATTAATATATCAATCCCTTAGTGATAATATCCTCAAGTTACAAGTACTGAAATGTGATTAATTTTTAGAATCAATCAAATAAACAAAGCCTTTTAAGGTTGAAGCTCTTACATCCTTGTTTGCATGCTTCGATTTTGCAGGTGGATCTATCACTCACTAAAAGAAACCCGATATGTCGCCTTGGACTTAATTAATTGAAAGACACTCACCGCCAGATTACACACTTCTTTTTCATGAAATGCAGTGTTCAAAATATTACTGTTGATTTTGTCATTTTTATTGTTGACGTGTCTTACCCAGATTAGATTTTTTTATCATTAAAGGCGCGTTGCTTATGTGGAATTTATGAAAAAAAACGAATTTAATTAACTTAACTACTCAAATCCCTCTGTCTTATCCCTCTCTCTCTCTCTCTCTCTCTGTGTGTGTGTGTGTTTTGGTAGCTTTGTATTGGTGTGTTTGTCAGTGATCATTCCACACGATTTCCCCATATATTCGTTGTTTTTCATTTATTTTCATTTTCAACAATTGGTTACTGAAGCTGTGTCGTTGCATCCTGCCAATTTCTGTAAGCAACAAATTTTAAGTAGATTTGTTTATTTAAGTAATTACTTTTGAAAATTATTGGTTCAAGCAAGTAATAGGTACAGAGATTAATTTGTATATTCGGATTAATGGCATATTGGCGTGTCTTGATTTGAAGCTATTGAAAAACTTGGAAATCACAAATTGGTTAAGTTGGTTAAAAACACGACAATACAAGTAAATAGAAAAATAAGAAAACTGACGAGCTCTTCTAGTAATTAGTTCATTTCGTAAACAATAACTTGGTTCAGAAGTGATTGTATAAGTTTTAAATGAATATAGATAGATAATCTAAGTGATTTATCATTTTTTATACAACCCATGACATTTTTTTACTCACAAAACAGAAAACTTTTTAATAATTATTACTAATATGAATTAAGCCTATTATTTACTGACCCGACCCGGTTTCACTGGACCGCATATAAATACCGTTTTCTACCAAGTAAGTTGCTTAACTTCAGTTGGGTGGGTTGCAGGTTCGTTCATCTCTCAATCTTTCTCAAACACACGCGCACACGAAGTCAGTATTCGTGTTCATCTCGCCGTCGGGAGATTTCCGATGGAATAGAGCTTTGCCAGTAGTGTGAAGCGTCTCGTTTTATGCTGCAATTGTTCTCAGTGGTGGATCTAGCCTTCGAAACGGAGGGGGCGAAGTTTATTAGTATTATATAAAAATTAAATATAATATTTTAATATATATTTTGTACTAAAATAATACTTCCCTTCCCAAAATAATGTCATCTCTACATTTTCATCTCTCTTACTCTACTTTCTATTTTCATTAACTAAAAAAATCACTGCATAAAATCTCAAAATTCAAATATTTCATATTTATTGGGTGGAGGGAGTATATTAATATTCAAGTATCACTCCGCGAAAGTAATTTCTACGAGTACCTATATCTTAAAAATTCTTTTATTATAAATAATTGAAGAATAAACTTTTCTTGATGTCACAAAATTATATTATGAATATTAAAGGCCAAATTATATTTAAAAAATTAATCAAAAATATATAATAAAGATATTAATAAAAGATATGAATAAGTAATATGTTTAGTACAATTGGATTAAATGTATAATTTGAGGTATTACTATTCAGGATGTGATCAATTGCTAACTAATTAGCAATCCAAAATTAAGACTAATTTTTAACCATTGGAGATATAGTGGTTGATATAATGCCAAGTTGATTATATTTTAAATTTAAATAATTATTAAATAAAATTAAAAGGTATTAATGTCGATTCTCTCTTATTAAAATTATCCTAAAATTATAAATTTACATAATTCTCTCGATATAAATTATTTTTTCACAAAAAATATATCAAATTAAAGATAATTTTATAAGGATTCTAACGAGATTTTAACTGCATATGTTCCGACGACGTTCGGATGATGAAATTTGATGATTTTTATTTCAATTTTCGTATATGTTATAAGTAGATTTTTTTTATCAACAAATACATTAAAAAATCTCAATATATTGCATGTAAAATCTCAATATAATGCATATAAAATCTTAATAAAATTTTGTTGATATTTTCGTGTACTTGTGTTGAAATACTCATGTCATTGTGTTGATATTGGTAATACACTATGTTGATATGAAAAAACACGAAAATTATGATATGATAACAGAATGACAATCTTACCATTTGTTGATATTTTGTCTACTATTTATTGAAATTCGTAAGATTTAATCTCATCCACTCATTTTAAAATCTAAGGGTGGAAATTCGGTCTTGATTTTAGATTATGATGATATAAGCAATAGAAGAGGACCCTTACTATTCATTTTAAAATAAAATCTATAGTATAATTGAGTATAATTTTATGAAATACAGTATATACAATTGTCCAAGTAAAGTACTACAATTAGAAAAAAATGTGCATTCCATATTCTATATTAACGGAATATATGTAATAAAAGTGTCTCCAATTTTATAAATTGCTTATACTTTACATTTAATAAGTAAAATATTTGGGCCTTCTATACATTTATTAGCCCAACAAATGATCAATTTATTAAACCCAATCTATCTTCCCCCAAATAAGCCCAATATGGTCATCTTCTTCCCAACGCATCCTTCCCCAATTCACTGAACGAACCCCAATCTCCATTTCCGCCGGCGTCGTCTATTCAAGTCACCTTCTCATTTTGGAAGGTTCTCCACCGCCACTCACTTCATCATCACAGGTTTTCTTCCTCCTCAATTTTTTTTTTTGCGGATGGGGCCGGTTATGCCTTTTTCCGGTCAACCCTTTAGGAAAATTCGACTCTCTTGGCCGTCGGGAAGGGGAGACCGCCCCCTCCTGCCCCCCTGGATTCGCCACTGTTTGTTCTGTGCTTTCCTATAAGTGATGAAATGTGTGAACCAGTTATTCCAAAAACAAATTGTAACCCTCTTTTTAAAATTGGAGTTTATCAATAGTATGGATTTGGAGACTGGCATCCTATTCCCCGCCTCCAATTTATGTCATCTTTCTGCATAAATTTGAATTCTAGCAACATGATTTTTTGGTCACCTCAGCTTTATACGCTTTGTATTTCGATTTCAGCCTCTGAGTTTGTTACTGCTAGTTGGGGAGACATTTTCAAATTCAGAATTATTGACATTGATCAGCATCTTATCCTGAATCAGATTTCTCTAGTGCTGCGTATTAATCAAACACCATGAATTCCGTTGCATCACTATACAGAAGATTAAGCATCAGGGATCTGATCTCCAGCACTCCTGTTTACAACTCCGCCACTGGTATTAACTTTATCCCCTTTTATGTAAAAATAATACAGTATGTTTTGGAATTTTGTGTTGGAACATAAATCATAATGTGCACATTTTGGTGATTATAGATGTATCTGGAGAGGGATTTAGTCTGGTGCTGAGGAGATGGGCTAGCAAGAAAACTGCAGGATCCACTAAAAATGGCCGTGACTCGTTGCCCAAGAATCTAGGGGTCAAAAAGTTTGGTGGAGAGGTGAGAGCTTGATATTTAATCTTGCACTTGAAACTTGATGAATTTCCATTTTGTTGATATGTGATGTTGTATGGTGAATGTTGCAGAGAGTTATACCCGGAAACATCATTGTTCGTCAAAGGGGTACACGTTTCCATCCAGGGAACTACGTTGGCATGGGTAGAGATCACACCCTCTACGCCTTGAAGGAAGGCTGCGTGAAGTTTGAGCGCAACAGGCTAACTGGGCGCAAGTGGATTCATGTTGAGCCGAAGGAAGGCCATGAGCTGCATCCTGTTTACGCAAAGATGAGCGACATTGATGCTGCAGCTGCAGCTGAGATGAAGACGGCAGCTTAGCTCAGGTTGTGTTCACCGTGGTAATGCAGCATCCTGTTCGGCGAAAATAGGCTGCTAACATTTTGAAAGCTTAAACAAGTTTCAATTTTTGATTGTTTAGATGTAAAATGTTGTCAACGACAGCAGCACTTGCCTTTTATGCTTAATAGGGTGTGGAATTGTCTCAATTGAAATAACACACTTTGCAATTGTGAGATTTATTGTGTTGGTTGTGCATTTTTCTCATTTCATTAGGTTTCTATAATTATTTCATGGTGGTGGTGCTGGTGCTGCTATATAAAGGGAAATATTTGGTAAACATATTTCCAGTATAAATATTTTATGCATAATCTTACGTACAAGGAAAATTTGGTAGTATATATACATGCTGCTGCTATCGAACTAATAACCACAATGTACAAATACAAATGAAGAAATTCTCTTTGCTAATGCTCTGAATGATTTTCCAAGTCATCTGATACTTGAGAAACAGACATCATATCTGGTTGATCGTCTTTTTCAGAATCTGATGCTACTTCTTCACCTATAACTATACCAGATTCAAATCGCTTTCGTCTCTCTACTGCCTCCCTCACTCTCGTGTGAAATTCTTCATCCGAGCCCCCCAACATGTACCGTAGCTTGAAATTAACCCGATTCTCCACCATGATCCTGTGTCTAGGGATTATTCGCTCTTCAAGCGAATAGCTGAAAAACCTGGTGTGCCCTCAATAATCAGCACTAACCACTGAAACTTATCCTCAGTGCTAATGTGTGTGTGTGTGGTGGTAGTGATGATGCATAAGCATACCTTGGAAACTCGATGAGATCCTTCAAAGGTCGTATCATCATCCTTCTCAAGTACTGGTACTTGGGGCGAAGGACGTCAATGTTGTAGCGGAGAAGCATGGGGAAATCTGCGATCATCTCCCCCAAAACCGGTAGCCTTATGCCAAGAGACAAGAAGTACTTCACATTGTGATCTAGCTTATGCACAATGCTGCACCCTATGAGCTCCGGCCCTAGGGCTACTACCTTCCCAATGTCACGTTGAGAAACCCCTGCCCTTGTCAAGAGGAAGATCACCTGCCACGAGGAAACAACGTTCTCTCCTCAACATCTGCCCGTTTATTCATGTAAGAAAAGTATACGAATGTAGGCTCGGGTACATACCACTGGTCGTATCTTCTTGTGGAGACTATATGTCATGAGAGAGGGAAATCTGGTGAGCATACTCCCAATTGCATCTTGCTGAACGCCTAAATCCAGTAAGAATTGAACCTAAAAGCGTATCCAATTGAAATTAGTCGCAGTACCATAGAATCTTCTTCGTCAGTAACAATGCCCAAAGGCAACAGCAACCATACTAAACAAGTTCAATTCGCTCATGACAACCATTGAGAGGTCCAGCATTTGAAGATGATGCATTGCTAACATAGTGAAGTTTATGCAACAAGAGGCATACCTTCGGTGCAATGGTGCTCTCCAAATCAATGCAAAATACGATTGGCTTGAAAGTGAGGATTCTTCTCATGCCATCTTTTGAAATTCCGAGGTAATAAAAATACTTAACGAGAGGCTTCCATCTATCCTCGATGCTACAAGCCATCAGCTGTGGTTTGTGAGCTAATAATCTTCCCAAATCTTCATCACTGAGGCCAAACTCCTTCAGATATGCTGCCTGTAAATTGAATGTACAAACTCAGTTTGTAAGCTATATACAGAGACATTCTTGAACATTAAAAGCTCGCAGTGTTAATCCGATTCACTCACCACCAAAACAAGAGTCTATACAACACATTACTGATTAAATTTCTCATACAAGGGCATCCACTGTTCATGACTGATAACATACGGTGTCGATTATTTTTATCCTCATCACAAAATTTCCTCTACTTTTAGCCCTTTCAAGAGGATATGAATCAAGTAAGTTACCTCAAAATTTTGAAATAATCAAGAACCTTAGGATATCCCAAGTTTCTAATCCATCTTAGTAACCCGACGGGTCAGTCTATACTATTTTTTATCCATCTAGATTAGTCCTCGTATATGTATAAACAATTACTGCAAGATTTGTGGAGTACTAGCATACTGCAAAAAAATTCCGACTAGTTAGTACCTTCAGCTTCATCTCCTACATAGAAATGTAACCAATCAACTTTGAACACTCAAATAGAATACCAAAAATCATTTTCACAAATTTCGACCTAATTTGATGTTCTTTACACTTCCAACACCAAATCAATCGAATCAAGTCATCGCCAATGAAATTTCTCATAATGTATAAACAACTACTGCAAGGTTAATAGCAAACAATATATACCTGCCTCGTAATGCAAAAAAAGTCAGGTAGTTAGTAAGTACCTTCTGATTCATCTCCTCCATAGAGAAGAATCCGATCACCTTTGGGCAGTCATAAAGCATGGTTCCGAAATCATTCTTATTCATCCCCATATTCAGATAGAACTCAGCGCGTGACCTAAGCTCGTCCATGCTAAAAGCCAGTATCTCAGGACACCTGCTAACCACATACCCCATCCAGTCCTTCCTCCTCACTCCGTTGTCCTCCAAATACTTCACAAGCTCGTCAAACTCCTCCATGCTGCGTTCCAACACGTTCCCACCAGCCCGTGTCAATGTGACTCCTATATACCTCCCATTCACATGGATCGTCTTCAGCCATTCTGCCAGACGCCTTATGTGATCAAGATCCCCTTTTGATGCAACTATAAGCTTCCCTATTTGAGGGTATGATAGAGAGTTATGCTTCAACCACCTACATGAAATTTGGAGTTTCAAAACTAAATCATTCTCTTGAATGAGGCATCCATTATACAACATCAATTCTATCGATATGGTAAACAAGTTAAAACGTGTACCAAATCATTCAGCTAACTACTCAGACACACTAACTATAATAAATCAAGATGGTAAACAAGTTAAAACATGCACCTAAATACATGAATTTTCACCAAATTTTGATTTCGCACATGAACTAAAAATTCTGCCTACAAGATACACGAACTTTCAGTTGTTCATGGTTGTCACTTGCCCCCAAATAAAATCCGAGGTGGATGCCCGAGCAACGTAGTTGAATGTGTATGCACCAAATTATAGCTAATTTATCATAACACATTAACTACACTAAATCAAAAAAGCTAGCTTTTTTAGTTCAAGAATGAATGATGTAAGTTGTTTCAAGAGTGTTTCTACCTTATAAGCGGCACAACTCCACATTCTCGAATGAAAAACTCTGCACGAAAATTATACGAAGACTGCGAAAATTCAGGCAGCTCCTTCATCGAAACCG
The DNA here is from genome assembly GCF_004379255.2 of Salvia splendens. Classification (NCBI taxonomy): domain Eukaryota; kingdom Viridiplantae; phylum Streptophyta; class Magnoliopsida; order Lamiales; family Lamiaceae; genus Salvia; species Salvia splendens. The sequence continues at coordinate 13,186,024 of NC_056041.1, forward strand.
CCTTAATCATCACATAATCGATGAATTCAGGTATCGTGGAAACCAAATTCTCGCAATAAGTGATCCCAAATTTGCCCTTTTTCAGCGCCTCTTTAAAAGCCTGGGCAGTCACTTTCCTCCTAATCTGGAGCGCCCTCACGAGCATTTCATCATCCACCTCATCGGCATTACTATCGGAGCCGTTTCCCCCCTTTCTAAAAACGCTATTCACGAGCTGCGAAGAAGGGTTCGAGTAGATTGATCCGGGAAATTGAGGGGACCTCTTGCTCTGCAGCGAAATCTCGAGCAATTTCTCCGTGTCTTGTTGGAGAAGCGGAAGGTTGGGTTCTTGATTTTGTTCGTCGGGGTTCTGGGGGGAGAGGTGGCGGAGGAGTAGGGCGGCGGAGCGGGCGTTGTGGGTGCGGAGAGAGTGGGTTTCGGTGGTGGATGGAGGGTCGTTTTCTGGGGATTGGAGGGGGTGGGGATGGTGGCGGGAGGAGGAGGAGATGGGGAGGGGGAGGTGGCGCTTGGAGGTGGAGGGTGGAGGGAGGGAGGTTGCGGCGGTGTTGGAGGTGGAGGAGGGCGGAGAGGTGGTGGTGCGGTTGCGACGCCAGCATTTTGGAAGTGGATAGAGCTGGACTCAAAAACTGTTATTTCGAGTTTAGTTAATATTGTTGGGATTAAAAAAATAAAATGATATTTTAAGTATATTTGTTTAAACCTAGTGAGGAAGAAATTATTAGATTGAGGATGTGTTTTCTAGTAGTACTATATATTTTTTTATTAATTTGTTTAGTATTATCTTCTGCAAAGTGTCAATTTATTTCAAAAATTATCGGCTTAAAAAATGACGATACCAGATTTCAGAAAATTATAGCAATGAAACACGAAATAAGTAACAAATGAGTGTAACTGAGTGCTGAATTAATTAAATAACAATCAGCATAACAACTAAATGAATGGTTCACATTCAAATAAAATACTAGTTATATATGTGAATATAATCTATTTTAAATGAACCGGTCCTATGGTCTAGTGGTTAGGACATTGGACTCTGAATCCAGTAACCCGAGTTCAAATCTCGGTAGGACCTTCTTCTTTTTTTTATTTATTCTTACCTTAAATAATTAAAAATCTGAAAAAAAAATTTAGTCCACCCACCTCGATGTGAAATGGAAGAATACCCTTTGTCCACCCAAGTTTTAAATTGCTGAATATTAATTATTAAGAAAAGAGTATCATTAAAAGGGTATAGAATCATATACTCACGCCCGTACCAAACAATGGGAAGCATTTCTTTTTTTTTGGTGAAGTTTCTATTTTACAAAAATGTCATTTTAATTGGAACGTTCAAAAAAAAAGACATGTCACTTTAAATATGATAAAAGAAATACTACTATTAACAAATAACAAGAAGCATATGCATAATTGCAAGAAGATGGTTATCCGCATGTAGCTACTAAGCTTAACTCTTTTTGTAATAATCTAAAATCATATACGTATTCAAGTGTTTTTCTGCATACATCATCAAGTAATAATCTGAAATCATATATTCAATTGTTTTCTGCCTACATTAAATGTGTGCTTATTATCATTGAGACTGAGAATCTAATAGATTGTGAATTTCATATGAAATTGTCTAACCATATTATGCCTTTCTTAATACGATGGAATAAAAAAAAGGAATAGGAGGATGATGAAAGTAGAATGATAATTTAATTTTACTTTTGTGTTTGGTGCATATGTTAATGTGCGCTTATTTTAGGAAAGTCGCTATAATAGAACAAGCCCTATCTCGAATGTATATACCCAGTTGATTAAATTCTAATTATCAAGTTTCCTTCTAATACTTAGACTCTAATCCTTCAGCTTTTAAAGATCCAAGTCCTCAAGGATCCACTCTATCGAGTGCAGATAATCTAAGTGTTGATTGTTCTCGTAACTGTGAAAAGCTAACTATCTCTCGATTAATTTAGCTAAACGATTATAGTTCTAAAGTTGGTAAGACAAAAGAACAATAAGTAGCAAATCAAACAAAATAATCACAAGAGCTAGCAAAAAATTTCAATTTAATAGTATATTAAAACATGTTCATAATAGTGTTTACCAAAAACTCCACAAAAGATGTTTAGCTATTCATAGACAAATAGTATTTTGCTTGGATTTGCAGAACTTTGCTCCCAGAGAAATTATGTGTGGAATATGAGATGGAAGAATTTATATGTAGAGAGAGAATGATCGAAGGCTCTCAGATGTATACATAGGCTTGAAAAAGATTTAGATATAGTAGGAATTGAATCCTACAATGAATATAAGAGATTTGGCTTCTCTAGCAATAGTTTTATTTCATTCCTTGAATTTCCGTCTAATTTTCGTTAGCTTTTAACTAGTCTACTCAATGTTCGTAGAATGGTCATAATTTTCTCTACAGAACTCTGATTAAGGTGTTCAAGATACCCACGCGAAGCTCTTTCGAATACGAAGAAAATGATATGCATTATGGACTAATTGGACTTTAACATTGCTGGAAACATTAGCTCGAACTAATGCTGCTGCACCATACTTCAGTTTTGGCTATTTTGTAGTTGTACTTTTTTTAAAGTCTTTTTCTATAATTTTTTAATATAAACACACCAAAATACCAAAATGTAGAAATATATTCGACAATGGATATTATATGCATGATTAATATTCAAAACGAGCCAATCTAGGTCTTAAAAATATTAAAAAAATCCATGTTTATCAATATTGGACAAATACACACAAAACACAATCTCATGGTGCACTCAATGCACAAAGACACACACATACTGCACACACATTGCACCATTTCATTCCCTCATTCCATTCTGTCAAACCACGAACGCAATGCATGTTTTAAATCTGAATCTTAATCTCACACAAGAAAGCAGCCAACATCCCCTAACACATTCACATAAGAAATAACACATCACAATAAATCTCGATTCCAAACTCGGATTTATAGAGTGCAAAAAAATTGTAGTTCTCCTTCAACTTCTAGAAAGAGATATGTAACTTAAATAAACTAACACAAAAAAATATGTGGTTTTTCTCTACCAAGAAACAAGCCAAACTAAGCAACAAAAAAATGGTGGGTTTACCAATGCCACCCCAACCCAGAGGAGAATGAGAATGTACTGGGGCAACACCATCACCACATTATTCCCAAAGAATGAACAACAATGTTGCCGTCCTCCAGCCCCTACTCCCTCATCCCCTCCTCTTCGTCTAAGGGCTCTGGGAATATCTCCCTCGAGTGCCTCCTAGCCGACGAAGAGTGCCCGTTGCCATTGGCATCTCCGTGCGGGCCGCTCCCTTGCGACCCTGTCCGTCTTGAAGCTGCTCGGGCCCTCCATCTTCTGACTGGCCGGTACATTTGCCACGTCCAATTGAGCTCTGCCGCCAGCTTCCGAACACGGCGGCGTTCCATGACCCTCTAGACGAGGTGGTCCTCAGCCTCTCAGAGCTGCTGTTGTCCTCCCTCACTACCTTGAGAGGGTTTTCCAGGGCTTTAGGATGTACCGCATCAGCGGCCGTCTTGTGGGCTTCGGGTTCAGGCAAGACCTGGCGACGATCGCCATCGCCCAGACCTCCTCCAGTAGATCCTCGTCTATGATTAGCGATGGGTCCAGGATGTTCGTCACGAGCTCCTTGTCGTATATGCTGATGTTAAGGCAGCGTCATTTCCAACCAGTCCTTCATGGCTGCGTCGGAGGATGAGCTGATGCCTAGTTTACCAGTGACAAGCTCGAGCAGAACCTTCCCAAAGCAGTATACATCATACGCGCATATCGCGTTGGGCGTACCTGGCAATTTTTGCACAAGAGATTCAGATGATGTAAAGTAGAAACATATTAAAGTGTTTATCAAATTGAGATTCAAATTTACTAGAAACATGTTTACATTTCCTCAACAGGTGATGAAACGTTCAACATCTCGTATACTATTTCCTAATTACATTTATTATATACAAATAAACTGATTGTCATAGTGCAAAAACTCGAGTAACCGCACAAACCATGCACGTAGGTCGGGTTAGCCTGGACCCCACCCAAATCCGAACCAAATTTGACTCGCACAGACTCGAATTTTATCCAAACTCAACTCATGGCTTAAACTCATGATCCATTTCATAAAAGCAACACTTCTAATAAGAGTTATACCTTAAAGTTTAAACAAATAAAAGTTACTGTGTGATTGTTGTCATAAAAAAGTACTAATTGCTATTATGAATAAAAGAAACCAACTGTCAATTAATAAAAATGATTATGTTGAAAGTAGATATAAAAAAATAACTAATATACCATCATTAGATAAAAGTTAAAGTTTAAAGAGTGAACTACAAAATAGGTCTTTGGAAAATTAAGGTTGCATATTTTCGGTATCTAATAAAAAATATCACTAGAGGTCTTCGTAAGAAAGGTTTACCTTGACCGGAGGTTCGGAATCGTAACCGACTACTGAATTTAGCTGTTGAACAAGAAGTAAACTAAAATCGCAGCAGCCAAAACAAAAACAATGGCAAGGACCACATTTAAACTGTTCCTAAAGTTTGCAGAACTCATGTAGCATAGGAGGGTAGCGTACAAACACATAGATAAACTAAGTAAGAAAAGGAACGAAGAAATAAATAAAACATAAATTAGGTATACCTGAAGCACCTGAATCCGTCGTCCTGCATAAAAGGAATTAAAAGATCAGCAAAATATAGCAACATAAACAGTATTTCACATAGGCAATTATCAATCTTTTCTTTTTCGGATAATAATTCTAACTTCTGATTACAATATGAGTCAAACCTAATATAGATATTTAAGATGATGACTATAATAATGATAAGTGAAATGGTATTAAAAAAGGGTGAGGATCATTAAATTATCTACACTAAAAAAAATCAGCAAAGAGTGACTACTCACTGCGGCAAACGCAGCAACCTTGTGATCCGATTCTGATGAATTTCACCTTCTTGGGCACAAACCTCGCTTAAACTTCCGAGTCGTACTTCAAATTTATCATCAAGAAGGATGCTACTGGCTTGGACATCCCTTAAAAAAAGAATACAGCAGTTATAAATTAGATAATTTTGGAGAGAGATTTAGTGCAAATTTCCTTAGAATCGGCATTAGAAATTTTCACACCCATCAACAAATAAACGTGCAAAATTTCTCAGAATCGGCACTAGTGCTATTCACATTCATCAACAAATGAGCATAAACAGTAACTAAAAAGATTATTTTGCTAAGAAAAGGTAGTCTTGGAAACTGTATATCCTCCCTTACTCATTTTTCTTTTCTACTTGTTTAAGCTGAGAGTGTACACGGTTATAGTAATTTTCAAACATTGCAGGCAAGCACATAGACACCATTAAATCATCAAGAAATCTAAGATGAACAAGGGACAAGTTCGATAGAGTTACATATACAACCCACCAAGATAAGCATATGTATTTAATTGAGAATCAGTAACAGCAGAATTAAAACTTCTCTCTCTCTCTCACTCACTCACACACACACACACACATTTCACCAACTTTCCAATTGGTTATGGCATTCAGGTTAATTCATGCCCATTTGTGGATAAAAGCCAAAAATGGTTAACATAAATGAGTGTCATCTTAAACTAGATTCGATCAATCAAATACTGAGACAGAATGAAATGCCAAATAAAACCTACACTTGCCATAAATGACAGCAGCGAATCCTATGAATTTTTCCAGGTCGGAAGCAGGAAGTTATTTATGTGGATTTATATATTTCACTAGGTAAATTCTTAGTGACAAAAATATGGTATGAAACGTGTCAACAATGTTCCTATTCTAAAAAACAAAGACAGACTCATTTTCTGGTTAGCACATCTGTGCGAATTCACTTTATCGACACGGGGCAACAAGAGCGCATACAAGAAAAGATAATAAATGATCCTCTTTGATGTATGTTTGGCAGATAGCTCTGTCACTCATTTAATTCACATTAATCACCAACCATTGCTCGCAAACACGAATATCTATCAGATCAAGGTTGAAATTTTACTGTTAAATGAATATAAATCAAAGGACGATAATGCAGTTGGGATGTATGCAAACATGAATGAGTTGTAAAGTACCGGTGAACAAGTGGAGGAACACATTCATGATGTAGGTAACAGAGACCCTCTGCCGCTCCAATCGCGATTTTGAGTCTGGTTATCCAATCCAGCGACTGTAAACCATCTTCCGTATCTGCTTTCTTGAATAAAGAGCTAGACAGGTCCCCATTTGGCATGTGTTTGTAAACAAGAAACTTCTCGTTCTCATTCTCCAAGCAATGCCCTAAGAGGGGTACCATTGTAGGATGGGTAATTCGGCTGAAAAGGTCCAATTCCGACATGTAAGATTCCTTTTTGGCGGACGAATCCAAATCCACCTTCTTCACCACCACATGAATCCCACCATCAAGTAGCCCCCGGTAAAGGTCTCCTGAATGGCCATTCTTCATTAAATTAGCATCATTGAATTCACCCGTGGCTTGGAGAATCTGCTGGTAAGTAAATGCATCTCCAAGATTCGAAAAATTCAATGATGCGCCAGGTGGAGGAGGGCTTCCACCTGCTGGAACTGGCCCCACACTTATACCCTTCTGGTTAGGCGTCCCTGTCTTGCGCTTGCATATAAAGCACAACACAATTATAAATATCACAAGCGCAATCAGTCCAACACCTCCAAACACAGAAGCGAAAATGAGAGCTTTGTGATCCTTCTTGTCGGATTTTGGAGGTGGTGAAGGAGGGGCGCTCGGCTCCCCAAAATTGTCGAATACCAAATTTCTTTCAGCATAGAATGTGGCACATTCCGTCCTGCTCCTCTGACTAGTCGAGTTTTGGAGGCAGTTCATGCCAAGTGCCGTGCTGCCACGTGCAGAAATAGGAACCGAACCCTCGAAAAAATTCACTGACATGTCAATAAAACTAAATCTCCTAACTACAGGTGTAATATTTCCATAAAACGAATTCTGAGAGATGTTAGCTACAGCGCTACTAGCATTAACTCCCGCACTAACATTAAATGGCAGCATTCCCGTAAAGTTATTCGCAGACAAATCAAGGAAATCCAACGAGGGTAACGACCAAAGCAGATCAGGAACGCCGCCAACGAATTGATTCCTTCCCAAAACGACAAACTTTAGTCGAGTCAAAGAAGGAAACAAATTATCAGGCAACTGCCCCGAAAGCAAGTTGCCTCCAACTACCAACCGTTGCAAGTTCCTCAAACCTCTCAAATCCAGGGGCAGGGAACCCGACAAAGTGTTGGATCCAAGATCAAGATCAACCAAACTAGAAAGATCACCGAGCTGTGGAGGTATCGAAGACGACAAGATATTCCCCGAGAGATTCAGATACCTCAACCTCGAGAATCTCCCAATCCCCGGAGGAATCTCCCCAGACAAGCGATTCAACGACATATCCAGCACAGTGAGGTTCCGGAGATCAACAAAAGGCACTGGAATCAAGCCGGTAAGTGCATTCCTCGAAAGATCAAGCACAGACAGGCCATCCAACTGACCTAAACTCGAGGGAAGGGCACCAGCAAGATCATTGGCAGAGAGATACAGCTCAACCAAGCTACTCAAATTTCCAAGGGTTGATGGAATTGAGCCATTGATCAAACAAGACCTAAGATCAAGCACTCGGAGGGATGCAACCCCCAGCCCCAGCCACTCCGGAATCGGGCCAGGGAGGGCGAAATAGGAGGCGTTGAACGACGCCAAGAAGGTCAAATTCCGAAGGGCATCAACTGAAAATCGAGGGTTTAGACTTCCCCTCTTAGTTCTCCTAAAGCCAGAGATGTTGATTCCTGAAACGCTGCCGTTTAAGCATTGGATTCCGACCCAACCACTGCAAGGGTCGGATTTTATCGGCCACTCTCTGGCCCTCAACCCTAATGAAGATCTCAACTGAAGCAAAGCCAATCTCTCCGCCCTAGAAATCTGGAATTGCTGCTCTACTGTGCAGCCAAACAGCAAAAAAAAGAAAGCTGAAAAAATGTAAACTGCTCTGCTCAGGCGATCCACCATTTCTGCTCAATGTTCATTGAGCTAGGGCCATGCGGGTATACATAAGCAAGTGAGGAATCGTTCGCGTATGCATTTGGTGTAAATCTTGGCGCGCATTAAAGGAAAACAACTATTATTAATAAATACTAAGAAAATTAGCTTTGTTGGCAAGCGCTCACCTTTACTGATGGACAAACAAAGAAGAAATTGTGATTTGATTCCCTCTTCAGAGCTCAACCAAAGGTATATTCACTTTCTCTCTCCTAATTCAGTTTGGCTTCTGTCGACGACGGAGGAGAGAGAAAAGGGGGGAATTTTTATGTGAAGAGTCAAATTGTTTTGGGTATGTAGTTGGACAGAGGAGAAAATCGGGTTGAAATGCAGAACAGTATTTACTAGTTAGAGAGAGAATGTCTCTCTTTCTCTCTCTCTCTCTAATTAACTCTGCTGCGCAGTAAAACTCTCCTTTTTCTTCTCTCTCCTCAGCTTTGCAACCTTCTCCGGCGGTAGCTGATGCAGCTACCAGCGGGTCGGGTCGGGTCACAATTTCGGGTTTTGAGATTAAATGCTTGAAACGGCGTCGGATGCAGGTGGTGCGGTGTGCATGTGCTGATCTGCTATTTGGATTTTTCTAGTTGTTTCTTTTTTTCCTTTTTCAAATTAGGTTAATGAAATTGAATTCTTTTCTATTGTTTGTCGAATTTATTTTATCAAATTTAAGTGGGCTTTTAGTTTTTTTTTAAAAAATATTAGTAGTATTAAACATATAGACTATATTACTAATATATTGAAGTGGAGTACAATACAGTACTAAAATAGGAACTAAATTAAAACAAAAAGTGAGAGTACGATTATTCTTTTTAAGATATGTCAATTGAAAAGTCGATTTGTCTATTTACGATAAATTGTTGGTACAAAAGAGTAATTAATTAAATTTGAATTAATCATAAGAAAGGATTTTATTTAAGTACAATATTAGCTAATGGGGCGAATCTACTAAAATTAATGTAAATATTAGACCTAAATATCACAGCTAAGTTATGTCTGGACATAACATTTTTGTTGAGGTAATTTTACCATGTGAACAGATAATCATACGAAATTGAAAAATATAAATAAGTTAACCTAAAAAACTTGTATTAAATTTAAAATTAAAATTAAAATTAAAATTAAAATTATACGGTTTGAAATGGAATTTTATTAAATTCTCAGGTATGATATTACTAATTTTTTTCGGACTTCAAATGATTGCCAGCTAAGTCTGGAAATGACTGATAATGGAGTAATTATGATTTATTTATCTATTTATTTTGGATGGATAAATAAATTTAAATTTAAAGACAGTACCATCAAAAATTCAAATGTAAAATATTTACCTCTAGACCTTACCCTTTCTACCACTTGGCTATCTAATACATAGAGTAATTATGACTTATGAGCAAAGGTTTGGGATTTAATTTATTTCTTTTATGTTAGAATTACTACTTTTTTACTTGCCAACTAGAAATTGCATTAAAAGATCAGAGTAAATCAGGTAATCATACTCGAGCTCCTAGTAATTATTACCTATCATTAACAATTTCACAACCGTTTTTATACGAATTATTTGGTGGAAATTTAATGGGAGACATTAATAACGTTAAATGTTCTTCATGTTTATGTACGCTTATAGTATTACCTAAGTAACTACTTTGTATTACCTAAGTAACTACTTTTGTTGGAGACAATTATATTAATCACATGTTTTGTTGGAGATAATTATATTAATCACATGGAATTTGCATCGGCAACGGTGGACGCACGGCGTCCGTCCGTCCGTGCCAGCGGCACGGAAGACATCGTCCGCCACTGCGCTCGCGCCGCTGGCACAACGATGCTCGATGCATCAAACACGTTCGTGTCAGCGATCAGGTGACGTGGCCGGCTCTGATTGGGCAACGACATATCCGTTGCATTTGAATTTTTTTTTTAAAATCAGTTTTTAATTAAAAAACCGATTAAAAATAAAAAAAAATATTTTCCCACTTCCCAAAAAAATATATCCGTTTTCTACCCACTTTTTTTTCCCCCAAAAATACACATTTTCATCTATAAATACCCCACTTTCACACCAAAAAATTCACACCACACTACACAATTCTCATATACATTCTCTCAATTCCATTCTCATCTACATTCTCTCATCTCCATTCTCAATCTTTCTTCCACTCCTACAACATAACAATGTCCGGCCAAGGCGATCACCCTCCGGGCTCCCACGGTTGGAACCCCGATTGGTTCGGTTCACAACCGTTTCCTAGTCCAGAAACGGAATATTCGGCCCCTCCTCAAACCCAAAGTTCAGGTGTTCCAGGTGGCTACCGGCCTTACCCGATCGACGACCAAGATGCCCCCGAAGGGCTATACGGGTGGACACCCGAGCCTAGAGCGAGGTCGACCACCCCCTCCTACTCGCAGTGTCCGCACACCGTACACCCCGGCGGAGATGGAGCAATTGTTCAAGGCGTTCTTGTCAATCTCCGAAGATCCGGAGGTTGGCACGAACCAATCCAGCGATCACTTTTGGTGGCACATTTGTCGCTGGTACAATGAAAAACGGTCGGAGGGAACAATCGAGCGCAATGAGAGTATGATGCGCAACGCCATCTACAGAGCCAACGAACAAATCCAAAAGTTCTAGGGGTATTACCTCCAGGAAGAGCGGTCGGTGCGGAGCGGCCGGAGCGATGTCGATGTCATCACTGCCGCGATGAACACCTACCAATCCATGAACTACAAGTCATTCAAGTACCTCAACATTTGGCAGGAGACGCGGTCGCATCCGAAGTATAGGGGAGGCGTAACATCCTCCTCTAGCGGCTCCTCCAAACGGTCAAGGTCGGTATCCTTATCTGACGCCGGGTCCGAAGACGTGGTTAGCCAACTCGCCGGAGCTAACTTGGGTAGCCCCGACGCCGGCCCGAGCAGTTCCCAACGCCGACCGCAAGGAAGGAAGAAGGCGGCGGCCAACCGCTGTCGCACCTCGACTCCATCCGGCGATGCTCCTGAACCCGCTCCCGTTCACGTTCCCGTGCTGTATGAGCCACCTCCACCCCCCACCAACTCGTTGTGGGCGATTTTGGCCCAACTCAATATGGTCGATAGGTCAACTATGACCCCCGCGCAACTTCGATCGCACGATGCCATGATATTGGGCCTCCAAAAATAATTGGGGGTAGTGCCGCCGGATGAATAGTCTTCCACGGGGATATTTTTAGCTTTAATTATGTTATTTTAATTTTTAGTATTTTAATTATATAATTTTTAATTTTAGGATTTTAATTATGTCTTTTTTATTTTATTTGTAATTTGTAATATTATTTCGTTTTTTAATGAATTTTAATATTATAGAAATGTTTTTATTTAAATTGAATAATAGAATGGTGGGACTCTTGTGCTCGTCCTTGCGGAAGAGCACAGATGTGGGTGTTGTGCTCTTGCCTAAGAGCTGATAAACTCATAGTTTAGCAAGTATTTTGTATGTTTAAAGTGAATATTTCAGTGTTTTGTAGCATATTACTTGAGTTTGCATCCATTATCCACTATTTAGGTGTTTTGATGAGTTTGTCGAGTGTTTGTAGTTAAAACAGGTGAAAATGAGTTGAAAAGGAGTTCGAGGCTGGAGTACAGAGACTTCGCCCGACCGGGCGTTTGCGCTTAAGAGAAACGCCCGATCGGGCGTTTTGAGCGAAGAAGGGACCTAGTTCAGAGAGTTCACCCGACCGGGCGTTCTGGCGACCTAAAATCCCCCGACCGGGCGGTTCGTGCGGGAAGTTACAATTGCTTTTATTTCCGCCCTGGGTATAAAAGGGACCTAGGTTTTCGACACCAGCAGACATCAGACACGTCCAGAAGCAGTTTTTGAAGGGTTGAGAGCGGATTTGAGAGACAAGGAGTCCCAATCCTCAACAAGGTTGAAGACGAAGACGAATTGCCGTTCAATACATCCTTGGGAGTATTTTCATCAGTTTTCCTATTCAACTCAATGTTTATGAATTATTCTTGTGTTTTTGAGTTGAATATGAGTAGCTAAATCTTTTGTAGAGTATTGGTGAAGACTACAGTGAACACTTGTGATTAATTCAATAGCTTTTGATTACCTATGCTCTTGTGATTATTTTGTTTCATTCTTATGCCTTTTCAATTCAATTGCTTAGCTACCAATTGGATATGTTGACCTAGATTTGTGTAATCGAGAGATACCGGTTTAGGATCGATGAAAGAATGAACAACGCCTAGATAATTTGCATTCGAGAGAAGGAATTCTAGAGTGAGGGCTTGTGTCTTTTGTTTAAAGGAGTTAATTGTGAAGTATTAGAAGGAGACTTCAATATTAATAGTTAATCAACGGGTTGAGTGCATTCGAGATGGGGCTTAGCCTAGACTAGCGACTTTCCTACTAATCCTAGAGACTTCAATGGGTAATCAAAGTTGTTGAGTTGCTTACATTGTGATTGTTGTAGTCGGATCCACGGCTCTACCTCTTTATCCTGTTTGAAACTTGCTCTTTTGTCTCTTGTTTTACTTTGTTTATGTTTAATAGTTACATACCAAAATCAAACATTTGATTTGTCTAGATAGTAGTTAACATCGGTCCGTGGTACTTGAGTTTATACAATTTGTCTCTGTGGGATACGATACTCTTGCTTGCTTTGTGCTACATTAACACCGTACACTTGCAGGAATTTCTTGTGTTAAAATAAGTTGAGTCAAGAGAAGGTAGAAAAAGTGGCGTCGGACCCACAACCATGTACTTAGGGTGTGGGAGATAATAGACGCATTATGATATCCGGTTAATGATTTAATATATAGATTTAAAGGAACGCGAAGAAGTGTTGTAGAAAAATTTGTGTATGTTAATCTTATTTTTAAATGTTATAATAAAAATATGTGTAGAATAAGTTAATATAAGTATGAAATTATTTATTAAATATACTAAAAGTTAAATAAAATATGTACTGGGACATTCTAAAAAAACAACAAACTGGATTATTTGATGGCGGCACCGTGCGGGGAGTAATATTTTAGTCGTATGTATAATAGGAGTATAAACCTATAATTTCCTTTTAGAGTAGATAGCTCCACATATCTTCTACTTAATACTCCATGCATGGTTAATAATGTTTTTTTCATTTTGTTCCGTCAATAATCATGTCTAATTTTTCTAATATGACCCACCAATTTCTCTCTTCATAATCATGTGGTTCCGATGTGATAGAGTCGTATTCTTAATTTGGATTTTTACGTATAATAGAGTAATTTCTATTTTGGGCAAAAATTAACATATTTAATATCTCTTATTTTATCCACTCTTCCATTTAATCTATTTTCAATTTTTCACTCATATTTTATTCTCTCTTCATAAATATTTAAAATTGTTTATTGCATGGTTTCAATCAAAAAATTCAAACTACGCCCGCCAAAGATTCGAAAACATGTTCGAGGTCTATAAAACAATAATGTTGAAATGAAATTTACAGGTCAAATCTTCTATTTATTGTCATGGACCAAAATCTAACATCTCATTTTCTCTAACTGGTGTTTTTTTAATCAAAACATTCTATGGGTGAGGGGTTAGGCGGACCCCAACCTGATTTTCTTTCACTTATTGGGCGTCAATAGGATGTATCGCCCATTGATAAGGGTTTAGAGTAAACCCTTATCATTCAACAATGGATCCAACAATGCAATGATATTATTTTGGATTATGACGCATTTTCCTCTTAATTAAGTTAGTGTTATGGGTGAGATTTTTATTTTGTTACTATTGTATCTAATGCCAGGTTCATGATTTGGAAATGGAAGCGGCGGATATGGCTATTTTTGGTCTTTGGGGCGACATAGGAGGCAAATGGAAGGGCATGAAATTTTTTACGTCTGGATAAGGGAAAATTAGTCGCGTGTTGGCGGGGTTGCCCCCTCCCGTCCCCTAGATCTGCCCAGCCACTGATCATATCGTTGTTACGTAAATATTTCTAAAGTGGTATGTTTTTGTATCAAATTTGTAAGCTGAAATTTAATATACGTTACCGGTGGAATTTTGAAAAAAGTTCTACCATTGATATTATCTTTTTTTCTATGAAATCTTTTGAGTTTTAAACAACTGTAAAAAATAAATAAAATTGAAAAGGCTAAAAAATGAATCGACTAATACTCAACAATTAGTTCTTCTTATTTTGTTTGAATTCGATATTGAGATTGTTTGTTGCATGGTTTAGATTAGAAAATTCAAACTATGCCTATACTGTGCCTATCAAAGATTCGAAAACACATTCGAGATCTATAAAACAATAATGTTGAAATGATATTTACATCGTGAAAATGACTCAAAATCTCACCGACGAATTAAAATAAATGAACGGCTATGGGGACTGAGAAATTTTTTTCGGCAAGACCTCCAACAACGTTATTAGTAGGATAATGTTGATGAAAGAATGAGATAAAAAAGAGAGATAAATATGTTTAACTTTAAGGAATCATATTTATTTTTATCTGCCTCAAATTTGACAATTTTAAATACAAAATCTACTAACAATTAACAAGAAATTAATTGACATAACCATTATTTAATTTAAGAGAGAAAATCTAATTAATTCAAATTAAACTTATTTTCAGTATAGAATTGTTTGTTTTTAATCTTGAAGTCATACTTTCTATAGTTTCCCGATAATCGATTTTCATTTTTATTACGTATAAATTGTCATCCATGACCATGAATATTAAATACAACGCGCTCATTTACTCTGGAAAAGGACGTATTAATCGAAAAATTAAATGCAGTTGTTCGAAATATTTAATATCCATGTTATTTTGTTGAGAATATTTGTTAAGAATGGAAAATGAATGGACTTATTTAAAAAGTCTTATAGAATATTATTCTTTTATTTTCTGGAATGTAGTAATAAAGATGCCTTATACAATATCCAAGATGGCTATAACGATGTCAAAATAAATATTCAAGTGTATCCATTTGCCATTTTCACAATTAAATTTTTGAGAAGTGGTGATATATTTGTGATTTAATTAACTTTTAATTTAGTTTAAGTTATAGTAAATTAAATTAAATACCCCTTAGTCAAATATCCACCGAGTAACTCAGTACAGATTTGATAGGTTCATAACCTTTAAAACATATATAATCAGTTTTAAAACAAATAGATAAAAGGCATTATAATGGTTGTACTAATATTTCACCACAATTAAAATTGTTCAAATTTCATTGTAAGCACTGACAAAGTTAGCTAGGACTAATAATATACTACAATGAAAATTTTAGGTGGTTGGTAGATAGTACAACAATATAATTGTAATTGTAAATTTCAACTATGGGTGAAAACAAGAGTTGGTTAGAATATTTTAAATTGCTTAACAACAAGGAAAAATAGTGAAATGTACCTATCTATTAAATGTTTTTGGTCTATTACATATATGTGCATCCTTAAAAGTCAATCTCTGTTATCTCATAGTATTAATACATAGTAATCGCTACTTATTAATTAGAAGACGATTCTATACAAATATAAAATTAATACAATTAGACTAGAGCTAATAACAATTCGATCTTCACAATACCGACCAATTGAATTGATGAATTTGAATATCACATGATGTTGATTATAGAAAATTAATTATTTATGAGTACACTATGCATCTCAACTTAAGAAATATCGTGTCTACTCCAATTTATGAGTTATGGCATTTTAATTTTAGAGTTAATTCATAAAAATATCCATTTTATACAAAAATAAGTATATATTCATCCATTTTTGTCATATGTATTTTTTTTACCTTGATTTGGCCGACTTAATAGTGTGTGAAACATAATTGCCCTAGGGGAAAATTGACATTTACAATTTCTTTTCTTTTTAATTATTGTATTGTTATTTAATAAATGAAAAATGGATAAGTAGGCAACACGTCTTAGTCAGATTATTTAGAATGTCAGATGATGAAATAGAAGTGCAATATTTGTTAGTTCATTTATGATTATTTCTGTAGAGTTTGGGGAGAAAGTGATGAACAAAATATTTATGCAATTGAAATATTGTAGTAGTTGACAATAAACGAAGCAAAGAAATGGTTGCCTCAATTATTATGGGCGAAATCATTGCTTGATTTATAAAATGCAGAAACTAATTATCTGGTAAATAATTACAGAAAATATTTATTTTCCCCAACTATTGATAAATACATGGCTGCGTTATTTAATTGACGATAAATTATTCATAAAATTACAACATTGTCAGTACAAAAACTTATAAATAATTGATGTTATAGTAGTATTATTTATGCTTTCAATTCATTTGCTTGGACATTCTATAATTATATTGCGTGCTGAATTAATTTATCAGTGATGTGGACTTAATATTTATGAAAAACATGGAGACCTCATAAATAGTTTCTACCCATTTAAGACCAATGTTTTTATTAATCAAATTGAGATATTTTTGAAAAAAACAGTTATAATGGCATAAGTGGAAAGGGCAGGATGACCTTAGTGCAAGCCTTTCAGAATAAGCTTTTATTTGGTAATAGTAACATTTTTGTGGAGTGGCCTTACTATAGTACATAAAATATATAGTGTATATTGATGGATTTGATTTTTTTTAAGTTGCCAAACACTATTTGTGAGTGAACTCCACTATATAATAATATTGTGGTTGGAATTAATTAGCACATATGTCTTAGTACACATTATCGTATCATGCATCATCATTCATGACTCATTAACAATTGTCCTTCCGCCTCTTAAAATCATTATATAATTGCCAATTAAGCCTCACCCTTATTATCTGGATATAAATTAGTTCAAAATTCAAAATGTTTTAATAGTGCCTCAATAATTCAATTCTTACTATGTTCATCTTTGTTTTTGTTTTATTTATTTGCGCCATGAGTTTAGAGTTAAATTTAAACGTTAATTTAATGTAGAAACTCAAATTTAATGATAACTTTTTTAACCTAAAAGTAGCAGTACTAGTATATTTTATAACAACAACAACAACAACAACAATAATAATAATAATAATAATAATAATAATAATAATAATAATAATAATAATAATAATAATGTTGTCGCTTCACATTAAATTGATATACGCATGCTCAATTTAATTTGTCCTTTAAAAAAAAGAAAATCTTTCACTCCCAGTTGAACTCAGTGCTTACTCCGAGTCTCTGGTGCGAATAGTTTACCTACCAATGTTTTAAAATACTACAAATTTGATTTGATTTGAAAAAAAATATCTCTTCAAGCCTAATTATTTTTTCGCATTATTTATTTTTATATATTATACTACTACTAATTAAACACTGACCGATATACCAATTTCCACGCCCCATTCTATGTCTGACATCTAATTAAATATTACAATGTTAATTTTCCTAAATTTTATAATTTGGCGGCTTAGCTCGTTCTACAATTTAAAATACTTAGTTTAATTTTTTCGTTTGGTACATTTTATATTTATGGGATCGTGTACCTAACAGCACCCATGATTAGCCTTTCATTTGCTTGTTGGTAATTATTTAACCAGGAACCGATTAGTTTAATTATTCTGGCTTCAGATTTACATGTATCTAAATCATCATTATTTTAATGATTAGAATTATAATTTAAGTGGGTTGTACACGTGATTGCGATGGGAGATCAATTATTATAAGGTGAATACTCTCCATTCAATCTAAATTATTCATCTTCTTCTTTACTAGTATCTTTTTATTTATTTATCTTCTATCGACTATTGTTTTGCCCCTCCTAATTAAAAAAAATGTCAGACAAAGATCAATCATTACTACTTGTGAGAAATTTTTGACTTTGATCGATCAATTCGACAGCCACCTAGTTGAATTAATTAACAGTACATACTATAAGCAAATTTGATTTTGAAGTATATATATAGTGGGGTGTGAACTAATAAATGAGAAATAAAATGAATAGATTAGTCTAAAATTAGGGATGGCTCAACTCAAAACCTAATTTCTTGCTCCATCGTGTCGGTAATCAAATTAAACTTTATATTTTAAGTTAGAGATACACACGAATACACGATGGGTTTAGCTACTAATATTGACGAGTTCAACATTAAATTTTTAATTAGAAAGTCAATTTTGCTAGTTTCACAAGTCTTATAAATCTTATTATAATTATTTTTCGCTCCAATTAATCATGATGATGTCAATTCGTCCCGAGCGATTTGCATCGTCAATATTATTTACTGATAAAATACGAATATTAAATTATTATATTTATAAAAAAAGATAGATAAGCTAAGTATGACTTAAGTAAAGATTCAGATTCTGATGGAGATAAACTTACATAATATCTAGGGTGTGCACTCTAGAGAGAGAGAATAATTGTGAATTAAGGAGACATTCTAAGAATTTATTTCTTTTTCAATGTTAATTATTAAATTTTCTATCTAGCTAGATTGTTTGAGATAAAGCTACTACTTTTCAAGGCAAAGAATTGGAAGTTTGAGTCCCTATTTGGGAGGCTATACACGTGCATTAGGGGTACTTGAGCCCGATTTTTCTCTTCTCCCCCGAACAAATGATGAAATGAATGACCAATGGGACAAGATTAGAAGATGAACAGACACCAAGAGATTATGGCGGACGCAGAAAAAAATATTGATAGAGACTCAATTATATATTTTTATAATTTTTTACATATCAATTTGATAAGGACTAAAAATATTCATTAAGATAATTTATGTGATATTAAAAATAAAAATACATAAGGAAAAAACATTATCAGGGCTTAAGTTCCTAATACCACCTTATTAGTTTCATCTATACAAGTAATCGTACATGAGTTATGCTTCCGTAAGTTCGATAGGTCCATATCTCTTTCCCAGGTTTGCTGTCTTTAGTTGTTTTGCTATTTTGCTTTGAGTTTCTCTACCTAATGTGGAGTCTTGGTAGTTTGAGCGATCGTTTTCTTACTATCTTTGGTAGATTGGTGTTTTATGTTTTTTTGTTTACAGATGTTGTGAGACTTGTTGAACTTTGAGATACAAATTTGCCGGGCGAAAATTACATGGAAAAAACAAGGCGAAAATTACACGGAAATAACTGAAAAGTTACACGGAAAAACTTGTGGAAAGCGGTAAGCCGAGTCGATGAGTCCTCTTTCCGCAAGCCGAGATACGCCCCGGTAGTGCTCTCGGTTTGGCGTGTCGTTCCCAAAGATAAAACAGCTTCATCTCTGAAGTAGCAGCACAGTTAGCAGCAGAACTCCGGCGAACGGGAGTAAGGCGGGGGCAGAGCTTCGACGGGAAGATTATGCAGAGAGGGAGAGAGCGTGTATGCAAGAATGCTTGAGTTTTTGTGTGTAGAATGCAATGGATGCATGCCTATTTATAGGCCAAGTCCACCCGCAGGGGTTGCTGGAGTCAACAGACATAATGTCTGCCGGGGGTTACTGACTGGTGCACTAGTCGTTGGGAGCTGAAGAGACATGATGCATCTAGACACACTACACGACGGGATACACCATGGACCGTCGGGGTCCATCGGGGACCTTTTGTCTCCCGTTATGCGTCGGGGTCCGTCGGGAACATGACGTGGACCAGGACCACCATAAGTCGGGGTCCGTTGGGGATAGCGTGGAGTTTGAGGTGATCTAAAAAGAACAAGCGGGCATGAACCACGCTCAACGACCAGCTCCAAAGAACAACCCAAATACCAATTGCCAAGATCCAAGGCACACGAGGCACGGGGCATGGGTCACGGTGCGCGGCTGGCAGGCGGGCGGCGCGCGTGTGGCTCTGTCACCCATCTTATTCCACGATAAGTATTACACATAATAATTCATCTTATTAAATACTTCATTAAAGAAGTTTATCATCCTCGATGTGGGATAATTAACACTCCGTTAAATAATCCCTTAGTTTTTCTCATAGCTCATTTCTACTTTTATTGTGACCAACTTTAATATATTATTTCTCATTCACCGGGAATCGGATTTGAGAAAATGAATATACTACGGTCATCTACTCGGAACGTAGATCGACGCTATTGCATTTAATTTTACAAAATTAAATGTCTTGTAACATTTATTATTAGTCAAAGTCATATGACCAAGCACAATTCCAAGAAGACTTATATCGTTGATGTTTTTCTTTTCTTGGATTTTGACTTGTACTTTTAGCTAGTCAATATTGCTCGAGCCACTGTATATATGTTTTGCATCTAAGGACCTTATTCAAGATGTTTCACACTTTTTACAGCACATTTTTTTATCCTGTTTTTTGATAAATAGTGCTTTCGATAAAGAAAACAATGTGTTCTTCTATAACTATAAAGAAAAAGTAAAAAAACCTAAATTTCATTACATTTTCAAAGCACTCAAATTTTGAATATTTTATGTCTTGGAATACTCATGGTCAAAACCTGAACTATATAATTGCTTCTTTTATTGCATCATTGGTGACCTTAATAAGAGGGCAAATTTTATTGGCCTAAAACACTTTGACCAATCTTTTTTTGATGGTTTAAGTTGATTGACATAGGCACAAAAATTCCATATTGCTATTTATTATTCTTACCAAAATGTCTGACCTCTTCAACCACATCAATAGCAATTTGTGGTCGACTTTAAATTATTAAATTAATTCTGAAATTAATACTCAAAATATACCAAATATAAGTAATTAATACTCAAAAATCAAAATCACCATCCTAAACAGTGTGTGGAAGAAGACTCCAGTCCCGCAAAATACAACAATGATTGAAAATAACATTTATTAATTATGTGGAGTTATACTTCACATTCAAATAATGTTTGTCGACAAAAGGTTCCTTAAAATTAGTTAATAGTAGTATCGTACTATATATCTAATTAATCAGTCAGCTGCAGTGGTTGACAAATTCTGAAATGAGAAATGAAGAATAACAAAATATCAACTTATTGCAATTCTTCAAAATAAATAATTCAATATCAAAAGTGAAGTTGCACGAATTCACTAAGCTATAATTGATAAAAAGTTATAAGTCAACAAATCCAAAATTAAAATAAAAAGGGGCGTGACACCTGCTGGTAATTGCTGAATAATCATGAACTCCTTTTCAAAATCATGACGTGATGGATTTATCTAAAACTTAGTAGATGCATATTGATTTAATCAGATTAAAATTGAATAATTATGAAACAATATCCGATATTTTTGTATCAAACATTCAATATCTCGTATACTCCTATTTTCTTACATTTATTATATACATTAACAGAAAAATTGATTGGCATAATACAAAAATAAAAATTCAAGTGAGTGAGCGGCTCGCCCACCATACACGCATGTGGGTTAGCGTAGACCCGACCCGAAGCCGACCCAAATTTGACTAACACCTACTCTAATTTTATCCAGACTCATGTAATGGCTTTTTGATCCATCCATAAAAGCAACACTCAGTAATACTTGAAACAATTATAAGTAGTTTACTATTGTATAGGTGATTGTTGTCATAGAAAGAGTAATTGCTATTACACATAAAAGAAACTATTGTCCTCATTGTTTTTGCAAAAAACAAAATTATATAATTAGCTAGATAAAAGTTATACTCTGTTTAAACTTTAAAGAATGAATTACAAAATAGTAGGTCTTGGACTATTAAGATTGCATGTATCTAATGAAAAAATATCACCACATATATTGTACAAAGACTTATTTATTTTGTGGTACATTTTCACTTTTTTACATTAGTTTTTTCTCATTTTACCACTTTTCACCAAGGAAGTTTGTCCATTTATAATATGTAATATTTCTGGTATATTATTATAAATTTTCAAAATGCGTCCATTTGATATATCCAAATTCCCAAATGTCTAATATAAACAAGTTTTCACGAGGATGGCTACAAGCTGCACTTAATAAAATTAATAACAATGACCAAAATTGGAAAAAATAAAGTAGTACACTCAACAAGGATAACAAATTCGATCCTTACCTGTAAAAGGTCTCACTATTTATATTATCATGAAAATAATGATTTGAATAACGTTTAAGATTGAGGCATTTAATTCGGATATCATATTATCCTATTCATTCAAATAAAAAGGGAAACTAGTTAACTCTACTTTTTAGTGTTAATCCTACACACCATAGAAATACTTATGGTTTTTAAAATTCCTTTTTAATGCATATTCTTATCATTTTTACAGACATGGTAACAATTTGTCTAAGCATTTGTGTGTTCCCTTTTTCCGAAAACCTAAGTAAAATGTTTTCGGGCCGGCTGCAGGCCCAAATAGTAATATTTGGATTTTGCTTTGTAGTTCTTGGTTGTATTATTGGGTCCAAATTTATGTACAAGACAGTTAAAATTGAATGACGTTTAAAACTATAATTATGTCAATTAAATAGGACAAATGTACCTAATAAATAATCATTTGAGTTCATGTATGTGCATTGTTGTCAAAGAAAATACTTTAAAAGACTTATTCATGTATATGCATTGCTGAGCTGTCCAATACTAATTTTTTCGATATGCCCATTTAACCAGAAGTGAAAAGGTGGCAAATGGCTTGTTTACGCAGTTGGATCATTTAATGATTGGGCTTTTATAGCCCACATCTTAACGAATACACCTTTTTTTTGCCTTTTAAAAATATAACCATTTATTTATATAGTCTATCGTCGATAATCTTTTCATTTTCCAATTTTGCTTCAAGTCCTCAAATATTATTTCAATAAAAAAAATTAAAGTTTCAATCATTAACATAATATTAGAAATGGGCCACTCACCCCTTAAAAGGACTCGTAGGGGGGAGGGTTATCCACACTTATATAGATTAGATGAGATCTTCACCAAGTCGATGTAGGACAGAATTTAGAGGATTTAACACGCCCCTCACGTGTGGGCCGGAAAGGACATCGGTACCCCTTAAAAGGCCTCGTAAGGGGGAGGGTTATCCACACTTATATAGATTAGATGAGATCTTCACCAAGTCGATGTGAGACAGAATTTAGAGGATTTAACACATAATTGTCTAAAAATATTTCAAGAACATGAATGAGTTCATCAACTAGGAATGTTACATGATAGAATACTATATGATGTAAATATCTTGAAACTAATCTCCACTATTATGCCTTCTACATTTTATATTTGATTTGTAACCTCCAATCTCATATGACATATCAACTTTTTTATTAAACTTAACTAAATGACTTATATAAAATGGATATATATCTTATTCTATTGTTATGCCAACAATTTGACTAATTTCTTTTCAGATAATTGTGAATGCCACCTTTTCTGTTTTTTTAAGATCCATTACACTTTTATAAATTAAACGTTTCCATACTATTATTTTGGATTTCATTATTGAACATTTTCTTCAAAAAAGTTACTATCTAGTATTTGATGATAGGTATGAGAAATTGAAGATTTACATTTCGGACTTCCAAACACTGTACCGTTTAATTGATTAGTATATACAGTAAAATTCGAAATATAGAAAATTTTGGAAATATTATAACTGTACAAAATAATGATTATCTAATTACCTCCAATCAATATTTGGTATAAGAGAATTATGAGAATAAGTCAATAAACACATGTAAGATTGCAAAAGCAAAATATGATCCCTTATTGAGAATTATTTCCACATAAAATGTGGCAAATTACATAACCAGAAAGGATAATCGAAATTGGAAAATAATGATAGAGAACAAAAAAGGAATTCAAAATTAGTTATTGCTAATCACCTCAAAATGCAAAAGTGGTAATAAGACCGCGATAATGGACCATAGTATTAATGGGAAGTCATTGCTGTTACATTCGAAATAAAAGTATCACAATTGTGATCACGGTATTGTGCAAATAGTAATTATAAATTTAATTGAAAAGATTGATTGTTTTTTTTTATTTCTGTTTTCGTTTGATATACACATAGATTGCTAAACACCCCCGAATAAAATTATGGCAAATGAATAGCAAGAATAACCGATAATAAGAATAAGAAAGCTACAAAAGTGATAAAAAACTATTCCTAGAAAAATTAGTTGAAAACTAAGCTTCTTAATCTAAGGATAAAAAAACCCATATAAAAAATTCACGACATTTACTTGAATATCTTTACTACAAAAGATACGAAATTTCATCCAAAATTTTAGTCATAAAAAGTATTGGCTCAATCCAAAATCTATAGACCTTTTTTATTTTGGTTAGTTTAAAAAATTGAGTTCTTTACCATCTTTTAGTAATATGTGACGCTATTTTTTTTTTCATTTCTATCTCTTATTTGTCCACCTACAACTCATAGGAGTAGTACTTTATTTATTTGCAATAATTATTTCATATGTCTTCTTTCATCCCTCCACACATAATTATCTCATTTATTTTTTAATAAATGGATCCATATTTAATAATTAATTTACTCATATTTTATTATTATAAAATTATCATAGTCTATCAGCTTTTTCCATTAACTTTTCAATAATTAACTTTTTATATTTTATTATTTTTGTATTAAAATCCCTATGATTCATTCATTGCAAGACTGTTTTGAATTCAATGAAGATTGAAGAGGGTACATTAGTAAATGATTAATCATAGTCAACAAAGCATTTCAAAATGTAAGAAATTGGAAGGCAAAAAAGGGAAATGAATAAACAATACGCGGAATATCTTTCTGGATACACCCAATGACCCAAACGCCTTTAATTAAAGTCTATAAAAATGAAATATACTGCGATAAATATATATTAAAATAATGCGTCACTGTCTGGCATACTATTGGTACGGCATAAATATCTACCGTTTTTTCCAATATCCCCATGCTCATCACGTGACATGGGTCCCACGTAAGAAAATATCTCACTAACCACCCTTCAACCGTAGTTACTTCAATCAATGCCTAGCATCTATCAACAAAATTTACTTTCATGAATAAGTATTCTCTTTTCAATCCTAAGAAAAAAACCAGAACGTTAATATAAAAATGATTAAAATTTGCATTTGAATTTTATAATTAAATATAAATAAAATGAGTTACTCCTATAGTAATTTTTAACAATGACATTTTGAAATAACAATATGCAATATATTTAGGGGGGAACTAATAGAGTAATTTATTTGGTAATATTACTTTATTTTTTCTTTTATTCCAATAATAGCCGCCCCACACACGCTTTCGTAACCATGGTTGGGCAAACTGACTCATATCCAACCCCAATAGCTTAGCAATCTCCGCCTATATAAATCGTCCTCTCCCACACTCTTCTCAATAAGCTCTTTCATTTCCCTTTTCCTACCATCGTTTCTGTTCTTCAGTTTCTCTAGAAATGGCATCCGCTGATGTTGAATTCAGATGTTTCGTAGGTGGTTTGGCGTGGGCCACTACCGAGCAATCGCTCGAGCAAGCTTTCTCTCAGTACGGCCAAGTCGTCGATTCGAAGGTCTGTTTGCGAGGAGATCGGATCCCAATCCATCGTTTCTCTCTCATCTGATCTGTTTCCGTTACTCTGTTACTCTCTGCTACTGTTACTGTTTCTGTTACTAATTAGCTTCTGGAACGGTACGTTCTATCTTCCTCTTTTCCATCGAAGGGTCGAAGATTGAATAATCGCTTTTCAGTTTTTTTTTTATCTCCAGATCTGTGGGGTATTTTCGTAGATCTGATTGTAATTTGTCTGGATTCGATTTTTTTATGCAGATCATCAACGATCGTGAGACTGGAAGGTCCAGGGGATTCGGATTCGTGACATTCAACGAGGAGCAGTCGATGAGGGATGCGATCGACGCGATGAACGGTCAGGATCTGGACGGCCGTAGTATTACCGTCAATGAGGCACAGTCTCGCGGCGGAGGTGGAGGCGGAGGCGGAGGATTCCGTGGACCTCGCCGCGATGGAGGCGGCAACGGCGGTGGTTACGGACGTCGTGAAGGCGGCGGTGGATATGGAGGCAACGGCGGTGGTTATGGAGGAAATGGTGGAGGTTATGGCCGCCGTGACGGTGGCGGTTACGGTGGGGAGCGTTCTTCCTACAGGGGTGGATCTGATGGAAACTGGAGGGAATAAGTATTAGGTTGCGACTCCTTATTAGTAATTTCCCTTCCTGTTTGGTTACTTGTTCTGTCACGGTGTTCCGCTATAAGTGATTTGTTCCTTGGGTCTTTGGTTACTGGATTTCTGTTGCTGTGTCGAATTAAAGTTTACAACGTTGTGATGAATGAAGTGAATTGATATTCTAATTGATTGTTATTTTTCCTATTTTTTGTTTCGGTTGAATTTTGCGATTTGCCTAAATTTTTTCGTTGATATCAGCTGCAAGTTTAATCTGTTTTATGATGTGAAATTAATCTGGTACATTTAAACGAACATGAATGATTATTAATCCAAGGAAAAAATAAGACCCAAAGATTGATAAAATGTCTCGATCGTTTACAAATAAGAATTACAGGGAAATCAATAACATGGAAGAATTAAGTATCAATTTGCAATTTGCAATAATGACGGTCTAATCACTGTGAACTCAAAAGAATGAAATATAGAATGCAACATAGAATTTAAAATTACATGTATAATTTTCAATTGAAGACAACTACTAGAAATACATAAGGAGTAGGTAGTATTTATTTTTGGCAGTGAAATCAATAAATTTGTAAATTTTGTAAATTTTAGTTGAGAAGATAAGATCTGATATAGACGATGGCGGAGCAATTATAAATGGAGCAAATCATACAAGAACAGCAAGACTTCACAATCATCAAAAGGGCCAACTCTAGAGTCTCAGCATATGATGTGGAGTAGCAATTAAGGTTAAATTTACCGGAGAATTTGAAAACTGGTTGAGATTGTTTGTCACACCTCAACCCACATATACTCTTATAATAAATAAATCCCCTATCATAAAAGCAATCAATACACGTGTTTAATTCATAGAACACTCATATTATATAAGTTCAAACCAACACTTATCCGATACATATTTCAAAATATCATGTAAAGTAGTGGAACACTCTCACCACTTTATATACTATACATTTATCTACATGCAAAAAGATGAGGAGGAGAAGGTTGTCAATATGCGTCAGCCGGCGAACCTGATAACACGTAGAGTTCCTATGACCCACATCACTCAAAACTTTACTGCTATCTTATTCCTGAAAAATGTAGTGGTTTATATGAGCCACAACTCAGTATATATAAATTTCCACCTTTAACCTCACATGATACAAACATTAAGCATATTTTTTTATCAATACATATAATCAGAAACAATATATAGCATAATTTAAAAACAAACCATTTCATATTCACATGCATATGTCACTCTATTCAGTTTATTATTCTGTAACAGTCAAGCCTGGTATCTGCCCGGGATTTTCAATATGATTGACCCGTAGGTCCCATTATGATTTGACCCGAAGGTCCCAATATGATTGACCCGGAGGTCCCACTGTGATTTGACCCGAAGGTACCAATATGTTTGACCCGAAGGTCCTAATATGATCGACCCGAAGGTCCCAATATATCCGATGTGATTTCAGATCCAGGGCAAAACCGTCACAAATCATCTTTAATCCAATGATTCACATAATCGGTATCATAAACATATCCTTTGCACCAATAACATTTCCATATCATATTCCATCAAATTATCCAATATATCTAAACAAACATGTCCATTTCAGCAATCAAATATTCATATCATATTCGACCATCAAAATCAAATAATTCATAATCATATCAATTTCACACCATATAATCCAATAATTCACTACAATTCAACATGTAACAATCAACCACATAACACATGTAAAAAAGTGTGATATATATACACACCTGGTACATATAATCTAGTTGAGCACTTTTTCTTGCTTCACGATCTACGATTCTTGATGCTATACAAATAAATACAAAAATTACTCTAATACCTCTATTTGCAGATTAACTACTATAATAATTACTCTGGTTTGATATCATATAATCACTAAAATGAATATATATACTTATTGACTATTGAAATCATTTTATTATAGTGTTATAAATACATAGTTAATTATAATGTAGTAATACATTCCAAAATTATTTATGAAT
Source organism: Salvia splendens (assembly GCF_004379255.2). NCBI lineage: Eukaryota > Viridiplantae > Streptophyta > Magnoliopsida > Lamiales > Lamiaceae > Salvia > Salvia splendens. The sequence continues at coordinate 13,214,140 of NC_056041.1, forward strand.
TTTTGAAATTTAAAAATCTATGTTCTTCAAATTTTCTTTACATAGAATGTTTCATTTCAAAGGCTACTACTTTTCATAAAGTAGGGTACTATATGCTACTTATGATAATTAAATCATTGCATAAGTAGAATTAAAGATCTCACCTTCCCTAATCTAAGAAATTCGGAGTAACTTATTTGGACTACTCTTTTGCTTTCTCCTTATTGCTTTAGTCCACCGTACTTAGGTTTATGCCTCATATTGTAGAAAATGAACACTTATTTATCTTAGCCGCCTTAATTCTCTACTACAAAACTAATGGTGAAAAGTGGCCTACTAATATAACTACACGTAGGGATGTCAATGCAGCCCGCAACCCGTGGGCTGACCCGAATAACCCGCCAAATTTATAGGGTTAGGGTTGAAATTTTCTAACCCGATAAAATTACAACCCGATTAGCCCGCACCCGACCAACCCGCAACCTGTTAGGGTCAGACCCGAAAACCCGATGGGCTGGCCCGAAAACCCGATAAAATTTCTATTGTTCTATTTGTTTGACTCCTAATTAGACAATTTCATTGATTATTTTTATAATATAGATAACTAAAAAATAACATTCAATTTTATATTAAATATATAAATTATATATTAAATTTTTATTAATATAATAATACATAAATAAATTAGAAACTTCTAATTCATTAACAAATATTTAAATTTGTAAAACATGTTTTAAAATATGCTTTAAAATATTTAAATTTATGTTTTATTTTACACAAATCTTAAATATTAGTATTTGATCATGTTTGTGTTTGAGTTTAAGTATATATCTCAAATTTATCATAATTAAATATTTATATTTTATAAATATAACTAATTTTCGTCATTATTTATTGGATTGATCGCATGTTAATTTTATCGGTAGCAACCCGATTAACCCGTTGGGCCAGCCCGAAACCCGAGCGTTTAAGGTTAGGGTTGAACTTTTATAACCCAAAAAAATCTCAACCCGATTGACCCGCAACCCGAGTAGGATTGGCCCGAAACTCGGTGGGCTGGCCCGATTGACATCCCTAACTACACGCATACACATATATGCTTGCATGTATAGAAAAATATAGTACGTGGCATAATAATAAGAATCCATAATTGATGATGATTAAAACATATAAACTATATAAAAAATATTATTTACACACTTTAATTCATTTCCATTTGAGTACAAATATATATATATATATATATAGGGGAACGTTATTCTCCTATTCATCCCTTAGATCCTTTATTCTTCTTAATATGAGCCGTTAGTTCTCATTCATCAACGGTCCAGATGATCTGCATTATTACACTATAACGGTGCATTATTAGTCGGTGTGCATTATTCAATTGAAAATCTGCATTATTACACTATAATGGTGCATTATTAGTCGGTGTGCATTATTCAACTGAAAATCTGCATTATTAAATTACACGTGGCACCAATCTAACCGTCGGATGACAAAATCGTGGGGCTGAGATTAAAAAGAACAAAGAACAAAAGATACAAAAATGAAATGAATACATCCCTATATATATATGAGCGTTATTCTCCTATTTATCCCTTAGATCCTTTATTCTTCTTAATATGGGCCGTTAGATCTCATTCATCAACGGTCCAGATGATCTGCATTATTAGTCGGTGTGCATTATTCAACTGAAAATCTGCATTATTAAATGACACGTGACACCAATCTAACCGTCGGATGACAAAATCGTGGGGCTGAGATTAAAAAGAACAAAGAACAAAAGATACAAAAATGAAATGAATACATCCCTATATATATATAGATACTATATATTTATCTAACATTTTCGTGCATAACCACACACATTGATATATTTTAATTTATTTATTGTGTATGTGTATTCTAAACACAATAATATTTACAATTAGAAAAAATTATTAGGCATAGTTACTGTATAATATGATGCAAATTATAATATAATATGTAATCATGGAAAATGATGCATGTTGCGAATTTGGAATGTGACATTGTTCAACTCTTTATCTCTTTTATATACTAGTTGAGTATTTTTTTTAATTATTTTTTTCCGCAAAACAACAAGATGGACTAGATATTACTGAATATAAAAAATTGTAGGTGGTCATCTATTTTATATTTGTGATTATATGTGCCAAATTATTATCTACAAGTATGAATAGTGTATGGTTCGATGGAGAGAAAACACAATGAGGATCGACGGAAATTTTTTGTAGAGACGTGTGATGGATCTTATTTTGGGTTTAGAAGAATGATAAGGATTTGGTTAAGTTGTGGAATTGTGAGGAGTAGTTAGTACATGGACCTCAGAGCATCCACAACCGTGCTCTTGCCAGCGGAACGGTTGTGGGCCCGGGCGGTACTATTCATGCCTGCTCTCTGGCAAGAGCACAACACCCACAACTGTGCTCTTCCGCAAGGACGAGCACAATTAATATAAAATTCAAATACACAAAAACATTTTCATAATACTAAAATTCATTAAAAAACCACAATAAAAATAACAAATTACAAATAAAATAAAAAGACATAATTAAAATCCTAAAAATTAAAAATTACATAATTAAAATACTAAAAATTAAAAATTACATAATTAAACTCCTAAAAATTAAAAATTACATAATTATTGGCTAATATAACCCGAGGAAGACTACGCATCCGGCGGCACCAACCCCAATTGTTTTTGGAGACCCAATATCATGGACTCGTGCGTTTGAAGTTGCGTGGGGGTCATAGTTGACCTATCGGCCAAATTGAGTTGGGCCAAAAGGGCCCACAACGAGTTGTTCGGGGGTGGAGGTGGAACATAGGGTGCGGGTTCGGGAGCAGGGGCAGATGGAGTCGCGGCGCGACGTCGTTCGGCCGCCGCCTTCTTCCTACCTTGCGGTCGGCGTCGGGAACCGCTTGGTTGGGCATCGGGGCTACCCAAGTTAGCTTCGGCGAGTTGGCTAGCCACTTCTTCGCCGGCGTCGGATAGGGATGCCGACCGTGAGCGTTTGGAGGAGCCGCTAGAGGAGGATGTTATACCTCCCTTATACTTCGGGTGCGTCCGCGTCTCCTGCCAAACGTTAAGATATTTGAACGACTTACCGTTCATGGATTGGTAGGTGCTCAGCGAGGCGGTGATGATGTCGACCTCGCTTCGGCCGCTCCCGGCATTCCGGGACTCCTGGATGAAATAGCCGTTGAACTTGCCAATTTCTTCGTTGGCTCGGCCGATGCAGTTGCGCACCATACTCTCGTTGCGCTCGATCGTTCCCGGCGGCCGGTGTGCATTGTACCGGCTAGAGACGCGCCACCAAAAGTGATCGCCGGATTGGTTCGTTCCAACCACCGCATCTTCGGAGATTTCCAAGTACGCCTTGAACAATCTTTCCATCTCCGCCGGTGAGTACGGTGTGCGGACACCGGCGCGAGATGGAGGATTCGGCATTTGGGAAGGGGCGCGAGGCCTAGGCTCCGGTGTCCACCCGTAGCGCCCATCGGAGGCACCTTGATCGTCGATTGGGTATGGCCGGTAGCCACTCGGAACGCCCGAATCTTGGGTGAGAGGAGGGGCCGAATATTCCGTTTCCGGACTATGAAACGGTTTGCGAACCGAACCATTCGGGGTTCCAACCGTGAGAGCCGCTTGGGTTGTCGTCGTTACCGGACATAGTGGTGTTGTAGGGTGTGAGAGGAAGATGAAAATGGATATGAGAGATTGATGATGAGAATTGTATAGTGAAAGTGTGAATTTTTGGAGTGAAATTGGGGGTATTTATAGATGAAAGTGTGTATTTTTGGGGTTAAAAAATAAAAAAAAATTAAAAAGTGGGGAAAAACGGTTATAAACGGATATAATTTTTTGGGGAAGTGAAATTTTTTTTTTATTTTTATCGATTTTTTAATAAAAATCCGATTTTAAAAAAAATAAAAATAAAAAAATGTTTGAAACCAACGGCTATGCCGTTGGCGAATGGGAGACCGCCACGTGTGCGTCCGCTGGCACGGACGTGCTCGATACATCGAGCAGCGCCGTGCCAGCGGCGCGGTTGCAGCGGTGGCGGTCCTTCGCCTTGCCGCTGGCACGGACGGCGGTGGCGCCAACCGCCACCGCTGCGGATGCTCTCAAAAGTCAGGATGAGGCACCCTAGAAATATGAGAACAAGGATTTGAAATCCCAATGATTACTCTGATCTTACAGGTGAAGAAAATATTGCAGATTTATTGCACTATTATCTTGGTTATATGAGTGAGAAAGAAAGAAAATAATATGATCAAAACTTTACTATCTAGCATTAAAAACTATGGAAGTTGACCCGTGCGAGGATTGTGTATTTGAGAAACATGTCACATATTCATCTCGTTCATATTTGTAGTTATCTGTATGATCTGCATTCAAAGTTATATAATGAAATCTCTAGCCTGACATTGCCACCAAATTCATATTCATATCGTATTAGTCCATGTCTTTATTTTGTTTATATTCGTAACTAGAGGTGTTTATCTCATAATAGAAGGGATACTTTAGTTTAAAAATATTACTAATACATTCGTATTTCGTGAGATAAAATTAATCCGTTGGGGAAGCCCGACTCACAATATTCTCTGAGACATGAACCTAATATCACATGGATTTAAATTATGTAAGTTTCCAAATTTAATTTCGAATATGGCATAAATTTGTATGTATCAGCCATATATATTGGGCCGAGGCTTGTTGGTGACATGAGGAAAAACTTAAACACAGCCCATATATTATGAGCAATCGAATATGGAAGGACTAAAAATCTCTCACAAAGCCCTAATTTTATAAACACTCACACCGCACATTTCAATTATGTATATCTACGTAATTAAATAAAATGATAACGATACTCCTTTTAATTTGATGAACTTTGACTTGGTTTCTGAAAAAAAAAGATTTGCATATTTTAGATATCTGAACTTGAAAAATTATTAATCACATTTCAAGTTATTCTCATTTTTTTTATTTTCTATTTAGCTCTTGAACTCTTTCAAGGCATAATTAATTAATTGGTATTTTCTGATTTAAAATTGAGGTTATTCTAGGCCAAAACTCTTATATTCTCTCTTGTGGTACACACAGGACAATTCCAATCATATCGAATCAAATTTATTATTTGTCACTAGCCACATATCTCAACCGTATGAATATTCATTAATTGAAACGAAATTAAGCTTCCACGACACCAACCTCCCTCTAAAGTTTTGCCATTTCGAATCCCATTCCTTCAAAAATATCAATTCACCAATCAATACAATTTTCAACATTCAATTCCAATAGTCGTATATATGTAAAGACTAGCTTTAATTTCACAAACCCATGTTTCACCTTCAAATTTCAACAAGTTTAATTAAAGTGCATTCCGAATAGCTTGATTTAATTAAGAATTCTTATCTGAATAATCTACGATAATGAGATTCTAATTACAAGTTGAAAGATTATGGACCATACTACGAAATTCCCGAGCGTGACAACCAGATTCAAATTGACGATATATGCACGCACATATGTTGTAACAACTTTTTTTTTAAAAAAGGGAATTTGTGAGACGTAGTTAAGATTGTATCTACAAATTTTGGTGAAAGTTCACCTTTTGAAAGATTCCTTTGCCTGTAACTTTCACATAATGATTGTCGATTAGCCTATGATTGGTGATAGCATCGCATTTTTGCAACTTGTAATATTCCCTCTCAACAACTAAAATTAGCAAGAATTGAACAATTGGTGTTTGCTGCCAAAGTTTTCGAAATATGTAATTTTCTGATTCTCTCTCATTTAATTGCTTCGTATTTAATTGTTATTTGTAATAATCCGTTAACAAGATTTTGGGCTTTGTTAGCAATAAAACAAAAATCCAACTTGGTCCATAGAGACCGAAAAAAAACCTTATCTTCCGCATACCTTTTGGCTTTTGCAATATTCCATAAGAGAGAGATTCTTATATGTGTATACAGTTGAATCAGTTACACATCAAGAATATCACATTCTACATATTATGATGGAGATCTATATATAAAAGGCAGAAAGAAATTTGTTGTGTTTCCACTAACCAATGATCAATATATATATATATACCTCAATATAATGCTATAAACACAACAAATCACTTAATACAATGTTCCTTAATAGTAACACCTAATTAGAGACAAAAAACAAATCATGTTTCTACTCTTTTCTATCCTTGTTTATCTCTGGTAAAATTAAAAAATCACCAATTTTTCGTGGCGACTAACGAAAAGATATTTTTAAATTTTAAAAAAAATGAACGGTGGTGACTTAGATATAGCCAGAGATTGCAGCTTTGTGCTTCTACTAACCTCCAAATTCTGATTTTGTTCATCTCTGTGGCTCTATAAGGTTGTAGAATATATTCAACACAACAAACTCTACCAATATTTGGAAGATTTTGGGAAGCAATTGAGGCCCCTCCAAGGCAAACTGAATCAAACAAAATGCATGGCAGTACAAAACATCACAGATCTTTTTCAGCATTAAAATGGAGATAAGATTGTTTATACTCCGTATTTATTATTATGTCGAAAAAATGTGGAAAATTTTCGACTCAGGGCTTCATGCCTGCTTTGTTCACCCTACATAACTAACACAATCATTGTACTGAACTTGGCTAATAGCCTAATACAGCTATGGATTTCTTGGAGCCAACTTGTTAGTCGACGACGTTAAAAGCATAGAAAAATTCAATAAAATAAAGAGGAATGAATGCATCAATAATTCAAATATGATCAATTTCTGCACTAATTTTTGAGAAACAAATTGCAGTCAAGTACATTCCATTTTGATGAAACTCTTGTACTAGTTTGTATGGTTTTAGACCCTCACAATGTCTTGGATAAGGAGACTCTTCTTTCACTCTTTTAAATCTTGATGATATGTGATGTTTGTCTTGACAAATTTTGCTCTGTATATGTACCATATAATTTGATCTTGTATTTTTCTTGTTTTTCTTTATGGGGTGTAGATATTTTTGCCTAGTGGGAAGTAAGCAAAATGCAAGTAAACAAACCAATTAATTATGCTGAATTAGCAATTTAGCATGTACAAATTTCACACTTTTCTTGAATTAAGTATGTGAAGCCACATTCTTGCACTTTGATGTAAGAAGATGCTATCCATAATTTGTGATCAAATGTAGGTGCAAAAGAAGGTGTTATTAATTAACTAAGAGGAGGGATGACATTATATTCTCTTACATTTTATATATGCAGATTCTTTAAGGTTGTAATAGTCCTTTGTCTTGCTTCATTTGTGGTTCTTAACTAGACAAATCACTTAAGTTCTTCAAGATTTTCCAAGTTTATAGGCCAGCTATATCAACACCTCACCCACCCCCATCCCCTAACTCTATGAAGCTTATAAATAAGCACCATACCATTCCCACTCCCTCACCTCAAACAATACTACTACTCCTTTTCTTGATTCTTCCTATTACCAATATAATTTTTTTCCGAATTCATCACTTTTCCATTCGTAAACAAAATGGCATCGACCTCAATCTCTCACTCGGGCAGCAGCAGCAAATGGTCTGCCAAGAAAACAAGGCCTTCGAGAGGGCTTTGGCTGTTTATGACCAAGATACCCCTGACCGTTGGGCCAACGTTGCCCGGGCCATCGGGGGCCGAACACCGGAGGAGGTGAAGAGGCATTATGACATCCTTGTTGAGGATATCAAATACATTGAGAGTGGAAAAGTCCCATTCCCAAACTATCGAACCACGAGATGAACGGATTAAAGGTATCTATAATCAGTCTAGTGTTTTGTGTCTCTCTTATCTGACCACATTGATAGATAGAGTAGAGTGAAATGTGGCATTTTCTCTATCATTGGTAATTAATGAACTTGGTTGGTGATAGTGAGCATGAGTAATTGATTTTGAATGTAAACAATTAGACAAAAAACTATGTTGTTATTAATAATTTGTGGTCGTGGACACTAAGGCAGGTAGGCCAGCTTCATGCAAGTAATTATATACTGTGTTCCCATTCAATTAATCTAAAATCTTGCAATTGGATTCTAGCGGTGTTGAAGTAGTACTTAGAAATAATTTGTTCTAATATAGCATAGTCACTTGCAATTTTAATTTCGGTTTAGTGTTTTAACACAATTTGAACACGTTCTTAGCTGTTTGCCTTTGCATGAGTTCTCGAATATTCCATGCATGCAGAATATAGTTTACACTTCAAATCGCCTTTGTTATTTGATTCTTGTAATTTTTGGGAATAATGGTTATTATTTGTTGTGAATTGTGATGCAGGTAATATGAAGAGATTAAATAAGAGATGGAAGAAGGCAACCTATCTAATTGAAGCAATTATATATACGTATTTAGTTTTATTTATTTTTGTACTATCATATAGTAGTAGATGGTGATTCGCTAATGTTGGACGAAAGTTGTCCCTATAAATAAATATTGTATGTGACGTGGCATTATCAAACTATGTACTGATGGTATTTTTGAAGGAAAAATTTACAATAGTAAAATGTACTACTAGTATTATTATATCGATCAGTGCAGGTGCATGTTCATAATATTGCTAATTAAATATAATTTGTGAGATAAAAAAAAAAACTAACGATTTCATCTATATATAGAATATTTTGTTGGTAATACCGTAATAGTATTCCCTTTTTTTTCTTTTTGATTAGATGGTTTTATTTTATTTAATTCTTGAAAACACTTGCGAAGGACAATAGAAAATTCATAATTGGGATCTGAGGTATATACGTTTGTGTGAGTGCGTATTCTGTTTTATGCTATCCATTAACATAATCACTCGACAATGTGTACATGCACATACACTAAATAAATATTACTCCATAATTATAAAGTACAATGAGAGAAAATATTGTAATTGTATTATATTTTAATTTATATATTCACTTATGTCAATAAGGGAAAAATAACACATTTTTAAGGAATAAAAATGACATTGTTTAGCGAAGTATAAAAAGTACTATTGTTAGAAAATCACAAAGTATGGCCAGTTCTAGTCAATCCCACAACTTCCAATAATGATTAATTATATATAATTTTAATATTTTTTTTTAATTGTACTACTATTTAGCATTTGGAGGAAAATGTATATGACATGGAAGTCAGAATTCATAATATTTTTGCATATGTATATTCCTACCCCGCGTACTTCAAATGTGCTGGAAGGGGCTTTAACTCCTTCGTGGGTTTCGGTACTTAGGATTTTCTTCTGTTTCTCTTTTCAGTTGCTTGCCTTGATCAGACAACTTCTCGACGCTAGGCACTTGAGCGATCCCGCTTGACCCAGCTGGTCGCGGTCGCTCGCAAAAATCCATCATCGCTTTCGCGATGGCTTGATCATCCATTTCACCGACGTTCATGGCTTCATACCATTCGACGACTTCTCTCTCAACCTCCTCGTCCTCGGCGGAATTTGTGAACTGCCTTTGTAAGAACTCCTCTTCCAGATACTCCTGCACTAGCGGCTCGGTCACATCCACTGAATACACGTTTTCACTGTCTGTCGACCTCTTCATTGCTTCGTTGATGTTGAACGTAAACTGTTCTCCATTGAAATCCAAACTGATCGTCTCATTACGGACGTCTATTATAGTGTTGGTCGTCGACAGGAACGGTCTTCCCAACAGGACTCCACTTGACTCATTCGCCGCTGGCTCTGTCATCTTGATGACGAATAAGTCGGCTGAGTACAGAAAGTTGTTCACCTTCACGATTACATCTTCAAGAATCCCCTCCGGGTGAATGCAAGGTCTGTCAGCCAGCTGTATCATGATATCAATATCGACGAGTTTGGCCTCACCTAGCTTTTTGTAGATAGCATACTGTCACGACCGCATTTTCAAAGGATAGAAAACACGGTTGATCGCGACTAGGGGAGGATTAAAGAAGCGGGGAAGAAAGGGGAAAATCAACACAACTCGACCATAGCTCGAAACAAATGGGAATAGCTCGAAATAAAATCAGAGTTTTGAACAAAATAGACTTGAGTCTTTTAAGATGCACAACGGAAGCAAATGAACGCGGTTCCATGTATGAAGACATGAACCTCCGAGAGTCAAAATCTGACTGAATTAAATGTCTTGTCTCAATAGCACTTCCTCCACCACTTCGCTGCTCAACCTGCACATTTAGAAATATATGCAGGGCTGAGTACAAAATGTACTCAGTGAACACATTGCCGAAAAATACAAATATACTTTTGAAAATATTGTCAAGCCATCATCACAGTAACACCCAGGGGTTTTATTTAAAAGACCTGAGCTTACTAAAAATCTTTATTCGACTGCGCAGTCTAAGTTCTTTCCATTCCTTGCCATATCTGATCACATTGTGCCGTGGAGATGGTGTTCTCCCACGGTCACCTTACATTCATGTGCCGGGAAGGTGGCCACCTTCCTCGGTCACCTGCTCTGACCAACATGTCAGAGGTAGCTTGTGTACACTAGTCCGAGCGGGGACACCACCCTCACTGGGACCCGAATTCGACTTATATCATCATTCATAATTCACTTGGCCGTAGCCAACAGATAGGCATCATACACAAAACATTTATGGCAAGACAACATCATTAAAAATCACAGACAGGTGTTCGTGTATTCATAAAATACGATTTGTATTCTTAGTATAGAAAAGCTCACCTGGTTCGTTTAGTTCCTTTAACTTGAATTTCTTACTCCGACCTTACTTGCGGAGATAACCTTTTTGAAAACAAACAACGTACTAATAAGACTCGAGAAATTCACATACTTATAGGAATGCATGCCCCTACTTTATTTCTTTTATCATTTGTTCACCGTTAGAAAATTTTAGAAACTTGCATATTAATTAAATTGAGAAATTTAATTAATAGCACTTATTTATTAAACTTAATTATTTCTGTGGCTTGAGAACGTCGTCTCCCTCTTTCTTTCCATTTCCTTAGCGGCCGCCCGAGGCGTCGCGGGGTGATGTCGGTCGGCCGCTTACGCCCATAATTCCTCCGTTAGCTCCTCGTATTTTCCATCATAATATCGAACAAAATTCCCAAAATTTATTTAAGCGCATAATTGAATTATCGCAACCATTTTCCCTTTGTTAAGAAAAAATATATGTTTTCCGGACTTGGGATAAATTATTCATACTTCAAAAATTATTTCGAAATTAATTAAATAACTCCTAAAAATTTATTCAATCCCACGGTTAACTTATCATAATAATTTCCCACCGAGAATTTATATTTATTTTGGCCTTGGAAATATTCTAAAATTAATTAAACAATTCCCCACAATTAATTCAATTATCAACCCAAAGATTTATTTACAAAACCCAAATTCTCCACTTATCTCTCAAATTAATATTCTAAAGCCGCAAAACAATTTAAGTGGATTGGGCTCGGATTTATTTTGCATAGCCTATTGCTAATTATATTCATGGCCCAAAACCAATTAATTCATTAGCCCAAGTAAAATAAGCCCAATTAAAACCCTATGTAAAAAAAAACTAAGTCTTCTTCCTCCCCCATTCATCAATCTCACGACAGCAGCCCCTCTCCCTCCCCTCTCTCCCCCGTCGCCGCCGATCTACCAGGGGCCGCCGGAGCGGCGGCGCTCCTTTCTCCCTCTCTTCTCTCCCTTCTCTCCCTCTCTCAGCCTCACGCCGTCGCGCCGCCATCCCCCCCCTCCGTCTTTCCAGATTCGCCGCCGCCGTGCATGCGCAGGCGGCGGCTTCGTCGTCCTTCTCCCGGCAGACCGGCCGTCTCCGGACAGCAGCGGATCGGTGCTCCCTCTCTCCGTCGGTTCCTCTCTCTCTCTCTCGGCGACCAGCGCCGCCGCTCACTGTCGTCCGATGTTCGGAGTGGCGATTGCTGCTGTTCCGCAGTGACCGTGCAGCGATTGCTGCTCCGCAGCCCGTCGGTCTCAACCTAAAGCTAAGTTCTCCTTCCCCCTTCCCCTTCTACTCAATTCTTTGAGTTATTACTGTAACTATGAGTGCATCTAAGTTTCTAAGTTGAAAGTCCTGAATATTTGTGATGTTTACACCTTGATCTTGTAGGGATTGATTATTGCTTTTGATACTTGGGTGCTCAAAGTTTAGGGATCGTACTGCTTAATTCTAGCAGCCTATATTGCCATGTAAAGAGCTTGATTCTTGATCACTGAGTCATTCTTATTGTTGCGACGAGATGAGATTCCTATTGAATTTTCTAAATTCTTGGCTAACACTGTGGTTGTTCTACACATGATGCAAGGAGAGTGCGTTGTGAAGTTACCTTGCTTGGTAATTTATTCTTTGTTGTGGGGCTCCTCTCGCTCCTTGCTACTACTCGCTGCACCCCTTTCCTTGTGAAACTTTGGGTGTCGAAAAGTGGGGAGGAGGAGAGGTGAGGAGAGGCAGCTGCTTCCATTTTGGCAGTTTGTTTATGAAACTTGGGGACAAAGTCTCTATTTTGTGGTTGATAGTGATGTGGAGGTGAAAAATTATTGTGATAACTACGTACTTATACAAAAGATGGAAGATGTTAGTGAAACTTATCTTTAAAAAAAATATATTCTGTAAGAGGATATGATTTCCTCCTGCTCTCTAATTAATGCACCATTAAATGCTGCATGATTGCATATATTCTCTCGGATCTATCCAATGTTACACCTTATTTTATTCTATTTATTTATTATTATTATTATATAGATTCTTTTTTTATATATAAATTTAATTATTTGAGTATTATTCACTTGTTCATTTAATTTGGTGTAGGAAAAACCCAGTTTAAGCTCGTGGCTTTGATGTAGGAAAACAAATAACATCCATAGTCTTCCGTGATGATGTACCGGACTTTCTTGGAGTGCGAGCACGACCGTTGAACTGGCTGCGTGAACTTTTCTCTAATTGTAATAGATAAGGATTTGATAAATTTGTATAATAGTAATTTAGCGGACTTCGGAGATATGCTGGACATTATAACTTTTTATTTAGTGTTACTTTTTTTTTTACTTGAAGTATTCGTTCGAGAACTAAGCAACGATTATTTATAATTCCAAGATCAATTATTATACATGAAAATGGCAGATTTCGAATGCTACAACGATCACTTATTATTTATCTTTAGGCTAATAATTATAATAAAGTACGAAAGTTCGGGTTGTTACATTCTACCCCTCTTAAAAGAAATTTCGTCCCGAAATTTAAGAAGTATTTAGACAAAAAGCTCAGAATATTTCTCCTTCATTTTCTTTTCTAGCTCCCATCTTGCTTCTTCCTGTCCGTGGTTTTTCCACAAAACTTTCATTGTAGTAATCGACTTGTTCCGAAGCTGTTGCACCTTTCAATCAATTATTTCTACCGACTTTTCTTCGTAACTCAGGTCAGGTTCTAGACCGATTCCTTCGTGGCGAATCACATGTTTTGGGTCAAACACATACCTTCGAAATTGGGAGACGTGGAGTACGTTGTGTACGTTCCCAAAGTTGGGTGGTAATGCCAAGCGATATGCTACTGGGCCCACTTCTTCCAGAATTTCATAGGGTCCAATAAATCGTGGTTTCAGCTTTCCCTTGAGTCGAAATCTAGTTATTCCTTTGAAAGGGGATACTTTCAAAAAGACCTTCTCTCCGATGTTAAATTTCAATTCGGTTCGACGTTCATCTGCATAGGATTTTTGCCGGTCTTGCGCTTCCTTGAGGGTCTCACGCGAGGAAATTTAGAGGTGGTCTAACAGTTTTAACTTTGATAGGAACTGAATTTGGGATCCCAATAGAAATATTCGAATCGTTTTTTTTTCTTTGTCTAGGATCCAAGGTAACCATGAAAATAAAACAATTATAGTTATTTCAATTACGTGAGTGTTTGGTTCACCACAAACTTTCACCAGTAGTTTGCTACAAAGGTTTTCATGAAGTGCAAAGACTAGGCTCAATTGGGCTCATTATGCTCACTCTCAGAAAAGAAAAGATACAACTTCAAAGGGCTTAAGCTATACCCATAGAGCTTGAGAATTTTATTGTGGGAAGAGCTTGCCAGATGAAATCAATTGCAAAGGTGGGGTATGATGAATAGAATGCAGATGTCAATAATAGGTTGCCAATAAAATAATCAAAATGAACAGTGAAGTAGAAAAGTTTCCAGTATCTCCGGATGATAACAGGAAGACCTGAGATGGTGGGTTACAAATGGATTTGAAAAGAATAGGAAAAACAAACAATTGCAATTTGCTCGACAACACTGTGATAGAAGATCATATCAACGAAATTTTAGAGTTTATAAGCAATTCAGGGAAACTAACTAATAAGGAGGGCAACAAGAGAAAACTAGCCAAGGGAGAAGCAATGCAGAAAAGCTCAAATCAAGAGAAAACAGTCATATTTGAATTCAGAAGGTGAGAGTACTCATGTAAAACAAAGAGTTTGTCAATAAGTATGTCTGAAATCACAAAGGGTCAAATTAAAAAGGTTTAAAGTCTCACCAGATGGCTGCTACAATATAGTAAGACTGAAAATGATCGGGCTCAAGTGGATCTGAGAAAAAAGAATAACAAGGAACTACCCTTTTGGGTCAACAACATCGTGATACTATATCACGTTAATGAATTCACAAAGTTTTTAAACCAAATCACGGAAATTAACTAGTAGAGAAGACAATCAGAGCAAACTAGTTCAGGAAGAGAGCAAAGTACTTTAGACTTGGAGTTGCTAAAGAGCTCAAAGCATGATGGAATAATTTTAATGGAATTAAGAAGAGGGAACTACTCATATAAATTAAAGAGTGTCAAGAAGCACTTTTGAAAACACAAAAAGTCCACTAATGATCTTTGAAGAATATTATCATTGAAGAGACAATAGTTTAGGGAAACATGTTCATTCTGAAGGCTATAAATAAAGCAGCTCCGAGTATAAGAGTTTGCTGGCAAGAATTCAGAGAGTCAAAGTATTGCTTTTATGCAGAATGAGTAAAGAAGGACCGTAGTCACTGGAGGTTATCAGAAAACATGAGGGAGTAAGCTCAAAACTGAAAGTGATTCACAATCTTGACATAGAAGAGGGAAAGTAATGGCACATTACCTTGCAAAAGGAGTCATTTAAGTTCTTAATTCAACAAAAGGTATTTTGATCAAGAGGGGTGCGAGAAAAATGGAATTCATGGGAATCCAAGTAAGCGTTGCCGATGTATCTTCTTGGTTAAGTACAATGGTGATACTCCCTTGTTTAATTCTTTATAGAGAATGGTAACTGAGTTATGAAAAACTTTGGTCACAAGCCACTTTCACTTTTCGATCACGTCAGATGACCATATATGGGGTTACGACTCTTTGGTACTCTCGGTTCGTCATAACGCCCATCCTCGTAACACGTTGTTTCTGTTTACTTGCAAGACTGGATACTTTTTCTACGTTGCAGTCAATTCTCTTGCTAAATATGTGTACATCGCTTAATTGGATCAAAGGTATGATCCTTTGGAGTGATTGGATTGTCAAGAAAGACAAAAGCTAACCTAGATTATTCATGTCATTGGGACGTATAAAATGACATCTAACCCCTACCACCTTTCTAGAACATCGTTTTGTTTTATGTTGGATTGCTTTTCTCGTGACGAAGTTTCTTTCCTATCGCGTCCATTTCTTTTCGTCTCTCGGGAAAGCGAGAAATGTTCATACTGTACTTCTAAGTTTGAGTTCATATTGTGTTCTAGAAGGAACGCATAACTAAGTATTCTAAGTTTTTGGAAATTTTGATTTCCCCATACCAGCAACATGATGCAATGACTACCTCAAAAAGAGATATCATTTCACCAATTGGTACTAGACTAGTATACTTTATACTTTCATATTTCAGTACTTTTTTTTTCCATTTAGGAAAGTTACTTCTTTTATTCATACATTCACAGTCTTTAGCCAAGAAAAGACATACCAACTCTTTCTTTAAGCATGCTACCAAATCAAGAAACATCAACTTTTTCTTTTAACATAGTATTTTCATCTGTTCACTCAAATTAACTGCATGAGTTATTTCTCCATTTCAAACTTTCAAACATCTTGACTTTCATCTGTTCACTCAAGTTACCTTTTTGCTCGTTGAGTGCGATTGGTGGGAGTGCTAAGAGCATTTTCATCGATTAGACAGTCTAGTGGAACAAGGCTAGACCAAAGATTTTCAAAGAAGACTCTCGGGTTCAGAGCGAGAAAGAATGCTCTGATACCACTCTGTCACGACCGCATTTTCAAAGGATAGAAAACACGGTTGATCGCGACTAGGGGAGGATTAAAGAAGCGGGGAAGAAAGGGGAAAATCAACACAACTCGACCATAGCTCGAAACAAATGGGAATAGCTCGAAATAAAATCAGAGTTTTGAACAAAATAGACTTGAGTCTTTTAAGATGCACAACGGAAGCAAATGAACGCGGTTCCATGTATGAAGACATGAACCTCCGAGAGTCAAAATCTGACTGAATTAAATGTCTTGTCTCAATAGCACTTCCTCCACCACTTCGCTGCTCAACCTGCACATTTAGAAATATATGCAGGGCTGAGTACAAAAGTACTCAGTGAACACATTGCCGAAAAATACAAATATATATTTGAAAATATTGTCAAGCCATCATCACAGTAACACCCAGGGGTTTTATTTAAAAGACCTGAGCTTACTAAAAATCTTTATTCGACTGCGCAGTCTAAGTTCTTTCCATTCCTTGCCATATCTGATCACATTGTGCCGTGGAGATGGTGTTCTCCCACGGTCACCTTACATTCATGTGCCGGGAAGGTGGCCACCTTCCTCGGTCACCTGCTCTGACCAACATGTCAGAGGTAGCTTGTGTACACTAGTCCGAGCGGGGACACCACCCTCACTGGGACCCGAATTCGACTTATATCATCATTCATAATTCACTTGGCTGTAGCCAACAGATAGGCATCATACACAAAACATTTATGGCAAGACAACATCATTAAAAATCACAGACAGGTGTTCGTGTATTCATAAAATACGATTTGTATTCTTAGTATAGAAAAGCTCACCTGGTTCGTTTAGTTCCTTTAACTTGAATTTCTTACTCCGACCTTTCTTGAGGAGATAACCTTTTTGAAAATAAACAACGTACTAATAAGACTCGAGAAATTCACATACTTATAGGAATGCATGCCCCTACTTTATTTCTTTTATCATTTGTTCACCGTTAGAAAATTTTAGAAACTTGCATATTAATTAAATTGAGAAATTTAATTAATAGCACTTCTTTATTAAACTTAATTGTTTCTGTGGCTTGAGAACGTCGTCTCCCTCTTTCTTTCCATTTCCTTAGCGGCCGCCCGAGGCGTCGCGGGGTGATGTCGGTCGGCCGCTTACGCCCATAATTCCTCCGTTAGCTCCTCGTATTTTCCATCATAATATCGAACAAAATTCCCAAAATTTATTTAAGCGCATAATTGAATTATCGCAACCATTTTCCCTTTGTTAAGAAAAATTATATGTTTTCCGGACTTGGGATAAATTATTCATACTTCAAAAATTATTTCGAAATTAATTAAATAACTCCTAAAAATTTATTCAATCCCACGGTTAACTTATCATAATAATTTCCCACCGAGAATTTATATTTATTTTGGTCTTGGAAATATTCTAAAATTAATTAAACAATTCCCCACAATTAATTCAATTATCAACCCAAAGATTTATTTACAAAACCCAAATTCTCCACTTATCTCTCAAATTAATATTCTAAAGCCGCAAAACAATTTAAGTGGATTGGGCTCGGATTTATTTTGCATAGCCTATTGCTAATTATATTCATGGCCCAAAACCAATTAATTCATTAGCCCAAGTAAAATAAGCCCAATTAAAACCCCATGTAAAAAAAAACTAAGTCTTCTTCCTCCCCCATTCATCAATCTCACGACAGCAGCCCCTCTCCCTCCCCTCTCTCCCCCGTCGCCGCCGATCCACCAGGGGCCGCCGGAGCGGCGACGCTCCTTTCTCCCTCTCTTCTCTCCCTTCTCTCCCTCTCTCAGCCTCACGCCGTCGCGCCGCCATCCCCCCCCTCCGTCTTTCCAGATTCGCCGCCGCCGTGCATGCGCAGGCGGCGGCTTCGTCGTCCTTCTCCCGGCAGACCGGCCGTCTCCGGACAGCAGCGGATCGGTGCTCCCTCTCTCCGTCGGTTCCTCTCTCTCTCTCTCGGCGACCAGCGCCGCCGCTCACTGTCGTCCGATGTTCGGAGTGGCGATTGCTGCTGTTCCGCAGTGACCGTGCAGCGATTGCTGCTCCGCAGCCCGTCGGTCTCAACCTAAAGCTAAGTTCTCATTCCCCCTTCCCCTTCTACTCAATTCTTTGAGTTATTACTGTAACTATGAGTGCATCTAAGTTTCTAAGTTGAAAGTCCTGAATATTTGTGATGTTTACACCTTGATCTTGTAGGGATTGATTATTGCTTTTGATACTTGGGTGCTCAAAGTTTAGGGATCGTACTGCTTAATTCTAGCAGCCTATATTGCCATGTAAAGAGCTTGATTCTTGATCACTGAGTCATTCTTATTGTTGCGACGAGATGAGATTCCTATTGAATTTTCTAAATTCTTGGCTAACACTGTGGTTGTTCTACACATGATGCAAGGAGAGTGCGTTGTGAAGTTACCTTGCTTGGTAATTTATTCTTTGTTGTGGGGCTCCTCTCGCTCCTTGCTACTACTCGCTGCACCCCTTTCCTTGTGAAACTTTGGGTGTCGAAAAGTGGGGAGAAGGAGAGGTGAGGAGAGGCAGCTGCTTCCATTTTGGCAGTTTGTTTATGAAACTTGGGGACAAAGTCTCTATTTTGTGGTTGATAGTGATGTGGAGGTGAAAAATTATTGTGATAACTACGTACTTATACAAAAGATGGAAGATGTTAGTGAAACTTATCTTTAAAAAAAATATATTCTGTAAGAGGATATGATTTCCTCCTGCTCTCTAATTAATGCACCATTAAATGCTGCATGATTGCATATATTCTCTCGGATCTATCCAATGTTACACCTTATTTTATTCTATTTATTTATTATTATTATTATTATATAGATTCATTTTTTTTTATATAAATTTAATTATTTGAGTATTATTCACTTGTTCATTTAATTTGGTGTAGGAAAAACCCAGTTTAAGCTCGTGGCTTTGATGTAGGAAAACAAATAACATCCATAGTCTTCCGTGATGATGTACCGGACTTTCTTGGAGTGCGAGCACGACCGTTGAACTGGCTGCGTGAACTTTTCTCTAATTGTAATAGATAAGGATTTGATAAATTTGTATAATAGTAATTTAGCGGACTTCGGAGATATGCTGGACATTATAACTTTTTATTTAGTGTTACTTTTTTTTTACTTGAAGTATTCGTTCGAGAACTAAGCAACGATTATTTATAATTCCAAGATCAATTATTATACATGAAAATGGCAGATTTCGAATGCTACAACGATCACTTATTATTTATCTTTAGGCTAATAATTATAATAAAGTACGAAAGTTCGGGTTGTTACACATACGGCAGAACATTGATGGATGCCCCTAAATTGCACATTGCGTGCTCCACTTGAATATCTCCGATCGAAATTAGGAGTGTGAACATCCCTGGGTCAGTCTTCTTTGAGGGGAGGTCGCTTCTCTGGATCACTGCGGAGACATTCTCTTCTGTAATCAGTCTCCCTTCTTCATTGACCTTTCCCGCTAGGTATTCCTTGATGAATTTACTGATCGGGGGCATCTTTAATGCCGTCAAGAGTAGCACCTTGACTTCCACATCTTTGAACATGCTGGCCACATTGATTGTGGCGTCTTTCTTCTTGGCAACCATTCCGCGGTATGGATATGGCTTGACCTTCTCGGCTTCTTCTTCTCGACATTCTCCCGAGGTCTCGCCTCCCATTTTCGCTTTGCCTTTATCTCTTCCTTTGGCTTGATCAGCTCCACTGGACTCTTCTTCCTCTTGGTGGCTCGGTCCAGACATAGAGACTGGAGACACCGCAGGTGGGTTGGGGCTCTGGTATACCTTCCCTGACCTCAGGGAGACTTCTCTTATATTCTTACGCCCAGGCTGCAGCACCGTGGCTAGAATTTTCCCTTCGTTGCCTCTCAGCTCTCCCAGCGACATGACAACTTGAGATAACTGTTTTGTAAGCATGTCCAGCGCCGCCCTCTGCTCCTTCTGAGCCTCCTGAATTTCTCGCATCACATCATTAGGCTGGTGCGGAACCATCATTTCCCATGGACCTTCGTTTGGGGTGCCAGTTGTATCTTTGATTCGATGGTGCCCCACCAAGGTTGGGCTGAGAGTAGTCGGACCGCCCATAGTGCTCTGGCTGGTGCGGTGGCTGATTGTGTTGTTGGTTCCCTTTGATGTGGCGGAACGTAGCTAACTACCTGGTTGTTCGGTTTTCTCCCCTGGCTGTTCGACTGGCGGCCTTGATGTCTGTACCCCCAGTTACCTTCCTGCTGTCTTCCTGACCAATTAGGTTGTCCTCCACTGGACCAGTTACCTTGGTGACCGCTTGACCAATTGCCTTGTGGTCCACCTGACCAGTTTGCTTGACCACCTTGCATTCTGTTCCCTCCGTTGTTTGATCTCTCATGGTTCCGAGCGTGCCAATTGGGCTGCCTTTCAGAGGGTTGTATCTGTTGTGTCGATGGTTGATACAGTTGGTTTTGGTTCTGATCACTCCACCCGAAGTTAGGATGATCTCTCCACGGAGCATCCATCTGCTTTCCCTGGATTCAGTTGCCACTTACGTTCCAATGGCCGACGACATTCACCTGAGGTTGCGGTTCCGCTTCAGGAGGGAACTCGCAATAATAGTAGTGGTGCTCTTCCAGTGGTGGTGGCACATATGGTTTCTCATTGGGTGCAGGCGGTGGAGGCGCTCTGGACTTCTCCACTGCCTCTAGCAGCTTCTTCTCCATTTGCTCGAATCGAGCCTCCAGCTTCTCATCACTTCTTGCCTCTGCTGCGTGCACGGCCCCTTGTATGTATTGGCCGCGGGAGGTCTCATACGATCTCTTCACTTCGATTAGCCTCTCCAGAATACTTTTCGCTTGACTGAATGGGGTTTTTGAGAAATCCCCTTGAGCTGCTAGGTTGAGATCGTTCTTGCTGTCCAAGGTGAGTCCGCCATAGAAGGTTGAGTAAATCTCCCACTCTCCCATCTTGTGGTTGGGGCATGCTTGAAGCAGTCCTTGAAATCTATCCCAATATTGACCAAGAGGCTCATCATACTCCTTCCTCGCCTCTGTGATCTCCCTCTTCAGGGCGCTCGTCTTCGACATTGGGAAGAAGCGGTCTAAGAATATCATGTGAAACTCGGCCCATGTTCTGATCGATCCCTCTGGCAACCTCAACAGCCAGACTCCTGCGTCGCCATTCAAGACGAAGGGTATAGCCTTGAGCCTATAATCTTCGGATGTGGATCCAGCCGGCACGGGCTGAATATCACAGTATTTGCAAAATTCTTCCAGAAAGGCGTAAGGACATTCTTTCGAGAGGCCATAAAAATTTTACAATACGGCTAGCACCCCTGATTTGATCGCGATCGTCCGCATTCCTGGAGTAATAGCGATGGCATGGGAGCCAATTCCTGAATCATTGTCGACGAGGCCATCTTTGCTTCTACTTGCTCAAGTGGTGGTAGCTTAGGTGGTGCGTTCTGTTCTCATTCTTCCTCGCTGGTCAATTGCTCAGCGGCTGCTGCTGCTGCTAACACGACTCTGTATCGAGTGGTTACAACACCGGCTTCCTGGACTCGCCAATGAGCGTTAGTATCTCTGTATATGAGAAGATGATTCCAGTGTCCTCCGCAGTGGTACCTTCTCATGAACGGACAGAAAAACAATTAGAAAAGAAAGAAACAAAAACTATTTACACCTATGCACTAAACACACCCAAGTAATAACACTATGCTTCCCTGGCAACGACGCCATTTTGGTGGAATTGAGAGAGCGATACGCACAGATTGGATCAAGTTATATGGAAGATAACTGTCCGGGTGGATCAGTTAGCAAATGTCGTTGCCACTTGATCAAGACGTTCTCTCTCGCTTCACCGAAATATATTTATAACTCCCAGACATGCACTACTTTAACAATAAAGTGGTAAGTACAGGGTCGATCCCACAGAGAAGCCGGTGCGTTGAGTGTGTGAATAGTGAATAGGGGTCGGTTGCTGCCACGCTTAAATTGGGAGTTTTAACTATTGGATTAAGCTAGGCGGAATGTAAACTAACTACTGGATCAAGTAACTCATCATGCTGGAAAACAACTGACGGATCAGGTAAGAGATAATCTCAAATAAAGACCTAACTGCCTAAACATGCTTCGGAACTACAAATCACTTTGTCATTCAACATAGTTAAACACAGGATCAAAAATTTTAAAGTAGAACCTAAACTGAAACAGTAGACAAGATGCCGAAAAACAAAATAACTACGATTTTTATACTCAGAACTCAAAACAGTACTGTGAACATGCGTAACACAAAAAAAGATCGATTCTAACTACGGAACAACACCGAATTAAACTTAAACAACCAAAACTGGAAAGTAGGAAAGCGAATAAAGCCGAGAAGCTCTCGGTCGGAACTCGATTCTTCTAACTAACCATTGCTATTATCTAACTAAGCTATCTTTGGAACTGGGGAAAACTTGGAACTGGAAACTAAACTAAAAGGAAAAGCTCAACTAGAAGCGGGGGAAAAGATCTTTTTAATGGCGCTGCATCCCCTATTTATAAGCTCCTCGCAACAATCTCCAGCTAGGATAACAACTTTGGCAGCGAATATTCGTCCTTGCTGGGATTGAGCGCCTCATCGATTGATACACGCCCTTCTTCTAGAATGCAGCGGTTCTTCAATAACGGAATGGGGATTCGGCTTCGTCCTTGCATCTTACGCATCAACACGTGCCCCCTTCTAGAATGTAGTGGTCCCCCCGTCTAACTGCTTGATCACTGCCTTGATCAACCCACCCGATTTTTGGCCTTTTCACTTTTTGCGACAGCCTGATCAGTTTGGCCTTATTGTCCTTGGTCAAGCGGTATTCCTGCACAATTAACACTCGCTTTGCGCGATAAACTGATCAAGTAGTCTACATTTTACCCCTAAACCGATGCATGAAATATGCCTTATCAAGCAGCCTCCAGCTTCAGCGCAAAAAGAGCCTGTTTTGCGTTCACAAGCCTGTTGCACGTCTTCACGAAGGTTGGCCACTTCGGGTAGATGCCGTCGGCAAGATAGTACCCCATTTATACCGTCGGTTGTTAGCGATGAAGTTGATGGCCGGCGCTTTACCATCCAAAACTTCGGCGAAGAGGTCGGATTGGTGGAGCACGTTTATGTTGTTGTTCGATCCGGAGACCCCGAAGTACGCATGCCAGATCCATAGCCGTTAGTCGGCAACGACCTCGAGTTTAACGGTGGGGTGGGTGCCTTTGTGGCCGCTAGTGTATGACCCCCTCCACGCCACAGGGCAATTCTTCCATTGCCAGTGCATGCAATCGACGCTGCCAAGCATCCCGGGGAATCCGTGCACTTCTTTGTGAATGTGGAGCAGAAACTGACAATCTGTCGTGCTTGGCCTCCGGAGAAATTCGTCGGTGAAGGCTGCCCGGACGCCTTTGCAGAATTGGATCAAACACATTCTCCCAGTGCTTTCTCCAATGTGGAGGTATTCGTCGAACACATTTGTCGCTTGTCCAGTCGCAAGTTGACGGATTGCTGCAGTACATTTTTTCAGCGTCGTGTGGCTAGGACGGCCGACGGCGTCGAACCTTTCTTGGAAGAACTCTTCCCGGGCTGCCAATGTATTTGCGATGTGGAGAAATAGCGGTTTCCGCATGCGGAAACGTCGTCAGAAGTAGGTATCTCCCCAAACCGGGTTATCGCTGAAGTACTCGCGGACTAACCTTGCGGCGGCTTCCTCCCGGTTACGATGGATGTATGTCCGGGAGCGTCTTTGGGGCGGCGCGGCTTCCTCCGCCTCCCGGCGTCGATCTTCTTCAAGTGATTCTTCCATTATTTGACGCATTTGCTCATATGGATCCATTAGATCGATTAACTTTGGGGGAAGAATAAAAGAGTTGATTTGAGATGAAAATTGGAGTTGAAAGAGAGATGATTTGAGAAGAATAGATGTGTGTTTGTGTGTGAAATGAGGATGAAATAGGAGTATTTATAGAGTAAAAAAATAAAAAATAAAATTAAAAAAATAGGAAAACGGTCGAAAAACGGTAATATTACCGTTTTTTGAATTTTATTTATTTTTATTAAATTCGATTTAAAAAAAATGATTTATTGCGTCAGCGTGACGAAACCCACTCGCGGGGCGGCGAGTGGGCCTCACCCATGGCGCCGGAGCGCGCCACGTCGCGCGCGCCGCGTGGCGAGACTCGCGGGCCGTCTCGAAGAGACGGGTGTCTCGGCAGGCTGGGGACGCGACGGGACGCTGCAACGCGTCCCGCGCGCGTCTCGTCACGAAGGAACGGGCTTCGAGCCACCCGCGTAACGCGTTGCGCGTGACCTAATGGTCTTGTGTCTTGCTTCATTTGTGGTTCTTAACTAGACAAATCACTTAAATTCTTCAAGATTTTCTAAGTTTATATGCCAGCTGTATCAAGACCCTACCCCACCCCCTAACCATATGAAGCTTATAAATAAGCACCATACCATTCCAACTCCCTCACCTCAAAACAAAATGGCATCGACCTCGATCTCTCACTCGGGGAGCAGCAGCAAATGGTCTGCCCAAGAAAACAAGGCCTTCGAGAGGGCTTTAGCCGTTTATGACCAAGATACCTCTGACCGTTGGGCCATTGGGGGCCGGACGCCGGAGGAGGTGAAGAGGCATTATGACATCCTTGTTGAGGATATCAAATACATTGAGAGTGGGAAAGTCTCATTCCCAAACTATCGGACCACGAGATGAACGAATTTAAGGTATCCATATCAGTCTCGTGTTTTGTGTTATCAGTATGTTTTGTGTGTCTCTGATCTGACTACAATGGTAGATATAGTAGAGTGAAATGTGGCATTTTCTCCACCATTGTTAATTAAAGAACTTGGTTGGCCATGAGTAATTGATTTTGTATCTAATTAATTAGACAAAAACTATGTTGTTATTAATAATTTGTGCTCGTGGACACTAAGGCTAGTAGGCCATTATGCACATACTTTTTTTTTTATTTATAATATTCTTAAATAAGATTCATTGAATTCCAAAAAGGGCCTTTTTGAAACCCCCTCCCAATAATACACTTATTTCCCATTCAATTATCCTAAAATCTTGGTACTGGATTCTTGTGGTGTTGAAGTACTTTAGAAATAATTTGTTCCGACATATCATAGTCACGTGCAATTTTGATTTCTATTTAGTGTTTTTGACACAATCGAAGCACGTTCTTTTTTTTTTTTGCCTTTGTATTAGTTCTCGATTCCATGCATGCAGAATATATATGTACTTATAATAATGGGTATTACTTGTGATGCAGGTGATATAAAGAGACTGAATAAGAGATAGAAGAAGGTAATGTTACTACTGTAATAGGGTCATGTTTTTGTTTTCGACTTTTGGTGTTATTAGAGGAATTTGGTGTTAGATAATTTTGAAGTTTGATGTTTGACCCGAGCTTGGATTTGGGGGATTCGGTGCAGAA
Source organism: Salvia splendens (assembly GCF_004379255.2). Taxonomy (NCBI): domain Eukaryota; kingdom Viridiplantae; phylum Streptophyta; class Magnoliopsida; order Lamiales; family Lamiaceae; genus Salvia; species Salvia splendens. Next base: position 13,239,809 of record NC_056041.1, read on the forward strand.
GGGTACAAAAGGATATGGTCCGGTAAGTGGAGTGGCAGTCTTCTGCTAATTAATGTTGACGTTATACTACTCCTAGTATATTTTCGGTTATTGTAATGTGGGGATGCAACCCAGGAGTACTTCACATGTCATAGAGTATAGGTGTGAGATTATGTTAGCGAATCGTCTTTCTGGTTTAGTTCAATTTGGATTTTCCGTAACAGGTTTGTTCTTTACTAGCAATAAAATTGCGCCAAACTACTGAAAATTTGAAAACACAAATTTGGTCAGCATAGTGCTGTACGGTTCCCAGAATTGACAGAGGATTCATTTTGTTTTCACTCAGTCGTTCTTGTCAAACCAATTTAACCTTCAAAAGAAAGACAAGACACTTTTGCTCATTTCCCAGGTTTGGCTGGGGAAGTTAACAAACAGCCATCACGTGATGCTGGGAAATTCTTTGCTTTGGGCCTTTGTGCTTAGTATCTACATGTATTTGCTTTGTGGCAATATATTCTCAAACTTTAGGTGTTATTTTGTCTGAACATATTGCAGAGTGGCGACCTTGGCCTTTACTTACTTTGGCTTATCATGCATCTGATTGTTAGCATATGGTACTTTGCTGTGGATTTGGTGAACTCGCTTGAGAGCTACCTTATCTCCAGTGGTTTCATGAAGCAGTATAAAGATCTTGACATCAGTAAAGTTAGGTACCTGGCTGTTGTTCTGGACAGCGAAGAAGCTCTTGACACTATGAAAGTTCTTGAGCTACTGAGGTGGCTCACGGCTATGGGATTGAGAAATGTGTGCTCTATGATCCAGAAGGTACAGGGGCTAAGATACTGTAAAAATCCTGATCGTGAATTGGTGATCCATGTTAAATATTTGTGTTTACATCTTTCTGGGCATAATGGTGATTGACTGTTTCTTTGCGCTGTAGGAGTGCTGAAGAGATCCAAAGATGCCCTATCTCTATGGTTGAGAAGTGAAGTAATGCCAAATGTATTGATCTCGATCTACGTTTTCTAAATTCTAGGTCGCTAACTCATTCTGCAGTTGGCCATCAACTAAGATGCCCATATCAATAAATGGACCAATTGGTTCACTTGAACTCGATGTCCATTAAGATCTTATAATTTGTCGTCCTCTTACAATTTCATGTTATATATCTTGTTAGCAAGTGATATACTTAAGTTTCATGGGTGTTACACGGGGGTAATGGAAATGGCATTATGAATGGTGGCCTCTAATACGAAAATCAATGTTTTTTGTGCAGGGAGCTAACGGGGATGCACTTGTTAAGCAGAAATACCTGAGCTTGGAAGTTATTTCTTTTACTGATGGGAAACATGCAGTTGCAAAAGCAGCAAATTTTCTTCTAAAAAAAACATCATCTAAATGCTGATGCTGAGGTTCCTGAGTTGACAGAGTCTGATATGGCAGATGCTCTTGCAGAAATAGGTGTGTTTTCTCTTAATGTTGTTTGTTTATTATTTAATTACTTTTCTGTACAAATGTATATACATAGATATAATGCCCCTGGTTATGATGGGATAATTTTGGTGAGACAGGGTATGCGGCACCAGAACCTGACTTGATGTTGATTTATGGACCTGTGAGATGTCACCTGGGTTTCCCAGCATGGAGACTTCGTTATACTGAGATTGTGTGAGTGTTTGCATTCCACTTCTTGAAAATCCACCCAGTTAATTTTATCACTTTTTTGGAATCATTACAATGAGAAATCTTCTTCAGCAATGCATTTTCCTATATTAAAGAACTTATCATAACTTCAGTTGCATCAACAAAAGGAACAGATTTGCATATACCACCCTAATTTATATACCCTACCGTACCGTATTAGAAGTGTGATTCCAATCAATAGCATTATAGGAGTATCTCCTATTGCATAATTGCATTTCAAACAAAAAGGGAAAAGCAGTTTCAGTTTTTTTTTTATCTCTGTTTTTGAATTCAACAATAAACTTTTCATCCATTTCTTTTTATTGCAGGCACATGGACCCCTCAAGTCTATGAAATATGGCGCCTTAATAAAAGCCATTCGTAGGTACACTATGGTGCGTCAGAACTACGGTATGTATAACCATCAACTTCTGATGATATATATATGTTCTATCTGCAAGTATAAAACTTAATAGAAAAATCTTTGCAGTTCAACTCTTCAAAGCTCATTTGAAGAGGGATCATTGAAATTGAGGCCATAATTTGTTGGAAGTCAATTCCGCTATTTTTTTTTCATGTTATCCAATATACATACACTTAATAAGATCAAAATGACATTTTAAGAGTACTCCCAACTTAACTGGTGCTCTGGTGCAAGTAAAATTCTTGGAACTGGTGTATCTCAAGTAAAATGTCATTTGAAATAACATTTCAATATTTTGGAAATTACATAAATTTATGGTAGGAAAAAACTATACTCCTATAAGGTTCAGTTTCCCCCTCTCTGACTTTTTCATCCCTCTCGTCTCAGGTACATGAATTGGTGTATCTCAAGTGACATTTTCTCCAGAGCCATTTAGAAGAATAAGATACTTCTTGCACCATATACATAAGCAGCAATGCTCGGAATTGTATGCTATTTTGGCATTGTGTGATACCTATAAATGCTACTCAATCAACTGTATTACTGCTATAAATCAAATATCTTATCTTTCTCTCTCCTATAACACTATTTTCTGCTGCAACCATTATTGACCAAAAGCAAGGATGAACAATCCAATAACAAATGGACGATCAATAATTTCTTGCATTACATTATCGAATGAGAGAAATGTTGATTATGCTACACAATTCCACCTGTATTTGTTTTACAATGGTACAATTGATGTAAAACCTGAAACGATCTAATTGTGACTCGAACATGGCCTGAAGTTCAGTACTCTGTTTCCAAAACCCCATCAATAAGACCAAACTCCATGGCCTGCAAATAAGCAAGAGAGGTAAGTGCTCCAAAGTGAACAATAAACCGACAATTCAAAGCAAGTTTGCGAAATGGCTGGAGTATAAGGAATATGGAGTCACTTATTGCTTCAATAGATCGGTTTTTAATCAGCTACTTTTTTACTACTTGATATGCTACCTCTAATTTCTAATCCACAAAAACCCACCCACTCTCAACTTGTGGTTGGTACCTCTAAAACCTAACTCTTACTAACATTTTTTAAATTTCAAGAAAACAGAGTATTCATACAAAAGCCAGCAAAACATCACCTCAGACACAGATAAGAATCGGTCTCTTTCTGTGTACTGTTGTACTTTCTCAAGAGATTGTCCAGTGAAGGCAGCATACATTTTGTCAATTTTCTGCATTCGATAGTCATGAGGATAAAGTTAGACTGATATAATGCCTGCTAAATCAGAAGGTAGTGATTTGCGTACTGTTGAGTACATTCATCTAATATCCAGGTAAATTATTTCAACTCATAAGATATAGTGTTAAATTAAGACGCAATGGCCTCGAGACATACAATTATCCTAGCACTATTTTGATGCTAGCTAGAGAAAATACTATCCTGGTACTTCTAGGACATGAAAAGTCATAAATTTTGGTAAGGTTCTAAAGAAAGTTGATGTTATAGAAGCATGTCAGTGGAGAGGTATCATCAAACCTTTTTACAGTACATTTTAGCCACTTTAGGGAAAGATTCCAACATCTACCATACCAGATCTTACAGCAATATGATACATTAGAAACAAATGCAAAAGTAGATTTCACAACATCCAGTAAAATTATACTCCCTCCGTCCTATAGAAAAATAGTCCTTATCCATTTATAGAAACATTTTCTCATTCTCTTTCACTACTTTATCATTTAAGGGCCGCACCATTCACAACATTATTTCAACTACTTTTTCTCATTCTCTCTTATTTTAACAGTTACACATTAAAACCCGTTTCATCCTAAATGGCCTATTTCTATGAGACGGAGGGAGTAGTATATAATCTAGAAACATACTCAGTATTAAAAATGTTAGAAAGAGGCCAAAAGTGTACTTACATGGCGAAGATTTGAACTGCTTCATTTACTTGGCGCCTTACATCTTCCACATGGCCCTACAATCAGAACTAGCCAGGTCAGCTCAAATAACAAATTAATAAATAAAAATATCAAGAAGAAATTTATCTGGAATTGAACACAGCTCAATATAAAATCATAAAATTTCCATCATGCTAGTGTTACTAAGTTCAAAATTTTTTCTCATGATTGATGATTCACAGGGCATCCACTGGCTGCCTATTTTATGGCCAGGGGTGGTCTAAAAGAGGGCATGTTACTGGACAGAATGCTCTGATAAGTGTTTTTAATGCCAACTAGAGCACAAGATCAACCTAAAGTCAACATCAACTAAAATTTGATGATCACGAGTAGCCCAACTAGTGGATTAAATATAATACTTTGTAAGTCACTAACATAAATATGGGCATACGGCTTCATTTTATTGATTCTCTTTTCTATGCAAAAAAAAAATATGATGCCATAATTTTTGAGCTTATATATGCAAATATTTTGGGATGGGAAATATTATGTTATCTAGTCCCTCTTCATGTTTCACTCTCCAAATTCCAATTTCAAATCTCACAATTGATGATCTATTCCTAAAATTTCTCCAAAATAAATACACATGAAAGGATAAGCTCATACCCCGCACCCACTTTGGGGTGATGTATCATAATACGAGCATTTGGCATGGAATATCGCATTCCTTTTTCACCACCAGCAAGAAGAAGAGCACCTTGGCTTGCAGCTACTCCAAACATACTGTTCCAACCTTGGGCTTTATCTGAACAAATAGTAGATACAAAAAAGTTATCATTACAAAAGTTCAAAGCAACGGCAAAATATGCACGGTGAGATATGCATCAACTCCAACATTCATTGAACATGAGAGGAAATAGGAAAACCAGTTGCAAAATCTAATTAGCTATCTTACCCAGGACATGCAGTCATATATTGCCAAGACAGAGTAGGTACTCCCACCCGGGCAGTTCAGATACATCTAATAAAGGAAGAAAAGTTTAATATACATCACCAGCTCATTCAGATAAGCCTCAAGTAGTTATGCTTGAGATATATTCTGCGTGAGATTCTAAAGGTTATATATGTACCAAAATATCCGATTCTCATCAATTGTTGCCAAAGTCACTAGTTGAGATATCACTCTCTGAGCTACTTGGGAATTGATTGGCTGCCCAATGAAGATTATGCGGTTTCTGAATAAAACTGTAGATAGATCCAGAGGCCCTCCTGGAGTAATGACGGCTGGCCTAACTGGCGGATTTCCCTTTTTGGCTTCTATAAACAGAATTACTGACAGGGGAAATATTTAGGCGAAAATTTCCAAGTAAAAGACCAAGTGAAAGAAGAAATAGAAAGTGAATATAAGATCAGACAAATAGGACTGAATTAGAAATTGATGGATCATAAACAACGTGATTAAATTTTAATCTAGTAAGCTAATCACTAGGAAACAGATGGCCTAAAAGTTTTGAAGAAATTTACGTCCCAGCTAAAATTTCCCCCTGACAGCTATATAACCATCTCCACTACATCAAAGCAGAATTTTCTTCAGGCATCAGAGTGGTATATAACCCTGAGAAGAATTATGCAAAACACTGCTATACCAGAATGAAGCTAGTATGGACACAAGAACAAAGCATTGAAACATTGCAATAAATATCACATTTATGATCTGAGGCAGTATCTTCTGGCTTTCAGGTCTCCACAGTCCGCACAAATAAATTTACACAAACCTGGTTGTATAAACTAAGCTACTCCGTCACTTTGTGATTACAATTACACATGTACTTCAAGACCCAGGAAAGCCAAAGATTCAGTAAGCAATTGCATGTTTAGTCATTTTCAGATGCATCAATAATTTTGTTGTTCTACTATGTCTTTTCTACATGTTATGCAAGGTACAAGAGGTGGAGACTGCTCTCTTCAGTCATGCTTATTATTAATAAGATGTATTAAACACACAACTTTTGACCAAAAAATCAGATTAAGCACGGCGAGCAGATTTTCAGAATCATCAATACTCCTCAAACACACCTCAAAGTCCATCTAAAACATATATGTACAATATCTCAAGATAGAAAAACTAACCTCAGGTTAGAATAATCACCCTGTTCAAGCTTTAAGGCAATTTGTTTTGTCTACTCGAAAATCCTGGAAATATCAAATGTCATTCTTAGTCATCCCATTCTCCAATCCCCCACACTCACTCCCCTGAATCCCCAGTAAATGAGGAGTAAAAAGTAAAGAAAAAAATGAATTATCCCGCCAAACTACTATTGTATAGTAACCAAAAAAGATAAGCAATCACAATTGTAGTTTAAAATCATAAACTAAACTCAGATTTAAAATTTTATCATATGACACTATGGCTGCAAAGAACATACCGATGGATGAAGAATCGCGGTAGGAGCATGAAAGAGCTGATGCTACAGGTCTCAAAATGAAGTTTCTGCTCAAAAACAACAAGAAAAAAGGTACCAGTTACAAAAAAGGGGGAAAATTTAGTTCACTCGATGCAGTAGATTAAAAAAACACGGAGTAATTACAGAAGAACAGCAGTGTTTCGGAAAAAAATTACCTGCCGCTGGAACAAGTGAGAGGTTGGGAATCTTCCACGGGGAGAAGGCAATCGACATATTAAGCGGCGTCGCCATTGCTGATGTTACCATCCTTCCGATGATAAACGAAAATGGCGAAGAAACGGATACTGTTTTGTGTTGGGGGTTTGGGTATCGACCCTTCTCTTCTCCTCTTCAGCTTTAAAGTCGCGTTTTAAGAAGTCGACTCTCTGCAGGAAACCTATTTGTTTTTTCTTTATTTCGTTATACTAGTATTTTTTGTCATTTTAAAAATATGGAAATTTATTATTCCATAACTTGTGGGTTTTAAGATATTAAAATAGACGGTACATTTTTTTTGTGTGTGAATATTTTTTGTTGGGGCTTATTTATATTGTGAATTAAAAGATAGGCACAGCTCTGATTGTGAAATTTAGGGAAAGTGCATGACTTGTTTGGAATTCGATTATTTTTCTAACAACGGTTTACAACCACTTTTCAATATGAAATATCAGAAGCTAATTTGGATATATTAAAATTATGTAATTACTAACGTTCATCAAAGTGGACTCAATTCATTATATTAATATTGGGCCACTTTATTTTATTAGTCCAATAAATATCAAGCACATGCTCTACAGTTGGTGATTTATTCGTTACTTGTTTCAGTACAGTGGACTCAATCCATTATATTATTGGCCACTTTTGTGTTATTAGTCCAATAAATATCAACACATGCACTACATTTTGGTGATGATTTGACGACGCCAGTCACACAAAATAGTTTTACTTCAACTATTTGATTAAAATTAAAATTTACATCATTTTTTAATATATATGTCTCATAAAACTTTTACAGTAATACCAGTATTTGTTATTGTTCCATCGAAAAATCCAAAATAAGTTTGGATTTGATAAATAACATATGGTTGGAGAAGCTTTCTACACCAGAACTTATTTTTGACGTATGGTTGGAGATTGTCTAATTTGAGCGCTTGTATTTTATCTCAATCTAATTTATGACTACTAGTAGTATTTATAAAAAAAAGGGGATTGTTGGTTTGTTTCACGTGCCAAAACTAATAATCTACCTTCATACTTTTAGAGTGGACCTGTAATATACAGATGCGTTGGCATGCACCATATGATGGGATATATCACATTCATTTTTTTAATTATTGAAATTTATATGAGCCTATAAAGGAACCACACTATCATGTTTACAAGTCAACTAGAGCTATGTAGAAGTTCCACCCCTATTTTCATAATGATATGCTTAACATATTTTGACTACAAAAAAAGCACCTCACGTAGGAATAGATTGGTGGCATAATATATATGCTTGCTATTTTCCTTCATGAAATGCTAATAGTAATAGGTTGGTGCTCGGTAAACTCTGTATCTTAATCTTCTATGGTGGTTAAATACAGAAATTGAAGGAATAGGGCAAACTCAACATTATAAGTCAATACATTTATAACTCCACTAAACAGAGCTTATACTATTACTTACGTAGTAACATGATTTGGAGCTTGACTTATGAATTTACAGCAAAGCTCAAAAATCTTCATGATCTCAAAAGTAGATTTGCTTTTCTAGTCAATAAAAATCCAACCAACTTTTGGTAACTATGCATATAGGGATGGATTCATTTTCAATTCACAAATATTGTTCAAAATCAAAACATTTGCTATCCATTGGATCTTGTGATCTAACGGTTAGATTTATGCCACATGTCATCTAATAAAATAGATTATTAGTCTAATGATGTAACTTAGCTAATAATGTACTATTTAGTAAAATAATGTAGAATTCTAGTTTAATAATATAACTTGACTAATAATGTAACATCTTAGTCTAATAATGTAGCTTATCACAACCATCCAATCCAGTTAAAAAAAGTTAATGTACAACGTATTATTTACTAAAATTTTGAACTGTCTTATAACAAATAAAACTTATTAAATAGTTTATGTGTATTAATAATTAGATCACAAGTTATTTTTAATTATTAAGTTTAAAATTTTAAACAACACCATTTAAAAGCTTGCTAAGTAGCATGCAGCTCAAGCTTGGATTTATTATGATCCAAAAGGCTGAATTATCATTAAACCTTTTTTCATTTTAATTTTAGAAGATAAGAGCATCCGCAAGCGGTCAGACAAGGCGTCCGTCCGGCCGAGCCAGCGGCGAGGCGGAACGCTGTTCGCCGCTGGCGCGGCGCTGCTCTTAGCTAAGAGTACGTCCGTGCCAGCGAGCAACTGGCGTGGTGCTCCTGATTGGCCCCGTTGGCAAATTCAATTTTTTTTTTTAAAAAAATCAGATTTTAATTAAAAAATTTGATTAAAAATAAAAAAAATATTTTCCCACATTCCAAAAAATTATATCCGTTTTCTCCCCACTTTTAATTTATTTTTCAAAATTTTCCCCCCGTTGGCCGATAGGTCAACTATGACCCCCCGAGCAACTTCGATCGCATGTGGCAATGATACAGGATCTCCAAAGAACATTGGGGGTAGAGCCAGATGAATAGTCTTCCACGAGGGTATTTTTAGCCTTTAATTATGTAATTTTTATTTTTTAGGAGTTTAATTATGTAATTTTTATTTTTTAGGTGTTTAATTATGTAATTTTTAATTTTTATGATTTTAATTATGTAATTTTTAATTTTTAGAATTTTAATTATGTAATTTTTAATTTTTTTTGTAATTTGTAATATTATTTTGGATATTTTTAATGCATTTTAATTTTGTGGAAATGTTTTTATTTAAATTGAATAATAGAATGGTGAGGACCCTTGAGCTTGTCCTCGAGGAAGAGCACGAATGTGGGTGTTGTGCTCTTGCCTAAGAGCAAGGAGTAAAAAATAATAAAAGTGGGCCCGGGCCCATATTCATGCTCATTGGCAAAAGCACGGATGTGGATACTCTAATGCAAGTTTATCAAGAAATGCAATGCATGAAAGTACACACCTCTTGATTATTCATTGAACACATATCTAATACTCCGAATTCCCAAGATTTGCCCAAATCTTTATAATAGTTGGACTGGAAACGTGGCCAAAAGAAACATATACACATTATGTAGGAGTGAATAAAATCTAAATAATAAAACGGCCATATTTTTATATATATGAAAATATACAAAAAAAATTTTAAAAAAAATTTAGAATCCCAAAAATCTGGCCGTTTTTTGTTACCGTTTTCTGGATTTTTTTTATTTTTTTTTCCCAAAATCATCTATAAATACACACATTCATCATCTATTTTTCACATCAAATCATCTCTCATTCATATTTTTTCATACAACTTATATCTACATCTTCCTCTCTCACTCAAACCCTCAAATGGATTTCACCCATCTCATTGCGGAAGCGGAGCGCGAAGAACAAGAATACTATGAACAACATCGTGCCGCCTATGAAGCCTATGTCGCAGCGAATACCCCCACCCCTCCTCCTCAACCAACTAGATTAACTCGCCGATACATCCATCGTGACCGGGAGGGAGCCAACGAAAGGCTCGTTGCCGACTATTTTTCCGACCAGCCGCGGTTTCCGGAAGATTACTTTCGGCGCCGTTTTCGCATATCAAAACGCTTGTTTATGCCTATTGTCAACACATTGTCCGCCCGTGTTGAATACTTTCAAACAAGTACAGGCGTAGCCAGTCGGCAAAGTCTCTCGGCGTTGCAGAAGTGTACGTGTGCCATCTGACAACTTGCTACTGGGCAAATGGCTGACCTCTTCAACGAGTATTTGCATGTCGGTGAGTCCACTGGAATCCTTTGCCTTAAAAAATTTTGCGAGGGCGTTCGTTCAGCTTTCGGGGATGAATTCCTTCGGGCACCCACCACCGATGATTGCCAACGGTTGCTTCGTCTTCACGAAACAGTCCATGGTTTTCCCGGTATGCTTGGCAGCATTGACTGCATTCATTGGAGGTGGAAGAATTGCCCGACTGCTTGGAGGGGGCAACACTTAAGCGGCCACAAAGGCGGCGACCCAACACTTATACTTGAAGCGGTCGCCGACTATCGCCTATGGATTTGACATGCATATTTCGGTGTTGTCGGATCCAACAATGACTTGAATGTGCTCTATTCTTCACCACTCTTCAATGATGTGTTGAATGGTGTAGCACCGGCGATCGACTACACCGTCAACGGAAATACATACCACATGGGTTACTATCTCGCCGATGGTATTTACCCAAGGTTGTCGACTTTCGTGAAGACGCTCAGCGACCCATAAGACCCGAGACGGGTTCTTTTTGTGCAGCGTCAAGAGTCCGCTCGTAAAGACGCCGAAAGAGCTTTTGGGGTCCTTCAAGCCTGATTCAACATTGTGAAGGCCCCGTCTCGGTTGTGGTACGTGAAAAATATCGCCGACATCATGTACACGTGTATTATCTTACACAACATGATTATAGCCGACGAAGGACCGAGGGCGGCTAGCTTTCACGATGAGGATGAAGCTGGAAGCTCAACCGCGAGGTCTCTCCAACGCCGAGGTGTGCATACGACGGTGGGTGAGAAGATCGAAACAAGGCACACAATGTGCGATACCCGAACCCACGTTGAGCTACAAGAAGACCTACTCAAACACATTTGGGCGAAATTCGGCCACGAGTAGTGGATTTTTTTTATTTATGAATTTAATTATGTAATTTTTAATTTTTAGGATTTAAATTGAATAATAGAATGGTGGGACTTTTGAGCTTGTCCTTGCGGAAGAGTACGGATGTGGGGGTTGTGCTCTTGCCTAAGAGCAGGGAGTAAAAGTGGGTCCGGGTCCACATCCGTGCTCTTGCCAACGAGCACGGATGTGGATGGTCTAAGTGATATACACTGTAACCACTAGTTAATTTAGGAAATAAAACTGCAATTGTATGTTTTGGAACATGACTTAGCCAGCACTATTTTTTTCAAAGGTTCACAGCCTCCTAAGGTGTGATTTTCATTATAGAATCATTATCTCTCCTTACCAAAAACAGTACTCACAGTTTCATGAATCAATCTATAAATACTAAGTCAGAGGTTGTAACATTTAGCAACTCAAGATGAAAACCAGACACTTCTCATCGTTGCCTTTTCTCTTCCTCGTATTGGTAGTGTATCGTTGTAGTAGTAGTTGCTGTTGTTTTTTAAAATCGAAACTCAACTTTTTCTTGTTCATTTCAATTAATTTTCCCACCACTCTTTCATTTTTCTTCTTCCAAAATTTGTTTTAATGAGTACTATATTTTTGCAGCTTGCTTGTGTAGGCGGTGCAAGGAGAGGTCCCGAAGAATATTGGAAGAGTACGGTGAGTGATGAGGAGATGCCTAAGACAATACGTGATTTGATGAGTCCAAGCCAGAACTCTGATTCCATAGATTTGGATCGTTTTGTTAGAAACTTCGAGACCAAACCTAATGTCATTATATATCATCCTCGTCGTGTTCATTCTGAACAATTGAAGCCACAAGCTTTGCTTTGAAAGATTGAAGATGTACTTCAATCATGAATATAAAATGGATCAAGCAAATCGCAGTCTTTGAGTTTGGTTAATGGTTACGCTATCGCTATGTGCATCATAATAAATTTTCACATGTAATTCTCTATTTTTAGATGGCATAGTTTGTTCATCATGGCCCTATATTCATTTATTTTTACACTATTATTTGTAGTATTTATTATTGATGACGTGCATATTTTTTAAAATGACGACTATATGTAATCACAAATGTATATATATAATGGCATATTTTTATAAAAGAAGCGAATTTTATTAAAGTAAATTAGGGACATACTCAATTATGAGTTTGTTAAAATTTGTATCCAACTTTGACAAGAGAATATGTTAATTATATAATGATAAATTGATAATATCGATAAAGGTGCATAAATATAGAATTTTGTTTAGTAAGTTTGATTTTTTTTATAATATAAATATTAGTAAGTTTGATTTTTTGCATAAATACCTATGATTCTAATAAATATTAGTACCATTATTCAAATTATATTATTTATACTTATCAAAACTATTTGACATTAGCATTATTAACCATGGTTTAGTGGAATAGATAGAGGAAGAGAGTTTATGGGCATATCCTAACAATCGGCCTGAACGGAATATGTTAGAAATTTATTTTAGTTATTATGTGCCAAAAAGTATACTACTAATAATTATCATTATCACTATACAATATGTTAGTGTATTAATTATTTATAGCTAAAATTTTCATAAACAAGTTGTGGGCTATCTATATTAATTATCGTTGGGCCTGAATGAGAAAAAAGAGAAAGCGAAAAAGCCCTAGAAAATTCTCCATCCTTATTTCTTCATCTCCTCTGTTTCCTTCTCCCTGAAGCGCGAACAAATTCCTCCACGAACTCTCCAGCGTTGCCTTTTTCTGAGCTAACATTTGTTGGTAAAGTTACTAGGTTCATATGAGGTTCACCAAGCAAAAGCGGCACCGCAAAGCTGTGCGATTTTTCACGTCCTGCTTCGGGTTTCGGGAGCCGTTCAAAGTCCTATGCGACGGGACCTTCGTGCACCATCTTATAGCAAATCTAATTGCTCCAGCTGATACCGCATTGACGAATATCCTTGGCGCGCCCGTCAAAATATTCACCACCAGGTCTTGCCCAGGCCTTGATTGTCTCTTCGCGGCGTTTCTTTTCAATGCTTTATTAGTAGTTTTTAGGATGTTCTGACCGCGAATTGTGAGCTTAATTTATTGATTTGGTTAACAAAGGGCTTTTTTATTCATTTGGTGCAGATGTGTTGTTGCGGAGCTGAAAAGCCTCGGTAGCTCTTACTCTGACTCGGTCGATGCTGCGCGTAGCCTGATGGTTGCAAGGTTAGTTTTTTCAAAAATTATGCCTCCTGTTATGCTATCCTTAGTCCTCACTATCATTTAGTTAATGGTCAAAAAATTCAAAACTATGCCACTTGTTTCTCAGATTGGTGAAGCAAATATTTTATAGAAATTTATGTTTAAGAAGGGTTAATGCCCAATATTGTGGAGAGGAAAACGAATCATCCCCAATCTTGAGTTCGCTTGTGTCGTTCAGAGTTAACGGTGATGAGAAGGAGATAAACATGTCTGGTCCGTCTGGATGTAGTCAAAGAACAAAAGGGCCGTGGTTTTGCTTTGATAAATTGAAGATATGTGGAAATGATAAAAAAAAGTATAAACTTGATATATTAGAACATGCTATGCTATCTCAAGCTACGGACAGCCTCACATTCAAATCACCAGTTCACCAATCACCATTTGAATCCAGTGTTTGTTCTCTTTTCTGTTTGAGTTCTCTTGTTGATCCTAGATTAAGATGGACTATAGTTGCATAATTGCAATTCATATGAAAGGCTCTGGGCGTTATAAGTTAGATAGGGAATTTGTGATTTGAGTATGGTACTGTATTCCAGTCATTGTGTGACAATGTTGCTATGTACTATGACAAGCTTCATATGGCTAGTCAGTTTTAATTAAGAAACTATCCAAAAAAGAATTGTCTCATAGATCTTTTCCCTTTGAATAATTTACCTTATTTACTCATCCCACTATAAGACCCTTTTGGTTGCTCTTAGGGTCATTCTTTCACATTAACTATTAATCATCCTTCAACATTTATAGATTGAAACCTGGAATGAGAGTGTCTTGCAAACTGTTTGAACTTTGTCTCTGAATGGTAATGTTTTCTGTTTATAGATGTGATCATGAAAAGCGGAAGAGTGCTATAGCATGCATAACAGAAGTTATTGGAGAAAAAAACACTGAGCATTTCTTTGTCGCCACACAGGATGCGGAGCTGAGGAAAAAGTTTCAACAGGTTCCTATTTCAATGTTAGAATAATCGTGAAATATTTTTTTAATATGAATGTGTCTCAAGAAGTAAACATCTCCTTATCTTAAATGCTACATACGAATATACGACTTGTCTTAGTCATACATACTTCTTAACTGCCATTTACTAACTTTTAGCGGGCAGATTCCAGGTGTGCCTCTAGTATATGCTCTCAGAAATGCTCTCTTTCTTGAACGCCCTTCAGCTTTTCAGCAAGAGTCTGCAAAGGCTGCTGAAGAGGAACGGTCACGTATGACTGAGTTGGAGTTGAAGATGCTAAAGTTAAAGAAGAAAAAGGTAGCTAATGATGAAGGAAGGAATTCTTCTGAAACAGAAGAAGAACAGATTTTAGAGACACTGATTCCCAGGACAGATGTTAAGATGACTAGAATTGATAAAGCCGATAAAGCTCAATTCAAGCGGAAGAGAGCTAAGGTTAATTATTTGGACTCTCACTCTTGCTTTCTTATGTAGTACTACTATATGGAGTATATCTCAGTGACAACAATGTTAAGTATTGTCTAATGAATACCTTGTTTATGCACTATTGTTGTCTTGTCCAGGGCCCAAATCCTCTATCATGCAAGAAGAAAAAGAAACAAGGAAATACAGATACTGCTTCACAAAAGGTCCATTTAAAATGCACTTTGCCTGCTAATAATCATCTGGGAAGTATCATTATATCAATGTTGCTTTTTTTTTCTACCCAAACATGGTAATAGACTTAGTTTTATTTGGAGTTTGGAAATGATAATTAGCATATTGTTGATTTCACTGGAGTCTAATCAATTGTGTGAGCAATTGAACTTCAATCAAGTCCAAAGGAAACTTGGCATATAGTCAATCAGTTCCTTTTTTCAAATACATGTATCAACCCAATGAGTTTCTAGTTGCAACTTTTAGCAGGACTATGATTGATGTAGTAGTATAATATACAACCAATAATTCCAAAATATATTTGGGTGTATTCCTGATTGAGATTGGGTTTTTATGCTTCTGTTATTTACTAACTACTCTGTTGTGTCATTGATCAGATGAGAAGTCAAGTTCGGTCTCAGGAAGGAGATGGTGATAATAGCGCAAGAAACAGGAAACGGAAGAGGTCGAGGAAAAACAAGACTTCCACTGAGTTGTGATGCAAATTGTATTTCTACAACTAAAACTTTCCGACTTGTACTAGAGCTTGTACCTTCAGTGACCCAAAGTTTTGAAGAGATATGTTACGATTCAATACAAATGAAATCAATTTATCTTCCTTTTGATCAATAGATGAGATTGAAATAATTGACATGTACGCCGCTATCTGTGTTGCATTAGTAGTTTTCTCTAGAAATATGAGCACACATGTTCTATATTATTCTCACCAATTTTATTGAAGATCATTACATAAACTGAAGAACGAAAGTGCATGACTAAGCAGCTCAAGCTCAAGCTCAAGCTCAAGCCTGCTGCATCAAAGCAGCCTAAGGTACACAGACAAAGTTATCAGCTGGAAAGAAATGGCACACAGGGGAGGAGCCTGGCTCGATTCCAAGCACCTTGAAGGAGACATGGTTGTGGCTCCACTGCGATGTATCCATATGGCAGACTGCAACTGCTTCTACCCGGTCACCATTCTCTCCGGTAAGTGAAACGTTAAACACCCTGCTCTGGCTCTCTTGGTAATGGCAGTAGAAAACAGCATAAGGGTAAGGCATCGTATGGCATGCCACAACCTTCGAAGCCGGATATTCCACGACCCCCATGATCTTGTACTTCTGTAGAACGGCAATGGATGGTGTGATGTGAGTGGTTGACAGAATCTTGATCTTGGTCCCTGAGCCAATGATGCTAGAAGCAAAATCAAGCATCGAGCCCCAAGATGTCGGGCAGGTCTTAGTCTCACCCTTGATGGGCTTCGTCTCACACTGGCGGAGGGTGTCCTCCATGGCAGTGGCTTGAGGCGAGCCCTGGGGGAAAGAGTAGACCTCGAGGAGGTGGTTGAGCTGGTCGGATGAGAAGGGAATGGAATCGGCTTCCTCTTTTGGGAGCAAACGAGCGGAGACAGAGTCTAGTCCTCTGCTCGGGAAGTAGATGGGGATGGTGTTTCCTACCGTGAGATCCTCCACGAAGAAGAAGACGATGAGTGAAGGATCCATGTGGTGATGCATGTGGGGTGATGAATGAACTTGCTCAATTCTCATATCCATTTTTTGCAATCCATTTCCATTAATAGCTGCCTGCCAAATCTGTCACAGATTACATGAAATGGACCAGATTTTGTATTGAAATTCGGAGTTGAAACGTTTACCAGTAGAATGATGAGGCTGCAGAGTGGGAGCTTTACATCCATTTGAACTTCTTATGTTGATGCAAAATCTACAGATTTCAATATGTTCTATGGATTGAAATGAAATAGTAGTACTAGGTGGCAATTAAATTTTTTTTTTTGGTTGAGGACTATCTTGATGGTGACAGGCTTGAAGGTATTGTTGTTAATTATATGAACTTTTTTGTCCCAAACACATCAATAATGAGCAATGGGAATGAGAAGGCAATTGATTAAAAAAAACATTACATATCCACCTAGCAATGTAAATCTGGTATCCTATGCAGCTATTACTAAGAAAAGGGTAAAAAAGAACTATGTGCACCCCAAAATAACCAAAATTTCAGGTTCTGTATATAGCCATAATTTTTCACTATACTAAACAAAATATGTTCGATTTACTATAACTCTTAGTAGAAAAGAACAACAATTTCACTGGATAATCGATAAATGGCTTGCATGATCTATAACATTATAGTATGGTCGTAACTTAGTATGATGCTTTCTCTCTAACTATATGTCAGGATTTGAGTTGTCTTAGACGTGTATGTGAGTTGTAATTCAAAAAATAATGTAAGACTATTATTACCTATGAAAGCCAATATTCTTACAAACATTGGTAAACCCATACCATTCTTATTTGTTTCATTCTATATGGACAATTTCGTAATTTGATATATGTGTAGGTTTAATTTATTGCGTAAGATACAAAAATGTGATTGAGATGATCTATTTTATTCTCTGTAGATAATATCCAATTAATACTAATATTTATATACGTTGCAGGTGAACAAACTATCGACATGATTTGGACCAAGCATATAGCTTTCGATTGCTTTCAAAATCATACGTTAACATCTACGATCTACCGCCATTATTATATCTATCCTTTCAAAGGCAATAAAAATGATCATAGAATTCATGAATAATTTAGGCTTTAGTCATATATTCAAAGGCAATAATAATCTAGATTTATCATAATAAAAACTCGATCTAAATCACAATTTACGTAGAATCTTCATTTCATTATAGTACAAGTTGGTGGGCTTAATTATATTTTGAAAACTGTCGCTTATCATTATATTTTTTCCATCTCTATGTATTGAAAATAATGTAGGGGTCGATTTATATTTGTAAAATAAGGGCCCCCAAATTAACCGCGTATGTTTTCTCAGTTATTTGGGGCGATACTTATTTGAGCAGTTTGATTTTTTTAGTACTACAAGTTTACAACTTTTCAATTTAACTTGCCTACTTAAGAGTGTTCACAATTTGATTTAAATCCTGAATCAAATTACATTTATCTGATTTGATTTAATTTAATTTACGGTTTATTTTTTTTTATAAATTATGTTTGTGAAATTTGATACTGTATCTTTTTTTTATAAATAATAATCATAACATGATTGAACAATTTTCCCAGATTCATCCTTGTTAGCATCAACGTCAATATTCAAATAAGTATTAAACTAAAATTATTGAATTAAATGAATTTGCTCAAGCCTGGTATACCTCTACAAATATACGTTTCATAAATATTTAAAACAATGGTAAAGAAAAGTAGATAAAATCTGAAAACTAACACGAAGCGACTAATATAAGAAACACCTATATTATCATGGATCAACCAACTAATTAACTCAAAAGTCTGTGCCTTTAAAACATACTCCTTTAGAAAAACTATCAGCAAAACGTGACAAAAGGTTTGTGACAAAAAATCTGTTGCAAAGTTATATTCTTTATACACATGTCGAATCACAATTGAGTCAAAATCTTGAAGGATGTCACACACATTTGATACTAAGGAACGACAATTAGTTGAGGCATCGAATTTGTCCATAATCATCGACACCCCAACAAAGCTATTACTCTCTAACTCTAGTTTTTGAAAACCCGAAACCTTGGTCAGGTCTAACCTATAGAAAATGCACCAAATTTCCACCATCAAGATGGAGCAGCTCCCAATATTAACAACAAATCCAAGTCTCCAACCCCTTAGAGCATTTTGAAAAAGCCCTCCACCAAAAGCTCATCCCCGAATCCCCTTCAATATAAGCATCCGCGTTAAAATTGACCGCATCCACTTGTGGAGGTTTCCATCCAATCTGCATAGCCATACTCATAGCTCCTATGCGTATACCATATATAAAACTAAACTTTTCAGCAGTCTTGACTATATTGATAATCTGAACCATGATTCTTTTCGAGTTTACTTTTTATCCTTTAAAAACAAACTGACATCTCCTTTCCAAATGAACCAACTATCTATTTCAAAAGTCTAATGTTACTACTCAACAAAAGTTTTGAGTTGATGTACGGAATACTCATTCCATCAAATTTAAAGAGCAATAAAAAAAATTCTCTATGCCGCCGTATCTCAAAAAGCATGACCACATATGACATATGCTTAGTAGTCGGACAATCATGTATAGACCACTCTTACACCCATCTTCGTTGAGAATAAGATGAAGATATTTGTTGCATCGCCTTTCTGTATTTACCAAGACGCCATTTATTATAAGGGCAACCAGAAAAACACTCATTCTCACAATACAAATATGCTGTATAACTCTTCTCAAATTAAAACAGAATTCAAATATAATACGATTCATACTAACATTTTACATACATACATACACAGTCAACGAACGACGACTATGAAAGCGCAACAGTTCTCAGCGATTTTGTTTAAATATAGCGACTACCGACACATTTATAGTCAGAAAATCAGAACCATTGATATCTCAGCGCCAGATCAATCAACGGCACACAAAGCGTTTCACGTTGAACGAGAAAATTACCGTAGGCGGGCGTCGCAGAGGATAAGTCCTATATAGATAGATACAGCAGAAATGTACGTATCTGACAGAGTCGACTGAAAGCGGAGCTCTCAAGCAATGGATGAAAAGCGAAGAGACTCCGCCGCGAATTCGTCTCCGACGGTGTCGGCGATGGAGGCTTCACCGTCGGAGCAGCCGACTTCTCGGCGGAGAGGCGGCCAGAAGAGGAAATCGGCCCCCATCAACAACAGCGGCGGAAGCTCGGCTTCTCAAACGGCTTCTTCGAAGAGACAGGCGAGGGAGAAGCCTCCGGCGGTTCCGTTCTCCTCCGATCCACATGATTGGGCCGTGCACTAGGGCGCGCGTGCAGCCGTACAATAGCAGCAGCTTGTCTGAGGCGGCTTTGCTGAAGAGCGAGGTGGAGGCTCGGGAGGCGGCGGCGGCAAGGGCTGATGAGATGAGTAGACTGACCGAGAATTGGGAGGCAATGGAGGCGAAGATTGAGGCTGAGTATGAAGCGATTAGATCGAGAGATGCGAGTGCTCACGTGGTGCCTATTCATGCCGGTGAGTCAGTGATTTGAATTACGGTTGTTTCTCGCCGTGCTTGTTTGTTTTACACACTGAGACGAGTGATTGTCGAATTTAGGGCAACATTGCTCACACTCTAGTTTTCTGATTTGGGGAAATAGGTTTGGAATGCATGATAGTTGAACTAAAGGTTTAGAGTGGCAGTTAGGTTATTTTGAGAAAAAGGTAGTCTTCTTTGTATTTTGTGGTGAATTATTCTCATCCGGAGCTTGATTCTATGGTTCCCTCGAAACTAGGGTTTTGTAAGGTAATTGGAGATTGTTTTTCCACCAACATTTTTTCATATACTAGGAATTAGGGAGTCGAATTTGCCGCCTTTACTAGTGAAGTCATTCATGGATAATAAAAGCTTGATCTTTTCCCCAAATTTGGAATTTGATGAGGAAAGTAAATGGAAGTATTGGGTAAGCAATTCTATTATTTGCTGAGGTTGTCATTAAGTAAGACTATCACCTTATATAGGTCTTCAGTCAGCGAGGGTATTCTGCTCTGAGCTTTTGTGCTATTGCAGCTACTTTCCATCATTATATTAGTGGCTTAAGATTAAGGAAAGCTCAGTTCAGGTGTAAATGCAGCATCTTTTTCTTGAAGACCTTTCTCTTTTATCCTCTGGTCCATGTCAGTGTTTTCGTGGGAGGATAAGTACTATCGGATTGAAGCATTCGAAGTTCCTTTTGTCGTTTCTATTAGAAATTTCCAAAAGTCAATTTGTGTTGGATTTCAGTAGAATATTTTTCTAAATGTACTTGTGTTTCAGGTTGGTTTTCATGGACAAAAATCCATCCACTGGAAGAGAGAATGCTGCCTTCATTCTTCAATGGGAAATCAGAAAGTAGGACTCAGGAAATATATATGGAGATACGCAATTGGATAATGAAAAAGTTCCACCTGGATCCTGATGCAAAAGTTGAGCTGAAGCATCTGTCTGAACTTACTGTTGGAGAACCTGATGCTAGGCAAGAGGTGATGGAGTTTCTGGATTACTGGGGATTGATTAATTACCATCCTTTCCCAGACCGGGAGCCTGCTGCTATTAATGTTGATGTGGATGCTAACAAGGATGAATCTGGGAAAATTGAATCATTGGTTGAAAAACTCTTTAAATTTGAAGCGGTGCAATCATGGAATCCAATTGTTACCAGGATGAACATGAACAGTCCATCCTTTTCGTCTGGTTTGCTTCCAGAAACTGTTGTCACTGATGAACTAGTGAAGTCTGAAGGCCCTTCTGTCGAGTACCATTGTAACTCTTGTTCAGCGGATTGTTCACGGAAGCGATATCACTGCCAGAAGCAGGTTTCTTGTCTTTGACATTGAAGTTCCTTTCTTTCTGAATGCTTGTTCTGTTGTTATATGCATTTATGAGGATTTGTGTTTCGCTTGAGTATATTTTTCAGCACCTGGCATCATTTCTGTGTAATAGGTCCCTTCATCTTCAAGCATCGCTTGGAACTAAGAAGTATCATGTCTGTGTACTTAGGCTACAAGCATGGCTTGGAACCAAGAAATTCCATTTAATTTGGAAGTAGTGGTTTTAATATGTTAGGCCACACTTAATTCCTAATGATCAAAGATAGATAAAATCTTTGGATATCTGGTTGTTATTATTGGGCTTGAATTTGCATCAGTTTAAAAGATAATGTAGTGTTGTCCCTTCAATGCTATTAAAAAATATTCACTAGAAGGGAAACCTTATATCAATATGTAATAGTGTAGAATTACGTCAGCTCTTTATTATAGAAACAAATTAATTATTTCTGTTTATGAGTGTTGCGAACACCTAAACTTTGATTTTAGAGGTGGCCAACATCTAAAATTCGTGATTGTTTTCATTTCTTTCTGGTCAATAGCTCTTTGGACTAGTTTCATGACTATGTGTAAAGTAGAAGTTGCTTCATTCTGCTAGCGAGTCCAAACATGTATTTCTATCACATTATAGACATAGTTTTATGCCCTTGAGTGCCCGTAGTTCTATGATATGCTTATTATTACTGAATCGGACATGTAAACAGGCAGATTTTGATCTCTGTGCTGAGTGTTATAACAATGGGAAGTTTGGGTCAGATATGTCCCCACTAGATTTCATTCTTATGGAACCACCAGATGCTAGTGGTGCTAGTGGAGGGAAATGGACAGATCAAGAAACTCTTCTTCTGCTTGAAGCTATAGAATTATTTAGAGATAATTGGAGCGAGATTGCTGAGCATGTTGCAACGAAGACAAAAGCTCAGTGTATCTTGCACTTTGTTCAAATGCCAATTGAAGATACCTTTTTCAATCACGATGATGAAAACAATGACGTTCCTAAGGAAAATGGGGCACCAGATTCCATCGGTAATAAGGACTCCACACCTGAAGCTGACAAAGATAGTGATGCTGCTCCTAAAGATGAGAGCCAAGGTGGGAGTACCGACAATCAGGACTCATCCTGTCCAATGGTTATCTCAAAGGTTAATGAGGTCAAGGAATCAGAAGCGAGTCCTGAAGCTGGAGAGAGCTTTGCATTGAAAGCTCTCAAGGAAGCATTTGAAGCCGTGTGTTCTTTTCCTTCACCTGGAGATAAATTATGCTTAGCTGAAGCTGGTAACCCTGTGATGACATTGGTATGTGGTTGTTAGTCCGTTACTCCTAAATTATTTATATATCAAGCTTGGCTTTTCTTGTGTTTCCCTCTTGTCTGTATTTGCTTGGAATCTTTTTCAAATGACCAAACTTAAATAAAATTGAGTTCTATTAGTTAAAATATTCTGCATTTTAACTTTGTTTACATTCTACTTCAACTTGATAAGTTTCTCTATTTCAGGCTGCATTTCTAGTACGACTGGTGGACCCTAACATTGCCAATGCATCAGTTTGTAGCCTATTGAAATCTCTCTCTAACGGTTATTCCAGTGAGCAGCTTGCTGCCAGGCACTGCATCCCTCTGGAAGATCCTCCAAATGACAAGAAGAGTACGGCTGATGCCGAAGAGTACGTGCTTCTCAATGTTTCTTTGTCATTTTAATACTTGAAACCAGTTAGACTCTTGATTGTGTTCCTTTTTTGAATTGTGAATTTGCAGAATTTCTACTAAAGCACCAGAGCAAGAACCTCAGAAGGATAAGGATGAAAATGATGAAAAACTAGAGGAAAATCCTAATCCAGTTGTTTCACCTGATGATGGAAATGATGGCAACAAGGATCCTGCTCCTGAAGAAAATAATGGAGGAAAGGATAATTCTTCTAAGGACCGGAATGATGCAGCTTCTCCCAAACCTGACAGTACAGACAGATCTGATACTGTTAAGGAACCTGATGTAGTGGCTATGGAGGAGGATGCAAAACCAAACTCACAGAGTGCCCCTGGTAGCTCTGATTTGCCAAATGAAACAGATGCTGAAGAACCAGCAGTCTCAACATCTCAAACTGAGCTTCAATCAAGTTCTGCCACAGAAGCAGAAGGTGTAGCTGTGGATCTCTCTCACTCTAAAGAGCCTATTAAAGAAGAAGATATGGGACCTGTTTCTGGAAATAAAGAGGCTGATGCATTGGTTATCTCCAATTCAACTGAAAAAGACAACATTACAGGTATTGATTTTGCATTTTGCTTTTTTAAAAAAAAAACTTGTTTTCATCATTAAGGTGATTAACCTGTCTAATGGACGGAAGATTCTTCAACTGAGTTCATTGCATCAGCTATAAAAAAGTGTCGCATTGCCTGAAATATAAATGCTTATTACCTCTTGAGATGGAACTACATAACAGCGTCTATTTGATGAAGTAGGTGATAGAGAAGCTGATGGAAGTGGTAATGAAAAGAAAAATTCTGAAGCGACAAAAAAATATCTTGATTCTGATGAGAAGCTAAAACGAGCTGCAGTGACTGCCCTATCAGCTGGAGCAGTGAAAGCAAAACTTCTTGCCGATCAAGAAGAAGATCAAATACTTCAGCTTTCCACATTTCTAATAGAAAAGCA
The DNA here is from genome assembly GCF_004379255.2 of Salvia splendens. Classification (NCBI taxonomy): domain Eukaryota; kingdom Viridiplantae; phylum Streptophyta; class Magnoliopsida; order Lamiales; family Lamiaceae; genus Salvia; species Salvia splendens. Next base: position 13,263,858 of record NC_056041.1, read on the forward strand.
GGTATTTTTGTGGTTGCAAGTTATTTGATGTGAACCCCTCACAGGTATACCTGGAAAGTAAACTGGTTTTTGATAAATGTCTTTGCAATTGTGCAGTGTCTTGAAGCTTTCTTTTTCTTGTCATTGAGGTCATACTAGGGTTTGATGAAGTACTATTTTATCTGTTTATATGCACCTTGTATAGCTTACTGCTTTGGTTGCAGTTGTACAAGCTAGAGACCAAGTTGGCTTTCTTTGCTGATATGGAAAACGTAGGACTGAGGGTTAGGGAACTGTTGGATCGGTCGAAACAGAGGCTCTTACAAGAGAGAGCACAGATAATCGCGACACGATTTGGGATGCCACCGGGATCAGCTCGTCTAGCTTCACAGAATCTACCTCCCAACAGGGCATCAGCTGCTTTCCCCAATGCGGCCTCTAGAACCTTAATGGGCATGAACTCCCTTCGGCCACCAGTTTCAAGACCAGTGATGCCACCGAATCCTACTTCAAGCACTATGTTGACTGGAAATGCCACAGGAAGTTCAGTTGGCATGGAGTAGCCCCTGAGTTTACTGCCAATCATCTTATGCTCCAAATGTCTGCACACTTTCACTTCTACCAAGTGAGTATTTCTGCATAAATTTCTCTTTTTATGGCCTAGCTGTACAAGCATGTTTTATTGACTGAAATTCCCAAAATTGCTAATCAGGCTGATTTGTAAATGATGTTGTGGTGGTGAAAGAGGGCTTATGCTTTGACAATGCAATTACTCCGACCGGGCTTGTAGAACATTTTATCGAACATGAACCAAAATCAGCTGAAAATGATCCAAGATGGAGGGCAGCTTAAGAGAATCCCAGCAATGCGAAGGACCTGGCATGGAAGGAAAAGCTTCAGGGATGCGTTTCGTGTGAGTGATATGAATCTGGTTTTGTAGATTATAACTGCTGCTGGATACTGTAAAATTGCCATAATTTACATCACCGCCACTCAAAACAAAACCATCTGTAGTAGTTGTGTATTGTATAATTTATATTTTTCCAACATGCTCGAGCATGTAAAAATGAAATTATTGATTAACTAACTGCTCTCTCTTATTAACCGAAGGAGATAATTAGTTGCTCAAAAGTAGGATGCAACACAGAAGGTAACAACATGCATGTGGTATCAATCATGCATCTACGATGTAACACATGTATTATGTTGCATAATCTGATAAATATGAACGACACAACGTAACTGGCTGTGCGGATGAAGAAGTTGGTTCTAGATCGGGAGTCGCCAACGCATTTCACCAAAGAAATTTATTTATCTTTAGCACTATTTTTATATTCAATTAGTATTTTAATTTTATAAAATATGGAATTGAAGAATAACTAAAAGAATATGAAATAAATAAATTAATTAAATTGTAGTTTGATTTGAGTATGGAACAAAGCTTCTGTTTGAGATGCTGTGGTACGATTTGGAGATTTGAAATGAGGCTGAGATAACAGATGAATTAACTACCAAATAATCCCTCCGTTGTAGATTAAACTTTGAATCGACATTAGCTTTAAGGAATAGAAGAAAAGTGAGCGGTAAATTTTAGTGAGTGCTGTATTTTAGTTAAATTTGGTTGTGTAATTTCAAATTTGATTGCAGAATCAAACCATCAAATAGCATCTGTATATGTTTCGATAGTGAAGGATAAAAAAGTTCAATGTAATGTCAATAAAACATAAATTTCCCTCTTATTTAATTTTTCATTTCTATTACAAAGAATTAACTCTTATAATAAAGTTAGTATTTTGTTTGATGGACCTAAGTTATGTATGGCAGTCAATAATGAATAACCAATTGTATATTTTTAGTTCCCACAATTCCACTCCACATATCCAACTAGCTATACCATGCATGCAAAATACTACACTACACACGCTAAATCAAATACTACCATTAATGTAATAGATAAAAAAAATGAATTATTTGGAAAAGATTGACCAAGTAAGAATCCAAAAATAGAAATATGAGTTCCATTCCCATTTTGGTAGGAGATTTACAAGGATGTAATTGCAACCATATTTTTTGTCTTTGTTGTAACTAACCCCATGCTCCATTTCTTCTCTTCTCTCCTCTCTTTCTCAAACTAACCTGCCTTTCTCCTAAAGGTATCTCCTCTTTCTCTCTACTTCAATTTCCCTCTTGTTTTTTTTGCCTTCAAAACTTAAAATAAATAAATAAATAATTCTACCTAGCACAATTCCTTAGTAGTCAATTGTTCTCTAATCATATTAACTCCTCCGTCTGCAAAAGTTTGAATTTTGCAGACGTTAATTTGTGTTTATTTTATGCATATTTGGTTTAACGAGATGTGAATTTTGATCAGGGTTTACCTGATTGGGAGATCGGTAGGGATGCGTGTTGCTTTCTTTTGAATTTTAGAAATTAGTAATAATGTCGTCGGATTCAACTACGAGTCCATCGCCACCACCTGACTCAACGCCGGCGGCGGATTCTCAATCACCGCCACCACCGTCCACCGGTACTTCACCACCACCGCCCACTCCAACGCAGTCGTCCCCACCACCACCGACCCCCACTGAATCACCTCCGCCTCCTAAACCCTCATCGCCTCCGCCTCCATCGGGATCTGGTGGTGACAAATCCTCTCATAGTCCGCCGCCGCCGTCTGGAAATGACAAAAGCAAATCTCCGCCGCCGCCGAGGAAATCCGGAGAATCACACCAGCCGCCGCCGCGATCTAAAAACGATCGCCAAAAGAGCGATCCGCAATTAGAGGATTCATCGGGGAAAAGTTACGATACGAATGAAACGGCCATAATCGCAGCTGCGGCTGCTGGAGCAGCATTACTGCTCTTCGTTTTTGTAGCTCTAATGATTTGTTGTTTGAGAAAGAAGAAGAAAACGCGGCCTGATCCGGAGATCAGATACTACAACAACAATCCTCCCCAAAACATGAGTAAAATAAAATCCCCCAATTTCTAAATGATAATAATTCAATTTTCGAATCAATTTGACAAAACACAAAACAAACGGTTTGTTTCCGTGCAGATAATTACTATAATAACCCTTCGTCGGAATACATGGTGAAGATCCACGTACCGCCTCCGCCGGGGAGCGCCAACGTGAGCTCTGAATACGGTTGGAGGCCAGTGCCGCCGCCTCCTCCGCCAGCACTTACAAGCCAGGACATGAGCTCGGCCGGATTCTCAGGGCCATACCAAGGTGGAATGGGGGCGCCGTCACCGGCGCCGTCGCTAGGGTTCAGCCAGAGCAGCTTCACGTACGAAGATTTAGCTGCGGCGACGCGCGGGTTCGCCCAGGAATATCTGCTGGGGCAAGGGGGCTTCGGGTACGTGCACAAGGGCGTGCTGCCCAACGGGAAGGAAGTAGCGGTAAAAAGCCTTAAATCCAACAGCGGGCAGGGCGACCGCGAGTTTCACGCGGAGGTCGATATTATTAGCAGAGTGCACCACAAACACCTGGTGTCGCTGGTCGGTTATTGCACCACCGGAGCTCAAAGACTGCTCGTCTATGAATTCGTGTCTAACGGCACCCTTGAATATCATCTTCATGGTAACTCCTCTATCCCCAAGTTATCTGATCTAAAATCAAAATGTGTATTTGTTTTTTTTATCATGTTTTGTCTTATTCATCTTCCCTCCCAAACACAAACGCAGGAGCTGGTCGTCCGGTTATGGATTGGCCTACGAGACACCGGATTGGTCTGGGATCTGCTAAAGGATTCGCATACCTTCACGAGGATTGTTAGTATTTGAAAACACATTTTATTTCATACTAATATTTTATCATAATCTTAAAATTTATTTATTTGATTAATATGCAGGCCATCCTCGCATTATCCACAGAGATATAAAAACTGCCAACATTTTAATAGACTCAAATTTTGAAGCAAAGGTAAGTCTCTTAGTAAATGCTGCATGCATGTTTGAATATTAATTAATAAATCATGTTGTATGAATGCAGGTAGCAGACTTTGGATTGGCCAAGCTTTCAAACGACAACTACACTCACGTATCAACTCGAATCATGGGAACATTTGGGTAAAAATTAAAAGCAATGAAATTAAATTGTTACTACCTTGCACTAATTTCAAAAATACATAGGAGTTAAAATATGAATTGATATTAGGTATTTGGCTCCTGAATACGCATCGAGCGGGAAATTGACCGAGAAGTCTGACGTCTACTCATTCGGAATCATGCTGCTAGAGCTCATAACCGGAAGAAGGCCTGTCGATATCCACAGTGATGACGATAGCTTAGTCGACTGGGTAATTGAGTTTTGATTTCGCAGTTTATATATGTGAACCGGTTTAATTTGGTCTCGTGAATGCAGGCTAGGCCTATTCTGGCACAAGTTCAAGAAGGAGGCAGCTTTGAGGAATTGGTCGATCCGCGATTGGGAGACAACTACGATCGAACAGAAATGCTTCACATGGTGTCATGCGCCGGCGCTTGCATTAGACATTCTGCTAGAGGACGCCCTAAAATGAGCCAGGTTTGTATTGAAACCCCTTCTTGTCTTATCGGCAAATTAGTGATCCTGACACCTCTATAAATAAGCGGATAACCCTTCCCTGTACAGGCTTTTTAAGGGGGGT